>NW_027464631.1:0-600000 GCF_043290135.1 Rhipicephalus microplus
CCAGCGCACCCGGTGGTGGTGCGGCACTTTTTTTTCTTTGGGCTGATAGCTTTGAAGATCTGTTCTGATGGTGGTGAGAGTGGAGCAGGACTGTCTCCGTGGCGCAATTAGCTAGCGCGATCGGTTGCTAACCGAAAGGTTGGAGTTTCGAGCCCTACCGGGAGTGGTGTGTTGCTTTTTTCTTTGCACTGATAGCTTTGAAGATATGTTCTGATGCTGGTGAAAGTGGAGCACGACTGTCTCCGTGGCGCAATTGGCTAGCGTGATCGGCTGTTAACCGAAAGGTTGGAGGTTTTCGAGCCCAACCGGTGGTGGTGCGGCGCTTTTTTTTCTTTGGGCTGATAGCTCTGAAGAAATGTTCTGATGGTGGTGAGAGTGGAGCACGATTGTCTCCGTGACGCAAATGGCTCGCGCGATCGGCTGTTAACCGAAAGGTTGGAGGTTCGAGCCCACCCGGTGGTGGTGCGGCGCTTTTTTTTTCTTTGGGCTGATAGCTTTGAAGATATGTTCTGATGGTGGTGAGAGTGGAGCAGGACTGTTTCCGTGGCGCAATTGGCTAGGGCGATCGGCTGTTAACCGAAAAGTTGGAGGTTCGAGCCCTACCGGGAGTGGTGTGTTGCTTTTTTCTTTGCGCTGATAGCTTTGAAGATATGTTCTGATGGTGATGAGAGTGGAGCACGACTGTCTCCGTGGCGCTATAGGCTAGCGCGATCAGCTGTTAACCGAAAGGTTGGAGGTTCGAGCCCACCCGGTGGTGGTGCAGCGCTTTTTTTTCTTTGGGCTGATAGCTCTGAAGATATGTTCTGATGGTGGTGAGAGTGGAGTAGGACTGTCTCCGTGGCGCAATTGGCAAGCGCGATCGGCTGTTAACCGAAGGGTTGCAGTTTCGAGCTCATCCGGTGGTGGTGTGTTGCTTTTTCCTTTGCGCTGATAGCTTTGAAGATATGTTCTCATGGTGGTGAGAGTAGAGTAGGACTGTCCCCGTGGCGCGACTGGCTAGCGCGATCAGCTGTTAACCGAAAGGTTGGAGTTTCGAGCCATCCCGGGAGTGGTGTGTTGCTTTTTTCTTTGCGCTGATAGCTTTGATGATATGTTCTGATGGTGGTGAGAGTGGAGCACGATTGTCTCCGTGGCGCAATTGGCTAGCGCGATCGGCTGTTAACCGGAAGGTTGGAGGATCAAGCCCACCTAGTGGCGGTGCGGCGCTTTTTTTTCTTTGGGCTGATAGCTTTGAAGGTATGTTCTGATGGTGGTGAGAGTGGAGCAAGACTGTCTCCCTGGCAAAATATACTAGCTGAATCGGCTGTTAATCAAACGTTTGGAGTTACGAGCTCTCCCGGGAGTGGTGTGTTGCTTTTTTCTTTGCGCTGATAGCTTTGAAGATATGTTCTGATGGTGGTGAGAGTCTCCGTGGCGCAATTGGCTAGCACGATCGGCTGTTAACCAAAAGGTTGGAGGTTCGAGCCCACCCGGTGGTGGTGCAGCGCTTTTTTTTTGTTTGGGCTGATAGCTTTGAATATATGTTCTGATGGTGGTGAGAGAGGAGCACGACTGTCTCCGTGGCGCAATTGGCTAGCGCGACCGGCTGTTAACCGAAAGATTGGAGGTTCGAGCCCACCTGGTGGTGGTGCGGCGCTTTTTTTTCTTTAGGCTGATAGCTTTGAAGATATGTTCTGATGGTGATGAGAGTGGAGCACGACTGTCTCCGTGGCGCAATTGGCTAGCGCGATCGGCTGTTAACCGAAAGTTGGAGTTTCGAGCCCTCCCGGTGGTGGTGTGTTGCTTTTTTCTTTGCGCTGATAGCTTTGAAGATATGTTCTGATGGTGGTGAGAGTGGAGCACGACTGTCTCCGTGGCGCAATTGGCTAGCGCGATCGGCTGTTAACCGAAAGTTGGAGTTTCGAGCCCTCCCGGTGGTGGTGTGTTGCTTTTTTCTTTGCGCTGATAGCTTTGAAGATATGTTCTGATGGTGGTGAGAGTGGAGCACGACTGTCTGCGTGGCGCAATTGGCTAGCGCGATCGGCTGTTAACCGAAGGATGGAGGTTCGAGCCCACCCGGTGGTGGTGCGGCGCTTTTTTTTCTTTGGGCTGATAGCTCTGAAGAAATGTTCTGACGGTGGTGAGAGTGGAGCACGACTGTCTCTGTAGCGCAATTGGCTAGCACGTTCGGCTGTTAACCGTAGAATTGGAGTTTTGAGCCCTCCCGGGAGTGGTGTGTTGATTTTTTCTTTGCGCTGATAGCTTTGAAGATATGTTCTGATGGTGGAGAGAGTGGAGCACGACTGTCTCCGTGGCGCAATTGGCTAGCGCGATCGGCTGTTAACCGAAAGGTTGGAGGTTCGAGCCCACCCGGTGGTGATGCGGCGCTTCTTTTTTTGCGCTGATAGCTTTGGAGAAATGTTCTGACGGTGGTGAGATTGGAGCACGACTGTCTCCGTGGCGCAATCGGATAGCACGTTCGGCTGTTAACCGAAAGGTTGGAGGTTCGAGCCCACCCGGTGGTGGTGCGGCGCTTTTTTTTCTTTAGGCTGATAGCTTTGAAGATATGTTCTGATGGTGGTGAGAGTAGAGCACGACTGTCTCTGTGGCGCAATTGGCTGGCGCGATCGGCGGTTAACCAAAAGATTGGAGGTTCGAGCCCACCTGGTGGTGGTGCGGCGCTTTTTTTCTTTAGGCTGATAGCTTTGAAGATATGTTCTGATGGTGATGAGAATGGAGCAGGACTCTCTCCGTGGCGCAATTGGCTAGCGCGATCGGCTGTTAACCAAAAGGGTGGAGTTTCGAGCCCTTTCGGGAGTGGTGCGTTGCTTTTTTCTTTGCGCTGATACCTTTGAAGATATGTTCTGATGGTGGTGAGAGTGGAGCACGACTGTCTCAGTGGCGCAACTGGGCTAGCGCGATCGGCTGTTAACCGAAAGGTTGGAGGTTCGAGCCCACCCGGTGGTGGTGCGGCGCTTCTTTTTCTTCGGGCTGATAGCTTTGAAGATATGTTCTGATGGTGGTGAGAGTAGAGCAGGACTGTCTCCGTGGCGCAATTGGCTAGCGCGATCGGCTGTTAACCGAAAGGTTGGATTTTCCAGCGCACCCGGTGGTGGTGCGGCACTTTTTTTTCTTTGGGCTGATAGCTTTGAAGATCTGTTCTGATGGTGGTGAGAGTGGAGCAGGACTGTCTCCGTGGCGCAATTGGCTAGCGCGATCGGTTGTTAACCGAAAGGTTGGAGTTTCGAGCCCTACCGGGAGTGGTGTGTTGCTTTTTTCTTTGCACTGATAGCTTTGAAGATATGTTCTGATGCTGGTGAAAGTGGAGCACGACTGTCTCCGTGGCGCAATTGGCTAGCGCGTTCGGCTGTTAACCGAAAGGTTGGAGGTTTTCGAGCCCAACCGGTGGTAGTGCGGCGCTTTTTTTTCTTTGGGCTGATAGCTCCGAAGAAATGTTCTGATGGTGGTGAGAGTGGAGCACGATTGTCTCCGTGACGCAAATGGCTCGCGCGATCGGCTGTTAACCGAAAGGTTGGAGGTTCGAGCCCACCCGGTGGTGGTGCGGCGCTTTTTTTTTCTTTGGGCTGATAGCTTTGAAGATATGTTCTGATGGTGGTGAGAGTGGAGCAGGACTGTTTCCGTGGCGCAATTGGCTAGGGCGATCGGCTGTTAACCGAAAAGTTGGAGGTTCGAGCCCTACCGGGAGTGGTGTGTTGCTTTTTTTTTGCGCTGATAGCTTTGAAGATATGTTCTGATGGTGGTGAGAGTGGAGCACGACTGTCTCCGTGGCGCAATTGGCTAGCGCGATCGGCTGTTAACCGAAAGTTGGAGTTTCGAGCCATCCCGGTGGTGGTGTGTTGCTTTTTTCTTTGCGCTGATAGCTTTGAAGATATGTTCTGATGGTGGTGAGAGTGGAGCACGACTGTCTGCGTGGCGCAATTGGCTAGCGCGATCGGCTGTTAACCGAAGGATGGAGGTTCGAGCCCACCCGGTGGTGGTGCGGCGCTTTTTTTTCTTTGGGCTGATAGCTCTGAAGAAATGTTCTGACGGTGGTGAGAGTGGAGCACGACTGTCTCTGTAGCGCAATTGGCTAGCACGTTCGGCTGTTAACCGTAGAATTGGAGTTTTGAGCCCTCCCGGGAGTGGTGTGTTGATTTTTTCTTTGCGCTGATAGCTTTGAAGATATGTTCTGATGGTGGAGAGAGTGGAGCACGACTGTCTCCGTGGCGCAATTGGCTAGCGCGATCGGCTGTTAACCGAAAGGTTGGAGGTTCGAGCCCACCCGGTGGTGATGCGGCGCTTCTTTTTTTTTGCGCTGATAGCTTTGGAGAAATGTTCTGACGGTGGTGAGATTGGAGCACGACTGTCTCCGTGGCGCAATCGGATAGCACGTTCGGCTGTTAACCGAAAGGTTGGAGGTTCGAGCCCACCCGGTGGTGGTGCGGCGCTTTTTTTTCTTTAGGCTGATAGCTTTGAAGATATGTTCTGATGGTGGTGAGAGTAGAGCACGACTGTCTCTGTGGCGCAATTGGCTAGCGCGATCGGCTGTTAACCGAAAGGTTGGAGGTTCGAGCCCACCCGGTGGTGGTGCGGCGCTTCTTTTTCTTCGGGCTGATAGCTTTGAAGATATGTTCTGATGGTGGTGAGAGTGGAGCAGGACTGTCTCCGTGGCGCAATTGGCTAGCGCGATCGGCTGTTAACCGAAAGGTTGGATTTTCCAGCGCACCCGGTGGTGGTGCGGCACTTTTTTTTCTTTGGGCTGATAGCTTTGAAGATCTGTTCTGATGGTGGTGAGAGTGGAGCAGGACTGTCTCCGTGGCGCAATTAGCTAGCGCGATCGGTTGCTAACCGAAAGGTTGGAGTTTCGAGCCCTACCGGGAGTGGTGTGTTGCTTTTTTCTTTGCACTGATAGCTTTGAAGATATGTTCTGATGCTGGTGAAAGTGGAGCACGACTGTCTCCGTGGCGCAATTGGCTAGCGTGATCGGCTGTTAACCGAAAGGTTGGAGGTTTTCGAGCCCAACCGGTGGTGGTGCGGCGCTTTTTTTTCTTTGGGCTGATAGCTCTGAAGAAATGTTCTGATGGTGGTGAGAGTGGAGCACGATTGTCTCCGTGACGCAAATGGCTCGCGCGATCGGCTGTTAACCGAAAGGTTGGAGGTTCGAGCCCACCCGGTGGTGGTGCGGCGCTTTTTTTTTCTTTGGGCTGATAGCTTTGAAGATATGTTCTGATGGTGGTGAGAGTGGAGCAGGACTGTTTCCGTGGCGCAATTGGGTAGGGCGATCGGCTGTTAACCGAAAAGTTGGAGGTTCGAGCCCTACCGGGAGTGGTGTGTTGCTTTTTTCTTTGCGCTGATAGCTTTGAAGATATGTTCTGATGGTGATGAGAGTGGAGCACGACTGTCTCCGTGGCGCTATAGGCTAGCGCGATCAGCTGTTAACCGAAAGGTTGGAGGTTCGAGCCCAACCAGTGGTGGTGCGGCGCTTTTTTTTCTTTGGGCTGATAGCTTTGATGATATGTTCTGATGGTGGTGAGAGTGGAGCAGGACTGTCTACGTGGCGCAATTGGCTAGCGCGATCGGCTGTTAACCGAAAGTTTGGAGGTTCGAGCCCACCCGGTGGTGGTGCAGCGCTTTTTTTTCTTTGGGCTGATAGCTCTGAAGATATGTTCTGATGGAGGTGAGAGTGGAGCAGGACAGTCTCCGTGGCGCAATTGGCAAGCGCGATCGGCTGTTAACCGAAGGGTTGCAGTTTCGAGCCCATCCGGTGGTGGTGTGTTGCTTTTTCCTTTGCGCTGATAGCTTTGAAGATATGTTCTCATGGTGGTGAGAGTAGAGTAGGACTGTCCCCGTGGCGCGACTGGCTAGCGCGATCGGCTGTTAACCGAAAGGTTGGAGTTTCGAGCCATCCCGGGAGTGGTGTGTTGCTTTTTTCTTTGCGCTGATAGCTTTGAAGATATGTTCTGATGGTGGTGAGAGTGGAGCACGATTGTCTCCGTGGCGCAATTGGCTAGCGCGATCGGCTGTTAACCGGAAGGTTGGAGGATCAAGCCCACCTAGTGGCGGTGCGGCGCTTTTTTTTTCTTTGGGCTGATAGCTTTGAAGGTATGTTCTGATGGTGGTGAGAGTGGAGTAGGACTGTCTCCGTGGCGCAATTGGCAAGCGCGATCGGCTGTTAACCGAAGGGTTGCAGTTTCGAGCTCATCCGGTGGTGGTGTGTTGCTTTTTCCTTTGCGCTGATAGCTTTGAAGATATGTTCTCATGGTGGTGAGAGTAGAGTAGGACTGTCCCCGTGGCGCGACTGGCTAGCGCGATCAGCTGTTAACCGAAAGGTTGGAGTTTCGAGCCATCCCGGGAGTGGTGTGTTGCTTTTTTCTTTGCGCTGATAGCTTTGATGATATGTTCTGATGGTGGTGAGAGTGGAGCACGATTGTCTCCGTGGCGCAATTGGCTAGCGCGATCGGCTGTTAACCGGAAGGTTGGAGGATCAAGCCCACCTAGTGGCGGTGCGGCGCTTTTTTTTCTTTGGGCTGATAGCTTTGAAGGTATGTTCTGATGGTGGTGAGAGTGGAGCAAGACTGTCTCCGTGGCAAAATATACTAGCTGAATCGGCTGTTAATCAAACGTTTGGAGTTACGAGCTCTCCCGGGAGTGGTGTGTTGCTTTTTTCTTTGCGCTGATAGCTTTGAAGATATGTTCTGATGGTGGTGAGAGTCTCCGTGGCGCAATTGGCTAGCACGATCGGCTGTTAACCAAAAGGTTGGAGGTTCGAGCCCACCCGGTGGTGGTGCAGCGCTTTTTTTTTGTTTGGGCTGATAGCTTTGAATATATGTTCTGATGGTGGTGAGAGAGGAGCACGACTGTCTCCGTGGCGCAATTGGCTAGCGCGACCGGCTGTTAACCGAAAGATTGGAGGTTCGAGCCCACCTGGTGGTGGTGCGGCGCTTTTTTTTCTTTAGGCTGATAGCTTTGAAGATATGTTCTGATGGTGATGAGAGTGGAGCACGACTGTCTCCGTGGCGCAATTGGCTAGCGCGATCGGCTGTTAACCGAAAGTTGGAGTTTCGAGCCCTCCCGGTGGTGGTGTGTTGCTTTTTTCTTTGCGCTGATAGCTTTGAAGATATGTTCTGATGGTGGTGAGAGTGGAGCACGACTGTCTCCGTGGCGCAATTGGCTAGCGCGATCGGCTGTTAACCGAAAGTTGGAGTTTCGAGCCCTCCCGGTGGTGGTGTGTTGCTTTTTTCTTTGCGCTGATAGCTTTGAAGATATGTTCTGATGGTGGTGAGAGTGGAGCACGACTGTCTGCGTGGCGCAATTGGCTAGCGCGATCGGCTGTTAACCGAAGGATGGAGGTTCGAGCCCACCCGGTGGTGGTGCGGCGCTTTTTTTTCTTTGGGCTGATAGCTCTGAAGAAATGTTCTGACGGTGGTGAGAGTGGAGCACGACTGTCTCTGTAGCGCAATTGGCTAGCACGTTCGGCTGTTAACCGTAGAATTGGAGTTTTGAGCCCTCCCGGGAGTGGTGTGTTGATTTTTTCTTTGCGCTGATAGCTTTGAAGATATGTTCTGATGGTGGAGAGAGTGGAGCACGACTGTCTCCGTGGCGCAATTGGCTAGCGCGATCGGCTGTTAACCGAAAGGTTGGAGGTTCGAGCCCACCCGGTGGTGATGCGGCGCTTCTTTTTTTGCGCTGATAGCTTTGGAGAAATGTTCTGACGGTGGTGAGATTGGAGCACGACTGTCTCCGTGGCGCAATCGGATAGCACGTTCGGCTGTTAACCGAAAGGTTGGAGGTTCGAGCCCACCCGGTGGTGGTGCGGCGCTTTTTTTTCTTTAGGCTGATAGCTTTGAAGATATGTTCTGATGGTGGTGAGAGTAGAGCACGACTGTCTCTGTGGCGCAATTGGCTGGCGCGATCGGCGGTTAACCAAAAGATTGGAGGTTCGAGCCCACCTGGTGGTGGTGCGGCGCTTTTTTTCTTTAGGCTGATAGCTTTGAAGATATGTTCTGATGGTGATGAGAATGGAGCAGGACTCTCTCCGTGGCGCAATTGGCTAGCGCGATCGGCTGTTAACCAAAAGGGTGGAGTTTCGAGCCCTTTCGGGAGTGGTGCGTTGCTTTTTTCTTTGCGCTGATACCTTTGAAGATATGTTCTGATGGTGGTGAGAGTGGAGCACGACTGTCTCAGTGGCGCAACTGGGCTAGCGCGATCGGCTGTTAACCGAAAGGTTGGAGGTTCGAGCCCACCCGGTGGTGGTGCGGCGCTTCTTTTTCTTCGGGCTGATAGCTTTGAAGATATGTTCTGATGGTGGTGAGAGTAGAGCAGGACTGTCTCCGTGGCGCAATTGGCTAGCGCGATCGGCTGTTAACCGAAAGGTTGGATTTTCCAGCGCACCCGGTGGTGGTGCGGCACTTTTTTTTCTTTGGGCTGATAGCTTTGAAGATCTGTTCTGATGGTGGTGAGAGTGGAGCAGGACTGTCTCCGTGGCGCAATTGGCTAGCGCGATCGGTTGTTAACCGAAAGGTTGGAGTTTCGAGCCCTACCGGGAGTGGTGTGTTGCTTTTTTCTTTGCACTGATAGCTTTGAAGATATGTTCTGATGCTGGTGAAAGTGGAGCACGACTGTCTCCGTGGCGCAATTGGCTAGCGCGTTCGGCTGTTAACCGAAAGGTTGGAGGTTTTCGAGCCCAACCGGTGGTAGTGCGGCGCTTTTTTTTCTTTGGGCTGATAGCTCCGAAGAAATGTTCTGATGGTGGTGAGAGTGGAGCACGATTGTCTCCGTGACGCAAATGGCTCGCGCGATCGGCTGTTAACCGAAAGGTTGGAGGTTCGAGCCCACCCGGTGGTGGTGCGGCGCTTTTTTTTTCTTTGGGCTGATAGCTTTGAAGATATGTTCTGATGGTGGTGAGAGTGGAGCAGGACTGTTTCCGTGGCGCAATTGGCTAGGGCGATCGGCTGTTAACCGAAAAGTTGGAGGTTCGAGCCCTACCGGGAGTGGTGTGTTGCTTTTTTTTTGCGCTGATAGCTTTGAAGATATGTTCTGATGGTGGTGAGAGTGGAGCACGACTGTCTCCGTGGCGCAATTGGCTAGCGCGATCGGCTGTTAACCGAAAGTTGGAGTTTCGAGCCATCCCGGTGGTGGTGTGTTGCTTTTTTCTTTGCGCTGATAGCTTTGAAGATATGTTCTGATGGTGGTGAGAGTGGAGCACGACTGTCTGCGTGGCGCAATTGGCTAGCGCGATCGGCTGTTAACCGAAGGATGGAGGTTCGAGCCCACCCGGTGGTGGTGCGGCGCTTTTTTTTCTTTGGGCTGATAGCTCTGAAGAAATGTTCTGACGGTGGTGAGAGTGGAGCACGACTGTCTCTGTAGCGCAATTGGCTAGCACGTTCGGCTGTTAACCGTAGAATTGGAGTTTTGAGCCCTCCCGGGAGTGGTGTGTTGATTTTTTCTTTGCGCTGATAGCTTTGAAGATATGTTCTGATGGTGGAGAGAGTGGAGCACGACTGTCTCCGTGGCGCAATTGGCTAGCGCGATCGGCTGTTAACCGAAAGGTTGGAGGTTCGAGCCCACCCGGTGGTGATGCGGCGCTTCTTTTTTTTGCGCTGATAGCTTTGGAGAAATGTTCTGACGGTGGTGAGATTGGAGCACGACTGTCTCCGTGGCGCAATCGGATAGCACGTTCGGCTGTTAACCGAAAGGTTGGAGGTTCGAGCCCACCCGGTGGTGGTGCGGCGCTTTTTTTTCTTTAGGCTGATAGCTTTGAAGATATGTTCTGATGGTGGTGAGAGTAGAGCACGACTGTCTCTGTGGCGCAATTGGCTAGCGCGATCGGCTGTTAACCGAAAGGTTGGAGGTTCGAGCCCACCCGGTGGTGGTGCGGCGCTTCTTTTTCTTCGGGCTGATAGCTTTGAAGATATGTTCTGATGGTGGTGAGAGTGGAGCAGGACTGTCTCCGTGGCGCAATTGGCTAGCGCGATCGGCTGTTAACCGAAAGGTTGGATTTTCCAGCGCACCCGGTGGTGGTGCGGCACTTTTTTTTCTTTGGGCTGATAGCTTTGAAGATCTGTTCTGATGGTGGTGAGAGTGGAGCAGGACTGTCTCCGTGGCGCAATTAGCTAGCGCGATCGGTTGCTAACCGAAAGGTTGGAGTTTCGAGCCCTACCGGGAGTGGTGTGTTGCTTTTTTCTTTGCACTGATAGCTTTGAAGATATGTTCTGATGCTGGTGAAAGTGGAGCACGACTGTCTCCGTGGCGCAATTGGCTAGCGTGATCGGCTGTTAACCGAAAGGTTGGAGGTTTTCGAGCCCAACCGGTGGTGGTGCGGCGCTTTTTTTTCTTTGGGCTGATAGCTCTGAAGAAATGTTCTGATGGTGGTGAGAGTGGAGCACGATTGTCTCCGTGACGCAAATGGCTCGCGCGATCGGCTGTTAACCGAAAGGTTGGAGGTTCGAGCCCACCCGGTGGTGGTGCGGCGCTTTTTTTTTCTTTGGGCTGATAGCTTTGAAGATATGTTCTGATGGTGGTGAGAGTGGAGCAGGACTGTTTCCGTGGCGCAATTGGGTAGGGCGATCGGCTGTTAACCGAAAAGTTGGAGGTTCGAGCCCTACCGGGAGTGGTGTGTTGCTTTTTTCTTTGCGCTGATAGCTTTGAAGATATGTTCTGATGGTGATGAGAGTGGAGCACGACTGTCTCCGTGGCGCTATAGGCTAGCGCGATCAGCTGTTAACCGAAAGGTTGGAGGTTCGAGCCCAACCAGTGGTGGTGCGGCGCTTTTTTTTCTTTGGGCTGATAGCTTTGATGATATGTTCTGATGGTGGTGAGAGTGGAGCAGGACTGTCTACGTGGCGCAATTGGCTAGCGCGATCGGCTGTTAACCGAAAGTTTGGAGGTTCGAGCCCACCCGGTGGTGGTGCAGCGCTTTTTTTTCTTTGGGCTGATAGCTCTGAAGATATGTTCTGATGGAGGTGAGAGTGGAGCAGGACAGTCTCCGTGGCGCAATTGGCAAGCGCGATCGGCTGTTAACCGAAGGGTTGCAGTTTCGAGCCCATCCGGTGGTGGTGTGTTGCTTTTTCCTTTGCGCTGATAGCTTTGAAGATATGTTCTCATGGTGGTGAGAGTAGAGTAGGACTGTCCCCGTGGCGCGACTGGCTAGCGCGATCGGCTGTTAACCGAAAGGTTGGAGTTTCGAGCCATCCCGGGAGTGGTGTGTTGCTTTTTTCTTTGCGCTGATAGCTTTGAAGATATGTTCTGATGGTGGTGAGAGTGGAGCACGATTGTCTCCGTGGCGCAATTGGCTAGCGCGATCGGCTGTTAACCGGAAGGTTGGAGGATCAAGCCCACCTAGTGGCGGTGCGGCGCTTTTTTTTTCTTTGGGCTGATAGCTTTGAAGGTATGTTCTGATGGTGGTGAGAGTGGAGCAAGACTGTCTCCGTGGCAAAATATACTAGCTGAATCGGCTGTTAATCAAAAGTTTGGAGTTACGAGCTCTCCCGGGAGTGGTGTGTTGCTTTTTTCTTTGCGCTGATAGCTTTGAAGATATGTTCTGATGGTGGTGAGAGTCTCCGTGGCGCACTTGGCTAGCACGATCGGCTGTTAACCAAAAGGTTGGAGGTTCGAGCCCACCCGGTGGTGGTGCAGCGCTTTTTTTTGTTTGGGCTGATAGCTTTGATTATATGTTCTGATGGTGGTGAGAGAGGAGCACGACTGTCTCCGTGGCGCAATTGGCTAGCGCGACCGGCTGTTAACCGAAAGATTGGAGGTTCGAGCCCACCTGGTGGTGGTGCGGCGCTTTTTTTTCTTTAGGCTGATAGCTTTGAAGATATGTTTTGATGGTGATGAGAGTGGAGCAGGACTGTCTCCGTGTCGCAATTGGCTAGCGCGATCGGCTGTTAACCAAAAGGTTGGAGTTTCGAGCCCTCGCGGGAGTGGTGTGTTGCTTTTTTCTTTGCGCTGATAGCTTTGAAGATATGTTCTGATGGTGATGAGAGTGGAGTAGGACTGTTTCCGTGGCGCAATCGGCTAGCGCGATCTGCTGTTAACCGAAAGTTGGAGTTTCGAGGCCTCGCTGGAGTGGTGTGTTGCTTTTTTTTGCGCTGATAGCTTTGAAGATATGTTCTGATGGTGGTGAGAGTGGAGCACGACTGTCTCCGTGGCGCAATTGGCTAGCGCGATCGGCTGTTAACCGAAAGTTGGAGTTTCGAGCCCTCCCGGTGGTGGTGTGTTGCTTTTTTCTTTGCGCTGATAGCTTTGAAGATATGTTCTGATGGTGGTGAGAGTGGAGCACGACTGTCTGCGTGGCGCAATTGGCTAGCGCGATCGGCTGTTAACCGAAGGATGGAGGTTCGAGCCCACCCGGTGGTGGTGCGGCGCTTTTTTTTTCTTTGGGCTGATAGCTCTGAAGAAATGTTCTGACGGTGGTGAGAGTGGAGCACGACTGTCTCCGTAGCGCAATTGGCTAGCACGTTCGGCTGTTAACCGTAGAATTGGAGTTTTGAGCCCTCCCGGGAGTGGTGTGTTGATTTTTTCTTTGCGCTGATAGCTTTGAAGATATGTTTTGATGGGGGAGAGAGCGGAGCACGACTGTCTCCGTGGCGCAATTGGCTAGCGCGATCGGCTGTTAACCGAAAGTTTGGAGGTTCGAGCCCACCCGGTGGTGATGCGGCGCTTCTTTTTTTTTGCGCTGATAGCTTTGGAGAAATGTTCTGACGGTGGTGAGATTGGAGCACGACTGTCTCCGTGGCGCAATCGGATAGCACGTTCGGCTGTTAACCGAAAGGTTGGAGGTTCGAGCCCACCCGGTGGTGGTGCGGCGCTTTTTTTTCTTTAGGCTGATAGCTTTGAAGATATGTTCTGATGGTGGTGAGAGTAGAGCACGACTGTCTCTGTGGCGCAATTGGTTGGCGCGATCGGCGGTTAACCAAAAGATTGGAGGTTCGAGCCCACCTGGTGGTGGTGCGGCGCTTTTTTTCTTTAGGCTGATAGCTTTGAAGATATGTTCTGATGGTGATGAGAATGGAGCAGGACTCTCTCCGTGGCGCAATTGGCTAGCGCGATTGGCTGTTAACCAAAAGGTTGGAGTTTCGAGCCCTTTCGGGAGTGGTGCGTTGCTTTTTTCTTTGCGCTGATACCTTTGAAGATATGTTCTGATGGTGGTGAGAGTGGAGCACGACTGTCTCAGTGGAGCAAATGGGCTAGCGCGATCGGCTGTTAACCGAAAGGTTGGAGGTTCGAGCCCACCCGGTGGTGGTGCGGCGCTTCTTTTTCTTCGGGCTGATAGCTTTGAAGATATGTTCTGATGGTGGTGAGAGTGGAGCAGGACTGTCTCCGTGGCGCAATTGGCTAGCGCGATCGGCTGTTAACCGAAAGGTTGGAGTTTCGAGCCCACCCGGTGGTGGTGCGGCACTTTTTTTTCTTTGGGCTGATAGCTTTGAAGATATGTTCTGATGGTGGTGAGAGTGGAGCAGGACTGTCTCCGTGGCGCAATTGGCTAGCGCGATCGGTTGTTAACCGAAAGGTTGGAGTTTCGAGCCCTACCGGGAGTGGTGTGTTGCTTTTTTCTTTGCACTGATAGCTTTGAAGATATGTTCTGATGCTGGTGAAAGTGGAGCACGACTGTCTCCGTGGCGCAATTGGCTAGCGCGATCGGCTGTTAACCGAAAGGTTGGAGGTTTTAGAGCCCACCCGGTGGTGGTGCGGCGCTTTTTTTTCTTTGGGCTGATAGCTCTGAAGAAATGTTCTGATGGTGGTGAGAGTGGAGCACGATTGTCTCCGTGACGCAAATGGCTCGCGCGATCGGCTGTTAACCGAAAGGTTGGAGGTTCGAGCCCACCCGGTGGTGGTGCGGCGCTTTTTTTTCTTTGGGCTGATAGCTTTGAAGATATGTTCTGATGGTGGTGAGAGTGGAGCAGGACTGTTTCCGTGGCGCAATTGGCTAGGGCGATCGGCTGTTAACCGAAAAGTTGGAGGTTCGAGCCCTACCGGGAGTGGTGTGTTGCTTTTTTCTTTGCGCTGATAGCTTTGAAGATATGTTCTGATGGTGGTGAGAGTGGAGCACGACTGCCTCTGTGGCGCTATTGGCTAGCACGTTCGGCTGTTAACCGTAGAATTGGAGTTTTGAGCCCTCCCGGGAGTGGTGTGTTGATTTTTTCTTTGCGCTGATAGCTTTGAAGATATGTTCTGATGGTGGAGAGAGTGGAGCACGACTGTCTCCGTGGCGCAATTGGCTAGCGCGATCGGCTGTTAACCGAAAGGTTGGAGGTTCGAGCCCACCCGGTGGTGATGCGGCGCTTCTTTTTTTTGCGCTGATAGCTTTGGAGAAATGTTCTGACGGTGGTGAGATTAGAGCACGACTGTCTCCGTGGCGCAATCGGATAGCACGTTCGGCTGTTAACCGAAAGGTTGGAGGTTCGAGCCCACCCGGTGGTGGTGCGGCGCTTTTTTTTTTTTAGGCTGATAGCTTTGAAGATATGTTCTGATGGTGGTGAGAGTAGAGCACGACTGTCTCTGTGGCGCAATTGGCTGGCGCGATCGGCGGTTAACCAAAAGATTGGAGGTTCGAGCCCACCTGGTGGTGGTGCGGCGCTTTTTTCTTCAGGCTGATAGCTTTGAAGATATGTTCTGATGGTGATGAGAATGGAGCAGGACTCTCTCCGTGGCGCAATTGGCTAGCGCGATTGGCTTTTAACCAAAAGGTTGGAGTTTCGAGGCCTTTCGGGAGTGGTGCGTTGCTTTTTTCTTTGCGCTGATACCTTTGAAGATATGTTCTGATGGTGGTGAGAGTGGAACACGACTGTCTCAGTGGAGCAAATGGGCTAGCGCGATCGGCTGTTAACCGAAAGGTTGGAGGTTCGAGCCCACCCGGTGGTGGTGCGGCGCTTCTTTTTCTTCGGGCTGATAGCTTTGAAGATATGTTCTGATGGTGGTGAGAGTGGAGCAGGACTGTCTCCGTTTCGCAATTGGCTAGCGCGATCGGCTGTTAACCGAAAGGTTGGAGTTTCGAGCCCACCCGGTGCTGGTGCGGCACTTTTTTTTCTTTGGGCTGATAGCTTTGAAGATATGTTCTGATGGTGGTGAGAGTAGAGCAGGACTGTCTCCGTGGCGCAATTGGCTAGCGCGATCGGTTGTTAACCGAAAGGTTGGAGTTTCGAGCCCTACCGGGAGTGGTGTGTTGCTTTTTTCTTTGCACTGATAGCTTTGAAGATATGTTCTGATGCTGGTGAAAGTGGAGCACGACTGTCTCCGTGGCGCAATTGGCTAGCGCGATCGGCTGTTAACCGAAAGGTTGGAGGTTTTCGAGCCCACCCGGTGGTGCTGCGGCGCTTTTTTTTCTTTGGCTGATAGCTCTGAAGAAACGTTCTGATGGTGGTGAGAGTGGAGCACGACTGTCTCCGTAGCGCAATTGGCTAGCACGTTCGGCTGTTAACCGTAGAATTGGAGTTTTGAGCCCTCCCGGGAGTGGTGTGTTGATTTTTTCTTTGCGCTGATAGCTTTGAAGATATGTTCTGATGGTGGAGAGAGTGGAGCACGACTGTCTCCGTGGCGCAATTGGCTAGCGCGATCGGCTGTTAACCGAAAGGTTGGAGGTTCGAGCCCACCCGGTGGTGATGCGGCGCTTCTTTTTTTTTGCGCTGATAGCTTTGGAGAAATGTTCTGACGGTGGTGAGAGTGGAGCACTATTGTCTCCGTGACGCAAATGGCTCGCGCGATCGGCTGTTAACCGAAAGGTTGGAGGTTCGAGCCCACCCGGTGGTGGTGCGGCGCTTTTTTTTCTTTGGGCTGATAGCTTTGAAGATATGTTCTGATGGTGGTGAGAGTGGAGCAGGACTGTTTCCGTGGCGCAATTGGCTAGGGCGATCGGCTGTTAACCGAAAAGTTGGAGGTTCGAGGCCTACCGGGAGTGGTGTGTTGCTTTTTTCTTTGCGCTGATAGCTTTGAAGATATGTTCTGATGGTGGTGAGAGTGGAGCACGACTGTCTCCGTGGCGCTATTGGCTAGCACGTTCGGCTGTTAACCGTAGAATTGGAGTTTTGAGCCCTCCCGGGAGTGGTGTGTTGATTTTTTCTTTGCGCTGATAGCTTTGAAGATATGTTCTGATGGTGGAGAGAGTGGAGCACGACTGTCTCCGTGGCGCAATTGGCTAGCGCGATCGGCTGTTAACCGAAAGGTTGGAGGTTCGAGCCCACCCGGTGGTGATGCGGCGCTTCTTTTTTTTGCGCTGATAGCTTTGGAGAAATGTTCTGACGGTGGTGAGATTAGAGCACGACTGTCTCCGTGGCGCAATCGGATAGCACGTTCGGCTGTTAACCGAAAGGTTGGAGGTTCGAGCCCACCCGGTGGTGGTGCGGCGCTTTTTTTTCTTTAGGCTGATAGCTTTGAAGATATGTTCTGATGGTGGTGAGAGTAGAGCACGACTGTCTCTGTGACGCAATTGGCTGGCGCGATCGGCGGTTAACCAAAAGATTGGAGGTTCGAGCCCACCTGGTGGTGGTGCGGCGCTTTTTTTTCTTTAGGCTGATAGCTTTGAAGATATGTTCTGATGGTGATGAGAATGGAGCAGGACTCTCTCCGTGGCGCAATTGGCTAGCGCGATCGGCTGTTAACCAAAAGGGTGGAGTTTCGAGCCCTTTCGGGAGTGGTGCGTTGCTTTTTTCTTTGCGCTGATACCTTTGAAGATATGTTCTGATGGTGGTGAGAGTGGAGCACGACTGTCTCAGTGGCGCAAATGGGCTAGCGCGATCGGCTGTTAACCGAAAGGTTGGAGGTTCGAGCCCACCCGGTGGTGGTGCGGCGCTTCTTTTTCTTCGGGCTGATAGCTTTGAAGATATGTTCTGATGGTGATGAGAGTGGAGCAGGACTGTCTCCGTGGCGCAATTGGCTAGCGCGATCGGCTGTTAACCGAAAGGTTGGAGTTTCGAGCGCACCCGGTGGTGGTGCGGCACTTTTTTTTCTTTGGGCTGATAGCTTTGAAGATATGTTCTGATGGTGGTGAGAGTGGAGCAGGACTGTCTCCGTGGCGCAATTGGCTAGCGCGATCGGTTGTTAACCGAAAGGTTGGAGTTTCGAGCCCTACCGGGAGTGGTGTGTTGCTTTTTTCTTTGCACTGTTAGCTTTGAAGATATGTTCTGATGCTGGTGAAAGTGGAGCACGACTGTCTCCGTGGCGCAATTGGCTAGCGCGATCGGCTGTTAACCGAAAGGTTGGAGTTTCGAGGCCTTTCGGGAGTGGTGCGTTGCTTTTTTCTTTGCGCTGATACCTTTGAAGATATGTTCTGATGGTGGTGAGAGTGGAACACGACTGTCTCAGTGGAGCAAATGGGCTAGCGCGATCGGCTGTTAACCGAAAGGTTGGAGGTTCGAGCCCACCCGGTGGTGGTGCGGCGCTTCTTTTTCTTCGGGCTGATAGCTTTGAAGATATGTTCTGATGGTGGTGAGAGTGGAGCAGGACTGTCTCCGTTTCGCAATTGGCTAGCGCGATCGGCTGTTAACCGAAAGGTTGGAGTTTCGAGCCCACCCGGTGCTGGTGCGGCACTTTTATTTCTTTGGGCTGATAGCTTTGAAGATATGTTCTGATGGTGGTGAGAGTGGAGCAGGACTGTCTCCGTGGCGCAATTGGCTAGCGCGATCGGTTGTTAACCGAAAGGTTGGAGTTTCGAGCCCTACCGGGAGTGGTGTGTTGCTTTTTTCTTTGCACTGATAGCTTTGAAGATATGTTCTGATGCTGGTGAAAGTGGAGCACGACTGTCTCCGTCGCGCAATTGGCAAGCGCGATCGGCTGTTAACCGAAAGGTTGGAGGTTTTCGAGCCCACCCGGTGGTGCTGCGGCGCTTTTTTTTCTTTGGGCTGATAGCTCTGAAGAAACGTTCTGATGGTGGTGAGAGTGGAGCACGACTGTCTCCGTAGCGCAATTGGCTAGCACGTTCGGCTGTTAACCGTAGAATTGGAGTTTTGAGCCCTCCCGGGAGTGGTGTGTTGATTTTTTCTTTGCGCTGATAGCTTTGAAGATATGTTCTGATGGTGGAGAGAGTGGAGCACGACTGTCTCCGTGGCGCAATTGGCTAGCGCGATCGGCTGTTAACCGAAAGGTTGGAGGTTCGAGCCCACCCGGTGGTGATGCGGCACTTCTTTTTTTTGCGCTGATAGCTTTGGAGAAATGTTCTGACGGTGGTGAGAGTGGAGCACGATTGTCTCCGTGACGCAAATGGCTCGCGCGATCGGCTGTTAACCGAAAGGTTGGAGGTTCGAGCCCACCCGGTGGTGGTGCGGCGCTTTTTTTTCTTTGGGCTGATAGCTTTGAAGATATGTTCTGATGGTGGTGAGAGTGGAGCAGGACTGTTTCCGTGGCGCAATTGGCTAGGGCGATCGGCTGTTAACCGAAAAGTTGGAGGTTCGAGCCCTACCGGGAGTGGTGTGTTGCTTTTTTCTTTGCGCTGATAGCTTTGAAGATATGTTCTGACGGTGGTGAGATTAGAGCACGACTGTCTCCGTGGCGCAATCGGATAGCACGTTCGGCTGTTAACCGAAAGGTTGGAGGTTCGAGCCCACCCGGTGGTGGTGCGGCGCTTTTTTTTCTTTAGGCTGATAGCTTTGAAGATATGTTCTGATGGTGGTGAGAGTAGAGCACGACTGTCTCTGTGGCGCAATTGGCTGGCGCGATCGGCGGTTAACCAAAAGATTGGAGGTTCGAGCCCACCTGGTGGTGGTGCGGCGCTTTTTTTTCTTTAGGCTGATAGCTTTGAAGATATGTTCTGATGGTGATGAGAATGGAGCAGGACTCTCTCCGTGGCGCAATTGGCTAGCGCGATCGGCTGTTAACCAAAAGGGTGGAGTTTCGAGCCCTTTCGGGAGTGGTGCGTTGCTTTTTTCTTTGCGCTGATACCTTTGAAGATATGTTCTGATGGTGGTGAGAGTGGAGCACGACTGTCTCAGTGGCGCAAATGGGCTAGCGCGATCGGCTGTTAACCGAAAGGTTGGAGGTTCGAGCCCACCCGGTGGTGGTGCGGCGCTTCTTTTTCTTCGGGCTGATAGCTTTGAAGATATGTTCTGATGGTGATGAGAGTGGAGCAGGACTGTCTCCGTGGCGCAATTGGCTAGCGCGATCGGCTGTTAACCGAAAGGTTGGAGTTTCGAGCGCACCCGGTGGTGGTGCGGCACTTTTTTTTCTTTGGGCTGATAGCTTTGAAGATATGTTCTGATGGTGTGAGAGTGGAGCAGGACTGTCTCCGTGGCGCAATTGGCTAGCGCGATCGGTTGTTAACCGAAAGGTTGGAGTTTCCAGCCCTACCGGGAGTGGTGTGTTGCTTTTTTCTTTGCACTGTTAGCTTTGAAGATATGTTCTGATGCTGGTGAAAGTGGAGCACGACTGTCTCCGTGGCGCAATTGGCTAGCGCGATCGGCTGTTAACCGAAAGGTTGGAGGTTTTCGAGCCCACCCGGTGGTGGTGCGGCGCTTTTTTTTCTTTGGGCTGATAGCTCTGAAGAAATGTTCTGATGGTGGTGAGAGTGGAGCACGATTGTCTCCGTGACGCAAATGGCTCGCGCGATCGGCTGTTAACCGAAAGGTTGGAGGTTCGAGCCCACCCGGTGGTGGTGCGGCGCTTTTTTTTTCTTTAGGCTGATAGCTTTGAAGATATGTTCTGATGGTGGTGAGAGTGGAGCAGGACTGTTTCCGTGGCGCAATTGGCTAGGGCGATCGGCTGTTAACCGAAAAGTTGGAGGTTCGAGCCCTACCGGGAGTGGTGTGTTGCTTTTTTCTTTGCGCTGATAGCTTTGAAGATATGTTCTGATGGTGGTGAGAGTGGAGCACGACTGTCTCAGTGGCGCAAATGGGCTAGCGCGATCGGCTGTTAACCGAAAGGTTGGAGGTTCGAGCCCACCCGGTGGTGGTGCGGCGCTTCTTTTTCTTCGGGCTGATAGCTTTGAAGATATGTTCTGATGGTGGTGAGAGTGGAGCAGGACTGTCTCCGTGGCGCAATTGGCTAGCGCGATCGGCTGTTAACCGAAAGGTTGGAGTTTCGAGCGCACCCGGTGGTGGTGCGGCACTTTTTTTTCTTTGGGCTGATAGCTTTGAAGATATGTTCTGATGGTGGTGAGAGTGGAGCAGGACTGTCTCCGTGGCGCAATTGGCTAGCGCGATCGGTTGTTAACCGAAAGGTTGGAGTTTCGAGCCCTACCGGGAGTGGTGTGTTGCTTTTTTCTTTGCACTGATAGCTTTGAAGATATGTTCTGATGCTGGTGAAAGTGGAGCACGACTGTCTCCGTGGCGCAATTGGCTAGCGCGATCGGCTGTTAACCGAAAGGTTGGAGGTTTTCGAACCCACCCGGTGGTGGTGCGGCGCTTTTTTTTCTTTGGGCTGATAGCTCTGAAGAAATGTTCTGATGGTGGTGAGAGTGGAGCACGATTGTCTCCGTGACGCAAATGGCTCGCGCGATCGGCTGTTAACCGAAAGGTTGGAGGTTCGAGCCCACCCGGTGGTGGTGCGGCGCTTTTTTTTTCTTTAGGCTGATAGCTTTGAAGATATGTTCTGATGGTGGTGAGAGTGGAGCAGGACTGTTTCCGTGGCGCAATTGGCTAGGGCGATCGGCTGTTAACCGAAAAGTTGGAGGTTCGAGCCCAACCGGGAGTTGTGTGTTGCTTTTTTCTTTGCGCTGATAGCTTTGAAGATATGTGTTGATGGTGATGAGAGTGGAGCACGACTGTCTCCGTGGCGCTATTGGCTAGCGCGATCAGCTGTTAACCGAAAGGTTGGAGGTTCGAGCCCAACCAGTGGTGGTGCGGTGCTTTTTTTTGTTTGGGCTGATAGCTTTGATGATATGTTCTGATGGTGGTGAGAGTGGAGCAGGACTGTCTCCGTGGCGCAATTAGCTAGCGCGATCGGCTGTTAACCGAAAGGTTGGAGGTTCGAGCCCACCCGGTGGTGGTGCAGCGCTTTTTTTTCTTTGGGCTGATAGCTCTGAAGATATGTTCTGATGGTGGTGAGAGTGGAGCAGGACTGTCTCCGTGGCGCAATTGGCTAGCGCGATCGGCTGTTAACCGAAGGGTTGCAGTTTCGAGCCCATCCGGTGGTGGTGTGTTGCTTTTTCCTTTGCGCTGATAGCTTTGAAGATATGTTCTCATGGTGGTGAGAGTAGAGTAGGACTGTCCCCGTGGCGCGACTGGCTAGCGCGATCGGCTCTTAACCGAAAGGTTGGAGTTTCGAGCCATCCCGGGAGTGGTGTGTTGCTTTTTTCTTTGCGCTGATAGCTTTGAAGATATGTTCTGATGGTGGTGAGAGTAGAGCACGATTGTCTCCGTGGCGCAATTGGCTAGCGCGATCGGCTGTTAACCGGAAGGTTGGAGGATCAAGCCCACCTGGTGGTGGTGCGGCGCTTTTTTTTCTTTGGGCTGATAGCTTTGAAGGTATGTTCTGATGGTGGTGAGAGTGGAGCAAGACTGTCTCCGTGGCAAAATATACTAGCTGAATCGGCTGTTAATCAAAAGTTTGGAGTTACGAGCTCTCCCGGGAGTGGTGTGTTGCTTTTTTCTTTGCGCTGATAGCTTTGAAGATATGTTCTGATGGTGGTGAGAGTCTCCGTGGCGCAATTGGCTAGCACGATCGGCTGTTAACCAAAAGGTTGGAGGTTCGAGCCCACCCGGTGGTGGTGCAGCGCTTTTTTTTGTTTGGGCTGATAGCTTTGAATATATGTTCTGATGGTGGTGAGAGAGGAGCACGACTGTCTCCGTGGCGCAATTGGCTAGCGCGACCGGCTGTTAACCGAAAGATTGGAGGTTCGAGCCCACCTGGTGGTGGTGCGGCGCTTTTTTTTCTTTAGGCTGATAGCTTTGAAGATATGTTCTGATGGTGATGAGAGTGGAGCAGGACTGTCTCCGTGGCGCAATTGGCTAGCGCGATCGGCTGTTAACCAAAAGGTTGGAGTTTCGAGCCCTCGCGGGAGTGGTGTGTTGCTTTTTTCTTTGCGCTGATAGCTTTGAAGATATGTTCTGATGGTGGTGAGAGTGGAGCACGACTGTCTCAGTGGCGCAAATGGGCTAGCGCGATCGGCTGTTAACCGAAAGGTTGGAGGTTCGAGCCCACCCGGTGGTGGTGCGGCGCTTCTTTTTCTTCGGGCTGATAGCTTTGAAGATATGTTCTGATGGTGGTGAGAGTGGAGCAGGACTGTCTCCGTGGCGCAATTGGCTAGCGCGATCGGCTGTTAACCGAAAGGTTGGAGTTTCGAGCCCACCCGGTGGTGGTGCGGCACTTTTTTTTCTTTGGGCTGATAGCTTTGAAGATATGTTCTGATGGTGGTGACAGTGGAGCAGGACTGTCTCCGTGGCGCAATTGGCTAGCGCGATCGGTTGTTAACCGAAAGGTTGGAGTATCGAGCCCTACCGGGAGTGGTGTGTTGCTTTTTTCTTTGCACTGATAGCTTTGAAGATATGTTCTGATGCTGGTGAAAGTGGAGCACGACTGTCTCCGTGGCGCAATTGGCTAGCGCGATCGGCTGTTAACCGAAAGGTTGGAGGTTTTCGAGCCCACCCGGTGGTGGTGCGGCGATTTTTTTTCTTTGGGCTGATAGCTCTGAAGAAATGTTCTGATGGTGGTGAGAGTGGAGCACGATTGTCTCCGTGACGCAAATGGCTCGCGCGATCGGCTGTTAACCGAAAGGTTGGAGGTTCGAGCCCACCCGGTGGTGGTGCGGCGCTTTTATTTCTTTGGGCTGATAGCTTTGAAGATATGTTCTGATGGTGGTGAGAGTAGAGTAGGACTGTCTCCGTGGCGCAACTGGCTAGCGCGATCGGCTGTTAATCAAAAGTTTGGAGTTACGAGCTCTCCCGGGAGTGGTGTGTTGCTTTTTTCTTTGCGCTGATAGCTTTGAAGATATGTTCTGATGGTGGTGAGAGTCTCCGTGGCGCAATTGGTTAGCACGATCGGCTGTTAACCAAAAGGTTGGAGGTTCGAGCCCACCCGGTGGTGGTGCAGCGCTTTTTTTTTGTTTGGGCTGATAGCTTTGAAGATATGTTCTGATGGTGGTGAGTGTTGAGCAAGACTGTCACCGTGGCGCAATTGGCTAGCGCGATCAGCTGTTAACCGAAAAATGGGAGGTTCGAGCCCACCCGGTGGTGGTGCGGCGCTTTTTTTTCTTTGGGCTGATAACTCTGAAGATATGTTCTGATGGTGGTGAGATTAGAGCATGACTGTCTTCGTGGCGCAATTGGCTAGCACGTTCGGCTGTTAACCGGAAAATTGAAGTTTCGAGCCCTCCCGGGAGTGGTGTGTCACTTTTTTCTTTGCGCTGATAGCTTTAAAGTTATGTTGTGATGGTGATGAGGGTGGAGCAGGAATGTCTCCTTGGCGCAATTGGCTAGCGTGATCGGGTGATAACCAAAAGGTTGGAGTTTCGAGCCCTTCCGGGAGTGGTGCGTTGCTTTTTTCTTTGCGCTGATACCTTTGAAGATATGTTCTGATGGTGATTAGAGTGGAGCACGACTGTCTCAGTGGCGCAAATGGGATAGCGCGATCGGCTTTTAACCGAAAGGTTGGAGGTTCGAGCCCACCCGGTGGTGGTGCGGCGCTTCTTTTTCTTCGGGCTGATAGCTTTGAAGATATGTTCTGATGGTGGTGAGAGTGGAGCAGGACTGTCTCCGTGGCGCAATTGGCTAGCGCGATCGGCTGTTAACCGAAAGGTTGGAGTTTCGAGCCCACCCGGTGGTGGTGCGGCGGTTTTTTTTCTTTGGGCTGATAGCTTTGAAGATATGTTCTGATGGTGGTGAGAGTGGAGCAGGACTGTCTCCGTGGCGCAATTGGCTAGCGCGATCGGTTGTTAACCGAAAGGTTGGAGTTTCGAGCCCTACCGGGAGTGGTGTGTTGCTTTTTTTGCGCTGATAGCTTTGAAGATATGTTCTGATGCTGGTGAAAGGGGAGCACGACTGTCTCCTTGGCGCAATTGGCTAGCGCGATCGGCTGTTAACCGAAAGGTTGGAGGTTTTTGAGCCCACCCGGTGGTGGTGCGGCGCTTTTTTTTCTTTGGGCTGATAGCTCTGAAGAAATGTTCTGATGGTGGTGAGAGTGGAGCACGACTGTCTCCGTGACGCAAATGGCTCGCGCGATCGGCTGTTAACCGAAAGGTTGGAGGTTCGAGCCCACCCGGTGGTGGTGCGGCGCTTTTTTTTCTTTGGGCTGATAGCTTTGAAGATATGTTCTGATGGTGGTGAGAGTGCAGCACGACTGTCTCCGTGACGCAAATGGCTCGCGCGATCGGCTGTTAACCAAAACGTTGGAGGTTCGAGTCCACCCGGTGGTGGTGCGGCGCTTTTTTTTCTTTGAGCTGATAGCTTTGAAGATATGTTCTGATGGTGGTGAGAGTGGAGCAGGACTGTTTCCGTGGCGCAATTGCCTAGCGCGATCGACTGTTAACCGAAAAGTTGGAGGTTCGAGCCCTACCGGGAGTGGTGTGTTGCTTTTTTCTTTGCGCTGATAGCTTTGAAGATATGTTCTGATGGTGGTGAGAGTGGAGCACGTTTGTCTCCGTGGCGCAATTGACTAGCTGAATCGGTTTTTAACCGAAAGTTTGGAGTTTCGAGCCCTGCCATGAGTGGTGTGTTGCTTTTTTCTTTGCGCTGATAGCTTTGAAGATATGTTCTGATGGTGGTGAGAGTGGAGCACGACTGTCTCCATGGCGCAATTGGCTAGCGCGATCGGCTGTTAACCGAAGGGTTGCAGTTTCGAGCCCATCCGGTGGTGGTGTATTGCTTTTTCCTTTGCGCTGATAGCTTTGAAGATATGTTCTGATGGTGATGAGAGTGGAGCAGGACTGTCTCCGTGGCGCAATTGGCTAGCGTGATCGGCTTTTAACCAAAAGGTTGGAGTTTCGAGCCCTCCCGGGAGTGGTGCGTTGTTTTTTTCTTTGCGCTGATACCTTTGAAGATATGTTCTGATGGTGGTGAGAGTGGAGCACGACTGTCTCGGTGGCGCAATTGGCTAGCGCGATCGGCTGTTAACCGAAAGGTTGGAGGTTCGAGCCCACCTGGTGGTGGTGCGGCGCTTTTTTTTTCTTTGGGCTGATAACTTTGAAGATATGTTCTGATGGTGGTTAGAGTGGAGCAAGACTGTCTCCTTGGCGCAATTGACTAGCTGAATCGGCTGTTAACCAAAAGGTTGGAGTTTCGAGCCCTCCTATAAGTGGTGTGTTGCTTTTTTCTTTGCGCTGATAGCTTTGAAGATATGTTCTGATGTTGGTGAGTGTGGAGCACGACTGTCTCCGTGGCGCAATTGGCTAGCGCGATCGGCTGTTAACTGAAAGGTTGGAGGTTTTTGAGCCCACCCGGTGGTGGTGCGGCGCTTTTTTTTCTTTGGGCTGATAGCTCTGAAGAAATGTTCTGATGGTGGTGAGAGTGGAGCACGACTGTCTCCGTGACGCAAATGGCTCGCGCGATCGGCTGTTAACCGAAAGGTTGGAGGTTCGAGCCCACCCGGTGGTGGTGCGGCGCTTTTTTTTCTTTGGGCTGATAGCTTTGAAGATATGTTCTGATGGTGGTGAGAGTGGAGCACGACTGTCTCCGTGACGCAAATTGTTCGCGCGATCGGCTGCTAACCGAAACGTTGGAGGTTCGAGTCCACCCGGTGGTGGTGTGGCGCTTTTTTTTCTTTGGGCTGCTAGCTTTGAAGATATGTTCTGATGGTGGTGAGAGTGGAGCAGGACTGTTTCCGTGGCGCAATTGGCTAGCGCGATCGACTGTTAACCGAAAAGTTGGAGGTTCGAGCCCTACCGGGAGTGGTGTGTTGCTTTTTTCTTTGCGCTTGTAGCTTTGAAGATATGTTCTGATGGTGGTGAGAGTGGAGCACGACTGTCTCCGTGGCGCAATCGACTAGCTGAATCGGTTTTTAACCGAAAGTTTGGAGTTTCGAGCCCTGCCATGAGTGGTGTGTTGCTTTTTTCTTTGCGCTGATAGCTTTGAAGATATGTTCTGATGGTGGTGAGAGTGGAGCACGACTGTCTCCATGGCGCAATTGGCTAGCGCGATCGGCTGTTAACCGAAAGGTTGGAGGTTCGAGCCCAACCGGTGGTGGTGCAGCGCTTTTTTTTCTTTGGGCTGATAGCTTTGAAGATATGTTCTGATGGTGGTGAGAGTGGAGCAGGACTGTCTCTGTGGCGCAATTGGCTAGCGCGATCGGCTGTTAACCGAAGGGTTGCAGTTTCGAGCCCATCCGGTGGTGGTGTGTTGCTTTTTCCTTTGCGCTGATAGCTTTGAAGATATGTTCTCATGGTTGTGAGAGTAGAGCAGGACTGTCTCCGTGGCGCAACTGGCTAGCGCGATCGGTTGTTAACCAAAAGGTTGGAGTTTCGAGCCCTCCCGGGAGTGGAGTGTTGCTTTTTTCTTTGCGCTGATAGCTTTGAAGATATGTTCTGATGGTGATGAGAGTGGAACAGGACTGTCTCCGTGGCGCAATTGGCTGGCGTGATCGGCTTTTAACCAAAAAGTGGGAGTTTCGAGCCCTCCCGGGAGTGGTGCGTTGTTTTTTTCTTTGCGCTGATACCTTTGAAGATATGTTCTGATGGTGGTGAGAGTGGAGCACGACTGTCTCGGTGGCGCAATCGGCTAGCGCGATCGGCTGTTAACCGAAAGGTTGGAGGTTAGAGCCCACCCGGTGGTGTTGCGGGGCTTTTTTTTCTTTGGGCTGATAGCTTTGAAGATAAGTTCTGATGGTGGTGAGAGTGGAGCAGGACTGTCTCCGTGGCGCAATTGGCTAGCGCGATCGGCTGTTAACCGAAAAGTTGGAGGTTTGAGCCCTCCCGGGAGTGGTGTGTTGCTTTTTTCTTTGCGCTGATAGCTTTGAAGATATGTTCTGATGGTGGTGAGAGTGGAGCACGACTATCTTCGTGGCGCAATTGGCTAGCGCGATCGGCTGTTAACCGAAAGGTTGGAGGTTCGAGCCCACCTGGTGGTGGTGCGGCGCTTTTTTTTCTTTGGGCTGATAACTTTGAAGATATGTTCTGATGGTGGTTAGAGCGGAGCAAGACTGTCTCCTTGGCGCAATTGACTAGCTGAATCGGCTGTTAACCGAAAGGTTGGAGTTTCGAGCCCTCCTATAAGTGGTGTGTTGCTTTTTTCTTTGCGCTGATAGCTTTGAAGATATGTTCTGATGTTGGTGAGTGTGGAGCGCGACTGTCTATGTGGCGCAATTGGCTAGTGCGATCGGTTGTTAACCGAAAGGGTGGAGGTTCGAGCCCACCCGATGGTGGTACGGCGCTTTTTTTTCTTTGGGCTGATAGCTTTGAAGATATGTTCTGATGGTGGTGAGAGTGGAGCAGGACTGTCTCCGTGGCGCAATTGGCTAGCGCGATCGGCTGTTAACCGAAAGGTTGGAGTTTGGAGCCCTCCCGGGAGTGGTGTGTTGCTTTTATCTTTGCGCTGATAGGTTTGTAGATATGTTCTGATGGTGGTGAGTGTACAGCACGACTGTCTCCGTGGCGCAATTGGCTGGCGCGACCGGCTGTTAACCGAAACGTTGGAGTTTCGAGCCCACTCGGTGGTGGTGCGGCGCTTCTTTTTTCTTTGGGCTGATGGCTTTGAAGATATGTTCTGATGGTGGTGAGAGTGGAGCAGGACTGTCTCCGTGGCGCAATTGGCCAGCGCGATCGGCTGTTAACCGAAAGGTTGGAGTTTCGAGCCCTACCGGGAGTGGTGTGTTGCTTTTTTCTTTGCGCTGATACCTTTGAAGATATGTTCTGATGGTGGTGAGAGTGGAGCACGACTATCTTCGTGGCGCAATTGGCTAGCGCGATCGGCTGTTAACCGAAAGGTTGGAGGTTCGAGCCCACCTGTTGGTGGTGCGGTGCTTTTTTTTTTCTTTGGACTGATAACTTTGAAGATATGTTCTGATGGTGGTTAGAGTGAAGCAAGACCGTCTCCTTGGCGCAATTGACTAGCTGAATCGGCTGTTAACCGAAAGGTTGGAGTTTCGAGCCCTCCTGTGAGTGGTGTGTTGCTTTTTTCCTTGCGCTGATAGCTTTGAAGATATGCTCTGATGGTGGTGAGTGTGGAGCACGACTGTCTCCGTGGTGCAATTGGCTAGTGCGATGGGCTGTTAACCGAAAGGTTGGAGGTTCGAGCCCACCCGGTGGTGGTGCGGCGCTTTTTTTTCTTTGGGCTGATAGCTTTGAAGATATGTTCTGACGGTGGTGAGAGTAGAGCAGGACTGTTTCCGTGGCGCAAATGGCTAGCGTGATCGGCTGTTAACCGAAAGGTTGGAGTTTCGAGCCCTCCCGGGAGTGGTGTGTTGCTTTTTTCTTTGCGCTGATAGCTTTGAAGATATGTTCTGATGGTGATGAGAGTGGAGCAGGACTGTCTCCGTGGCGCAATTGGCCAGCGTGATCGGCTTTTAACCAAAAGGTTGGAGTTTCGAGCCCTCCCGGGAGTGGTGCGTTGTTGTTTTTTTGCGCTGATACCTTTGAAGATTTGTTCTGATGGTGGTGAGAGTGGAGCACGACTGTCTCCGTGGCGCAATCGGCTAGCGCGATCGGCTGTTAACCGAAAGGTAGGAGGTTCGAGCCCATCCGGTGGTGGTGCGGCGCTTTTTTTTTCTTTGGGCTGATAGCTTTAAAGATATGTTCTGATGGTGGTGAGAGAGGAGCGGGACTGTCTCCGTGGCGCAATTGGCTAGCGCGATCCGCTGTTAACCGAAATGTTGGAGTTTCGAGCCCACCCGGTGGTGGTGCGGTGCTTTTTTTTCTTTGGGCTGATAGCTTTGAAGATATGTTCTGATGGTGGTGAGAGTAGAGTAGGACTGTCTCCGTGGCGCAACTGGCTAGCGCGATCGGCTGTTAATCAAAAGTTTGGAGTTACGAGCTCTCCCGGGAGTGGTGTGTTGCTTTTTTCTTTGCGCTGATAGCTTTGAAGATATGTTCTGATGGTGGTGAGAGTCTCCGTGGCGCAATTGGTTAGCACGATCGGCTGTTAACCAAAAGGTTGGAGGTTCGAGCCCACCCGGTGGTGGTGCAGCGCTTTTTTTTTGTTTGGGCTGATAGCTTTGAAGATATGTTCTGATGGTGGTGAGTGTTGAGCAAGACTGTCACCGTGGCGCAATTGGCTAGCGCGATCAGCTGTTAACCGAAAAATGGGAGGTTCGAGCCCACCCGGTGGTGGTGCGGCGCTTTTTTTTCTTTGGGCTGATAACTCTGAAGATATGTTCTGATGGTGGTGAGATTAGAGCATGACTGTCTTCGTGGCGCAATTGGCTAGCACGTTCGGCTGTTAACCGGAAAATTGAAGTTTCGAGCCCTCCCGGGAGTGGTGTGTCGCTTTTTTCTTTGCGCTGATAGCTTTAAAGTTATGTTGTGATGGTGATGAGGGTGGAGCAGGAATGTCTCCTTGGCGCAATTGGCTAGCGTGATCGGGTGATAACCAAAAGGTTGGAGTTTCGAGCCCTTCCGGGAGTGGTGCGTTGCTTTTTTCTTTGCGCTGATACCTTTGAAGATATGTTCTGATGGTGATGAGAGTGGAGCACGACTGTCTCAGTGGCGCAAATGGGCTAGCGCGATCGGCTTTTAACCGAAAGGTTGGAGGTTCGAGCCCACCCGGTGGTGGTGCGGCGGTTTTTTTTCTTTGGGCTGATAGCTTTGAAGATATGTTCTGATGGTGGTGAGAGTGGAGCAGGACTGTCTCCGTGGCGCAATTGGCTAGCGCGATCGGTTGTTAACCGAAAGGTTGGAGTTTCGAGCCCTACCGGGAGTGGTGTGTTGCTTTTTTTGCGCTGATAGCTTTGAAGATATGTTCTGATGCTGGTGAAAGGGGAGCACGACTGTCTCCTTGGCGCAATTGGCTAGCGCGATCGGCTGTTAACCGAAAGGTTGGAGGTTTTTGAGCCCACCCGGTGGTGGTGCGGCGCTTTTTTTTCTTTGGGCTGATAGCTCTGAAGAAATGTTCTGATGGTGGTGAGAGTGGAGCACGACTGTCTCCGTGACGCAAATGGCTCGCGCGATCGGCTGTTAACCGAAAGGTTGGAGGTTCGAGCCCACCCGGTGGTGGTGCGGCGCTTTTTTTTCTTTGGGCTGATAGCTTTGAAGATATGTTCTGATGGTGGTGAGAGTGCAGCACGACTGTCTCCGTGACGCAAATGGCTCGCGCGATCGGCTGTTAACCAAAACGTTGGAGGTTCGAGTCCACCCGGTGGTGGTGCGGCGCTTTTTTTTCTTTGAGCTGATAGCTTTGAAGATATGTTCTGATGGTGGTGAGAGTGGAGCAGGACTGTTTCCGTGGCGCAATTGCCTAGCGCGATCGACTGTTAACCGAAAAGTTGGAGGTTCGAGCCCTACCGGGAGTGGTGTGTTGCTTTTTTTTTTTTGCGCTGATAGCTTTGAAGATATGTTCTGATGGTGGTGAGAGTGGAGCACGTTTGTCTCCGTGGCGCAATTGACTAGCTGAATCGGTTTTTAACCGAAAGTTTGGAGTTTCGAGCCCTGCCATGAGTGGTGTGTTGCTATTTTCTTTGCGCTGATAGCTTTGAAGATATGTTCTGATGGTGGTGAGAGTGGAGCACGACTGTCTCCATGGCGCAATTGGCTAGCGCGATCGGCTGTTAACCGAAGGGTTGCAGTTTCGAGCCCATCCGGTGGTGGTGTATTGCTTTTTCCTTTGCGCTGATAGCTTTGAAGATATGTTCTGATGGTGATGAGAGTGGAGCAGGACTGTCTCCGTGGCGCAATTGGCTAGCGTGATCGGCTTTTAACCAAAAGGTTGGAGTTTCGAGCCCTCCCGGGAGTGGTGCGTTGTTTTTTTCTTTGCGCTGATACCTTTGAAGATATGTTCTGATGGTGGTGAGAGTGGAGCACGACTGTCTCGGTGGCGCAATTGGCTAGCGCGATCGGCTGTTAACCGAAAGGTTGGAGGTTCGAGCCCACCTGGTGGTGGTGCGGCGCTTTTTTTTTCTTTGGGCTGATAACTTTGAAGATATGTTCTGATGGTGGTTAGAGTGGAGCAAGACTGTCTCCTTGGCGCAATTAACTAGCTGAATCGGCTGTTAACCAAAAGGTTGGAGTTTCGAGCCCTCCTATAAGTGGTGTGTTGCTTTTTTCTTTGCGCTGATAGCTTTGAAGATATGTTCTGATGTTGGTGAGTGTGGAGCACGGCTGTCTCCGTGGCGCAATTGGCTAGCGCGATCGGCTGTTAACTGAAAGGTTGGAGGTTTTTGAGCCCACCCGGTGGTGGTGCGGCGCTTTTTTTTCTTTGGGCTGATAGCTCTGAAGAAATGTTCTGATGGTGGTGAGAGTGGAGCACGACTGTCTCCGTGACGCAAATTGTTCGCGCGATCGGCTGCTAACCGAAACGTTGGAGGTTCGAGTCCACCCGGTGGTGGTGTGGCGCTTTTTTTTCTTTGGGCTGCTAGCTTTGAAGATATGTTCTGATGGTGGTGAGAGTGGAGCAGGACTGTTTCCGTGGCGCAATTGGCTAGCGCGATCGACTGTTAACCGAAAAGTTGGAGGTTCGAGCCCTACCGGGAGTGGTGTGTTGCTTTTTTCTTTGCGCTTGTAGCTTTGAAGATATGTTCTGATGGTGGTGAGAGTGGAGCACGACTGTCTCCGTGGCGCAATCGACTAGCTGAATCGGTTTTTAACCGAAAGTTTGGAGTTTCGAGCCCTGCCATGAGTGGTGTGTTGCTTTTTTCTTTGCGCTGATAGCTTTGAAGATATGTTCTGATGGTGGTGAGAGTGGAGCACGACTGTCTCCATGGCGCAATTGGCTAGCGCGATCGGCTGTTAACCGAAAGGTTGGAGGTTCGAGCCCAACCGGTGGTGGTGCAGCGCTTTTTTTTCTTTGGGCTGATAGCTTTGAAGATATGTTCTGATGGTGGTGAGAGTGGAGCAGGACTGTCTCTGTGGCGCAATTGGCTAGCGCGATCGGCTGTTAACCGAAGGGTTGCAGTTTCGAGCCCATCCGGTGGTGGTGTGTTGCTTTTTCCTTTGCGCTGATAGCTTTGAAGATATGTTCTCATGGTTGTGAGAGTAGAGCAGGACTGTCTCCGTGGCGCAACTGGCTAGCGCGATCGGTTGTTAACCAAAAGGTTGGAGTTTCGAGCCCTCCCGGGAGTGGAGTGTTGCTTTTTTCTTTGCGCTGATAGCTTTGAAGATATGTTCTGATGGTGATGAGAGTGGAGCAGGACTGTCTCCGTGGCGCAATTGGCTGGCGTGATCGGCTTTTAACCAAAAAGTGGGAGTTTCGAGCCCTCCCGGGAGTGGTGCGTTGTTTTTTTCTTTGCGCTGATACCTTTGAAGATATGTTCTGATGGTGGTGAGAGTGGAGCACGACTGTCTCGGTGGCGCAATCGGCTAGCGCGATCGGCTGTTAACCGAAAGGTTGGAGGTTAGAGCCCACCCGGTGGTGTTGCGGGGCTTTTTTTTCTTTGGGCTGATAGCTTTGAAGATAAGTTCTGATGGTGGTGAGAGTGGAGCAGGACTGTCTCCGTGGCGCAATTGGCTAGCGCGATCGGCTGTTAACCGAAAAGTTGGAGGTTTGAGCCCTCCCGGGAGTGGTGTGTGGCTTTTTTCTTTGCGCTGATAGCTTTGAAGATATGTTCTGATGGTGGTGAGAGTGGAGCACGACTATCTTCGTGGCGCAATTGGCTAGCGCGATCGGCTGTTAACCGAAAGGTTGGAGGTTCGAGCCCACCTGGTGGTGGTGCGGCGCTTTTTTTTCTTTGGGCTGATAACTTTGAAGATATGTTCTGATGGTGGTTAGAGCGGAGCAAGACTGTCTCCTTGGCGCAATTGACTAGCTGAATCGGCTGTTAACCGAAAGGTTGGAGTTTCGAGCCCTCCTATAAGTGGTGTGTTGCTTTTTTCTTTGCGCTGATAGCTTTGAAGATATGTTCTGATGTTGGTGAGTGTGGAGCACGACTGTCTATGTGGCGCAATTGGCTAGTGCGATCGGTTGTTAACCGAAAGGTTGGAGGTTCGAGCCCACCCGATGGTGGTACGGCGCTTTTTTTTCTTTGGGCTGATAGCTTTGAAGATATGTTCTGATGGTGGTGAGAGTGGAGCAGGACTGTCTCCGTGGCGCAATTGGCTAGCGCGATCGGCTGTTAACCGAAAGGTTGGAGTTTGGAGCCCTCCCGGGAGTGGTGTGTTGCTTTTATCTTTGCGCTGATAGGTTTGTAGATATGTTCTGATGGTGGTGAGTGTACAGCACGACTGTCTCCGTGGCGCAATTGGCTGGCGCGACCGGCTGTTAACCGAAACGTTGGAGTTTCGAGCCCACTCGGTGGTGGTGCGGCGCTTCTTTTTTCTTTGGGCTGATGGCTTTGAAGATATGTTCTGATGGTGGTGAGAGTGGAGCAGGACTGTCTCCGTGGCGCAATTGGCCAGCGCGATCGGCTGTTAACCGAAAGGTTGGAGTTTCGAGCCCTACCGGGAGTGGTGTGTTGCTTTTTTCTTTGCGCTGATACCTTTGAAGATATGTTCTGATGGTGGTGAGAGTGGAGCACGACTATCTTCGTGGCGCAATTGGCTAGCGCGATCGGCTGTTAACCGAAAGGTTGGAGGTTCGAGCCCACCTGTTGGTGGTGCGGTGCTTTTTTTTTTCTTTGGACTGATAACTTTGAAGATATGTTCTGATGGTGGTTAGAGTGAAGCAAGACCGTCTCCTTGGCGCAATTGACTAGCTGAATCGGCTGTTAACCGAAAGGTTGGAGTTTCGAGCCCTCCTGTGAGTGGTGTGTTGCTTTTTTCCTTGCGCTGATAGCTTTGAAGATATGCTCTGATGGTGGTGAGTGTGGAGCACGACTGTCTCCGTGGTGCAATTGGCTAGTGCGATGGGCTGTTAACCGAAAGGTTGGAGGTTCGAGCCCACCCGGTGGTGGTGCGGCGCTTTTTTTTCTTTGGGCTGATAGCTTTGAAGATATGTTCTGACGGTGGTGAGAGTAGAGCAGGACTGTTTCCGTGGCGCAAATGGCTAGCGTGATCGGCTGTTAACCGAAAGGTTGGAGTTTCGAGCCCTCCCGGGAGTGGTGTGTTGCTTTTTTCTTTGCGCTGATAGCTTTGAAGATATGTTCTGATGGTGATGAGAGTGGAGCAGGACTGTCTCCGTGGCGCAATTGGCCAGCGTGATCGGCTTTTAACCAAAAGGTTGGAGTTTCGAGCCCTCCTATAAGTGGTGTGTTGCTTTTTTCTTTGCGCTGATAGCTTTGAAGATATGTTCTGATGTTGGTGAGTGTGGAGCACGGCTGTCTCCGTGGCGCAATTGGCTAGCGCGATCGGCTGTTAACTGAAAGGTTGGAGGTTTTTGAGCCCACCCGGTGGTGGTGCGGCGCTTTTTTTTCTTTGGGCTGATAGCTCTGAAGAAATGTTCTGATGGTGGTGAGAGTGGAGCACGACTGTCTCCGTGACGCAAATTGTTCGCGCGATCGGCTGCTAACCGAAACGTTGGAGGTTCGAGTCCACCCGGTGGTGGTGTGGCGCTTTTTTTTCTTTGGGCTGCTAGCTTTGAAGATATGTTCTGATGGTGGTGAGAGTGGAGCACGACTGTCTCCATGGCGCAATTGGCTAGCGCGATCGGCTGTTAACCGAAAGGTTGGAGGTTCGAGCCCAACCGGTGGTGGTGCAGCGCTTTTTTTTCTTTGGGCTGATAGCTTTGAAGATATGTTCTGATGGTGGTGAGAGTGGAGCAGGACTGTCTCTGTGGCGCAATTGGCTAGCGCGATCGGCTGTTAACCGAAAGGTTGGAGTTTCGAGCCCTCCTATAAGTGGTGTGTTGCTTTTTTCTTTGCGCTGATAGCTTTGAAGATATGTTCTGATGTTGGTGAGTGTGGAGCACGACTGTCTATGTGGCGCAATTGGCTAGTGCGATCGGTTGTTAACCGAAAGGTTGGAGGTTCGAGCCCACCCGATGGTGGTACGGCGCTTTTTTTTCTTTGGGCTGATAGCTTTGAAGATATGTTCTGATGGTGGTGAGAGTGGAGCAGGACTGTCTCCGTGGCGCAATTGGCTAGCGCGATCGGCTGTTAACCGAAAGGTTGGAGTTTGGAGCCCTCCCGGGAGTGGTGTGTTGCTTTTATCTTTGCGCTGATAGGTTTGTAGATATGTTCTGATGGTGGTGAGTGTACAGCACGACTGTCTCCGTGGCGCAATTGGCTGGCGCGACCGGCTGTTAACCGAAACGTTGGAGTTTCGAGCCCACTCGGTGGTGGTGCGGCGCTTCTTTTTTCTTTGGGCTGATGGCTTTGAAGATATGTTCTGATGGTGGTGAGAGTGGAGCAGGACTGTCTCCGTGGCGCAATTGGCCAGCGCGATCGGCTGTTAACCGAAAGGTTGGAGTTTCGAGCCCTACCGGGAGTGGTGTGTTGCTTTTTTCTTTGCGCTGATACCTTTGAAGATATGTTCTGATGGTGGTGAGAGTGGAGCACGACTATCTTCGTGGCGCAATTGGCTAGCGCGATCGGCTGTTAACCGAAAGGTTGGAGGTTCGAGCCCACCTGTTGGTGGTGCGGTGCTTTTTTTTTTCTTTGGACTGATAACTTTGAAGATATGTTCTGATGGTGGTTAGAGTGAAGCAAGACCGTCTCCTTGGCGCAATTGACTAGCTGAATCGGCTGTTAACCGAAAGGTTGGAGTTTCGAGCCCTCCTGTGAGTGGTGTGTTGCTTTTTTCCTTGCGCTGATAGCTTTGAAGATATGCTCTGATGGTGGTGAGTGTGGAGCACGACTGTCTCCGTGGTGCAATTGGCTAGTGCGATGGGCTGTTAACCGAAAGGTTGGAGGTTCGAGCCCACCCGGTGGTGGTGCGGCGCTTTTTTTTCTTTGGGCTGATAGCTTTGAAGATATGTTCTGACGGTGGTGAGAGTAGAGCAGGACTGTTTCCGTGGCGCAAATGGCTAGCGTGATCGGCTGTTAACCGAAAGGTTGGAGTTTCGAGCCCTCCCGGGAGTGGTGTGTTGCTTTTTTCTTTGCGCTGATAGCTTTGAAGATATGTTCTGATGGTGATGAGAGTGGAGCAGTGCTGTCTCCGTGGCGCAATTGGCCAGCGTGATCGGCTTTTAACCAAAAGGTTGGAGTTTCGAGCCCTCCTATAAGTGGTGTGTTGCTTTTTTCTTTGCGCTGATAGCTTTGAAGATATGTTCTGATGTTGGTGAGTGTGGAGCACGGCTGTCTCCGTGGCGCAATTGGCTAGCGCGATCGGCTGTTAACTGAAAGGTTGGAGGTTTTTGAGCCCACCCGGTGGTGGTGCGGCGCTTTTTTTTCTTTGGGCTGATAGCTCTGAAGAAATGTTCTGATGGTGGTGAGAGTGGAGCACGACTGTCTCCGTGACGCAAATTGTTCGCGCGATCGGCTGCTAACCGAAACGTTGGAGGTTCGAGTCCACCCGGTGGTGGTGTGGCGCTTTTTTTTCTTTGGGCTGCTAGCTTTGAAGATATGTTCTGATGGTGGTGAGAGTGGAGCAGGACTGTTTCCGTGGCGCAATTGGCTAGCGCGATCGACTGTTAACCGAAAAGTTGGAGGTTCGAGCCCTACCGGGAGTGGTGTGTTGCTTTTTTCTTTGCGCTTGTAGCTTTGAAGATATGTTCTGATGGTGGTGAGAGTGGAGCACGACTGTCTCCGTGGCGCAATCGACTAGCTGAATCGGTTTTTAACCGAAAGTTTGGAGTTTCGAGCCCTGCCATGAGTGGTGTGTTGCTTTTTTCTTTGCGCTGATAGCTTTGAAGATATGTTCTGATGGTGGTGAGAGTGGAGCACGACTGTCTCCATGGCGCAATTGGCTAGCGCGATCGGCTGTTAACCGAAAGGTTGGAGGTTCGAGCCCAACCGGTGGTGGTGCAGCGCTTTTTTTTCTTTGGGCTGATAGCTTTGAAGATATGTTCTGATGGTGGTGAGAGTGGAGCAGGACTGTCTCTGTGGCGCAATTGGCTAGCGCGATCGGCTGTTAACCGAAGGGTTGCAGTTTCGAGCCCATCCGGTGGTGGTGTGTTGCTTTTTCCTTTGCGCTGATAGCTTTGAAGATATGTTCTCATGGTTGTGAGAGTAGAGCAGGACTGTCTCCGTGGCGCAACTGGCTAGCGCGATCGGTTGTTAACCAAAAGGTTGGAGTTTCGAGCCCTCCCGGGAGTGGAGTGTTGCTTTTTTCTTTGCGCTGATAGCTTTGAAGATATGTTCTGATGGTGATGAGAGTGGAGCAGGACTGTCTCCGTGGCGCAATTGGCTGGCGTGATCGGCTTTTAACCAAAAAGTGGGAGTTTCGAGCCCTCCCGGGAGTGGTGCGTTGTTTTTTTCTTTGCGCTGATACCTTTGAAGATATGTTCTGATGGTGGTGAGAGTGGAGCACGACTGTCTCTGTGGCGCAATCGGCTAGCGCGATCGGCTGTTAACCGAAAGGTTGGAGGTTAGAGCCCACCCGGTGGTGTTGCGGGGCTTTTTTTTCTTTGGGCTGATAGCTTTGAAGATAAGTTCTGATGGTGGTGAGAGTGGAGCAGGACTGTCTCCGTGGCGCAATTGGCTAGCGCGATCGGCTGTTAACCGAAAAGTTGGAGGTTTGAGCCCTCCCGGGAGTGGTGTGTTGCTTTTTTCTTTGCGCTGATAGCTTTGAAGATATGTTCTGATGGTGGTGAGAGTGGAGCACGACTATCTTCGTGGCGCAATTGGCTAGCGCGATCGGCTGTTAACCGAAAGGTTGGAGGTTCGAGCCCACCTGGTGGTGGTGCGGCGCTTTTTTTTCTTTGGGCTGATAACTTTGAAGATATGTTCTGATGGTGGTTAGAGCGGAGCAAGACTGTCTCCTTGGCGCAATTGACTAGCTGAATCGGCTGTTAACCGAAAGGTTGGAGTTTCGAGCCCTCCTATAAGTGGTGTGTTGCTTTTTTCTTTGCGCTGATAGCTTTGAAGATATGTTCTGATGTTGGTGAGTGTGGAGCACGACTGTCTATGTGGCGCAATTGGCTAGTGCGATCGGTTGTTAACCGAAAGGTTGGAGGTTCGAGCCCACCCGATGGTGGTACGGCGCTTTTTTTTCTTTGGGCTGATAGCTTTGAAGATATGTTCTGATGGTGGTGAGAGTGGAGCAGGACTGTCTCCGTGGCGCAATTGGCTAGCGCGATCGGCTGTTAACCGAAAGGTTGGAGTTTGGAGCCCTCCCGGGAGTGGTGTGTTGCTTTTATCTTTGCGCTGATAGGTTTGTAGATATGTTCTGATGGTGGTGAGTGTACAGCACGACTGTCTCCGTGGCGCAATTGGCTGGCGCGACCGGCTGTTAACCGAAACGTTGGAGTTTCGAGCCCACTCGGTGGTGGTGCGGCGCTTCTTTTTTCTTTGGGCTGATGGCTTTGAAGATATGTTCTGATGGTGGTGAGAGTGGAGCAGGACTGTCTCCGTGGCGCAATTGGCCAGCGCGATCGGCTGTTAACCGAAAGGTTGGAGTTTCGAGCCCTACCGGGAGTGGTGTGTTGCTTTTTTCTTTGCGCTGATAGCTTTGAAGATATGTTCTGATGTTGGTGAGTGTGGAGCACGACTGTCTATGTGGCGCAATTGGCTAGTGCGATCGGCTGTTAACCGAAAGGTTGGAGGTTCGAGCCCACCTGTTGGTGGTGCGGTGCTTTTTTTTTTCTTTGGACTGATAACTTTGAAGATATGTTCTGATGGTGGTTAGAGTGAAGCAAGACCGTCTCCTTGGCGCAATTGACTAGCTGAATCGGCTGTTAACCGAAAGGTTGGAGTTTCGAGCCTTCCTGTGAGTGGTGTGTTGCTTTTTTCCTTGCGCTGATAGCTTTGAAGATATGCTCTGATGGTGGTGAGTGTGGAGCACGACTGTCTCCGTGGTGCAATTGGCTAGTGCGATGGGCTGTTAACCGAAAGGTTGGAGGTTCGAGCCCACCCGGTGGTGGTGCGGCGCTTTTTTTTCTTTGGGCTGATAGCTTTGAAGATATGTTCTGACGGTGGTGAGAGTAGAGCAGGACTGTTTCCGTGGCGCAAATGGCTAGCGTGATCGGCTGTTAACCAAAAGGTTGGAGTTTCGAGCCCTCCCGGGAGTGGTGTGTTGCTTTTTTCTTTGCGCTGATAGCTTTGAAGATATGTTCTGATGGTGATGAGAGTGGAGCAGGACTGTCTCCGTGGCGCAATTGGCCAGCGTGATCGGCTTTTAACCAAAAGGTTGGAGTTTCGAGCCCTCCCGGGAGTGGTGCGTTGTTGTTTTTTTGCGCTGATACCTTTGAAGATTTGTTCTGATGGTGGTGAGAGTGGAGCACGACTGTCTCCGTGGCGCAATCGGCTAGCGCGATCGGCTGTTAACCGAAAGGTAGGAGGTTCGAGCCCATCCGGTGGTGGTGCGGCGCTTTTTTTTTCTTTGGGCTGATAGCTTTAAAGATATGTTCTGATGGTGGTGAGAGAGGAGCGGGACTGTCTCCGTGGCGCAATTGGCTAGCGCGATCCGCTGTTAACCGAAATGTTGGAGTTTCGAGCCCACCCGGTGGTGGTGCGGTGCTTTTTTTTCTTTGGGCTGATAGCTTTGAAGATATGTTCTGATGGTGGTGAGAGTGGAGCCGGACTGTCTCCGTGGCGCAATTGGCCAGCGCGATCGGCTGTTAACCGAAAGGTTGGAGTTTCGAGCCCTACCGGGAGTGGTGGGGTGCGTTTTTTCTTTGGGCTGATAGCTCTGAAGAAGTGTTCTGATGGTGGTGAGAGTGGAGCACGACTGTCTCCGTGAAACAAATGGCTAGCGCGATCGGCTGTTGACCGAAAGGTTGGAGGTTAGAGCCCACCCGGTGGTGGTGCGGCGCTTTTTTTTCTTTGGGGTGATAGCTTTGAAGATATGTTCTGATGGTGGTGAGAGTGGAGGAGTACTGTCTCCGTGACGCAAATGGCTCGCGCGATCGGCTGTTAACCGAAAGGTTGGAGGTTCGAGCCCACCCGGTGGTGGTGCGGCGCTTTTTTTTCTTTGGGCTGATAGCTTTGAAGATATGTTCTGATGGTGGTGAGAGTGGAGCACGACTGTCTCCGTGACGCAAATTGCTCGCGCGATCGGCTGTTAACCGAAACGTTGGAGGTTCGAGTCCACCCGGTGGTGGTGCGGCGCTTTTTTTTCTTTGGGCTGATAGCTTTGAAGATATGTTCTGATGGTGGTGAGAGTGGAGCAGGACTGTTTCCGTGGCGCAATTGGCTAGCGCGATCGACTGTTAACCGAAAAGTTGGAGGTTCGAGCCCTACCGGGAGTGGTGTGTTGCTTTTTTCTTTGCGCTAATAGCTTTGAAGGTATGTTCTGATGGTGGTGAGAGTGGAGCACGACTGTCTCCGTGGCGCAAGTGACTAGCTGAATCGGTTTTTAACCGAAAGTTTGGAGTTTCGAGCCCTGCCATGAGTGGTGTGTTGCTTTTTTCTTTGCGCTGATAGCTTTGAAGATATGTTCTGATGGTGGTGAGAGTGGAGCACGACTGTCTCCATGGCGCAATTGGCTAGCGCGATCGGCTGTTAACCGAAAGGTTGGAGGTTCGAGCCCAACCGGTGGTGGTGCAGCGCTTTTTTTTTCTTTGGGCTGATAGCTTTGAAGATATGTTCTGGTGATGGTGAGTGTGGAGTAGGACTGTCTCCGTGGCTCAATTGGCTAGCGCGATCGGCTGTTAACCGAAAGGTTGGAGGTTCGAGCCCACCCGGTGGTGGTGCAGTGGTTTTTTTTCTTTGGGCTGATAGCTTTGAAGATATGTTCTGATAGTGGTGAGAGTGGAGCAGGACTGTCTCTGTGGCGCCATTGGCTAGCGCGATCGGCTGTTAACCGAAGGGTTGCAGTTTCGAGCCCATCCGGTGGTGGTGTGTTGCTTTTTCCTTTGCGCTGATAGCTTTGAAGATATGTTCTCATGATGGTGAGAGTACAGCAGGACTGTCTCCGTGGCGCAACTGGCTAGCGCGATCGGCTGTTAACCGAAAGGTTGGAGTTTCGAGCCCTCCCGGGAGGGGTGTGTTGCTTTTTTCTTTGCGCTGATACCTTTGAAGATATGTTCTGATGGTGGTGAGAGTGGAGCACGACTGTCTCGGTGGCGCAATCGGCTGGCGCGATCGGCTGTTAACCGAAAGGTTGGAGGTTAGAGCCCACCCGGTGGTGTTGCGGCGCTTTTTTTTTCTTTGGGCTGATAGCTTTGAAGATAAGTTCTGATGGTGGTGAGAGTGGAGCAGGACTGTCTCCGTGGCGCAATTGGCTAGCGCGATCGGTTGTTAACCGAAAAGTTGGAGGTTTGAGCCCTCCCGGGAGTGGTGTGTTGCTTTTTTCTTTGCGCTGATAGCTTTGAAGATATGTTCTGATGGTGGTGAGAGTGGAGCACGACTATGTTCGTGGCGCAATTGGCTAGCGCGATCGGCTGTTAACCGAAAGGTTGGAGGTTCGAGCCCACCTGGTGGTGGTACGGCGCTTTTTTTTCTTTGGGCTGATAACTTTGAAGATATGTTCTGATGGTGGTTAGAGTGGAGCAAGACTGTCTCCTTGGCGCAATTGACTAGCTGAATCGGCTGTTAACCGAAAGGTTGGAGTTTCGAGCCCTCCTATAAGTGGTGTGTTGCTTTTTTCTTTGCGCTGATAGCTTTGAAGATATGTTCTGATGTTGGTGAGTGTGGAGCACGACTGTCTATGTGGCGCAATTGGCTAGTGCGATCGGTTGTTAACCGAAAGGTTGGAGGTTCGAGCCCACCCGATGGTGGTGCGGCGCTTTTTTTTTCTTTGGGCTGATAGCTTTGAAGATATGTTCTGATGGTGGTGAGAGTGGAGCAGGACTGTCTCCGTGGCGCAATTGGCTAGCGCGATCGGCTGTTAACCGAAAGGTTGGAGTTTCGAGCCCTCCCGGGAGTGGTGTGTTGCTTTTATCTTTGCGCTGATAGGTTTGAAGATATGTTCTGATGGTGGTGAGTGTACAGCACGACTGTCTCCGTGGCGCAATTGGCTGGCGCGACCGGCTGTTAACCGAAACGTTGGAGTTTCGAGCTCACTCGGTGGTGGTGCGGCGCTTTTTTTTTCTTTGGGCTGATGGCTTTGAAGATATGTTCTGATGGTGGTGAGAGTGGAGCAGGACTGTCTCCGTGGCGCAATTGGCCAGCGCGATCGGCTGTTAACCGAAAGGTTGGAGTTTCGAGCCCTACCGGGAGTGGTGCGTTGCTTTTTTCTTTGCGCTAATAGCTTTGAAGGTATGTTCTGATGGTGGTGAGAGTGGAGCACGACTGTCTCCGTGGCGCAAGTGACTAGCTGAATCGGTTTTTAACCAAAAGGTTGGAGGTTCGAGCCCAACCGGTGGTGGTGCAGCGCTTTTTTTTTCTTTGGGCTGATAGCTTTGAAGATATGTTCTGGTGATGGTGAGTGTGGAGTAGGACTGTCTCCGTGGCTCAATTGGCTAGCGCGATCGGCTGTTAACCGAAAGGTTGGAGGTTCGAGCCCACCCGGTGGTGGTGCAGTGGTTTTTTTTCTTTGGGCTGATAGCTTTGAAGATATGTTCTGATAGTGGTGAGAGTGGAGCAGGACTGTCTCTGTGGCGCCATTGGCTAGCGCGATCGGCTGTTAACCGAAGGGTTGCAGTTTCGAGCCCATCCGGTGGTGGTGTGTTGCTTTTTCCTTTGCGCTGATAGCTTTGAAGATATGTTCTCATGATGGTGAGAGTACAGCAGGACTGTCTCCGTGGCGCAACTGGCTAGCGCGATCGGCTGTTAACCGAAAGGTTGGAGTTTCGAGCCCTCCCGGGAGGGGTGTGTTGCTTTTTTCTTTGCGCTGATACCTTTGAAGATATGTTCTGATGGTGGTGAGAGTGGAGCACGACTGTCTCGGTGGCGCAATCGGCTAGCGCGATCGGCTGTTAACCGAAAGGTTGGAGGTTAGAGCCCACCCGGTGGTGTTGCGGCGCTTTTTTTTTCTTTGGGCTGATAGCTTTGAAGATAAGTTCTGATGGTGGTGAGAGTGGAGCAGGACTGTCTCCGTGGCGCAATTGGCTAGCGCGATCGGTGTTTAACCGAAAAATTGGAGGTTTGAGCCCTCCCGGGAGTGGTGTGTTGCTTTTTTCTTTGCGCTGATAGCTTTGAAGATATGTTCTGATGGTGGTGAGAGTGGAGCACGACTATGTTCGTGGCGCAATTGGCTAGCGCGATCGGCTGTTAACCGAAAGGTTGGAGGTTCGAGCCCACCTGGTGGTGGTGCGGCGCTTTTTTTTCTTTGGGCTGATAACTTTGAAGATATGTTCTGATGGTGGTTAGAGTGGAGCAAGACTGTCTCCTTGGCGCAATTGACTAGCTGAATCGGCTGTTAACCGAAAGGTTGGAGTTTCGAGCCCTCCTATAAGTGGTGTGTTGCTTTTTTCTTTGCGCTGATAGCTTTGAAGATATGTTCTGATGTTGGTGAGTGTGGAGCACGACTGTCTATGTGGCGCAATTGGCTAGTGCGATCGGTTGTTAACCGAAAGTTTGGAGGTTGGAGCCCACCCGATGGTGGTGCGGCGCTTTTTTTTTCTTTGGGCTGATAGCTTTGAAGATATGTTCTGATGGTGGTGAGAGTGGAGCAGGACTGTCTCCGTGGCGCAATTGGCTAGCGCGATCGGCTGTTAACCGAAAGGTTGGAGTTTCGAGCCCTCCCGGGAGTGGTGTGTTGCTTTTATCTTTGCGCTGATAGGTTTGAAGATATGTTCTGATGGTGGTGAGTGTACAGCACGACTGTCTCCGTGGCGCAATTGGCTGGCGCGACCGGCTGTTAACCGAAACGTTGGAGTTTCGAGCTCACTCGGTGGTGGTGCGGCGCTTTTTTTTTCTTTGGGCTGATGGCTTTGAAGATATGTTCTGATGGTGGTGAGAGTGGAGCAGGACTGTCTCCGTGGCGCAATTGGCCAGCGCGATCGGCTGTTAACCGAAAGGTTGGAGTTTCGAGCCCTACCGGGAGTGGTGCGTTGCTTTTTTCTTTGCGCTGATAGCTTTGAAGATATGTTCTGATGGTGTTGAAAGTGGAGCACGACTGTCTCCGTGGCGCAATTGGCTAGCGCGATCGGCTGTTGACCGAAAGGTTGGAGGTTAGAGCCCACCCGGTGGTTGTGCGGCGCTTTTTTTTCTTTGGGCTGATAGCTTTGAAGATAAGTTCTGATGGTGGTGAGAGTGGAGCAGGACTGTCTCCGTTGCGCAATTGGCTAGCGCGATCGGCGGGTAACCGAAAAGTTGGAGGTTCGAGCCCTCCCGGGAGTGGTGTGTTGCTTTTTTCTTTGCGCTGATAGCTTTGAAGATATGTTCTGATGGTGGTGAGAGTGGAACACGACTATCTTCGTGGCGCAATTGGCTAGCGCGATCGGCTGTTAACCGAAAGGTTGGAGGTTCGAGCCCACCTGTTGGTGGTGCGGTGCTTTTTTTTTCTTTGGGCTGATAACTTTGAAGATATGTTCTGATGGTGGTTAGAGTGAAGCAAGACTGTCTCCTTGGCGCAATTGACTAGCTGAATCGGCTGTTAACCGAAAGGTTGGAGTTTCGAGCCCTCCTGTGAGTGGTGTGTTGCTTTTTTCCTTGCGCTGATAGCTTTGAAGATATGTTCTGATGGTGGTGAGTGTGGAGCACGACTGTCTCCGTGGCGCAATTGGCTAGCGCGATCGGCTGTTAACCGAAAGGTTGGAGGTTCGAGCCCACCCGATGGTGGTGTGGCGCTTTTTTTTCTTTGGGCTGATAGCTTTGAAGATATGTTCTGACGGTGGTGAGAGTAGAGCAGGACTGTTTCCGTGGCGCAAATGGCTAGCGTGATCGGCTGTTAACCGCAAGGTTGCAGTTTCGAGCCCTCCCGGGAGTGGTGTGTTGCTTTTTTCTTTGCGCTGATAGCTTTGAAGATATGTTCTGATGGTGATGAGAGTGGAGCAGGACTGTCTCCGTGGCGCAATTGGCCAGCGTGATCGGCTTTTAACCAAAAGGTTGGAGTTTCGAGCCCTCCCGGGAGTGGTGCGTTGTTTTTTTGCGCTGATACCTTTGAAGATTTGTTCTGATGGTGGTGAGAGTGGAGCACGACTGTCTCCGTGGCGCAATCGGCTAGCGCGATCGGCTGTTAACCGAAAGGTAGGAGGTTCGAGCCCATCCGGTGGTGGTGCGGCGCTTTTTTTTCTTTGGGCTGATAGCTTTGAAGATATGTTCTGATGGTGGTGAGAGAGGAGCGGGACTGTCTCCGTGGCGCAATTGGCTAGCGCGATCGGCTGTTAACCGAAATGTTGGAGTTTCGAGCCCACCCGGTGGTGGTGCGGCGCTTTTTTTTTCTTTGGGCTGATAGCTTTGAAGATATGTTCTGATGGTGGTGAGAGTGGAGCAGGACAGTCTCCGTGGCGCAATTGGCCAGCGCGATCGGCTGTTAACCGAAAGGTTGGAGTTTCGAGCCCTACTGGGAGTGGTGGGGTGCGTTTTTTCTTTGGGCTGATAGCTCTGAAGAAGTGTTCTGATGGTGGTGAGAGTGGAGCACGACTGTCTCCGTGACGCAAATGGCTAGCGCGATCGGCTGCTGACCGAAAGGTTGGAGGTTAGAGCCCACCCGGTGGTGGTGCGGCGCTTTTTTTTCTTTGGGCTGATAGCTTTGAAGATATGTTCTGATGGTGGTGAGAGTGGAGGAGTACTGTCTCCGTGGCGCAATTGGCTAGCGCGATCGGCTATTAACTGAAAGGTTGGAGGTTAGAGCCCACCCGGTTGTGGTGTGGCGCTTTTTTTCTTTGGGCTGATAGCTTTGAAGATAAGTTCTGATGGTGGTGAGAGTGGAGCAGGATTGTCTCCGTGGCGCAATTGGCTAGCGCGATCGGCTGTTAACCGAAAAGTTGGAGGTTTGAGCCCTCCCGGGAGTGGTGTGTTGCTTTTTTCTTTGCGCTGATAGCTTTGAAGTTATGTTCTGGTGGTGAGAGTGGAGCACGACTATCTTCGTGGCGCAATTGGCTAGCGCGATCGGCTGTTAACCGAAAGGTTGGAGGTTCGATCCCACCTGGTGTTGGTGCGGCGTTTTTTTTTCTTTGGGCTGACAACTTTGAAGATATGTTCTGATGGTGGTTAGAGTGGAGCAAGACTGTCTCCTTGGCGCAATTGACTAGCTGAATCGGCTGTTAACCGAAAGGTTGGAGTTTCGAGTCCTCCTGTGAGTGGTGTGTTGCTTTTTTCTTTGCGCTGATAGCTTTGAAGATAAGTTCTGATGGTGGTGAGAGTGGAGCAGCACTGTCTCCGTGGCGCAATTGGCTAGCGCGATCGGCTGTTAACCGAAAGGTTGGAGTTTCGAGCCCACCCGGTGGTGGTGCGGCGCTTTTTTTTCTTTGGGCTGATGGCTTTGAAGATATGTTCTGATGGTGGTGAGAGTGGAGCAGGACTGTCTCCGTGGCGCAATTGGCCAGCGCGATCGGCTGTTAACCGAAAGGTTGGAGTTTCGAGCCCTACCGGGAGTGGTGTGTTGCTTTTTTCCTTGCGCTGATAGCTTTGAAGATATGTTCTGATGGTGGTGAGTGTGGAGCACGACTGTCTCCGTGGCGCAATTGGCTAGCGCGATCGGCTGTTAACCGAAAGGTTGGAGGTTCGAGCCCACCCGATGGTGGTGCGGCGCTTTTTTTTCTTTGGGCTGATAGCTTTGAAGATATGTTCTGACGGTGGTGAGAGTAGAGCAGGACTGTTTCCGTGGCGCAAATGGCTAGCGTGATCGGCTTTTAACCAAAAGGTTGGAGTTTGGAGCCCTCCCGGGAGTGGTGCGTTGTTGTTTTTTTGCGCTGATACCTTTGAAGATTTGTTCTGATGGTGGTGAGAGTGGAGCACGACTGTCTCCGTGGCGCAATCGGCTAGCGCGATCGGCTGTTAACCGAAAGGTAGGAGGTCGAGCCCACCCGGTGGTGGTGCGGCGCTTTTTTTTCTTTTGGCTGATAGCTTTGAAGATATGTTCTGATGGTGGTGAGAGAGGAGCGGGACTGTCTCCGTGGCGCAATTGGCTAGCGCGATCGGCTGTTAACCGAAATGTTGGAGTTTCGAGCCCACCTGGTGGTGGTGCGGCGCTTTTTTTTCTTTGGGCTTATAGCTTTGAAGATATGTTCTGATGGTGGTGAGAGTAGAGCAGGACTGTCTCCGTGGCGCAATTGGCCAGCGCGATCGGCTATTAACCGAAAGGTTGGAGGTTAGAGCCCACCCGGTTGTGGTGTGGCGCTTTTTTTTCTTTGGGCTGATAGCTTTGAAGATAAGTTCTGATGGTGGTGAGAGTGGAGCAGGACTGTCTCCGTTGCGCAATTGGCTAGCGCGATCGGCGGGTAACCGAAAAGTTGGAGGTTCGAGCCCTCCCGGGAGTGGTGTGTTGCTTTTTTCTTTGCGCTGATAGCTTTGAAGATATGTTCTGATGGTGGTGAGAGTGGAACACGACTATCTTCGTGGCGCAATTGGCTAGCGCGATCGGCTGTTAACCGAAAGGTTGGAGGTTCGAGCCCACCTGTTGGTGGTGCGGTGCTTTTTTTTTCTTTGGGCTGATAACTTTGAAGATATGTTCTGATGGTGGTTAGAGTGAAGCAAGACTGTCTCCTTGGCGCAATTGACTAGCTGAATCGGCTGTTAACCGAAAGGTTGGAGTTTCGAGCCCTCCTGTGAGTGGTGTGTTGCTTTTTTCCTTGCGCTGATAGCTTTGAAGATATGTTCTGATGGTGGTGAGTGTGGAGCACGACTGTCTCCGTGGCGCAATTGGCTAGCGCGATCGGCTGTTAACCGAAAGGTTGGAGGTTCGAGCCCACCCGATGGTGGTGTGGCGCTTTTTTTTCTTTGGGCTGATAGCTTTGAAGATATGTTCTGACGGTGGTGAGAGTAGAGCAGGACTGTTTCCGTGGCGCAAATGGCTAGCGTGATCGGCTGTTAACCGCAAGGTTGCAGTTTCGAGCCCTCCCGGGAGTGGTGTGTTGCTTTTTTCTTTGCGCTGATAGCTTTGAAGATATGTTCTGATGGTGATGAGAGTGGAGCAGGACTGTCTCCGTGGCGCAATTGGCCAGCGTGATCGGCTTTTAACCAAAAGGTTGGAGTTTCGAGCCCTCCCGGGAGTGGTGCGTTGTTTTTTTGCGCTGATACCTTTGAAGATTTGTTCTGATGGTGGTGAGAGTGGAGCACGACTGTCTCCGTGGCGCAATCGGCTAGCGCGATCGGCTGTTAACCGAAAGGTAGGAGGTTCGAGCCCATCCGGTGGTGGTGCGGCGCTTTTTTTTCTTTGGGCTGATAGCTTTGAAGATATGTTCTGATGGTGGTGAGAGAGGAGCGGGACTGTCTCCGTGGCGCAATTGGCTAGCGCGATCGGCTGTTAACCGAAATGTTGGAGTTTCGAGCCCACCCGGTGGTGGTGCGGCGCTTTTTTTTCTTTGGGCTGATAGCTTTGAAGATATGTTCTGATGGTGGTGAGAGTGGAGCAGGACAGTCTCCGTGGCGCAATTGGCCAGCGCGATCGGCTGTTAACCGAAAGGTTGGAGTTTCGAGCCCTACTGGGAGTGGTGGGGTGCGTTTTTTCTTTGGGCTGATAGCTCTGAAGAAGTGTTCTGATGGTGGTGAGAGTGGAGCACGACTGTCTCCGTGACGCAAATGGCTAGCGCGATCGGCTGCTGACCGAAAGGTTGGAGGTTAGAGCCCACCCGGTGGTGGTGCGGCGCTTTTTTTTCTTTGGGCTGATAGCTTTGAAGATATGTTCTGATGGTGGTGAGAGTGGAGGAGTACTGTCTCCGTGGCGCAATTGGCTAGCGCGATCGGCTATTAACTGAAAGGTTGGAGGTTAGAGCCCACCCGGTTGTGGTGTGGCGCTTTTTTTTCTTTGGGCTGATAGCTTTGAAGATAAGTTCTGATGGTGGTGAGAGTGGAGCAGGATTGTCTCCGTGGCGCAATTGGCTAGCGCGATCGGCTGTTAACCGAAAAGTTGGAGGTTTGAGCCCTCCCGGGAGTGGTGTGTTGCTTTTTTCTTTGCGCTGATAGCTTTGAAGTTATGTTCTGGTGGTGAGAGTGGAGCACGACTATCTTCGTGGCGCAATTGGCTAGCGCGATCGGCTGTTAACCGAAAGGTTGGAGGTTCGATCCCACCTGGTGTTGGTGCGGCGTTTTTTTTTCTTTGGGCTGACAACTTTGAAGATATGTTCTGATGGTGGTTAGAGTGGAGCAAGACTGTCTCCTTGGCGCAATTGACTAGCTGAATCGGCTGTTAACCGAAAGGTTGGAGTTTCGAGTCCTCCTGTGAGTGGTGTGTTGCTTTTTTCTTTGCGCTGATAGCTTTGAAGATAAGTTCTGATGGTGGTGAGAGTGGAGCAGCACTGTCTCCGTGGCGCAATTGGCTAGCGCGATCGGCTGTTAACCGAAAGGTTGGAGTTTCGAGCCCACCCGGTGGTGGTGCGGCGCTTTTTTTTCTTTGGGCTGATGGCTTTGAAGATATGTTCTGATGGTGGTGAGAGTGGAGCAGGACTGTCTCCGTGGCGCAATTGGCCAGCGCGATCGGCTGTTAACCGAAAGGTTGGAGTTTCGAGCCCTACCGGGAGTGGTGTGTTGCTTTTTTCCTTGCGCTGATAGCTTTGAAGATATGTTCTGATAGTGGTGAGTGTGGAGCACGACTGTCTCCGTGGCGCAATTGGCTAGCGCGATCGGCTGTTAACCGAAAGGTTGGAGGTTCGAGCCCACCCGATGGTGGTGCGGCGCTTTTTTTTCTTTGGGCTGATAGCTTTGAAGATATGTTCTGACGGTGGTGAGAGTAGAGCAGGACTGTTTCCGTGGCGCAAATGGCTAGCGTGATCGGCTTTTAACCAAAAGGTTGGAGTTTGGAGCCCTCCCGGGAGTGGTGCGTTGTTGTTTTTTTGCGCTGATACCTTTGAAGATTTGTTCTGATGGTGGTGAGAGTGGAGCACGACTGTCTCCGTGGCGCAATCGGCTAGCGCGATCGGCTGTTAACCGAAAGGTAGGAGGTCGAGCCCACCCGGTGGTGGTGCGGCGCTTTTTTTTCTTTTGGCTGATAGCTTTGAAGATATGTTCTGATGGTGGTGAGAGAGGAGCGGGACTGTCTCCGTGGCGCAATTGGCTAGCGCGATCGGCTGTTAACCGAAATGTTGGAGTTTCGAGCCCACCTGGTGGTGGTGCGGCGCTTTTTTTTCTTTGGGCTTATAGCTTTGAAGATATGTTCTGATGGTGGTGAGAGTAGAGCAGGACTGTCTCCGTGGCGCAATTGGCCAGCGCGATCGGCTATTAACCGAAAGGTTGGAGGTTAGAGCCCACCCGGTTGTGGTGTGGCGCTTTTTTTTCTTTGGGCTGATAGCTTTGAAGATAAGTTCTGATGGTGGTGAGAGTGGAGCAGGATTGTCTCCGTGGCGCAATTGGCTAGCGCGATCGGCTGTTAACCGAAAAGTTGGAGGTTTGAGCCCTCCCGGGAGTGGTGTGTTGCTTTTTTCTTTGCGCTGATAGCTTTGAAGATATGTTCTGATGGTGGTGAGAGTGGAGCACGACTATCTTCGTGGAGCAATTGGCTAGCGCGATCGGCTGTTAACCGAAAGGTTGGAGGTTCGAGCCCACCTGCTGGTGGTGCGGCGTTTTTTTTTCTTTGGGCTGACAACTTTGAAGATATGTTCTGATGGTGGTTAGAGTGGAGCAAGACTGTCTCCTTGGCGCAATTGACTAGCTGAATCGGCTGTTAACCGAAAGGTTGGAGTTTCGAGCCCTCCTGTGAGTGGTGTGTTGCTTTTTTCTTTGCGCTGATAGCTTTGAAGATAAGTTCTGATGGTGGTGAGAGTGGAGCAGCACTGTCTCCGGGGAGCAATTGGCTAGCGCGATCGGCTGTTAACCGAAAGACTGGAGTTTCGAGCCCACCCGGCGGTGGTGCTGCGCTTTTTTTTCTTTTGGCTGATGGCTTTGAAGATATGTTCTGATGGTGGTGAGAGTGAAGCAGGACTGTCTCCGTGGCGCAATTGGCCAGCGCGATCGGCTGTTAACCGAAAGGTTGGAGTTTCGAGCCCTACCGGGAGTGGTGTGTTGCTTTTTTCTTTGCGCTGACAGCTTTGAAGATATGTTCTGACGGTGTTGAAAGTGGAGCACGACTGTCTCCGTGGCGCAATTGGCTAGCGCGATCGGCTGTTAAGCGAAAGGTTGGAGGTTTTCGAGCCCCCCCGGTGGTGGTGCGGCGCTTTTTTTTCTTTGGGCTGATAGCTCTGAAGAAGTGTTCTGATGGTGGTGAGAGTGGAGCACGACTGTCTCCGTGGCGCAATAGGCTGGCGCGACCGGCTGTTAACCGAAAGGTTGGAGTTTCGAGCCCACCCCGTGGTGGTGCGGCGCTTTTTTTTCTTTGGGCTGATAGCTCTGTAGAAATGTTCTGACGGTGGTGAGAGAGGAGCACGACTGTCTCCCTGGCGAAATTGGCTAGCACGTTCGGCTGTTAATAAAAAAATTGGAGTTTCGAGATCTCCCGGGAGTGGTGTTGCTTTTTTCTTTGCGCTGATAGCTTTGAAGATATGTTCTGATGGTGGTGAGAGTGGAGCAGTACTGTCTCCGTGGCGCAATTGGCTAGCGTGATCGGCTGTTAACCGAAAGGTTGGAGTTTCGAGCCCTCCCGGGAGTGGTGCGGCGCTTTTTTTTCTTTGGGCTGACAACTTTGAAGATATGTTCTGATGGTGGTGAGAGTAGAGCAGGACTGTCTCCGTGGCGCAATCGGCTAGCGCGATCGGCTGTTAACCGAAAGGTTGGAGTTTCGAGCCCTCCCGGGAGTGGTGCGTTGCTTTTTTCTTTGCGCTGATAGCTTTGAAGATATGTTCTGATGGTTTTGAGAGTGGAGCAGGACTGTCTCCGTGGTGCAATTGGCTAGCGTGATCGGCGTTTAACCAAAAGGTTGGAGTTTCGAGCCCTCCCGGGAGTGGTGCGTTGCTCTTTTCTTTGCGCTGATACCTTTGAAGATATGTTCTGATGGTGGTGAGAGTGGAGCACGACTGTCTCCGTGGCGCAATCGGCTAGCGCGATCGGCTGTTAACCGAAAGGTTGGAGGTTCGAGCCTACCCGGTGGTGGTGCGGCGCTTCTTTTTCTTTGGGCTGATAGCTTTTAAGATTTTTTCTGATGGTGGTGAGAGTGGAGCAGGACTGTTTCCGTGGCGCAAATGGCTAGCGTGATCGGCTTTTAACCAAAAGGTTGGAGTTTCGAGCCCATCCGGTGGTGGTGCGGCGCTTTTTTTTCTTTGGGCTGACAACTTTGAAGATATGTTCTGATGGTGGTGAGAGTAGAGCAGGACTGTCTCCGTGGCGCAATTGGCTAGCGCGATCGGCTGTTAACCGAAAGGTTGGAGTTTCGAGCCCTCCCGGGAGTGGTTCGTTGCTTTTTTCTTTGCGCTGATAGCTTTGAAGACATGTTCTGATGGTTTTGAGAGTGGAGCAGGACTGTCTCCGTGGTGCAATTGGCTAGCGTGATCGGCTTTTAACCAAAAGGTTGGAGTTTCGAGCCCTACCGGGAGTGGTGTGTTGCTTTTTTTCTTGCGCTGATAGCTTTGAAGATATGTTCTGATGGTGGTGAGTGTGGCGCACGACTGTCTCCGTGGCGCAATTGGCTAGCGCGATCGGCTGTTAACCGAAAGGTTGGAGGTTCGAGCCCACCCGATGGTGGTGCAGCGCTTTTTTTTCTTCGGGCTGATAACTTTGAAGATATGTTCTGACGGTGGTGAGAGTAGAGCAGGACTGTTTCCGTGGCGCAAATGGCTAGCGTGATCGGCTTTTAACCAAAAGGTTGGAGTTTGGAGCCCTCCCGGGAGTGGTGCGTTGTTGTTTTTTTGCGCTGATACCTTTGAAGATTTGTTCTGATGGTGGTGAGAGAGGAGCGGGACTGTCTCCGTGGCGCAATTGGCTAGCGCGATCGGCTGTTAACCGAAATGTTGGAGTTTCGAGCCCTCCTGTGAGTGGTGTGTTGCTTTTTTCTTTGCGCTGATAGCTTTGAAGATAAGTTCTGATGGTGGTGAGAGTGGAGCAGCACTGTCTCCGTGGCGCAATTGGCTAGCGCGATCGGCTGTTAACCGAAAGGTTGGAGTTTCGAGCCCACCCGGTGGTGGTGCTGCGCTTTTTTTTCTTTGGGCTGGTGGCTTTGAAGATATGTTCTGATGGTGGTGAGAGTGGAGCAGGACTGTCTCCGTGGCGCAATTGGCTAGCGCGATCGGCTGTTAACCGAAAGGTTGGAGGTTCGAGCCCACCTGGTGTTGATGCGGCGTTTTTTTTTCTTTGGGCTGACAACTTTGAAGATATGTTCTGATGGTGGTTAGAGTGGAGCAAGACTGTCTCCTTGGCGCAATTGACTAGCTGAATCGGCTGATAACCGAAAGGTTGGAGTTTCGAGTCCTCCTGTGAGTGGTGTGTTGCTTTTTTCTTTGCGCTGATAGCTTTGAAGATAAGTTCTGATGGTGGTGAGAGTGGAGCAGCACTGTCTCCGTGGCGCAATTGGCTAGCGCGATCGGCTGTTAACCGAAAGGTTGTAGTTTCGAGCCCACCCGGTGGTGGTGCGGCGCTTTTTTTTCTTTGGGCTGATGGCTTTGAAGATATGTTCTGATGGTGGTGAGAGTGGAGCAGGACTGTCTCCGTGGCGCAATTGGCCAGCGCGATCGGCTGGTAACCGAAAGGTTGGAGTTTCGAGCCCTACCGGGAGTGGTGTGTTGCTTTTTTCCTTGCGCTGATAGCTTTGAAGATATGTTCTGATGGTGGTGAGTGTGGAGCACGACTGTCTCCGTGGCGCAATTGGCTAGCGCGATCGGCTGTTAACCGAAAGGTTGGAGGTTCGAGCCCACTCGATGGTGGTGCGGCGCTTTTTTTTCTTTGGGCTGATAGCTTTGAAGATATGTTCTGACGGTGGTGAGAGTAGAGCAGGACTGTTTCCGTGGCGCAAATGGCTAGCGTGATCGGCTTTTAACCAAAAGGTTGGAGTTTGAAGCCCTCCCGGGAGTGGTGCGTTGTTGTTTTTTTGCGCTGATACCTTTGAAGATTTGTTCTGATGGTGGTGAGAGTGGAGCACGACTGTCTCCGTGGCGCAATCGGCTAGCGCGATCGGCTGTTAACCGAAAGGTAGGAGGTCGAGCCCACCCGGTGGTGGTGCGGCGCTTTTTTTTCTTTTGGCTGATAGCTTTGAAGATATGTTCTGATGGTGGTGAGAGAGGAGCGGGACTGTCTCCGTGGCGCAATTGGCTAGCGCGATCGGCTGTTAACCGAAATGTTGGAGTTTCGAGCCCACCTGGTGGTGGTGCGGCGCTTTTTTTTCTTTGGGCTGATAGCTTTGAAGATATGTTCTGATGGTGGTGAGAGTAGAGCAGGACTGTCTCCGTGGCGCAATTGGCCAGCGCGATCGGCTATTAACCGAAAGGTTGGAGGTTAGAGCCCACCCGGTTGTGGTGTGGCGCTTTTTTTTCTTTGGGCTGATAGCTTTGAAGATAAGTTCTGATGGTGGTGAGAGTGGAGCAGGATTGTCTCCGTGGCGCAATTGGCTAGCGCGTTCGGCTGTTAACCGAAAAGTTGGAGGTTTGAGCCCTCCCGGGAGTGGTGTGTTGCTTTTTTCTTTGCGCTGATAGCTTTGAAGATATGTTCTGATGGTGGTGAGAGTGGAGCACGACTATCTTCGTGGAGCAATTGGCTAGCGCGATCGGCTGTTAACCGAAAGGTTGGAGGTTCGAGCCCAACTGCTGGTGGTGCGGCGTTTTTTTTTCTTTGGGCTGACAACTTTGAAGATATGTTCTGATGGTGGTTAGAGTGGAGCAAGACTGTCTCCTTGGCGCAATTGACTAGCTGAATCGGCTGTTAACCGAAAGGTTGGAGTTTCGAGCCCTCCTGTGAGTGGTGTGTTGCTTTTTTCTTTGCGCTGATAGCTTTGAAGATAAGTTCTGATGGTGGTGAGAGTGGAGCAGCACTGTCTCCGGGGAGCAATTGGCTAGCGCGATCGGCTGTTAACCGAAAGAATGGAGTTTCGAGCCCACCCGGCGGTGGTGCTGCGCTTTTTTTTCTTTTGGCTGATGGCTTTGAAGATATGTTCTGATGGTGGTGAGAGTGGAGCAGGACTGTCTCCGTGGCGCAATTGGCCAGCGCGATCGGCTGTTAACCGAAAGGTTGGAGTTTCGAGCCCTACCGGGAGTGGTGTGTTGCTTTTTTCTTTGCGCTGACAGCTTTGAAGATATGTTCTGACGGTGTTGAAAGTGGAGCACGACTGTCTCCGTGGCGCAATTGGCTAGCGCGATCGGCTGTTAAGCGAAAGGTTGGAGGTTTTCGAGCCCCCCCGGTGGTGGTGCGGCGCTTTTTTTTCTTTGGGCTGATAGCTCTGAAGAAGTGTTCTGATGGTGGTGAGAGTGGAGCACGACTGTCTCCGTGGCGCAATAGGCTGGCGCGACCGGCTGTTAACCGAAAGGTTGGAGTTTCGAGCCCACCCCGTGGTGGTGCGGCGCTTTTTTTTCTTTGGGCTGATAGCTCTGTAGAAATGTTCTGACGGTGGTGAGAGAGGAGCACGACTGTCTCCCTGGCGAAATTGGCTAGCACGTTCGGCTGTTAATAAAAAAATTGGAGTTTCGAGATCTCCCGGGAGTGGTGTTGCTTTTTTCTTTGCGCTGATAGCTTTGAAGATATGTTCTGTTGGTGGTGAGAGTGGAGCAGTACTGTCTCCGTGGCGCAATTGGCTAGCGTGATCGGCTGTTAACCGAAAGGTTGGAGTTTCGAGCCCTCCCGGGAGTGGTGCGGCGCTTTTTTTTCTTTGGGCTGACAACTTTGAAGATATGTTCTGATGGTGGTGAGAGTAGAGCAGGACTGTCTCCGTGGCGCAATTGGCTAGCGCGATCGGCTGTTAACCGAAAGGTTGGAGTTTCGAGCCCTCCCGGGAGTGGTGCGTTGCTTTTTTCTTTGCGCTGATAGCTTTGAAGATATGTTCTGATGGTTTTGAGAGTGGAGCAGGACTGTCTCCGTGGTGCAATTGGCTAGCGTGATCGGCGTTTAACCAAAAGGTTGGAGTTTCGAGCCCTCCCGGGAGTGGTGCGTTGCTCTTTTCTTTGCGCTGATACCTTTGAAGATATGTTCTGATGGTGGTGAGAGTGGAGCACGACTGTCTCCGTGGCGCAATCGGCTAGCGCGATCGGCTGTTAACCGAAAGGTTGGAGGTTCGAGCCTACCCGGTGGTGGTGCGGCGCTTCTTTTTCTTTGGGCTGATAGCTTTTAAGATTTTTTCTGATGGTGGTGAGAGTGGAGCAGGACTGTTTCCGTGGCGCAAATGGCTAGCGTGATCGGCTTTTAACCAAAAGGTTGGAGTTTCGAGCCCATCCGGTGGTGGTGCGGCGCTTTTTTTTCTTTGGGCTGACAACTTTGAAGATATGTTCTGATGGTGGTGAGAGTAGAGCAGGACTGTCTCCGTGGCGCAATTGGCTAGCGCGATCGGCTGTTAACCGAAAGGTTGGAGTTTCGAGCCCTCCCGGGAGTGGTTCGTTGCTTTTTTTTTTGCGCTGATAGCTTTGAAGATATGTTCTGATGGTTTTGAGAGTGGAGCAGGACTGTCTCCGTGGTGCAATTGGCTAGCGTGATCGGCTTTTAACCAAAAGGTTGGAGTTTCGAGCCCTACCGGGAGTGGTGTGTTGCTTTTTTTCTTGCGCTGATAGCTTTGAAGATATGTTCTGATGGTGGTGAGTGTGGAGCACGACTGTCTCCGTGGCGCAATTGGCTAGCGCGATCGGCTGTTAACCGAAAGGTTAGAGGTTCGAGCCCACCCGATGGTGGTGCGGCGCTTTTTTTTCTTCGGGCTGATAACTTTGAAGATATGTTCTGACGGTGGTGAGAGTAGAGCAGGACTGTTTCCGTGGCGCAAATGGCTAGCGTGATCGGCTTTTAACCAAAAGGTTGGAGTTTGGAGCCCTCCCGGGAGTGGTGCGTTGTTGTTTTTTTGCGCTGATACCTTTGAAGATTTGTTCTGATGGTGGTGAGAGAGGAGCGGGACTGTCTCCGTGGCGCAATTGGCTAGCGCGATCGGCTGTTAACCGAAAGGTTGGAGTTTCGAGCCCTACCGGGAGTGGTGTGTTGCTTTTTTCTTTGCGCTGACAGCTTTGAAGATATGTTCTGATGGTGTTGAAAGTGAGCACGACTGTCTCCGTGGCGCAATTGGCTAGCGCGATCGGCTGTTAACCGAAAGGTTGGAGGTTTTCGAGCCCACCCGGTGGTGGTGCGGCGCTTTTTTTTCTTTGGGCTGATAGCTCTGAAGAAGTGTTCTGATGGTGGTGAGAGTGGAGCACGACTGTCTCCGTGGCGCAATAGGCTGGCGCGACCGGCTGTTAACCGAAAGGTTGGAGTTTCGAGCCCACCCCGTGGTGGTGCGGCACTTTTTTTTCTTTGGGCTGATAGCTCTGTAGAAATGTTCTGACGGTGGTGAGAGAGGAGCACGACTGTCTCCCTGGCGAAATTGGCTAGCACGTTCGGCTGTTAATAAAAAAATTGGAGTTTCGAGATCTCCCGGGAGTGGTGTTGCTTTTTTCTTTGCGCTGATAGCTTTGAAGATATGTTCTGATGGTGGTGAGAGTGGAGCAGTACTGTCTCCGTGGCGCAATTGGCTAGCGTGATCGGCTGTTAACCGAAAGGTTGGAGTTTCGAGCCCTCCCGGGAGTGGTGCGGCGCTTTTTTTTCTTTGGGCTGACAACTTTGAAGATATGTTCTGATGGTGGTGAGAGTAGAGCAGGACTGTCTCCGTGGCGCAATTGGCTAGCGCGATCGGCTGTTAACCGAAAGGTTGGAGTTTCGAGCCCTCCCGGGAGTGGTGCGTTGCTTTTTTCTTTGCGCTGATAGCTTTGAAGATATGTTCTGATGGTTTTGAGAGTGGAGCAGGACTGTCTCCGTGGTGCAATTGGCTAGCGTGATCGGCTTTTAACCAAAAGGTTGGAGTTTCGAGCCCTCCCGGGAGTGGTGCGTTGCTCTTTTCTTTGCGCTGATACATTTGAAGATATGTTCTGATGGTGGTGAGAGTGGAGCACGACTGTCTCCGTGGCGCAATCGGCTAGCGCGATCGGCTGTTAACCGAAAAGTTGGAGGTTTGAGCCCTCCCGGGAGTGGTGTGTTGCTTTTTTCTTTGCGCTGATAGCTTTGAAGATATGTTCTGATGGTGGTGAGAGTGGAGCACGACTATCTTCGTGGAGCAATTGGCTAGCGCGATCGGCTGTTAACCGAAAGGTTGGAGGTTCGAGCCCACCTGCTGGTGGTGCGGCGTTTTTTTTTCTTTGGGCTGACAACTTTGAAGATATGTTCTGATGGTGGTTAGAGTGGAGCAAGACTGTCTCCTTGGCGCAATTGACTAGCTGAATCGGCTGTTAACCGAAAGGTTGGAGTTTCGAGCCCTCCTGTGAGTGGTGTGTTGCTTTTTTCTTTGCGCTGATAGCTTTGAAGATAAGTTCTGATGGTGGTGAGAGTGGAGCAGCACTGTCTCCGGGGAGCAATTGGCTAGCGCGATCGGCTGTTAACCGAAAGACTGGAGTTTCGAGCCCACCCGGTGGTGGTGCTGCGCTTTTTTTTCTTTTGGCTGATGGCTTTGAAGATATGTTCTGATGGTGGTGAGAGTGGAGCAGGACTGTCTCCGTGGCGCAATTGGCCAGCGCGATCGGCTGTTAACCGAAAGGTTGGAGTTTCGAGCCCTACCGGGAGTGGTGTGTTGCTTTTTTCTTTGCGCTGACAGCTTTGAAGATATGTTCTGACGGTGTTGAAAGTGGAGCACGACTGTCTCCGTGGCGCAATTGGCTAGCGCGATCGGCTGTTAAGCGAAAGGTTGGAGGTTTTCGAGCCCACCCCGTGGTGGTGCGGCGCTTTTTTTTCTTTGGGCTGATAGCTCTGTAGAAATGTTCTGACGGTGGTGAGAGAGGAGCACGACTGTCTCCCTGGCGAAATTGGCTAGCACGTTCGGCTGTTAATAAAAAAATTGGAGGTTCGAGCCTACCCGGTGGTGGTGCGGCGCTTCTTTTTCTTTGGGCTGATAGCTTTTAAGATTTTTTCTGATGGTGGTGAGAGTGGAGCAGGACTGTTTCCGTGGCGCAAATGGCTAGCGTGATCGGCTTTTAACCAAAAGGTTGGAGTTTCGAGCCCATCCGGTGGTGGTGCGGCGCTTTTTTTTCTTTGGGTGACAACTTTGAAGATATGTTCTGATGGTGGTGAGAGTAGAGCAGGACTGTCTCCGTGGCGCAATTGGCTAGCGCGATCGGCTGTTAACCGAAAGGTTGGAGTTTCGAGCCCTCCCGGGAGTGGTTCGTTGCTTTTTTCTTTGCGCTGATAGCTTTGAAGATATGTTCTGACGGTGGTGAGAGTAGAGCAGGACTGTTTCCGTGGCGCAAATGGCTAGCGTGATCGGCTTTTAACCAAAAGGTTGGAGTTTGGAGCCCTCCCGGGAGTGGTGCGTTGTTGTTTTTTTGCGCTGATACCTTTGAAGATTTGTTCTGATGGTGGTGAGAGTGGAGCACGACTGTCTCCGTGGCGCAATCGGCTAGCGCGATCGGCTGTTAACCGAAAGGTAGGAGGTTCGAGCCCACCCGGTGGTGTTGCGGCGCTTTTTTTTCTTTGGGCTGATAGCTTTGAAGATATGTTCTGATGGTGGTGAGAGAGGAGCGGGACTGTCTCCGTGGCGCAATTGGCTTGCGCGATCGGCTGTTAACCGAAATGTTGGAGTTTCGAGCCCTCCTGTGAGTGGTGTGTTGCTTTTTTCTTTGCGCTGATAGCTTTGAAGATAAGTTCTGATGGTGGTGAGAGTGGAGCAGCACTGTCTCCGTGGCGCAATTGGCTAGCGCGATCGGCTGTTAACCGAAAGGTTGGAGTTTCGAGCCCACCCGGTGGTGGTGCTGCGCTTTTTTTTCTTTGGGCTGACGGCTTTGAAGATATGTTCTGATGGTGGTGAGAGTGGAGCAGGACTGTCTCCGTGGCGCAATTGGCCAGCGCGGTCGGCTGTTAACCGAAAGGTTGGAGTTTCGAGCCCTACCGGGAGTGGTGTGTTGCTTTTTTCTTTGCGCTGACAGCTTTGAAGATATGTTCTGATGGTGTTGAAAGTGAGCACGACTGTCTCCGTGGCGCAATTGGCTAGCGCGATCGGCTGTTAACCGAAAGGTTGGAGGTTTTCGAGTCCACCCGGTGGTGGTGCGGCGCTTTTTTTTCTTTGGGCTGATAGCTCTGAAGAAGTGTTCTGATGGTGGTGAGAGTGGAGCACGACTGTCTCCGTGGCGCAATAGGCTGGCGCGACCGGCTGTTAACCGAAAGGTTGGAGTTTCGAGCCCACCCCGTGGTGGTGCGGCGCTTTTTTTTCTTTGGGCTGATAGCTCTGTAGAAATGTTCTGACGGTGGTGAGAGAGGAGCACGACTGTCTCCCTGGCGAAATTGGCTAGCACGTTCGGCTGTTAATAAAAAAAATGGAGTTTCGAGATCTCCCGGGAGTGGTGTTGCTTTTTCTTTGCGCTGATAGCTTTGAAGATATGTTCTGATGGTGGTGAGAGTGGAGCAGTACTGTCTCCGTGGCGCAATTGGCTAGCGTGATCGGCTGTTAACCGAAAGGTTGGAGTTTCGAGCCCTCCCGGGAGTGGTGCGGCGCTTTTTTGTCTTTGGGCTGACAACTTTGAAGATATGTTCTGATGGTGGTGAGAGTAGAGCAGGACTGTCTCCGTGGCGCAATTGGCTAGCGCGATCGGCTGTTAACCGAAAGGTTGGAGTTTCGAGCCCTCCCGGGAGTGGTGCGTTGCTTTTTTCTTTGCGCTGATAGCTTTGAAGATATGTTCTGATGGTTTTGAGAGTGGAGCAGGACTGTCTCCGTGGTGCAATTGGCTAGCGTGATCGGCTTTTAACCAAAAGGTTGGAGTTTCGAGCCCTCCCGGGAGTGGTGCGTTGCTCTTTTCTTTGCGCTGATACCTTTGAAGATATGTTCTGATGGTGGTGAGAGTGGAGCACGACTGTCTCCGTGGCGCAATCGGCTAGCGGGATCGGCTGTTAACCGAAAGGTTGGAGGTTCGAGCCCACCCGGTGGTGGTGCGGCGCTTCTTTTTCTTTGGGCTGATAGCTTTGAAGATTCTTTCTGATGGTGGTGAGAGTGGAGCAGGACTGTCTCCGTGGCGCAATTGGGAGCGCGATCGGCTGTTAACCGAAATGTTGGAGTTTCGAGCCCATCCGGTGGTGGTGCGGCGCTTTTTTTTCTTTGGGCTGATAGCTTTGAAGATATGTTCTGATGGTGTTGAAAGTGGAGCACGACTGTCTCCGTGGCGCAATTGGCTAGCGCGATCGGCTGTTAACCGAAAGGTTGGAGGTTTTCGAGCCCACCCGGTGGTGGTGCGGCGCTTTTTTTTCTTTGGGCTGATAGCTCTGAAGAAGTGTTCTGATGGTGGTGAGAGTGGAGCACGACTGTCTCCGTGACGCAAATGGCTAGCGCGATCGGCTGTTGACCGAAAGGTTGGAGGTTAGAGCCCACCCGGTGGTGGTGCGGCGCTTTTTTTTCTTTGGGCTGATAGCTTTGAAGATATGTTCTGATGGTGGTGAGAGTGGAGCAGTACTGTCTCCGTGGCGCAATTGGCTAGCGTGATCGGCTGTTAACCGAAAGGTTGGAGTTTCGAGCCCTCCCGGGTGTGGTGCGGCGCTTTTTTTTCTTTGCGCTGATAGCTTTAAGATATGTTCTGATAGTGGTGAGTGTGGAGCACGACTGTCTCCATGGCGCAATGGGCTAGCGCAATCGGCTGTTAACCGAAAAGTTGGAGGTTCGAGCCCACCCGTTGGTGGTGCGGCGCTTTTTTTTTCTTTAGGCTGATAGCTTTGAAGATATGTTCTGATGGTGGTGAGAGTAGAGCAAGACTGTCTCCGTGGCGCAATCGGCTGGCGCGACCGGCTGTTAACCGTAAGGTTGGAGTTTCGAGCCCACCCCGTGGTGGTGCGGCGCTTTTTTTTCTTTGGGCTGATAGCTCTGAATAAATGTTCTGACGGTGGTGAGAGAGGAGCACGACTGTCTCCCTGGCGAAATTGGCTAGCACGTTCGGCTGTTAACCGAAAGGTTGGAGTTTCGAGCCCTACCGGGAGTGGTGTGTTGCTTTTTTCTTTGCGCTGATAGCTTTGAAGATATGTTCTGATGGTGTTGAAAGTGGAGCACGACTGTCTCCGTGGCGCAATTGGCTAGCGCGATCGGCTGTTGACCGAAAGGTTGGAGGTTAGAGCCCACCCGGTGGTTGTGCGGCGCTTTTTTTTCTTTGGGCTGATAGCTTTGAGGATAAGTTCTGATGGTGGTGAGAGTGGAGCAGGACTGTCTCCGTTGCGCAATTGGCTAGCGCAATCGGCGGGTAACCGAAAAGTTGGAGGTTCGAGCCCTCCCGGGAGTGGTGTGTTGCTTTTTTCTTTGCGCTCATAGCTTTGAAGATATGTTCTGATGGTGGTGAGAGTGGAGCACGACTATCTTCGTGGCGCAATTGGCTAGCGCGATCGGCTGTTAACCGAAAGGTTGGAGGTTCGAGCCCACCTGTTGGTGGTGCGGTGCTTTTTTTTTTCTTTGGGCTGATAACTTTGAAGATATGTTCTGATGGTGGTTAGAGTGAAGCAAGACTGTCTCCTTGGCGCAATTGACTAGCTGAATCGGCTGTTAACCGAAAGGTTGGAGTTTCGAGCCCTCCTGTGAGTGGTGTGTTGCTTTTTTCCTTGCGCTGATAGCTTTGACGATATGTTCTGATGGTGGTGAGTGTGGAGCACGACTGTCTCCGTGGCGCAATTGGCTAGCACGATCGGCTGTTAACCGAAAGATTGGAGGTTCGAGCCCACCCGATGGTGGTGCGGCGCTTTTTTTTCTTTGGGCTGATAGCTTTGAAGATATGTTCTGACGGTGGTGAGAGTAGAGCAGGACTGTTTCCGTGGCGCAATTGGCTAGCGTGATCGGCTGTTAACCCAAATGTTGGAGTTTCGAGCCCTCCCGGGAGTGGTGTGTTGCTTTTTTCTTTGCGCTGATAGCTTTGAAGATATGTTCTGATGGTGATGAGAGTGGAGCAGGACTGTCTCCGTGGCGCAATTGGCTAGCGTGATCGGCTTTTAACCAAAAGGTTGGAGTTTCGAGCCCTCCCGGGAGTGGTGCGTTGTTTTTTTTTTTGCGCTGATACCTTTGAAGATTTGTTCTGATGGTGGTGAGAGTGGAGCACGACTGTCTCCGTGGCGCAATCGGCTAGCGCGATTGGCTGTTAACCGAAAGGTAGGAGGTTCGAGCCCACCCGGTGGTGGTGCGGCGCTTTTTTTTCTTTGGGCTGATAGCTTTGAAGATATGTTCTGATGGTGGTGAGAGAGGAGCAGGACTGTCTCCGTGGCACAATTGGCTAGCGCGATCGGCTGTTAACCGAAATGTTGGAGTTTCGAGCCCACCCGGTGGATGTGCGGCGCTTTTTTTTCTTTAGGCTGATAGCTTTGAAGATATGTTCTGATGGTGGTGAGAGTGGAGCAGGACTGTCTCCGTGGCGCAATTGGCCAGCGCGATCGGCTGTTAACCGAAAGGTTGGAGTTTTGAGCCCTACCGGGAGTGGTGGGGTGCGTTTTTTCTTTGCGCTGATAGCTTTGAAGATATGTTCTGATGGTGTTGAAAGTGAAGCACGACTGTCTCCATGGCGCAATTGGCTAGCGCGATCGGCTGTTAACTGAAAGGTTGGAGGTTTTCGAGCCCACCCGGTGGTGGTGCGGCGCTTTTTTTTTCTTTGGGCTGATATCTCTGAAGAAATGTTCTGATGGTGGTGAGAGTGGAGCACGACTGTCTCCGTGACGCAAATGGCTAGCGCGATCGGCTATTAACCGAAAGGTTGGAGGTTAGAGCCCACCCGGTTGTGGTGTGGCGCTTTTTTTTTCTTTGGGCTGATAGCTTTGAAGATAAGTTCTGATGGTGGTGAGAGTGGAGCAGGATTGTCTCCGTGGCGCAATTGGCTAGCGCGATCGGCTGTTAACCTTAAAGTTGGAGGTTTGAGCCCTCCCGGGAGTGGTGTGTTGCTTTTTTCTTTGCGCTGATAGCTTTGAAGATATGTTCTGATGGTGGTGAGAGTGGAGCACGACTATCTTCGTGGCGCACTTGGCTAGCGCGATCGGCTGTTAACCGAAAGGTTGGAGGTTCGAGCCCACCTGGTGGTGGTGCGGCGTTTTTTTTCTTTGGGCTGACAACTTTGAAGATATGTTCTGATGGTGGTTAGAGTGGAGCAAGACTGTCTCCTTGGCGCAATTGACTAGCTGAATCGGCTGTTAACCGAAAGGTTGAAGTTTCAAGCCCTCCTGTGAGTGGTGTGTTGCTTTTTTCTTTGCGCTGATAGCTTTGAAGATATGTTCTGATGGTAGTGAGTGTGGAGCACGACTGTCTATGTGGCGCAATTGGCTAGCGAAATCGGCTGTTAACCGAAAGGTTGGAGGTTCGAGCCCACCCTTGGTGGTGCGGCGCTTTTGTTTCTTTGGGCTGATAGCTTTGAAGATATGTTCTGATGGTGGTGAGAGTGGAGCAGGACTGTCTCCGTGGCGCAATTGGCTATCGCGATCGGCTGTTAACCGAAAGGTTGGAGTTTCGAGCCCTCCAGGGAGTGGTGTGCTGCTTTTATCTTATCGCTGATAGGTTTGAAGATATGTTCTGATGGTGGTGAGAGTGGAGCAGCACTGTCTCCGTGGCGCAATTGGCTAGCGCGATCGGCTGTTGACCGAAAGGTTGGAGTTTCGAGCCCACCCGGTGGTGGTGCGGCGCTTTTTTTTCTTTGGGCTGATGGCTTTGAAGATATGTTCTGATGGTGGTGAGAGTGGAGCAGGACTGTCTCCGTGGCGCAATTGGCCAGCGCGATCGGCTGTTAACCGAAAGGTTGGAGTTTCGAGCCCTACCGGGAGTGGTGTGTTGCTTTTTTCTTTGCGCTGACAGCTTTGAAGATATGTTCTGATGGTGTTGAAAGTGGAGCATGACTGTCTCCGTGGCGCAATTGGCTAGCGCGATCGGCTGTTAACCGAAAGGTTGGAGGTTTTCGAGCCCACCCGGTGGTGGTGCGGCGCTTTTTTTTCTTTGGGCTGATAGCTCTGAAGAAGTGTTCTGATGGTGGTGAGAGTGGAGCACGACTGTCTCCGTGGCGCAATTGGCTAGCGTGATCGGCTGTTAACCGAAAGGTTGGAGTTTCGAGCCCTCCCGGGAGTCGTGCGGCGCTTTTTTTCTTTGCGCTGATAGCTTTAAGATATGTTCTGATGGTGGTGAGTGTGGAGCACGACTGTCTCCATGGCGCAATGGGCTAGCGCGATCGGCTGTTAACCGAAAAGTTGGAGGTTCGAGCCCACGCATTGGTGTTGCGGCGCTTTGTTTTCTTTAGGCTGATAGCTTTGAAGATATGTTCTGATGGTGGTGAGAGTAGAGCACGACTGTCTCCGTGGCGCAATTGGCTGGCGCAACCGGCTGTTAACCGAAAGTTTGGAGTTTCGAGCTCACCCCGTGGTGGTGCGGCGCTTTTTTTTCTTTGGGCTGATAGCTCTGAAGAAATGTTCTGACGGTGGTGAGAGAGGAGCACGACTGTCTCCCTGGCGAAATTGGCTAGCACGTTCGGCTGTTAATCAAAAAATTGGAGTTTCGAGATCTCCCGGGAGTGCTGTTGCTTTTTTCTTTGCCCTCATAGCTTTGAAGATATGTTCTGATGGTGGTGAGAGTGGAGCACGACTGTCTCCGTGGCTCAATTGGCTAGCGTGATCGGCTGTTAACCGAAAGGCTGGAGTTTCGAGCCCACCCGGTGGTGGTGCGGCGCCTTTTTTTCTTTGCGCTGATAGCTTTGAAGATGTGTTCTGATGGTGATGGGAGTGGAGCAGGACTGTCTCCGTGGCGCAATTGGCTAGCGTGATCGGCTTTTAATCAAAAGGTTGGAGTTTCGAGCCCTCCCGGGAGTGGTGCGTTGTTTTTTTCTTTGCGCTGATACCTTTGAAGATATGTTCTGATGGTGGGGAGAGTGGAGCACGACTGTCTCGGTGGCGCAATCGGCTAGCGCGATCGGCTGTTAACCGAAAGGTTTGAGGTTAGAGCCCACCCGGTGGTATTGCGGCGCTTTTTTTTTCTTTGGGCTGATAGCTTTGAAGATAAGTTCTGATGGTGGTGAGAGTGGAGCAGGACTGTCTCCGTGGCGCAATTGGCTAGCGCGATCGGCTGTTAACCGAAAAGTTGGAGGTTTGAGCCCTCCCGGGAGTGGTGTGTTGCTTTTTTCTTTGCGCTGATAGCTTTGAAGATATGTTCTGATGGTGGTGAGAGTGGAGCACGACTGTCTATGTGGCGCAATTGGCTAGCGTGATCGGCTGTTAACCGAAAGGCTGGAGTTTCGAGCCCACCAGGTGGTGGTGCGGCGCCTTTTTTTCTTTGCACTGATAGCTTTGAAGATATGTTCTGATGGTGGTGAGAGTGCAGCACGACTGTCTCGGTGGCGCAATTGGCTAGCGCGATCGGCTGTTAACCGAAAGGTTGGAGGTTCGAGCCTACCTGGTGGTGGTGCGGCGCTTTTTTTTTCTTTGGGCTGATAACTTTGAAGATATGTTCTGGTGGTGGTTAGAGTGGAGCAAGACTGTCTCCGTGGCGCAATTGGCTAGCGCGATCGGCTGTTAACCGAAAGGTTGGAGTTTCGAGCCCTCCCGGGAGTGGTGTGTTGCTTTTATCTTTGCGCTGATAGGTTTGAAGATATGTTCTGATGGTGGTGAGTGTACAGCACGACTGTCTCCGTGGCGCAATAGGCTGGCGCGACCGGCTGTTAACCGAAACGTTGGAGTTTCGAGCCCACTCGGTGGTGGTGCGGCGCTTTTTTTTTCTTTGGGCTGATGGCTTTGAAGATATGTTCTGATGGTGGTGAGAGTGGAGCAGGACTGTCTCCGTGGCGCAATTGGCCAGCGCGATCGGCTGTTCACCGAAAGGTTGGAGTTTCGAGCCCTACCGGGAGTGGTGTGTTGCTTTTTTCTTTGCGCTGATAGCTTTGAAGATATGTTCTGATGGTGTTGAAAGTGGAGCACGACTGTCTCCGTGACGCAATTGGCTAGCGCGATCGGCTGTTGACCGAAAGGTTGGAGGTTAGAGCCCACCCGGTGGTTGTGCGGCGCTTATTTTTCTGTGGGCTGATAGCTTTGAAGATAAGTTCTGATGGTGGTGAGAGTGGAGCAGGACTGTCTCCGTTGCGCAATCGGCTAGCGCGATCGGCGGGTAACCGAAAAGTTGGAGGTTCGAGCCCTCCCGGGATTGGTGTGTTGCTTTTTTCTTTGCGCTGATAGCTTTGAAGATATGTTCTGATGGTGGTGAGAGTGGAGCACGACTATCTTCGTGGCGCAATTGGCTAGCGCGATCGGCTGTTAACCGAAAGGTTGGAGGTTCGAGCCCACCTGTTGGTGGTGCGGTGCTTTTTTTTTCTTTGGGCTGATAACTTTGAAGATATGTTCTAATGGTGGTTAGAGTGAAGCAAGACTGTCTCCTTGGCGCAATTGACTAGCTGAATCGGCTGTTAACCGAAAGGTTGGAGTTTCGAGCCCTCCTGTGAGTGGTGTGTTGCTTTTTTTCCTTGCGCTGATAGCTTTGAAGATATGTTCTGATGGTGGTGAGTGTGGAGCACGACTGTCTATGTGGCGCAATTGGCTAGCGAAATCGGCTGTTAACCGAAAGGTTGGAGGTTCGAGCCCACCCTTGGTGGTGCGGCGCTTTTGTTTCTTTGGGCTGATAGCTTTGAAGATATGTTCTGATGGTGGTGAGAGTGGAGCAGGACTGTCTCCGTGGCGCAATTGGCTATCGCGATCGGCTGTTAACCGAAAGGTTGGAGTTTCGAGCCCTCCAGGGAGTGGTGTGCTGCTTTTATCTTATCGCTGATAGGTTTGAAGATATGTTCTGATGGTGGTGAGAGTGGAGCAGCACTGTCTCCGTGGCGCAATTGGCTAGTGCGATCGGCTGTTTACCGAAAGGTTGGAGGTTCGAGCCCACCCGATGGTGGTGCGGCGCTTTTTTTCTTTGGGCTGATAGCTTTGAAGATATGTTCTGACGGTGGTGAGAGTAAAGCAGGACTGTTTCCGTGGCGCAAATGGCTAGTGTGATCGGCTGTTAACCGAAAGGTTGGAGTTTCGAGCCCTCCCGGGAGTGGTGTGTTGCTTTTTTCTTTGCGCTGATAGCTTTGAAGATATGTTCTGATGGTGATGAGAGTGGAGCAGGACTGTCTCCGTGGCGCAATTGGCTAGCGTGATCGGCTTTTAACCAAAAGGTTGGAGTTTCGAGCCCTCCCGGGAGTGGTGCGTTGTTGTTTTTTTGCGCTGATACCTTTGAAGACTTGTTCTGATGGTGGTGAGAGTGGAGCACGACTGTCCCCGTGACGCAAATGGCTAGCGCGATCGGCTGTTGACCGAAAGGTTGGAGGCTAGAGCCCACCCGGTGGTGGTGCGGCGCTTTTTTTTCTTTGGGCTGATAGCTTTGAAGATATGTTCTTATGGTGGTGAGACTGGAGCAGTACTGTCTCCGTGGCGCAATTGGCTAGTGCGATCGGCTGTTAACCGAAAGGTTGGAGGTTAGAGCCCACCCGGTGGTATTGCGGCGCTTTTTTTTCTTTGGGCTGATAGCTTTGAAGATAAGTTCTGATGGTGGTGAGAGTGGAGCAGGACTGTCTCCGTGACGCAATTGGCTATCGCGATCGGCTGTTAACCGAAAAGTTGGAGGTTTGAGCCCTCCCGGGAGTGGTGTGTTGCTTTTTTCTTTGCGCTGATAGCTTTGAAGATATGTTCTGATGGTGGTGAGAGTGGAGCACGACTGTCTATGTGGCGCAATTGGCTAGCGTGATCGGCTGTTAACCGAAAGGCTGGAGTTTCGAGCCCACCCGGTGGTGGTGCGGCGCCTTTTTTTCTTTGCACTGATAGCTTTGAAGATATGTTCTGATAGTGATGAGAGTGGAGCAGGACTGTCTTTGTGGCGCAATTGGCTAGCGTGATCGGCTTTTAACCAAAAGGTTGGAGTTTCGAGCCCTCCCGGGAGTGGTGCGTTGTTTTTTCTTTGCGCTGATACCTTTGAAGATATGTTCTGATGGTGGTGAGAGTGCAGCACGACTGTCTCGGTGGCGCAATTGGCTAGCGCGATCGGCTGTTAACCGAAAGGTTGGAGGTTCGAGCCTACCTGGTGGTGGTGCGGCGCTTTTTTTTTCTTTGGGCTGATAACTTTGAAGATATGTTCTGGTGGTGGTTAGAGTGGAGCAAGACTGTCTCCGTGGCGCAATTGGCTAGCGCGATCGGCTGTTAACCGAAAGGTTGGAGTTTCGAGCCCTCCCGGGAGTGGTGTGTTGCTTTTATCTTTGCGCTGATAGGTTTGAAGATATGTTCTGATGGTGGTGAGTGTACAGCACGACTGTCTCCGTGGCGCAATTGGCTGGCGCGACCGGCTGTTAACCGAAACGTTGGAGTTTCGAGCCCACTCGGTGGTGGTGCGGCGCTTTTTTTTTCTTTGGGCTGATGGCTTTGAAGATATGTTCTGATGGTGGTGAGAGTGGAGCAGGACTGTCTCCGTGGCGCAATTGGCCAGCGCGATCAGCTGTTCACCGAAAGGTTGGAGTTTCGAGCCCTACCGGGAGTGGTGTGTTGCTTTTTTCTTTGCGCTGATAGCTTTGAAGATATGTTCTGATGGTGTTGAAAGTGGAGCACGACTGTCTCCGTGACGCAATTTGCTAGCGCGATCGGCTGTTGACCGAAAGGTTGGAGGTTAGAGCCCACCCGGTGGTTGTGTGGCGCTTATTTTTCTGTGGGCTGATAGCTTTGAAGATAAGTTCTGATGGTGGTGAGAGTGGAGCAGGACTGTCTCCGTTGCGCAATCGGCTAGCGCGATCGGCGGGTAACCGAAAAGTTGGAGGTTCGAGCCCTCCCGGGATTGGTGTGTTGCTTTTTTCTTGGCGCTGATAGCTTTGAAGATATGTTCTGATGGTGGTGAGAGTGGAGCACGACTATCTTCGTGGCGCAATTGGCTAGCGCGATCGGCTGTTAACCGAAAGGTTGGAGGTTCGAGCCCACCTGTTGGTGGTGCGGTGCTTTTTTTTCTTTGGGCTGATAACTTTGAAGATATGTTCTGATGGTGGTTAGAGTGAAGCAAGACTGTCTCCTTGGCGCAATTGACTATCTGAATCGGCTGTTAACCGAAAGGTTGGAGTTTCGAGCCCTCCTGTGAGTGGTGTGTTGCTTTTTTTCCTTGCGCTGATAGCTTTGAAGATATGTTCTGATGGTGGTGAGTGTGGAGCACGACTGTCTCCGTGGCGCAATTGGCTAGTGCGATCGGCTGTTTACCGAAAGGTTGGAGGTTCGAGCCCACCCGATGGTGGTGCGGCGCTTTTTTTTCTTTGGGCTGATAGCTTTGAAGATATGTTCTGACGGTGGTGAGAGTAAAGCAGGACTGTTTCCGTGGCGCAAATGGCTAGTGTGATCGGCTGTTAACCGAAAGGTTGGAGTTTCGAGCCCTCCCGGGAGTGGTGTGTTGCTTTTTTCTTTGCGCTGATAGCTTTGAAGATATGTTATGATGGTGATGAGAGTGGAGCAGGACTGTCTCCGTGGCGCAATTGGCTAGCGTGATCGGCTTTTAACCAAAAGGTTGGAGTTTCGAGCCCTCCCGGGAGTGGTGCGTTGTTGTTTTTTTGCGCTGATACCTTTGAAGACTTGTTCTGATGTTGGTGAGAGTGGAGCACGACTGTCCCCGTGACGCAAATGGCTAGCGCGATCGGCTGTTGATCGAAAGGTTGGAGGTTAGAGCCCACCCGGTGGTGGTGCGGCGCTTTTTTTCCTTTGGGCTGATAGCTTTGAAGATATGTTCTTATGGTGGTGAGACTGGAGCAGTACTGTCTCCGTGGCGCAATTGGCTAGTGCGATCGGCTATTAACCGAAAGGTTGGAGGTTAGAGCCCACCCGGTTGTGGTGTGGCGCTTTTTTTTCTTTGCGCTGATAGCTTTGTAGATATGTTCTGACGGTGGTGAGAGTGGAGCACGACTGTCTCCATGGCGCAATTGTCTAGCGCGATCGGCTGTTAACCGAAAAGTTGGAGGTTCGAGCCCACCCGGTGGTGGCGCGGCGCTTTTTTCTTTGCGCTGATAGCTTTGAAGATATGTTCCGATGGCGGTGAGAGTGGAGCACGACTGTCTCCGTGGCGCAATTGGCCAGCGCGATTAGCTGTTAACCGAAAGGTTGGAGGTTTGAGCCCTCCCGGGGATGGTGTGTCGCTTTTTTTTTCTTTGCGCTGATAGCTTTGGAGAAATGTTCTGACGGTAGTGATAAAGGAGCACGACTGTCTCCTTGGCGCAATTGGCTAGCGTGATCGGCTGTTAACCAAAAGGTTGCAGTTTCGAGCCCTCCCGTGAGTGGTGTGTTGCTTTTTTCTTTGCGCTGATAGCTTTGAAGATATGTTCTGATGGTGGTGAGAGTTAAGCACGACTGTCTTCGTGGCGCAATTGGCTAGCGCGATCGGCTGTTAACCGAAAGGTTGGAGATTCGAGCCCACCCGGTGGTGGTGCGGCGCTTTTTTTTCTTTGGGCTGATAACTCTGAAAAAATGTTCTGACGGTGGTGAGAGTGACGCCACGGTGACGACTGTCTCCGTGGCGCAATTGGCTAGCGCGATCGGCTGTTAACCGAAAGGTTAGAGGTTCGAGCCTACCCGGTGGTTGTGCGGCGCTTTTTTTTCTATGGGCTGATAGCTCTGAAGAAATGTTCTGACGGTGGTGAGAGTGGAGCACGACTGTCTCCGTAGCGCAATTGGCTAGCACGTTCAGCTGTTAACCGTAAAATTGGAGTTTCGAGCCCTTACGGGAGTGGTGTGTTGCTTTTTTTTGCGCTGATAGCTTTGAAGATATGTTCTTATGGTGGTGAGAGTGGAGCACGACTGTCTCCATGGCGCAATTGGCTAGCGCGATCGGCTGTTAACCGAAAGATTGGAGGTTCGAGCCCACCTGGTGGTGGTGCGGCGCTTTTTTTTCTTTAGGCTGATAGCTTTGAAGATATGTTCTGATGGTGATAAGAGTGGAGCAGGACTGTCTCCGTGGCGCAATTGGCTAGCGCGATCGGCTGTTAACCAAAAGGTTGGAGTTTCGAGCCCTCGCGGGAGTGGTGTGTTGCTTTTTTCTTTGCGCTGATAGCTTTGAAGATATGTTCTGATGGTGGTGAGAGTGGAGCACGACTGTCTCCGTGGCGCAATTGGCTAGCGCGATCGGCAGTTAACCGAAAGGTTGGAGGTTCGAGCCCACCCGGTGGTGGTGCGGCGCTTTTTTTGGTTGGGCTTATAGCTCTGAATATATGTTCTGACAGTGGTGAGAGAGGAGCACGACTGTCTCCGTGGCGCAATTGGCTAGCACGTTCGGCTGTTAACCGAAAATTTGAAGTTTCGAGCCCTCCCGGTGGTGGTATGTTGCTTTTTTCTTTGCGCTGATAGCTTTGAAGATATGTTATGATGGTGGTGAGAGTGGAGCACGACTGTCTCCGTGGCGCAATTGGCTAGCGCGATCGGCTGTTAACTGAAAGGTTGGAGGTTCGAGCCCACCCGGTGGTGATGCGGCGCTTCTTTTTTTTTGCGCTGATAGCTTTGGAGAATTGTTCTGACGGTGGTGAGATTGGAGCACGACTGTCTCCGTGGCGCAATTGGATAGCACGTTCGGCTGTTAACCGAAAGGTTGGAGGTTCGAGCCCACCTGGTGGTGGTGCGGCGCTTTTTTTATTTAGGCTGATAGCTTTGAAGATATGTTCTGATGGTGATGAGAATGAAGCAGGACTCTCTCCGTGGCGCAATTGGCCAGCGCGATCGGCTGTTAAACGAAAGTTGGAGTTTCGAGCCCTCCCGGTGGTGGTGTGTTGCTTTTTTCTTTGCGCTGATAGCTTTGAAGATATGTTATGATGGTGGTGAGAGTGGAGCACGACTGTCTCCGTGGCGCAATTGGCTAGCCGCTTTTTTTTTCTTTGGGCTGATAGCTCTGAAGAAATGTTCTGACGGTGGTGAGAGTGGAGCACGACTGTCTCCGTGGCGCAATTGGCTAGCGCGATCGGCTGTTAACCGAAAGGTTGGAGGTTCGAGCCCACCCGGTGGTGGTGCGGCGCTCTTTTTTCTTTGGGCTGATAGCTCTGAAGAAATGTTCTGACGGTGGTGAAAGTAGAGCACGACTGTCTCCGAAGCGCAATTGGCTAGCGCGATCGGCTGTTAACCAAAAGGTCGAAGTTTCGAGCCCTCGCGAGAGTGGTGTGTTCCTTTTTTCTTTGCGCTGATAGCTTTGAAGATGTGTTCTGATGGTGATGAGAGTGGAGTAGGACTGTTTCCGTGGCGCAATTGGCTAGCGCGATCGGCTGTTAACCGAAAGTTGGAGTTTCGAGGCCTCGCTGGAGTGGTGTGTTGCTTTTTTCTTTGCGCTGATAGCTTTGAAGATATGTTCTGATGGTGGTGAGAGTGGAGCACGACTGTTTCCGTGGCGCAATTGGCTAGCGCGATCGGCTGTTAACCGAAAGTTGGAGTTTCGAGCCCTCCCGGTGGTGGTGTGTTGCTTTTTTCTTTGCGCTGATAGCTGTGAAGATATCTTATGATGGTGGTGAGAGTGGAGCACGACTGTCTCCGTGCCGCAATTGGCTAGCGCGATCGGCTGTTAACCGAAAGGTTGGAGGTTCGAGCCCACCCGGTGGTGGTGCGGCGCTCTTTTTTCTTTCGGCTGATAGCTCTGAAGAAATGTTCTGACGGTGGTGAAAGTAGAGCACGACTGTCTCCGTAGCGCAATTGGCTAGCACGTTCGGCTGTTAACCGTAGAATTGGAGTTTTGAGCCCTCCCGGGAGTGGTGTGTTGATTTTTTCTTTGCGCTGATAGCTTTGAAGATATGTTCTGATGGTGGTGAGAGTGGAGCACGACTGTCTCCGTGGCGCAATTGGCTAGCGCGATCGGCTGTTAACCGAAAGGTTGGAGGTTCGAGCCCACCCGGTGGTGATGCGGCGCTTCTTTTTTTTTGCGCTGATAGCTTTGGAGAAATGTTCTGACGGTGGTGAGATTGGAGCACGACTGTCTCCGTGGCGCAATTGGATAGCACGTTTGGCTGTTAACCGAAAGGTTGGAGGTTCGAGCCCACCTGGTGGTGGTGCGGCGCTTTTTTTCTTTAGGCTGATAGCTTTGAATATATGTTCTGATGGTGATGAGAATGAAGCAGGACTCTCTCCGTGGCGCAATTGGCTAGCGCGATCAGCTGTTAACCAAAAGGTTGGAGTTTCGAGCCCTCGCGGGAGTGGTGTGTTGCTTTTTTCTTTGCGCTGATAGCTTTGAAGATATGTTCTGATGGTGGTGAGAGTGGAGCACGACTGTCTCCGTGGCGCAATTGGCTAGCGCGATCGGCTGTTAACCGAAAGTTCGAGTTTCGAGCCCTCCCGGGAGTGGTGTGTTGCTTTTTTCTTTGCGCTGATAGCTTTGAAGTAATGTTCTGATGGTGGTGAGAGTGGAGCAGGACTGTCTGCGTGGCGCAATTGGCTAGTGCGATCGGCTGTTTACCGAAAGGTTAGAGGTTCGAGCCCACCCGGTGGTGGGGCGGCACTTTTTTTCTTTGGGCTGATAGCTTTGAAGATATGTTCTGATGATGGTGAGAGTGGAGCATGACTGTCTCCGTGGCGCGATTGGCTAGCGCGATCGGCTGTTAACCGAAAGGTTGGAGGTTACAGCCCATCCGGTGGTGGGGCGGCGCTTTTTTTTTCGGCTGATAGCTTTGAAGATATGTTCTGTTGGTGGTGAGAGTGGAGCACGACTGTCTCCGTGGCGAAATTGGCTAGCGCGATCGACTGTTAACCGAAAGGTTGGAGTTTCGAGCCCACCCGGTGGTGGTGCGGCGCTTTTTTTTCTTTGGGCTGATAGCTTTGAAGATATGTTCTGATGGTGGTGAGAGTGGAGCACGACTGTCTCCGTGGCGCAATTGGCTAGCGCGATCGGCTGTTAACCGAAAGGTTGGAGGTTCGAGCTGACCCGGTGGTAGGGCGGCGCTTTTTATTTCTTTGGGCTGATAGCTTTGAAGATATATTATGATGGTGGTGAGAGTGCAGCAGGACTGTCTGTGTGGCGCAATTGACTAGCGAGATCGGCTGTTAACCGAAAGGTTGGAGTTTCGAGCCCTCCCGGGAGTGGTGTGTTGCTTTTTTCTTTGCGCTGATGGCTTTGAAGATATGTTCTGATGGTGGTGAAAGTGGAGCACGACTGTCTCTGTGGCGCAATTGGCTAGTGCGATCGGCTGTTAACCAAAAGGTTGGAGGTTCAAGCCCACCCGGTGGTGGTGCGGCACTTTTTTTTCTTTGGGCTGATAGCTTTGAAGATATGTTCTGATGGTGGTGAGAGTAAAGCAGGAATGTCTCCGTGGTGCAATTGGCTAGCGCGTTCGGCCGTCAACCGAAATGTTGGGGGTTCGAGCCCTCCCGGTGGTGGTGCCGCGCTTTTTTTCTTTGGGCTGATAGCTTTGAAGATATGTTCTGATGATGGTGAGAGTGGAGCATGACTGTCTCCGTGGCGCGATTGGCTAGCGCGATCGGCTGTTAACCGAAAGGTTGGAGGTTACAGCCCATCCGGTGGTGGTGCGGCGCTTTTTTTTGGGCTGATAGCTTTGAAGATATGTTCTGTTGGTGGTGAGAGTGGAACACGACTGTCTCCGTGGCGCAATTGGCTAGCGCGATCGGCTGTTAACCGAAAGGTTGTAGTTCGAGCCGACCCGGTGGTAGTGCGGCGCTTTTTATTTCTTTGGGCTGATAGCTTTGAAGATATATTCTGATGGTGGTGAGAGTGGAGCAAGACTGTCTGTGTGGCGCAATTGGCTAGCGAGATCGGCTGTTAACCGAAAGGTTGGAGTTTCGAGCCCTCCCGGGAGTGGTGTGTTGCTTTTTTCTTTGCGCTGATAGCTTTGAAGATATGTTCTGATGGTGGTGAAAGTGGAGCACGACTGTCTCCGTGGCGCAATTGGCTAGCTCGATCGGCTGTTAACCGAAAGGTTTGAGGCTCGAGCCCACCCGGTGGTGGTGCGGCGCCTTTTTTTCTTTGGGCTGATAGCTCTAAAGAAATGTTCTGACGGTGGTGAGAGTGGAGCACGACTGTCTCCGTGGCGCAATTGGCTAGCGCGATCGGCTGTTAACCGAAAGGTTGGAGGTTCGACCCCACCCGGTGGTGATGCGGCGCTACTTTTTTTTGCGCTGATAGCTTTGGAGAAATGTTCTGACGGTGGTGAGATTAGAGCATGACTGTCTCCATGGCGCAATTGGATAGCACGTTCGGCTGTAAACCGAAAGGTTGGAGGTTCGAGCCCACCCGGTGGTGGTGCGGCGCTTTTTTTTCTTTAGACTGATAGCTTTGAAGATATGTTCTGATGGTGGTGAGAGTAGAGCACGACTGTCTCTGTGGCGCAATTGGCTGGCGCGATCGGCTGTTAACCAAAAGATTGGAGGTTCGAGCCCACCCGGTGGTGGTGCGGCGCTTTTTTTCTTTAGGCTGATAGCTTTGAAGATATGTTCTGATGGTGATGAGAATGGAGCAGGACTCTCTCCGTGGCGCAATTGGCTAGCGCGATCGGCTGTTAACCAAAAAGTTGGAGTTTCGAGCCGTCGCGGGAGTGGTGTGTTGCTTTTTTCTTTGCGCTGATAGCTTTGAAGATATGTTCTGATGGTGGTGAGAGTGGAGCACGACTGTCCCCGTGCCGCAATTGGCTAGCGCGATCGGCTGTTAACCGAAAGTTTGGAGGTTCGAGCCCGCCCGGTGGTGGTGCGGCGCTTCTTTTTCTTTGCGCTGATAGCTTTGGTGAAATGCTCTGACGGTGGTGAGAAAGGAGCACGACTGTCTCCGTGGCGCAATTGGCTAGCACGTTCGGCTGTTAATCATAAAATTGGAGTTTCGAGATCTCCCGGGAGTGGTGTGTTGCTTTTTTCTTTGCGCTGATAGCTTTGCAGATATGTTCTGTTGGTGGTGAGAGTGGAACACGACTGTCTCCGTGGCGCAATTGGCTAGCGCGATCGGCTGTTAACCGAAAGGTTGGAGTTCGAGCCGACCCGGTGGTAGTGCGGCGCTTTTTATTTCTTTGGGCTGATAGCTTTGAAGATATATTCTGATGGTGGTGAGAGTGGAGCAAGACTGTCTGTGTGGCGCAATTGGCTAGCGCGATCGGCTGTTAACCGAAAGTTTGGAGGTTCGAGCCCGCCCGGTGGTGGTGCGGCGCTTCTTTTTCTTTGCGCTGATAGCTTTGGTGAAATGCTGTGACGGTGGTGAGAGAGGAGCACGACTGTCTCCGTGGCGCAATTGGCTAGCACGTTCGGCTGTTAATCATAAAATTGGAGTTTCCAGATCTCCCGGGAGTGGTGTGTTGCTTTTTTCTTTGCGCTGATAGCTTCGAAGATATGTTCTGATGGTGATGAGAGTGGAGCACGACTGTCTCCGTGGCGCAATTGGCTAGCGCGATCGGCTGGTAACCGAAAGATTGGAGGTTCGAGCCCACCTGGTGGTGGTGCGGCGCTTTTTTTTCTTTAGGCTGATAGCTTTGAAGATATGTTTTCATGGTGATGAGAGTGGAGCAGGACTGTCTCCGTGGCGCAATTGGCTATCGCGATCGGCTGTTAACCAAAAGGTTGAAGTTTCGAGCCCTCGCGGGAGTGGTGTGTTGCTTTTTTCTTTGCGCTGATAGCTTTGAAGATATGTTCTGATGGTGGTGAGAGTGGATCACGACTGTCTCCGTGGCGCAATTGGCTAGCGAGATCGGCTGTTAACCAAAAGTTGGAGTTTCGAGCCCTCCCGGGAGTGGTGTGTTGCTTTTTTCTTTGCGCTGATGGCTTTGAAGATATGTTCTGATGGTGGTGAGAGTGGAGCACGACTGTCTCCGTGGCGCAGTTGGCTAGCGCGATCGGCTGTTAACCGAAAGGTTGGAGGTTCGAGCCCACCCAGTGGTGGTGCGACGCTTCTTTTTCTTTGCGCTGATAGCTTTGAAGAAATGTTCTGACGGTGGTGAGATTTGAGCACGACAGTCTCCGTGGCGCAACTGGATAGCACAATCGGCTGTTAACCAAAAAATTGGAGTTTCGAGCCCTCCCGGGAGTGGTGTGTTGCTTTTTTTTGCGCTGATAGCTTTGAAGTAATGTTCTGATGGTGGTGAGAGTGGAGCAGGACTGTCTGCGTGGCGCAATTGGCTAGTGCGATCGGCTGTTAACCGAAAGGTTGGAGGTTCGAGCCCACCCGGTGGTGGTGCGGCACTTTTTTTCTTTGGGCTGATAGCTTTGAAGATATGTTCTGATGGTGGTGAGAGTGGAGCAGGACTGTCTCCGTGGTGCAATTGGCTAGCGCGTTCGGCCGTCAACTGAAATGTTGGGGGTTCGAGCCCTCCCGGTGGTGGTGCCGCGCTTTTTTTTCTTTGGGTTGATAGCTTTGAAGATATTGTCACGGGGTCGTGACGTGGCCGAAGACAGGAGACTTCTTGTTGGGATTTAACTGTTTATTTGGGCGAACCTGTGCCCGGTCAACGGAAAGTCCAATTACAGCAGCAGTCTAGCACAGATAGCAGTCTCGGACTGATAGCGGCGAACGGAGCGTCGGCCTTCGATCAACAACTGACAAGCGGCGAAGCGCGTCGGCATTTATACTCCCGCCGTCGAATATTCTAGCGCTACCGCTGGCGGCGGCGTACGTTCCAGAACAATCTGTACCATTCGCACCGTGGGCGTGATCTTATCGAAATGATCTACTACAGTCCGGAACCCTCTCAAAAACTGCAGGCGCGGTTTGCGCTGAGAAGCGTGTGGTGTTTTGGGACGATAACAAAAGCTTGGGAAATGGAACGTGGCATTGCCCCCCTCTGAAAAAAGGCATCGTCTCGATGCTTTAACTAAAGATTAAGGTACAATAATAATGCAAGAAAGTACAATGAATAAATTACAATACAACAATAATACAAAAAAGCACTGTTTCAGTTTGTTAACGCGCATGAAACGGCTTTAGGCGTGCGACATGGACGACTTCAGGTCGCGATCGGCGTCGTTGAGAGTTCGTGATGCCGTCGGGGACAACCTCGTAATCAAGTGGGCTGAGACGTCGAACCACCCTGTACGGTCCGAAGTACCGTCGCAGAAGCTTTTCACTTAGTCCACGTCGGCGTATCGGCGTCCACACCCAAACACGTTCACCGGGCTGGTATTCCACGAAGCGTCGTCGAAGGTTGTAACGGTGGCTGTCGGTCGTCTGTTGATTCTTGATACGGAGCCGCGCAAGTTGTCGGGCTTCTTCGGCGCGATGAAGGTACTCGCTCACATCGAGGTTTTCTTCGTCGGTGACGTTGGGTAACATGGCATCGAGCGTCGTTGTCGGGCTCCTTCTGTAGACCAACTTGTATGGAGATATCTGCGTCGTCTCCTGCACCGCCGTGTTGTATGCGAAGGTCACATACGGAAGAATGGCGTCCCACGTCTTGTGTTCGACATCGACGTACATTGTCAGCATGTCGGCGATCGTCTTGTTAAGCCGCTCGGTGAGGCCGTTGGTCTGTGGGTGATACGCTGTCGTCCGGCGGTGGTTTGTTTGGCTGTATGCGAAGATCGCTTGAGTTAAGTCGGCAGTGAATGCCGTTCCTCTGTCGGTGATAAGGACCTCCGGGGCGCCGTGACGTAGGACGATATTTTCGATGAAGAACTTAGCTACCTCGGATGCACTGCCTTTTGGCAGGGCTTTTGTCTCGGCGTAGCGGGTGAGGTAGTCGGTAGCTACCACGATCCACTTGTTTCCGAAAGCCGACGTCGGGAACGGCCCCAGTAGGTCCATACCATTCTGCTGGAAAGGTCGGCAAGGTGGATCTATTGGCTGCAGAAGTCCCGCTGGCCGTGTCGGCGGTGTCTTGCGTCGCTGACATTCCCGGCATGTCCTCACATAACGAGTGACGTCGGTGGTAAGACGCGGCCAGTAGTACCTTTCTTGTATCCTCGCGAGCGTGCGAGAAACACCGAGTTGCCCTGCCGTCGGATCGTCGTGCAGGGCCTGTAGGAGTTCTGGTCGCAAAGCTGAAGGCACCACAAGGAGGTACTTAGCCCGAAGCGGTGAAAAGTTTTTCTTTTGTAGAAGACCGTTTCGTAGAAAAAACGACGCAAGTGCGCGCTTAAATACCTTCGGGACTTCGGCGGTCCTGCCTTCGAGGTATTCTATTAGGGCCTTAAGTTCCGGGTCGGCCCGCTGTCGTTCAGCGAAGTCGTCGGTAGTGATCGTTCCCAAGAAGTAGTCATCATCCGGGTCGTCGGGTAGCGGCTGGTCGACAGGCGCACGAGAGAGACAGTCGGCGTCGGAGTGTTTTTTGCCGGACTTGTAAATGACAGTAATGTCATATTCTTGAAGTCTCAGGCTCCATCGTGCGAGGCGACCTGAAGGGTCCTTCAAAGTGGCTAGCCAACACAAGGCGTGGTGGTCGCTCACAACTTTGAAGGGCCTGCCGTAGAGGTATGGGCGAAATTTCGACGTAGCCCAGATGATGGCGAGGCACTCCTTTTCTGTTGTGGAATAATTTGCTTCTGCTTTGGAAAGCGATCGGCTGGCGTAACTAATAACCCTTTCAAGTCCGTCAGCCCTCTGCACAAGATCGGCGCCAAGACCTACGCTGCTTGCGTCAGTATGTATTTCTGTCTCGGCGAATTCCTCGAAATGGGCAAGTAACGGAGGCGTCTGGAGGCGATGTTTAAGCTCCTGGAAAGCGTGTTCCTGTGGCGTTTCCCACTTGAACTCCACGTCGGCCTTGGTAAGGTTAGTGAGAGGATCAGCGATGCGGGCGAAGTTTTTCACGAACCGCCTATAATAGGCGCACAGGCCCAGAAATCGGCGCACGGCTTTCTTGTCAGTGGGCGGCGGGAAGTAGGCGATGGCGGCTGTTTTCCGTGGATCAGGACGAACTCCAGACTTGCTGATAACGTGCCCCAGAAACAAGAGCTCTTCATACGCAAGTCTGCACTTTTCTGGCTTCAGTGTGAGTCCGGAAGTCTTGATGGCTTGAAGTACAGCTTCAAGGCGCCGAAGATGCTCGTCTAAACTCGAGGAAAACACGACGACGTCGTCCAAGTACACAAGGCAAGTCTGCCACTGCAATCCTGCAAGTACTGTATCCATAACGCGTTGAAAAGTTGCAGGCGCTGAGCAAAGGCCGAAGGGCATCACCTTAAACTCGAAGAGGCCGTCCGGTGTTATAAACGCCGTCTTCTGTCGGTCTCTTTCGTCGACTTCGATTTGCCAATAGCCAGTCTTGAGGTCCATTGACGAAAAGTACTTGGCGTTATGGAGCCGATCAAGTGCGTCGTCTATTCGTGGGAGAGGATACACGTCCTTTCTTGTGATTTTGTTCAGGCGGCCATAATCGACGCAGAAACGTAGGGTTCCATTCTTTTTCTTCACTAACACCACGGGGGATGCCCATGGGCTCTTGGACGGCTGGATAATGTCATCCCGCAGCATTTCATCAACTTGTCTCTTCATGGCCTCACGTTCTCGCGTCGAAACCCTGTACGGACTCTGACGGAGTGGTCTGGCATTTTCTTCGGTTATGATGCGATGTTTCGTGATTGGGGTCTGCCGAATTTTCGATGACGACGAAAAGCAATCTTCGTATTGCAGGAGCAGGGCCTTGAGCTGTTCTTGCTTATCGTTCGGAAGTCTGGGATTGACGTCGAAAGCTATGGGAGGGGCTTGGTTCCTCTGAGCAGGTTCCGCAGAATCGGCGAGGGCGAAAGCACTGGTGGCTTTGACAATTTCTTCGATGTATGCGACCGTTGTTCCTTTGTTCACATGTTTGTACTCATTGCTGAAATTCGTGAGCATAACCGTTGCTTTGCCTCCCCGCAGCTCTGCAATTCCTCTTGCGACGCAAATATTTCGGGTGACCAACAGATGCTGACTGCCTTCAACGACGCCTTTGAAGTCAGGTGATTCAGGAGCGCCGACTGAAATAATGACGCTTGAGCGAGGCGAAATGGTAACTTGTTCTTCCAGCACATTCAAGGCATGGTGTCCAGACGGCGTGCGCGGTGGTAGTGCTTCTTCTGTGGATAACGTTATCGACTTAGTTTTTAGGTTGATGACAGCACCATGGAGGCATAAGAAGTCCATGCCAAGGATGACATCTCTCGAGCAACGCTGTAGGACTATGAAGTCTGTAGGATAAATACGGCCGTTAATGGTGACTCTCGCTGTGCAGATTCCTGCAGGCATTACGAGATGACCTCCGGCTGTGCGGATTTCAGGGCCTTTCCAAGCTGTCCTAACTTTCTTTAACTTTGCGGCGAACGACCCACTGATGACAGAATAGTCGGCTCCAGTATCGACGAGAGCGGTCACACTGTGGCCGTCGATAAGAACGTCGAGGTCGCTAGTTCGCCGTCTCGCATTACAGTTAGGGCGTGGCGTCGGGTCACGGCTGCGTCGGCTTGTTCCGCTGCTTCCATGTTGCGTCGTCAGGCCACCTTCAGTAAGTGAGCTTTCGCCGTCAGGGCTTTGCCTGGTTGGCGTTGTGTTCGGAAAGCTCCGTCGCGGCGTCGACGTCGTCGGAGGATCTTCGGTAGTTCGTCACACAGCAACCGCACCTCCACCGGTTGCTGCCCTTAGTTTCCCGGATACGGGCTAGGAGACCGGCCCTGAGTTGGGCCAGAGTACTGTCGGTGGTGCGGTGACGTGCGGCGGCTGGGCGACGGCGAACGCGAAGAGCTTCGTGGTGTCCACCGAGTTCCTGTCAAGTAGTCGGCAATGTCACGTGGTCGTTCTCCTGGCTGCGGACGTGGTGCATCGACGGCGAAGCCACGCAGTCCCATCTGTCGGTACTGGCAACGGCGGTAAGTGTGCCCGGCCTCGCCGCAGTGGTAGCACAGTGGGCGGTGGTCAGGGGTGCGCCAAACGTCGGTTTTCCTCGGCGCACTGCGCTGGCCCGCTGATGAACGGTAGGTCGTCGGTGGGGGTGGTGGCGGCGGTGGTGTCTGGCGACGGAAGTGCGACGGGGCGGCGTTTTGGCGTGGACGGGGAGGAGCGTTGTGGCGCACTGCAGCGGCGTAGCTCATAGTTTCTGGCTCGGGCAGCGGTGTATGGGGAATTGGAAGTGATTGCCGAACTTCTTCTCGCACAATGTCGGCAATCGAATCCACTTGAGGTTGCGCCGAAGGCAACAGTTTGCGCAGCTCTTCCCGCACGATCGCTCGGATCGTTTCACGCAGGTTTTCGGAGTCACTGGTTTGAGCAGCAGCGCATTCTGGAGTCAGGCGACGATTATACAGTCTGGTGCGCATGTCAAGGGTTTTTTCGATGGTGGTCGCCTCGGATACAAATTCTTGGACGGTGTTCGGTGGATTCCTCATTAGTCCCGCGAAGAGCTCCTGTTTGACCCCTCGCATGAGGAAACGAACTTTATTCTCCTCAGGCATGTCTGGGTCAGCGTGACGAAATAGGCGGGTCATCTCCTCTGTGAAAATTCCAACCTTCTCATTCGGTAGCTGAACCCGGGTCTCTAGTTGAGCAGCGGCCCTTTCTTTGTGAGCGGCGTTCGCGAACGTTTGCAGAAATGCGCCGCAAAAGACATCCCACGTTCGGAGCGTGGACTCACGATTTTCTAGCCAGGTCCTTGCGGTGTCTTCCAGGTAGAAGTACACACGCCGGAGCTTTTCTTCGTTGTCCCAGTGGTTGAGGGCGGCCACACGGTCGTATGTTTCTAACCAGGACTCCGGGTCTTCGAACGATGACCCATGGAAAATTGGTGGTTCCCTGGGTTGATGCATGACCATCGTGGGCAGGGATGCGGCGGTTGTCATTGTCGCTGCAGTCGCGGTCATGGCCTTGGTCTTCCGCGCCTTGTCTTCTAGAATCCCGTACTCCGGTGGTAGCCCTTGCTGTCGGCGGCTTGTTCGCTGCTCCTGGTTGGCGTCGGTGTCTTCCCTGCGACGTGGGCTGGGTTCACGGCTTGACGGGGGCGTGCGGTACATGAACGAAGCAGCACCTCCACCAGATGTCACGGTGTCGTGACGTGGCCGAAGACAGGAGACTTCGTGTTGGGATTTAACTGTTTATTTGGGCGAACCTGTGCCCGGTAAACGGAAAGTCCAATTACAGCAGCAGTCTCGCACAGATAGCAGTCTCGGACTGATAGCGGCGAACGGAGCGTCGACCTTCGATCAACAACTGACAAGCGGCGAAGCGCGTCGGCATTTATACTCCCGCCGTCGAATGTTCTAGCGCTACCGCTGGCGGCGGCGTACGTTCCAGAACATCTGTATCATTCGCACAGTGGGCGTGATCTTATCGAAATGATCTACTACAGTCCGGAACCCTCTCGAAAACTGCAGGCGCGGTTTGCGCTGAGAAGCGTGTGGTGTTTTGGGACGATAACAAAAGCTTGGGAAATGGAACGTGGCAATATGTTCTGATGATGGTGAGAGTGGAGCATGACTGTCTCCGTAGCGCGATTGGCTAGCGCGATCGGCTGTTAACCGAAAGGTTGGAGGTTACAGCCCGTCCGGTGGTGGTGCGGCGCTTTTTTTTGGGCTGATAGCTTTGAAGATATGTTCTGTTGGTGGTGAGAGTGGAGCACGACTGTCTCCGTGGCGCAATTGGCTAGCGCGATCGACTGTTGACCGAAAGGTTGGAGTTTCGAGCCCACCCAGGGGTGGTGCGGCGCTTTTTTTTCTTTCGGCTGATAGCTTTGAATGTATGTTCTGATGATGGTGAGAGTGGAGCACGACTGTCTCCGTGGCGCAATTGGCTAGCGCGATCGGCTGTTAACCGAAAGGTTGCAGGTTCGAGCCGACCCGGTGGTAGTGCGGCGCTTTTTATTTCTTTGGGCTGATAGCTTTGAAGATATATTCTGATGGGGGTGAGAGTGGAGCAGGACTGTCTGTGTGGCGCATTTGGCTAGCGAGATCGGCTGTTAACCGAAAGGTTGGAGTTTCGAGCCCTCCCGGGAGTGGTGTGTTGCTTTTTTCTTTGCGCTGATAGCTTTGAAGATATGTTCTGATGGTGGTGAAAGTGTAGCACGACTGTCTCCGTGGCGCAATTGGCTAGCGCGATCGGCTGTTAACCGAAAGTTTGGAGGCTCGAGCCCACCCGGTGGTGATGCGGCGCTTCTTTTTTTTGCGCTGATAGCTTTGGAGAAATGTTCTGACGGTGGTGAGATTGGAGCACGACTGTCTCCGTGGCGCAAATGGATAGCACGTTCGGCTATAAACCAAAAGGTTGGAGGTTCGAGGCCACCACCCGGTGGTGTTGCGGCGCTTTTTTTTCTTTAGGCTGATAGCTTTGAAGATATGTTTTGATGGTGGTGAGAGTAGAGCACGACTGTCTCTGTGGCGCAATTGGCTGGCGCGATCGGCTGTTAACCAAAAAATTGGAGGTTCGAGCCCACCTGGTGGTGGTGCGGTGCTTTTTTTCTTTAGGCTGGTAGCTTTGAAGATATGTTCTGATGGTGATGAGAATGAAGCAGGACTCTCTCCGTGGCCCAATCGGCTAGCGCGATCGGCTGTTAACCAAAAGGTTCGGCCAAAAGTTAACCAAAAAAAGTTAACCGGCAAAACTTAACCAAAAGTTAACCAAAAGGATCGGCTGTTAACCAAAAGCCCAAACAAAAAAAGCGCCATACCACCACCGGGTGGGCTCGAACCACCAACCTTTCGGTTAACAGCCGATCGCGCTAGCCAAAATCGCCACGGAGACAGTCCTGCTCCACACTCACCACCATCAGAACATATCTTCAAAGCTATCAGCCCAAGAAAAAAAAGCAACACACCACTCCCGGGAGGGCTCGAACCTCGAACCTTTTAGTTAACAGCCGATCGCGCTAGCCAATAGTGCCACGGAGACAGTCGTGCTCAACTCTCACCACCGTCAGAACATTTCTTCAGAGCTATCAGCCCAAAGGAAAAAAAGCGCCGCACCACCACCGGGTGGGCTCGAACCTCCAACCTTTCGGTTAACAGCCCATCGCGCTAGCCAATCGAGCCACGGAGACAGTCCGGCTCCACTCTCACCACCATCAGAACATTTCTTCAGAGCTATCAGCCCAAAGAAAAAGAAGCGCTGCACCACCACCGGGTGGGCTCGAACCTCCAACCTTTCGGTTAACAGCCGATCACGCGAGCCAATTGCGCCACGGAGACAGTCCTGCTCCAATCTCACCACCATCAGAACATATCTTCAAAGCTATCAGCGCAAAGAAAAAAGCAACACACCACTCCCGGGAGGGCTCGAAACTCCAACCTTTCGGTTAACAGCCGATTCAGCTTGTCCATTGCGCCACGGAGACAGTCTTGCTGCACTCTCACCACCATCAGAACATATCTTCAAACCTATCAGCCCAAAGAAAAAAAAGCGCCGCACCACCACCGGGTGGGCACAAACCTCCAAAATTTCAGTTAACAGCCGATCGCACTAGCCAATTGCGCCACGGAGACAGTCAGGCTCCACTCTCACCACCAACAGAACATATCTTCAAAGCTTTTAGCGCAAAGAAAAAAGCAACACACCACTCCTGGGAGGGCTTGAACCTCGAACCTTTCGGTTACCAGCCGATCGCGCTAGCCAATTGCGCCACGGAGACAGTCGTGCTCCACTCTCACCACCATCAGAACATATCTTCAAAGCTATCAGCGCAAAGAAAAAAGCAACACACCACTCCCGAGAGGGCTCGAACCTCCAACCTTTCCGTTAGCAGCCGATCGCGCTAGCCAAATGCGCCACGGAGACAATCCTGCTCCACTCTCACCACCATCAGAACATATCTTCAAAGCTATCAGCCGAAAGAAAAAAAAGCGCCGCACCACCACCGGGTGGGCTCGAACCTCCAAACTTTCGGTTAGCAGCCGATCGCGCTAGCCAATTGCGCCACGGAGACAGTCCCGCTCCACTCTCACCACCATCAGAACATATCTTCAAAGCTATCAGCCCAAAGAAAAAAAAGCGCCGCACCACCACCGGGTGGGCTCGATCCTGCAACCTTTCGGTTAACAGCCGATCGCGCTAGCCAATTGTGCAACGGAGACAGTCCTGCTCCACTCTCACCACCATCAGAACATATCTTGAAAGCTATCAGCTCAAAGAAAAAAAAGCACCGCACCACCACCGGGTGAGCTCGAACCTCCAACCTTTCGGTTAACAGCCGATCGCGCCAGCCAATTGCGCCACGGAGACAGTCGTGCTCCACTCTCACCCCCGTCAGAACATTTCTTCAGAGCTATCAGCCCAAAGAAAAAAAAGCGCCGCACCACCACCGGGTGGGCTCGAAACTCCAAGCTTTCGGTTAACAGCTTTTCGCGCTAGCCAAATGCGCCACGGAGACAGTCGTGCTCCACTCTCACCACCATCAGGACATATCTTCAAAGCTATCAGCGAAAAGAAAAAAAAAGCGACACACCGTCCCCGGGTGGACTCAAACCTCCCACCTTTCGGTTAACAGCCAATGGCGCTAGCCAATTGCGCCACGGAGACAGTCGTGCTCCCCTCTCACCACTGTCAGAACATTTCTCCAAAGCTATCAGCTCAAAGAAAAAAAAGCGACACACCGTCCCCGGGAGTGCTCGAACCTCCAACCTTTTGGTTAACAGCCGATCGCGCTAGGCAATTGCGCCACGGAGACAGTCGTGCTCCACTCTCACCACCATCAGAACACATCTTCAAAGCTATCAGCGCAAGTGAAAAAGCAACACACCACTCCCGGGAGGGCTCGAACCTCCAACCTTTCGGTTAACAGCCGATCGCGCTAGCAAATTGCGCCACGGAGACAGTCCTGCTATACTCTCACCACCATGAGAGGATATCTTAAAAGCTATCAGTCCAAAGAAAAAAAAAGCGCCGCACCACCACCGTGTTGGCTCGAACCTCCAACTTTTCGGTTAACAGCCGATCGCGCTAGCCAATTGCGCCACGCAGACAGTCGTGCTCCACTCTCACCACCATCAGAACATTTCTTCAGAGCTATCAGCCCAAAGAAAAAAAGCGCCACACCACCACAGGGTGGGCTCGAACCTCCAAACTTTCGGTCAACAGCAGATCGCGCTAGCCAACTGCGCCACGGAGACAGTCCTGCTCCACTCTCACCACCATCAGAACATATCTTCAAAGCTATCAGCCCAAAGAAAAAAAGCAACACACCACTCCCGGGAGGGCTCGATTCTCCAACCTTTCGGTTAACAGCCGATCGCGCTAGCCAATTGCGCCACGGAGACAGTCGTTCTCCACTTTCACCACCATCAGAACATATTTTCAAAGCTATCAGCACAAAGAAAAAAGCAACGCACCACTCCCGAGAGGGCTCGAACCTCCAATTTTCCGTTAACAGCCGATTGCGCTAGCCAATTGCGCCACGGAGACAATCCTTCTCCACTCTCACCACCATCAGAACATATCTTCAAAGCTATCAGCCCAAAGAAAAAAAAGCGCCGCACCACCACCAGGTGGGCTCTAAACTCCAAGCTTTCGGTTAACAGCCGATCGCGCTAGCCAATTGCGCCACGGAGACAGTCCTGCTCCACTCTCCGACCATCAGAACATATCTTTAAAGCTATCGGTCGAAAGTAAAAAAAGCACCGCACCACCACCGGGTGAGCTCGAACCTCCAACCTTTCGGTTAACAGCCGATCGCGCCAGCCAATTGCTCCATGGAGACAGCCGTGCTCCACTCTCACCCCCGTCAGAACATTTCTTCAGAGCTATCAGCCCCAAGAAAAAAAGCGCCGCACCACCACCGGGTGGGCTCGAAACTCCAAGCTTTCGGTTAACAGCCTTCCGCGCTAGCCAATTGCGGCACGGAGATAGTCGTGCTCCACTCTCACCACCATCAGGACATATCTTCAAAGCTATCAGCGCAAAGAAAAAAGCGGCACACCGCTCCCGGGAGGGCTCGAAACTCCAATTTATTGGTTAACAGCGGAACGTGTTAGCCAATTGCGCCACGGAGACCGTCGTGCTCCAATCTCACCACCGTCAGAACATTTCTCCAAAGCTATCAGCGCAAAGAAAAAAAAGCGCCGCACCACCACCGGGTGGGCTCGAACCTCCAACCTTTCGATTAACAGCCGATCGCGCTAGCCGAAATCGCCACGGAGACAGTCGTGCTGCACTCTCACCACTGTCAGAACATTGCTCCAAAGCAATCAGCCCAAAGAAAAAAAGCGACACACCGTCCCCGGGAGCGCTCGAACCTCCAACCTTTCGGTTAACAGCCGTACGCGCTAGCCAATTGCGCCACGGAGACAGTCGTGCTCCAATCTCACCACCATCAGAAAACATCTTCAAAGCTATCAGCGCAAGTGAAAACGCAACACACCACTCCCGGGAGGGCTCGAAGCTCCAACCTTTCGGTTAACAGCCGATCGCGCTAGCAAATTGCGCCACGGAGGCAGTCCTGCTATACTCTCACCACACTCAGAGCATATCTTCAAAGCTATCAGCCCAAAGAAAAAAAAGCAACACACCACTCCCGGGAGGGCTCGAACCTCCAACCTTTCGGTTAACAGCCGATCACACTAGCCAATTGCGTCACGGAGACAGTCGTGCTCTACTCTCACCACCATCAGAACATATCTTCAAAGCTATCAGCGCAAAGAAAACAGCAACACACCACTCCCGGGAGAGCTCGATTCTCCAACCTTTCGGTTAACAGCCGATCGCGCTAGCCAACTGCGCCACGAAGACAGTCCTGCTCCACTCTCACCACCGTCAGAACATTTCTTCAGAGCTGTCAGCCCAAAGGAAAAAAAGCGCCGGACCACCACCGGGTGGCCTCGAACCTCCAACCTTTTGGTTAACAGCTGATCGCGCTAGCCAGTTGCGCCGCGGAGAGAGTCGTGCTCCTCTCTCACCACCAACATAACATATCTTCAAAGCTATCACCGCAAAGAAAAAAGCAACACACCACTCCCGAGAGGGCTCGAACCTCCAATTTTCCGTTAACAGCCGATCGCGCTAGACAATTGCGCCACGGAGGCAGTCCTGCTTCACTCTCACCACCATCAGAACATATCTTCTAAGCTATCGGTCAAAAGAACAAAAAAGCGCCGCACCACCACCGGGTGGGCTCGAACCTCCAACCTTTCGGTTAACAGCCAATCGCGCTAGCCAATTGCGCCACGGAGACAGTCCCGCTCCACTCTCACCACCATCAGAACATATGTTCAAAGCTATCAGCGCATAGAAAAAAGGAACACACCACTCCCGGGAGAGCTCGAACCTCCAATTTATTGGTTAACAGCGGAACGTGTTAGCCAATTGCGCCACGGAGACCGTCGTGCTCCAATCTCACCACCGTCAGATCATTTCTCCAAAGCTATCAGCGCAAAGAAAAAAAAGCGCCGCACCACCACCGGGTGGGCTCGAACCTCCAACCTTTCGATTAACAGCCGATCGCGCTAGCCGAAATCGCCACGGAGACAGTCTTGCTGCACTCTCACCACTGTCAGAACATTTCTCCAAAGCAATCAGCCCAAAGAAAAAAAGCGACACACCGTCCCCGGGAGCGCTCGAACCTCCAACCTTTCGGTTAACAGCCGATCGCGCTAGCCAATTGCGCCACGGAGACAGTCGTGCTCCAATCTCACCACCATCAGAAAACATCTTCAAAGCTATCAGCGCAAGTGAAAATGCAACACACCACTCCCGGGAGGGCTCGAAGCTCCAACCTTTCGGTTAACAGCCGATCGCGCTAGCAAATTGCGCCACGGAGACAGTCCTGCTATACTCTCACCACACTCAGAGCATATCTTCAAAGCTATCAGCCCAAAGAAAAAAAAGCAACACACCACTCCCGGGAGGGCTCGAACCTCCAACCTTTCGGTTAACAGCCGATCACACTAGCCAATTGCGTCACGGAGACAGTCGTGCTCTACTCTCACCACCATCAGAACATATCTTCAAAGCTATCAGCGCAAAGAAAACAGCAACACACCACTCACGGGAGAGCTCGATTCTCCAACCTTTCGGTTAACAGCCGATCGCGCTAGCCAACTGCGCCACGAAGACAGTCCTGCTCCACTCTCACCACCGTCAGAACATTTCTTCAGAGCTGTCAGCCCAAAGGAAAAAAAGCGCCGGACCACCACCGGGTGGGCTCGAACCTCCAACCTTTTGGTTAACAGCTGATCGCGCTAGCCAGTTGCGCCGCGGAGAGAGTCGTGCTCCTCTCTCACGACCAACATAACATATCTTCAAAGCTATCACCGCAAAGAAAAAAGCAACACACCACTCCCGAGAGGGCTCGAACCTCCAATTTTCCGTTAACAGCCGATCGCGCTAGACAATTGCGCCACGGAGGCAGTCCTGCTTCACTCTCACCACCATCAGAACATATCTTCTAAGCTATCGGTCAAAAGAACAAAAAAGCGCCGCACCACCACCGGGTGGGCTCGAACCTCCAACCTTTCGGTTAACAGCCAATCGCGCTAGCCAATTGCGCCACGGAGACAGTCCCGCTCCACTCTCACCACCATCAGAACATATGTTCAAAGCTATCAGCGCATAGAAAAAAGGAACACACCACTCCCGGGAGAGCTCGAACCTCCAATTTATTGGTTAACAGCGGAACGTGTTAGCCAATTGCGCCACGGAGACCGTCGTGCTCCAATCTCACCACCGTCAGATCATTTCTCCAAAGCTATCAGCGCAAAGAAAAAAAAGCGCCGCACCACCACCGGGTGGGCTCGAACCTCCAACCTTTCGATTAACAGCCGATCGCGCTAGCCGAAATCGCCACGGAGACAGTCTTGCTGCACTCTCACCACTGTCAGAACATTTCTCCAAAGCAATCAGCCCAAAGAAAAAAAGCGACACACCGTCCCCGGGAGCGCTCGAACCTCCAACCTTTCGGTTAACAGCCGATCGCGCTAGCCAATTGCGCCACGGAGACAGTCGTGCTCCAATCTCACCACCATCAGAAAACATCTTCAAAGCTATCAGCGCAAGTGAAAATGCAACACACCACTCCCGGGAGGGCTCGAAGCTCCAACCTTTCGGTTAACAGCCGATCGCGCTAGCAAATTGCGCCACGGAGACAGTCCTGCTATACTCTCACCACACTCAGAGCATATCTTCAAAGCTATCAGCCCAAAGAAAAAAAAGCAACACACCACTAACGGGAGGGCTCGTACCTCCAACCTTTCGGTTAACAGCCGATCACGCTAGCCAATTGCGTCACGGAGACAGTCGTGCTCTACTCTCACCACCATCAGAACATATCTTCAAAGCTTTCAGCGCAAAGAAAACAGCAACACACCACTCCCGGGAGAGCTCGATTCTCCAACCTTTCGGTTAACAGCCGATCGCGCTAGCCAACTGCGCCACGAAGACAGTCTTGCTCCACTCTGACCACCGTCAGAACATTTCTTCAGAGCTGTCAGCCCAAAGGAAAAAAAGCGCCGGACCACCACTGGGTGGGCTCGAACCTCCAACCTCTTGGTTAACAGCTGATCGCGCTAGCCAATTGCGCCGCGGAGAGAGTCGTGCTCCTCTCTCACCGCCAACATAACATATCTTCAAAGCTATCACCGCAAAGAAAAAAGCAACACACCACTTCCGGGAGGGCTTGAACCTCGAACCGTTCGGTTAACAGCCGATCGCGCTAGCCAATTGCGCCACGGAGACAGTCGTGCTCCACTCTCACCACCATCAGAACATATTTTCAAAGCTATCAGCGCAAAGAAAAAAGCAACACACCACTCCCGAGAGGGCTCGAACCTCCAATTTTCCGTTAACAGCCGATCGCGCTAGACAATTGCGCCACGGAGGCAGTCCTGCTTCACTCTCACCACCATCAGAACATATCTTCTAAGCTATCGGTCAAAAGAACAAAAAAGCGCCGCACCACCACCGGGTGGGCTCGAACCTCCAACCTTTCGGTTAACAGCCAATCGCGCTAGCCAATTGCGCCACGGAGACAGTCCCGCTCCACTCTCACCACCATCAGAACATATGTTCAAAGCTATCAGCGCATAGAAAAAAGGAACACAGCACTCCCGGGAGAGCTCGAACCTCCAACCTTTCGGTTAACAGCCGATCGCGCTAGCTAATTGCACCATTGAGACAGTCGTGCTCCAATCTTACCACCGTCAGAACATTTCTCCAAAGCTATCAGCGCAAAGAAAAAAAAGCGCGGCACCACCACCGGGTGGGCTCGAACCTCCAACCTTTCATTTAACAGCCGATCGCGCTAGCTAATTGAGCCACGGAGACAGTCGTGCTCCACTCTCACCACCATCAGAACATAACTTCAAAGCTATCAGCCCAAAGAAAAAAAAGCAACACACCACTAACGGGAGGGCTCGTACCTCCAACCTTTCGGTTAACAGCCGATCACGCTAGCCAATTGCGTCACACAGACAGTCCTGCTCCACTCTCCGCACCATCTGAACATATCTTGAAAGCTATCAGCCCAAAGAAGAAAAAGCGCCGCACCACCACCGGGTGGGCTCGAACCTCCAAACTTTTGGTTAACAGCTGATCGCGCTAGCCAATTGCGCCACGGAGACAGTCCTGCTCCACTCTCACCACCATCAGAACATATCTTCAAAGCTATCAGCCCAAAGAAAAAAAAGCGCCGCACCACCACCGCGTGGGCTCGAACATCCAACCTTTTGGTTAACAGCCGATCGCGCTAGCCAATTGCGCCACGGAGACAGTCGTGCTTCACTCTCACCACCATCAGAACATATCTTCAAAGCTATCAGCGCAAAGAAAAAAGCGACACACCACTCCCGGGAGGGCTCGAAACTCCAATTTTTCGGTTAACAGCCGAACGTGCTAGCCAATTGCACCACGGAGACAGTCGTGCTCCAATCTTACCACCGTCAGAACATTTCTCCAAAGCTATCAGCGCAAAGAAAAAAAAGCGCGGCACCACCACCGGGTGGGCTCGAACCTCCAACCTTTCATTTAACAGCCGATCGCGCTAGCTAATTGAGCCACGGAGACAGTCGTGCTCCACTCTCACCACCATCAGAACATAACTTCAAAGCTATCAGTGCAAAAAAAGCGCCGCACCACCACCGGGTGGGCTCGAACCTCCAACTTTTCGGTTAACAGCCCATCGCGCTAGCCAAAATCGCCACGGAGACAGTCGTGCTCCACTCTCACCACTGTCAGAACATTTCTCCAAAGCTATCAGCGCAAAGAAAAAAAAAGCGACACACCGTCCCCGGGAGCGCTCGAACCTCCAACCTTTCGGTTAACGGCCGATCGCGCTAGCCAATTGCGCCACGGAGACAGTCCTGCTCCACTCTCATCACCATCAGAACATATATTCAAAGCCATTAGCCCAACAAAAAAAGCGCCGCACCACCACCGGGTGGGCTCGAACCTCCAAACTTTCGATTAACAGCCGAACGTGCTAGCCGATTGCACCACGGAGACAGTGGTGCTCCACTCTCATCACCATCAGAACACACCTTCAAAGCTATCAGCGCAAGTGAAAAAGCAACACACCAATCCCGGGAGGGCTCGAACCTCCAACCTTTCGGTTAACAGCCGATCGCGCTAGCCAATCGCGCCACGGAGACAATCGTGCTCCACTCTCACCACCATCAGAACATATCTTCAAAGCTATCAGCGCAAAGAAAAAAGCAACACACCACTCCCGGGAGAGCTCGAGGCTCCAACCTTTCTGTTAACAGCCGATCGCGCAAGCCAATTGTGCCACGGAGACAGTCCTGCTCCACTCTCACCACCGTCAGAACATTTCTTCAGAGCTATCAGCCCAAAGGAAAAAAAGCGCCGGACCACCACCGGGTGGGCTCGAACCTCCAAACTTTTGGTTAACAGCCGATCGTGCAAGCCAATCGCGCCATGGAGAGAGTCGTGCTCCACTCTCACCACCAACAGAACATATCTTCAAAGCTATTAGCGCAAAGAAAAAAGCAACACACCACTCCCGGGAGGGCTTGAACCTCGAACCTTTCGGTTACCAGCTGATCGCGCTAGCCAATTGCGCCACGGAGACAGTCGTGCTCCACTCTCACCACCATCAGAACATATCTTCAAAGCTATCAGCGCAAAGAAAAAAGCAACACACCACTCCCGAGAGGGCTCGAACCTCCAACCTTTCCGTTAGCAGCCGATCGCGCTAGCCAAATGCGCCACGGAGACAGTCCTGCTCCACTCTCACCACCATCAGAACATATCTTCAAAGCTATCAGCCGAAAGAAAAAAAAAGCGCCGCACCACCACCGGGTGGGCTCGAACCTCCAACCTTTCGGTTAGCAGCCGATCGCGCTAGCCAATTGCGCCACGGAGACAGTCCCGCTCCACTCTCACCACCATCAGAACATATGTTCAAAGCTATCAGCACAAAGAAAAAAGCAACACACCACTCCCGGGAGAGCTCGAACCTCCAACCTTTCGGTTAACAGCCGATCACGCTAGCCGATTCCGCCACAGAGACAGTCCCGCTCCACTCTCAGCACCATCAGAACATATCTTCAAAGCTATCAGCCCAAAGAAAAAAAAGCGCCGCACCACCACCGGGTGGGCTCGATCCTGCAACCTTTCGGTTAACAGCCGATCGCGCTAGCCAATTGTGCAACGGAGACAGTCCTGCTCCACTCTCACCACCGTCAGAACATATCTTGAAAGCTATCAGCTCAAAGAAAAAAAAGCGCCGCACCACCACCGCGTGGGCTCGAACATCCAACCTTTAGGTTAACAGCCGATCGCGCTAGCCATTTGCGCCACGGAGACAGTCCTGCTCCACTCTCACCACCATCAGAACATATCTTTAAAGCTATCAGACCAAAGAAAAAAAAGCACCGCACCACCACCGGGTGAGCTCGAACCTCCAACCTTTCGGTTAACAGCCGATCGCGCCAGCCAGTTGTGCCACGGAGACAGTCGTGCTCCACTCTCACCCCCGTCGGAACATTTCTTCAGAGCTATCAGCCCAAAGAAAAAAAAGCGCCGCACCACCACCGGGTGGGCTCGAAACTCCAAGCTTTCGGTTAACAGCCTTTCGCGCTAGCCAAATGCGCCACGGAGACAGTCGTGCTCCACTCTCACCACCATCAGGACATATCTTCAAAGCTATCAGCGCAAAGAAAAAAAAGCGCCGCACCACCACCGGGTGGGCTCGAAGCTCCAACCTTTCGATTAACAGCCGATCGCGCTAGCTAATTGCGCCAATGAGACAGTCGTGCTCCACTCTCACCACCATCAGAACATATCTTCAAAGCTATCAGCGAAAAAAAAAAAAAGCGACACACCGTCCCCGGGTGGACTCAAACCTCCCACCTTTCGGTTAACAGCCAATCGCGCTGGCCAATTGCGCCACGGAGACAGTCGTGCTCCCCTCTCACCACTGTCAGAACATTTCTCCAAAGCTATCAGCTCAAAGAAAAAAAAGCGACACACCGTCCCCGGGAGTGCTCGAACCTCCAACCTTTTGGTTAACAGCCGATCGCGCTAGCCAATTGCGCCACGGAGACAGTCGTGCTCCACTCCCACCACCATCAGAACACATTTTCAAAGCTATCAGCGCAAGTGAAAAAGCAACACACCACTCCCGGGAGGGCTCGAACCTTCAACCTTTCGGTTAATGGCCGATCGCGCTAGCAAATTGCGCCACGGAGACAGTCCTGCTATACTCTCACCACCATGAGAGGATATCTTAAAAGCTATCAGTCCAAAGAAAAAAAATGCGCCGCACCACCACCGTGTTGGCTCGAACCTCCAACTTTTCGGTTAACAGCCGATCGCGCTAGCCAATTGCGTCACGGAGACAGTCGTGCTCCACTCTCACCACCATCAGAACATTTCTTCAGAGCTATCAGCCCAAAAAAAGCGCCACACCACCATAGGGTGGGCTCGAACCTCCAAACTTTCGGTCAACAGCAGATCGCGCTAGCCAACTGCGCCACGGAGACAGTCGTGCTGCACTCTCACCACCATCAGAACATATCTTCAAAGCTATCGGTCGAAAGTAAAAAAAGCACCGCACCACCACCGGGTGAGCTCGAACCTCCAACCTTTCGGTTAAGAGCCGATCGCGCCAGCCAATTGCGCCATGGAGACAGTCGTGCTCCACTCTCACCCCCGTCAGAACATTTCTTCAGAGCTATCAGCCCAAAGAAAAAAAGCGCCGCACCACCACCAGGTGGGCTCGAAACTCCAAGCTTTCGGTTAACAGCCTTTCGCGCTAGCCAATTGCGGCACGGAGACCATCGTGCTCCAATCTCACCACCGTCAGAACATTTCTCCAAAGCTATCAGCGCAAAGAAAAAAAAGCGCCGCACCACCACCGGGTGGGCTCGAACCTCCAACCTTTCGATTAACAGCCGATCGCGCTAGCTATTTGCGACACGAAGACAGTCGTGCTCCACTCTCACCACCATCAGAACATATGTTCAAAGCTATCAGCGCATAGAAAAAAGGAACACACCACTCCCGGGAGAGGTCGAACCTCCAACCTTTCGGTTAACAGCCGATCGCGCTAGCTAATTCTGCCACAGAGACAGTCCTGCTCCACTCTCCGCACCATCTGAACATATCTTGAAAGCTATCAGCCCAAAGAAGAAAAAGCGCCGCACCACCACCGGGTGGGCTCGAACCTCCAAACTTTTGGTTAACAGCTGATCGCGCTAGCCAATTGCGCCACGGAGACAGTCCTGCTCCACTCTCACCACCATCAGAACATATCTTCAAAGCTATCAGCCCAAAGAAAAAAAAGCGCCGCACCACCACCGCGTGGGCTCGAACATCCAACCTTTCGGTTAACAGCCGATCGCGCTAGCCAATTGCGCCACGGACACAGTCCTGCTCCACTCTCACTCCCATCAGAACAATCTTCAAAGCTATCAGCCCAAAGAAAAAAAAAAGCGCCGCACCACCAACGGGTGGGCTCGAAACTCCAACCTTTCGGTTAACAGTCGATCGCGCCAGCCAATTGCGCCACTCAGACAGTCGTGCTCCACTCTCACCACCATGAGGACATATCTTCAAAGCTATCAGCGCAAAGAAAAAAAAGCGCCGCACCCCCACCGGGTGGGCTCGAACCTCCAACCTTTCGGTTAACAGCAGATCACGCTAGCTAACTGCGCCATGGAGACAGTCGTGCTCCACTCTCATCACCATCAGAACATATCTTCAAAGCTATCAGCGCAAAGAAAAAAGCAACACACCACTCCCGGGAGAGCTCGAACCTCCAACCTTTCGGTTAACAGCCGATCGCGCTAGCCAATTCCGCCACAGAAACAGTCCTGCTCCACTCTCACCACCGTCAGAACATTTCTTCAGAGCTGTCAGCCCAAAGGAAAAAAAGCGCCGGACCACCACCGGATGGGCTCGAACCTCCAACCTTTTCGTTAACAGCCGATCGCGCTAGCCAATTGCGTCACGGAGAGAGTCGTGCTCCACTCTCACCACCAACAGAACATATCTTCAAAGCTATCAGCGCAAAGAAACAAGCAACACACCACTCCCGGGAGGGCTTGAACCTCGAACCTTTCGGTTAACAGCCGATCGCGCTAGCCAATTGCGCCACGGAGACAGTCGTGCTTCACTCTCACCACCATCAGAACATATCTTCAAAGCTATCAGCGCAAAGAAAAAAGCGAACCACCACTCCCGGGAGGGCTCGAAACTCCAATTTTTCGGTTAACAGCCGAACGTGCTAGCCAATTGCACCACGGAGACAGTCGTGCTCCAATCTTACCACCGTCAGAACATTTCTCCAAAGCTATCAGCGCAAAGAAAAAAAAGCGCGGCACCACCACCGGGTGGGCTCGAACCTCCAACCTTTCATTTAACAGCCGATCGCGCTGGCTAATGAGCCACGGAGACAGTCGTGCTCCACTCTCACCACCATCAGAACATAACTTCAAAGCTATCAGTGCAAAAAAAGCGCCGCACCACCACCGGGTGGGCTCGAACCTCCAACTTTTCGGTTAACAGCCCATCGCGCTAGCCAAAATCGCCACGGAGACAGTCGTGCTCCACTCTCACCACTGTCAGAACATTTCTCCAAAGCTATCAGCGCAAAGAAAAAAAAGCGACACACCGTCCCCGGGAGCGCTCGAACCTCCAACCTTTCGGTTAACTGCCGATCGCGCTAGCCAATTGCGCCACGGAGACAGTCCTGCTCCACTCTCATCACCATCTGAACATATATTCAAAGCTATTAGCCCAACAAAAAAAAGCGCCGCACCACCACCGGGTGGGCTCGAACCTCCAAACTTTCGATTAACAGCCGAACGTGCTAGCCGATTGCACCACGGAGACAGTGGTGCTCCACTCTCTTCACCATCAGAACACACCTTCAAAGCTATCAGCGCAAGTGAAAAAGCAACACACCAATCCCGGGAGGGCTCGAACCTCCAACCTTTCGGTTAACAGCCGATCACGCTAGCCAATCGCGCCACGGAGACAATCGTGCTCCACTCTCACCACCATCAGAACATATCTTCAAAGCTATCAGCGCAAAGAAAAAAGCAACACACCACTCCCGGGAGAGCTCGAGGCTCCAACCTTTCTGTTAACAGCCGATCGCGCAAGCCAATTGTGCCACGGAGACAGTCCTGCTCCACTCTCACCACCGTCAGAACATTTCTTCAGAGCTATCAGCACAAAGAAAAAAGCAACACACCACTCCCGGGAGAGCTCGAACCTCCAACCATTCGGTTAACAGCCGATCACGCTAGCCGATTCCGCCACAGAGACAGTCCCGCTCCACTCTCAGCACCATCAGCACATATCTTCAAAGCTATCAGCCCAAAGAAAAAAAAGCGCCGCACCACCACCGGGTGGGCTCGATCCTGCAACCTTTCGGTTAACAGCCGATCGCGCTAGCCAATTGTGCAACGGAGACAGTCGTGCTCCACTCTCACCACCATCAGAACATATCTTGAAAGCTATCAGCTCAAAGAAAAAAAAGCGCCGCACCACCACCGCGTGGGCTCGAACATCCAACCTTTAGGTTAACAGCCGATCGCGCTAGCCATTTGCGCCACGGAGACAGTCGTGCTGCACTCTCACCACCATCAGAACATATCTTCAAAGCTATCGGTCGAAAGTAAAAAAAGCACCGCACCACCACCGGGTGAGCTCGAACCTCCAACCTTTCGGTTAACAGCCGATCGCGCCAGCCAATTGCGCCATGGAGACAGTCGTGCTCCACTCTCACCCCCGTCAGAACATTTCTTCAGAGCTATCAGCCCAAAGAAAAAAAGCGCCGCACCACCACCAGGTGGGCTCGAAACTCCAAGCTTTCGGTTAACAGCCTTTCGCGCTAGCCAATTGCGGCACGGAGACAGTCGTGCTCCACTCTCACCACCATCAGAACATATCTTCAAAGCTATCAGCGCAAAGAAAAAAGCGACACACCACCACCGGGTGAGCTCGAACCTCCAACCTTTCGGTTAAGAGCCGATCGCGCCAGCCAATTGCGCCATGGAGACAGTCGTGCTCCACTCTCACCCCCGTCAGAACATTTCTTCAGAGCTATCAGCCCAAAGAAAAAAAGCGCCGCACCACCACCAGGTGGGCTCGAAACTCCAAGCTTTCGGTTAACAGCCTTTCGCGCTAGCCAATTGCGGCACGGAGACCATCGTGCTCCAATCTCACCACCGTCAGAACATTTCTCCAAAGCTATCAGCGCAAAGAAAAAAAAGCGCCGCACCACCACCGGGTGGGCTCGAACCTCCAACCTTTCGATTAACAGCCGATCGCGCTAGCTATTTGCGACACGAAGACAGTCGTGCTCCACTCTCACCACCATCAGAACATATGTTCAAAGCTATCAGCGCATAGAAAAAAGGAACACACCACTCCCGGGAGAGGTCGAACCTCCAACCTTTCGGTTAACAGCCGATCGCGCTAGCTAATTCTGCCACAGAGACAGTCCTGCTCCACTCTCCGCACCATCTGAACATATCTTGAAAGCTATCAGCCCAAAGAAGAAAAAGCGCCGCACCACCACCGGGTGGGCTCGAACCTCCAAACTTTTGGTTAACAGCTGATCGCGCTAGCCAATTGCGCCACGGAGACAGTCCTGCTCCACTCTCACCACCATCAGAACATATCTTCAAAGCTATCAGCCCAAAGAAAAAAAAGCGCCGCACCACCACCGCGTGGGCTCGAACATCCAACCTTTCGGTTAACAGCCGATCGCGCTAGCCAATTGCGCCACGGACACAGTCCTGCTCCACTCTCACTCCCATCAGAACAATCTTCAAAGCTATCAGCCCAAAGAAAAAAAAAAGCGCCGCACCACCAACGGGTGGGCTCGAAACTCCAACCTTTCGGTTAACAGTCGATCGCGCCAGCCAATTGCGCCACTCAGACAGTCGTGCTCCACTCTCACCACCATGAGGACATATCTTCAAAGCTATCAGCGCAAAGAAAAAAAAGCGCCGCACCCCCACCGGGTGGGCTCGAACCTCCAACCTTTCGGTTAACAGCAGATCACGCTAGCTAACTGCGCCATGGAGACAGTCGTGCTCCACTCTCATCACCATCAGAACATATCTTCAAAGCTATCAGCGCAAAGAAAAAAGCAACACACCACTCCCGGGAGAGCTCGAACCTCCAACCTTTCGGTTAACAGCCGATCGCGCTAGCCAATTCCGCCACAGAAACAGTCCTGCTCCACTCTCACCACCGTCAGAACATTTCTTCAGAGCTGTCAGCCCAAAGGAAAAAAAGCGCCGGACCACCACCGGATGGGCTCGAACCTCCAACCTTTTCGTTAACAGCCGATCGCGCTAGCCAATTGCGTCACGGAGAGAGTCGTGCTCCACTCTCACCACCAACAGAACATATCTTCAAAGCTATCAGCGCAAAGAAACAAGCAACACACCACTCCCGGGAGGGCTTGAACCTCGAACCTTTCGGTTAACAGCCGATCGCGCTAGCCAATTGCGCCACGGAGACAGTCGTGCTTCACTCTCACCACCATCAGAACATATCTTCAAAGCTATCAGCGCAAAGAAAAAAGCGAACCACCACTCCCGGGAGGGCTCGAAACTCCAATTTTTCGGTTAACAGCCGAACGTGCTAGCCAATTGCACCACGGAGACAGTCGTGCTCCAATCTTACCACCGTCAGAACATTTCTCCAAAGCTATCAGCGCAAAGAAAAAAAAGCGCGGCACCACCACCGGGTGGGCTCGAACCTCCAACCTTTCATTTAACAGCCGATCGCGCTGGCTAATGAGCCACGGAGACAGTCGTGCTCCACTCTCACCACCATCAGAACATAACTTCAAAGCTATCAGTGCAAAAAAAGCGCCGCACCACCACCGGGTGGGCTCGAACCTCCAACTTTTCGGTTAACAGCCCATCGCGCTAGCCAAAATCGCCACGGAGACAGTCGTGCTCCACTCTCACCACTGTCAGAACATTTCTCCAAAGCTATCAGCGCAAAGAAAAAAAAGCGACACACCGTCCCCGGGAGCGCTCGAACCTCCAACCTTTCGGTTAACTGCCGATCGCGCTAGCCAATTGCGCCACGGAGACAGTCCTGCTCCACTCTCATCACCATCTGAACATATATTCAAAGCTATTAGCCCAACAAAAAAAAGCGCCGCACCACCACCGGGTGGGCTCGAACCTCCAAACTTTCGATTAACAGCCGAACGTGCTAGCCGATTGCACCACGGAGACAGTGGTGCTCCACTCTCTTCACCATCAGAACACACCTTCAAAGCTATCAGCGCAAGTGAAAAAGCAACACACCAATCCCGGGAGGGCTCGAACCTCCAACCTTTCGGTTAACAGCCGATCACGCTAGCCAATCGCGCCACGGAGACAATCGTGCTCCACTCTCACCACCATCAGAACATATCTTCAAAGCTATCAGCGCAAAGAAAAAAGCAACACACCACTCCCGGGAGAGCTCGAGGCTCCAACCTTTCTGTTAACAGCCGATCGCGCAAGCCAATTGTGCCACGGAGACAGTCCTGCTCCACTCTCACCACCGTCAGAACATTTCTTCAGAGCTATCAGCACAAAGAAAAAAGCAACACACCACTCCCGGGAGAGCTCGAACCTCCAACCATTCGGTTAACAGCCGATCACGCTAGCCGATTCCGCCACAGAGACAGTCCCGCTCCACTCTCAGCACCATCAGCACATATCTTCAAAGCTATCAGCCCAAAGAAAAAAAAGCGCCGCACCACCACCGGGTGGGCTCGATCCTGCAACCTTTCGGTTAACAGCCGATCGCGCTAGCCAATTGTGCAACGGAGACAGTCGTGCTCCACTCTCACCACCATCAGAACATATCTTGAAAGCTATCAGCTCAAAGAAAAAAAAGCGCCGCACCACCACCGCGTGGGCTCGAACATCCAACCTTTAGGTTAACAGCCGATCGCGCTAGCCATTTGCGCCACGGAGACAGTCCTGCTCCACTCTCACCACCATCAGAACATATCTTTAAAGCTATCAGACCAAAGAAAAAAAAGCACCGCACCACCACCGGGTGAGCTCGAACCTCCAAACTTTCGGTTAACAGCCGATCGCGCCAGCCAGTTGTGCCACGGAGACAGTCGTGCTCCACTCTCACCCCCGTCAGAACATTTCTTCAGAGCTATTAGCCCAAAGAAACAAAAGCGCCGCACCACCACCGGGTGGGCTCGAAACTCCAAGCTTTCGGTTAACAGCCTTTCGCGCTAGCCAAATGCGCCACGGAGACAGTCGTGCTCCACTCTCACCACCATCAGGACATATCTTCAAAGCTATCAGCGCAAAGAAAAAAAAGCGCCGCACCACCACCGGGTGGGCTCGAAGCTCCAACCTTTCGATTAACAGCCGATCGCGCTAGCTAATTGCGCCACTGAGACAGTCGTGCTCCACTCTCACCACCATCAGAACATATCTTCAAAGCTATCAGCGAAAAGAAAAAAAAAAGCGACACACCGTCCCCGGGTGGACTCAAACCTCCCACCTTTCGGTTAACAGCCAATCGCGCTGGCCAATTGCGCCACGGAGACAGTCGTGCTCCTTTCTCACCACTGTCAGAACATTTCTCCAAAGCTATCAGCTCAAAGAAAAAAAAGCGACACACCGTCCCCGGGAGTGCTCGAACCTCCAACCTTTTGGTTAACAGCCGATCGCGCTAGCCAATTGCGCCACGGAGACAGTCGTGCTCCACTCCCACCACCATCAGAACACATTTTCAAAGCTATCAGCGCAAGTGAAAAAGCAACACACCACTCCCGGGAGGGCTCGAACCTTCAACCTTTCGGTTAATGGCCGATCGCGCTAGCAAATTGCGCCACGGAGACAGTCCTGCTATACTCTCACCACCATGAGAGGATATCTTAAAAGCTATCAGTCCAAAGAAAAAAAAAGCGCCGCACCACCACCGTGTTGGCTCGAACCTCCAACTTTTCGGTTAACAGCCGATCGCGCTAGCCAATTGCGCCACGGAGACAGTCGTGCTCCACTCTCACCACCATCAGAACATTTCTTCAGAGCTATCAGCCCAAAAAAAGCGCCACACCACCATAGGGTGGGCTCGAACCTCCAAACTTTCGGTCAACAGCAAATCGCGCTAGCCAACTGCGCCACGGAGACAGTCGTGCTGCACTCTCACCACCATCAGAACATATCTTCAAAGCTATCGGTCGAAAGTAAAAAAAGCACCGCACCACCACCGGGTGAGCTCGAACCTCCAACCTTTCGGTTAACAGCCGATCGCGCCAGCCAATTGCGCCATGGAGACAGTCGTGCTCCACTCTCACCCCCGTCAGAACATTTCTTCAGAGCTATCAGCCCAAAGAAAAAAAGCGCCGCACCACCACCAGGTGGGCTCGAAACTCCAAGCTTTCGGTTAACAGCCTTTCGCGCTAGCCAATTGCGGCACGGAGACAGTCGTGCTCCACTCTCACCACCATCAGAACATATCTTCAAAGCTATCAGCGCAAAGAAAAAAGCGACACACCACCACCGGGTGAGCTCGAACCTCCAACCTTTCGGTTAACAGCCGATCGCGCCAGCCAATTGCGCCATGGAGACAGTCGTGCTCCACTCTCACCCCCGTCAGAACATTTCTTCAGAGCTATCAGCCCAAAGAAAAAAAGCGCCACACCACCACCAGGTGGGCTCGAAACTCCAAGCTTTCGGTTAACAGCCTTTCGCGCTAGCCAATTGCGGCACGGAGACCATCGTGCTCCAATCTCACCACCGTCAGAACATTTCTCCAAAGCTATCAGCGCAAAGAAAAAAAAGCGCCGCACCACCACCGGGTGGGCTCGAACCTCCAACCTTTCGATTAACAGCCGATCGCGCTAGCTATTTGCGACACGAAGACAGTCGTGCTCCACTCTCACCACCATCAGAACATATGTTCAAAGCTATCAGCGCATAGAAAAAAGGAACACACCACTCCCGGGAGAGGTCGAACCTCCAACCTTTCGGTTAACAGCCGATCGCGCTAGCTAATTCTGCCACAGAGACAGTCCTGCTCCACTCTCCGCACCATCTGAACATATCTTGAAAGCTATCAGCCCAAAGAAGAAAAAGCGCCGCACCACCACCGGGTGGGCTCGAACCTCCAAACTTTTGGTTAACAGCTGATCGCGCTAGCCAATTGCGCCACGGAGACAGTCCTGCTCCACTCTCACCACCATCAGAACATATCTTCAAAGCTATCAGCCCAAAGAAAAAAAAGCGCCGCACCACCACCGCGTGGGCTCGAACATCCAACCTTTCGGTTAACAGCCGATCGCGCTAGCCAATTGCGCCACGGACACAGTCCTGCTCCACTCTCACTCCCATCAGAACAATCTTCAAAGCTATCAGCCCAAAGAAAAAAAAAAGCGCCGCACCACCAACGGGTGGGCTCGAACCTCCAACCTTTCGGTTAACAGTCGATCGCGCCAGCCAATTGCGCCACTCAGACAGTCGTGCTCCACTCTCACCACCATGAGGACATATCTTCAAAGCTATCAGCGCAAAGAAAAAAAAGCGCCGCACCCCCACCGGGTGGGCTCGAACCTCCAACCTTTCGGTTAACAGCAGATCACGCTAGCTAACTGCGCCATGGAGACAGTCGTGCTCCACTCTCATCACCATCAGAACATATCTTCAAAGCTATCAGCGCAAAGAAAAAAGCAACACACCACTCCCGGGAGAGCTCGAACCTCCAACCTTTCGGTTAACAGCCGATCGCGCTAGCCAATTCCGCCACAGAAACAGTCCTGCTCCACTCTCACCACCGTCAGAACATTTCTTCAGAGCTGTCAGCCCAAAGGAAAAAAAGCGCCGGACCACCACCGGATGGGCTCGAACCTCCAACCTTTTCGTTAACAGCCGATCGCGCTAGCCAATTGCGTCACGGTGAGAGTCGTGCTCCACTCTCACCACCAACAGAACATATCTTCAAAGCTATCAGCGCAAAGAAACAAGCAACACACCACTCCCGGGAGGGCTTGAACCTCGAACCTTTCGGTTAACAGCCGATCGCGCTAGCCAATTGCGCCACGGAGACAGTCGTGCTTCACTCTCACCACCATCAGAACATATCTTCAAAGCTATCAGCGCAAAGAAAAAAGCGAACCACCACTCCCGGGAGGGCTCGAAACTCCAATTTTTCGGTTAACAGCCGAACGTGCTAGCCAATTGCACCACGGAGACAGTCGTGCTCCAATCTTACCACCGTCAGAACATTTCTCCAAAGCTATCAGCGCAAAGAAAAAAAAGCGCGGCACCACCACCGGGTGGGCTCGAACCTCCAACCTTTCATTTAACAGCCGATCGCGCTGGCTAATGAGCCACGGAGACAGTCGTGCTCCACTCTCACCACCATCAGAACATAACTTCAAAGCTATCAGTGCAAAAAAAGCGCCGCACCACCACCGGGTGGGCTCGAACCTCCAACTTTTCGGTTAACAGCCCATCGCGCTAGCCAAAATCGCCACGGAGACAGTCGTGCTCCACTCTCACCACTGTCAGAACATTTCTCCAAAGCTATCAGCGCAAAGAAAAAAAAAGCGACACACCGTCCCCGGGAGCGCTCGAACCTCCAACCTTTCGGTTAACTGCCGATCGCGCTAGCCAATTGCGCCACGGAGACAGTCCTGCTCCACTCTCATCACCATCTGAACATATATTCAAAGCTATTAGCCCAACAAAAAAAAGCGCCGCACCACCACCGGGTGGGCTCGAACCTCCAAACTTTCGATTAACAGCCGAACGTGCTAGCCGATTGCACCACGGAGACAGTGGTGCTCCACTCTCTTCACCATCAGAACACACCTTCAAAGCTATCAGCGCAAGTGAAAAAGCAACACACCAATCCCGGGAGGGCTCGAACCTCCAACCTTTCGGTTAACAGCCGATCACGCTAGCCAATCGCGCCACGGAGACAATCGTGCTCCACTCTCACCACCATCAGAACATATCTTCAAAGCTATCAGCGCAAAGAAAAAAGCAACACACCACTCCCGGGAGAGCTCGAGGCTCCAACCTTTCTGTTAACAGCCGATCGCGCAAGCCAATTGTGCCACGGAGACAGTCCTGCTCCACTCTCACCACCGTCAGAACATTTCTTCAGAGCTATCAGCACAAAGAAAAAAGCAACACACCACTCCCGGGAGAGCTCGAACCTCCAACCATTCGGTTAACAGCCGATCACGCTAGCCGATTCCGCCACAGAGACAGTCCCGCTCCACTCTCAGCACCATCAGCACATATCTTCAAAGCTATCAGCCCAAAGAAAAAAAAGCGCCGCACCACCACCGGGTGGGCTCGATCCTGCAACCTTTCGGTTAACAGCCGATCGCGCTAGCCAATTGTGCAACGGAGACAGTCGTGCTCCACTCTCACCACCATCAGAACATATCTTGAAAGCTATCAGCTCAAAGAAAAAAAAGCGCCGCACCACCACCGCGTGGGCTCGAACATCCAACCTTTAGGTTAACAGCCGATCGCGCTAGCCATTTGCGCCACGGAGACAGTCCTGCTCTACTCTCACCACCATCAGAACATATCTTTAAAGCTATCAGACCAAAGAAAAAAAAGCACCGCACCACCACCGGGTGAGCTCGAACCTCCAAACTTTCGGTTAACAGCCGATCGCGCCAGCCAGTTGTGCCACGGAGACAGTCGTGCTCCACTCTCACCCCCGTCAGAACATTTCTTCAGAGCTATTAGCCCAAAGAAACAAAAGCGCCGCACCACCACCGGGTGGGCTCGAAACTCCAAGCTTTCGGTTAACAGCCTTTCGCGCTAGCCAAATGCGCCACGGAGACAGTCGTGCTCCACTCTCACCACCATCAGGACATATCTTCAAAGCTATCAGCGCAAAGAAAAAAAAGCGCCGCACCACCACCGGGTGGGCTCGAAGCTCCAACCTTTCGATTAACAGCCGATCGCGCTAGCTAATTGCGCCACTGAGACAGTCGTGCTCCACTCTCACCACCATCAGAACATATCTTCAAAGCTATCAGCGAAAAGAAAAAAAAAAGCGACACACCGTCCCCGGGTGGACTCAAACCTCCCACCTTTCGGTTAACAGCCAATCGCGCTGGCCAATTGCGCCACGGAGACAGTCGTGCTCCTTTCTCACCACTGTCAGAACATTTCTCCAAAGCTATCAGCTCAAAGAAAAAAAAGCGACACACCGTCCCCGGGAGTGCTCGAACCTCCAACCTTTTGGTTAACAGCCGATCGCGCTAGCCAATTGCGCCACGGAGACAGTCGTGCTCCACTCCCACCACCATCAGAACACATTTTCAAAGCTATCAGCGCAAGTGAAAAAGCAACACACCACTCCCGGGAGGGCTCGAACCTTCAACCTTTCGGTTAATGGCCGATCGCGCTAGCAAATTGCGCCACGGAGACAGTCCTGCTATACTCTCACCACCATGAGAGGATATCTTAAAAGCTATCAGTCCAAAGAAAAAAAAAGCGCCGCACCACCACCGTGTTGGCTCGAACCTCCAACTTTTCGGTTAACAGCCGATCGCGCTAGCCAATTGCGCCACGGAGACAGTCGTGCTCCACTCTCACCACCATCAGAACATTTCTTCAGAGCTATCAGCCCAAAAAAAGCGCCACACCACCATAGGGTGGGCTCGAACCTCCAAACTTTCGGTCAACAGCAAATCGCGCTAGCCAACTGCGCCACGGAGACAGTCGTGCTGCACTCTCACCACCATCAGAACATATCTTCAAAGCTATCGGTCGAAAGTAAAAAAAGCACCGCACCACCACCGGGTGAGCTCGAACCTCCAACCTTTCGGTTAACAGCCGATCGCGCCAGCCAATTGCGCCATGGAGACAGTCGTGCTCCACTCTCACCCCCGTCAGAACATTTCTTCAGAGCTATCAGCCCAAAGAAAAAAAGCGCCGCACCACCACCAGGTGGGCTCGAAACTCCAAGCTTTCGGTTAACAGCCTTTCGCGCTAGCCAATTGCGGCACGGAGACAGTCGTGCTCCACTCTCACCACCATCAGAACATATCTTCAAAGCTATCAGCGCAAAGAAAAAAGCGACACACCACCACCGGGTGAGCTCGAACCTCCAACCTTTCGGTTAACAGCCGATCGCGCCAGCCAATTGCGCCATGGAGACAGTCGTGCTCCACTCTCACCCACGTCAGAACATTTCTTCAGAGCTATCAGCCCAAAGAAAAAAAGCGCCGCACCACCACCAGGTGGGCTCGAAACTCCAAGCTTTCGGTTAAACGCCTTTCGCGCTAGCCAATTGCGGCACGGAGACCGTCGTGCTCCAATCTCACCACCGTCAGAACATTTCTCCAAAGCTATCAGCGCAAAGAAAAAAAAGCGCCGCACCACCGCCGGGTGGGCTCGAACCTCCAACCTTTCGATTAACAGCCGATCGCGCTAGCTATTTGCGACACGAAGACAGTCGTGCTCCACTCTCACCACCATCAGAACATATGTTCAAAGCTATCAGCGCATAGAAAAAAGGAACACACCACTCCCGGGAGAGGTCGAACCTCCAACCTTTCGGTTAACAGCCGATCGCGCTAGCTAATTCTGCCACAGAGACAGTCCTGCTCCACTCTCCGCACCATCTGAACATATCTTGAAAGCTATCAGCCCAAAGAAGAAAAAGCGCCGCACCACCACCGGGTGGGCTCGAACCTCCAAACTTTTGGTTAACAGCTGATCGCGCTAGCCAATTGCGCCACGGAGACAGTCCTGCTCCACTCTCACCACCATCAGAACATATCTTCAAAGCTATCAGCCCAAAGAAAAAAAAGCGCCGCACCACCACCGCGTGGGCTCGAACATCCAACCTTTCGGTTAACAGCCGATCGCGCTAGCCAATTGCGCCACGGACACAGTCCTGCTCCACTCTCACTCCCATCAGAACAATCTTCAAAGCTATCAGCCCAAAGAAAAAAAAAAGCGCCGCACCACCAACGGGTGGGCTCGAACCTCCAACCTTTCGGTTAACAGCCGATCGCGCCAGCCAATTGCGCCACTCAGACAGTCGTGCTCCACTCTCACCACCATGAGGACATATCTTCAAAGCTATCAGCGCAAAGAAAAAAAAGCGCCGCACCCCCACCGGGTGGGCTCGAACCTCCAACCTTTCGGTTAACAGCAGATCACGCTAGCTAACTGCGCCATGGAGACAGTCGTGCTCCACTCTCATCACCATCAGAACATATCTTCAAAGCTATCAGCGCAAAGAAAAAAGCAACACACCACTCCCGGGAGAGCTCGAACCTCCAACCTTTCGGTTAACAGCCGATCGCGCTAGCCAATTCCGCCACAGAGACAGTCCTGCTCCACTCTCACCACCGTGTGAACATTTCTTCAGAGCTGTCAGCCCAAAGGAAAAAAAGCACCGGACCACCACCGGATGGGCTCGAACCTCCAACCTTTTCGTTAACAGCCGATCGCGCTAGCCAATTGCGTCACGGAGAGAGTCGTGCTCCACTCTCACCACCAACAGAACATATCTTCAAAGCTATCAGCGCAAAGAAACAAGCAACACACCACTCCCGGGAGGGCTTGAACCTCGAACCTTTCGGTTAACAGCCGATCGCGCTAGCCAATTGCGCCACGGAGACAGTCGTGCTCCACTCTCACCACCATCAGTACATATCTTCAAAGCTATCACCGCAAAGAAAAAAAGCGACACACCGTCCCCGGGAGCGCTCGAACCTCCAACCGTTCGGTTAACAGCCGATCGCGCCAGCCAATTGCGCCACGGAGACAGTCGTGCTCCACTCTCACCACCATGAGAAAACATCTTCAAAGCTATCAGCGCAAGTGAAAACGCACCACACCACTCCCGGGAGGGCTCGAAGCTCCAACCTTTCGGTTAACAGCCGATCGCGCTAGCAAATTGCGCCACGGAGACAGTCCTGCTATACTCTCAACACCATCAGAGCATATCTTCAAAGCTATAAGCCCAAAGAAAAAAAAAGCGCCGCACCACCACCGTGTGGGCTTGAACCTCCAACTTTTGGGTTAACAGCCGATCGCGCTAGCCAATTGCGCCACGGAGACAGTCGTGCTCCACTCTCACCACCATCATAACATTTCTTCAGAGCTATCAGCCCAAAAAAAGCGCCACACGACCACAGGGTGGGCTCGAACGTCCAAACTTTCGGTCAACAGCAGATCGCGCTAGCCAACTGGGCCACGGAGACAGTCGTTCTCCACTCTCACCACCATCAGAACATATCTTCAAAGCTATCAGCGAAAAGAAAAAAAGCGACACACCGTCCCCGGGTGGACCCAAACCTCCCACCTTTCGGTTAACAGCCGATCGCGCTAGCCAATTGCGCCACGGAGACAGTCGTGCTCCACTCTCACCACCATCAGAACATATCTTCAAAGCTATCAGCGCAAAGAAAAAAAAAGCGACACACCGTCCCCGGGTGGGCTCGAAACTCCAACATTTCGGCTAACAGCCGATAGCGCTAGCTAATTGCGCCATGGAGACAATCCTTCTCCACTCTCACCACCATCAGAACATATCTTCAAAGCTATCAGGTTAAAAAAGAAACGCCGCACCACCACCAGGTGGGCTCGAAACTCCAAGCTTTCGGTTAACAGCCGATCACGCTAGCCAATTTCGCCACGGAGACAGTCCTGCTCCACTCTCACGACCATCAGAACATATCTTCAAAGCTATCAGCCCAAAGAAAAAAAGGTCCGCACCACCACCGGGTGGGCTCGAACCTCCAACCTTTCGGTTAACAGCCGATCGCGTTAGCCAATTGCGTCACGGAGAGAGTCGTGCTCCACTCTCAACACCAACAGAACATATCTTCAAAGCTATCAGCGCAAAGAAAGAAGCAACACACCACTCCCGGGAGGGCTTGAACCTCGAACCTTTCGGTTAACAGCCGATCGCGCTAGCCAATTGCGCCACGGAGACAGTCGTGCTCCACTCTCACCACCATCAGTACATATCTTCAAAGCTATCACTGCAAAGAAAAAAGCAACCCACCACTCCCGAGAGGGCTCGAATCTCCAACCTTTCCGTTAACAGCCGATCGCGCTAGCCAATTGCGCCACGGAAACAGTCCTGCTCCACTCACACCACCATTAGAACATATCTTCAAAGCTATCAGCAAAAGAAAAAAAAGCGCCGCACCACCACCGGGTGGGCTCCAACCTCCAACCTTTCGGTTAACAGCCGATCGCGCCAGCCAATTGCGCCACGGAGACAGTCCTGCTCTACTCTCACTACCATCAGAACATTTCTTCAGAGCTATCAGCCCAAAGAAAAAGAAGCGCCGCACCACCACCGGGTGGGCTCGAACCTCCAACCTTTCGGTTAACAGCCGATCGCCCTAGCCAATTGCGTCACAGAGACAGTCGTGCTCCACTCTCACCACCATCAGGACATATCTCCAAAGCTATCAGCGCAAAGAAAAAAGCAACACACCACTCCCGCGAGGGCTCGAAACTCCAATTTTTCGGTTAACAGCCGAACGCGCTAGCCAATTGCGCCACGGAGACAGTCGTGCTCCACTTTCACCACCGTCAGAACATTTCTCCGAAGCTATCAGCGCAAAGAAAAAAAAGCGCCGCATCACCACTGGGTGGGCTCGAACCTCCAACCTTTCGGTAAACAGCCGATCGCGCTAGCTAATTGCGCCACGGAGACAGTCGTGCTCCACTCTCACCACCATCAGAAAATATCTTCAAAGCTTTCAGTGCAAAGAAAAAAGCAACACACCACTCCCGCGAGGGCTCGAAACTCCAATTTTTCGGTTAACAGCCGAACGCGCTAGCCAATTGCGCCACGGAGACAGTCGTGCTCCACTTTCACCACCATCAGAACATATTTTCAAAGCTATCAGTGCAAAGAAAAAAGCAACACACCACTCCTGAGAGGGCTCGAACCTCCAATGTTCCGTTAACAGCCGATCGCGCTAGCCAATTGCGCCACGGAGGCAGTCCTGCTCACTCTCACCACCATCAGAACATATCTTTAAAGCTATCAGCGCAAAAAAAAGCAACACACCACTCCCGGGAGAGCTCGATTCTCCAACCTTTCGGTTAACAGCCGATCGCGCTAGCCAATTGCGCCACAGAGACAGTCGTGCTCCACTTTCACCACCATCAGAACATATTTTCAAAGCTATCAGCGCAAAGAAAAAAGCGACACACCACTCCCGGGAGGGCTCGAACTTCCAACCTTTCGGTTAACAGCCGATCGCGCTAGCCAATTGCGCCACGGAGACAGTCCTGCTCCACTCTCACCACCATCAGAACATATCTTCAAAGCTATCAGCGCAAAGAAAAAAGCAACACACCACTCCCGAGAAGGCTTGAACCTCCAATTGTCCGTTAACAGCCGATCGCGCTAGCCAATTGCGCCACGGAGGCAGTCCTGCTCACTCTCACTACCATCAGAACATATCTTTAAAGCTATCGGTCGAAAGAAAAAAAAGCACCGCACCACCACCGGGTGAGCTCGAACCTCCAACCTTTCGGTTAACAGCCGATCGCGCCAGCCAATTGCGCCACGGAGACAGTCGTGCTCCACTCTCACCCCCGTCAGAACATTTCTTCAGAGCTATCAGCCCAAAGAAAAAAAAGCGCCGCACCACCACCGGGTGGGCTCGAAACTCCAAGCTTTCGGTTAACAGCCTTTCGCGCTAGCCAATTGCGCCACGGAGACAGTCGTGCTCCACTCTCACCACCATCAGGACATATCTTCAAAGCTATCAGCGCAAAGAAAAAAGCGACACACCACTCCCGGGAGGGCTCGAAACTCCAATTTATCGGTTAACAGCGGAACGTGTTAGCCAATTGCGCCACGGAGACCGTCGTGCTCCAATCTCACCACCGTCAGAACATTTCTCCAAAGCTATCAGCGCAAAGAAAAAAAAGCGCCGCACCACCACCGGGTGGGCTCGAACCTCCAACCTTTCGATCAACAGCCGATCGCGCTAGCTAATTGCGCCAAGGAGACAGTCGTGCTCCACTCTCACCACCATCAGAACATATCTTCAAAGCTATCAGTGCAAAGAAAAAAGCGCCGCACCACCACCGGGTGGGCTCAAACATCCAACTTTTCGGTTAACAGACCATCGCGCTAGCCGAAATCGCCACGGAGACAGTCGTGCTGCACTCTCACCACTGTCAGAACATTTCTCCAAAGCTATCAGCCCAAAGAAAAAAAGCGACACACTGTCCCCGGGAGCGCTCGAACCTCCAACCTTTCGGTTAACAGCCGATCGCGCTAGCCAATTGGGCCACGGAGACAGTCGTGCTCCACTCTCACCACCATCAGAAAACATCTTCAAAGCTATCAGCGCAAGTGAAAACGCAACACACCACTCCCGGGAGGGCTCGAAGCTCCAACCTTTCGGTTAACAGCCGATCGCGCTAGCAAATTGCGCCACGGAGACAGTCCTGCTATACTCTCGCCACCATCAGAGCATATCTTCAAAGCTATCAGCCCAAAGAAACAAAAGCGCCGCACCACCACCGTGTGGGCTCGAACCTCCAATTTTTCGGTTAACAGCCGATCGCGCTAGCCAATTGCGCCACGGACACAATCGTGCTCCACTCTCACCACCATCAGAACATATCTTCAAAGCTATCAGCGCAAAGAAAAAAAAGCGACACACCGTCCCCGGGTGGGCTCGAAACTCCAACCTTTCGGTTAACAGCCGATAGCGCTAGCTAATTGCGCCACGGAGACAATCCTTCTCCACTCTCACCACCATCAGAACATATCTTCAAAGCTATCAGGCCAAAAAAAAAGCGCCGCACCACCACCAGGTGGGCTCGAAACTCCAAGCTTTCGGTTAACAGCCGATCACGCTAGCCAATTGCGCCACGGAGACAGTCCTGCTCCACTCTCACGACCATCAGAACATATCTTCAAAGCTATCAGCCCAAAGAAAAAAAGGTCCGCACCACCACCGGGTGGGCTCGAACCTCCAACCTTTCGGTTAACAGCCGATCGCGCTAGCCAATTGCGCCACGGAGACAGTCCTGCTCCACTCTCACCAACATCAGAACATATCTTCAAAGCTATCAGCCCAAAGAAAAAAAAGCAACACACCACTCCCGGGAGCGCTCGATTCTCCAACCTTTCGGTTAACAGCCGATCGCGCTAGCCAACTGCGCCACGAAGACAGTCCTGCTCCACTCTCACCACCGTCAGAACATTTCTTCAGAGCTGTCAGCCCAAAGGAAAAAAAGCGCCGGACCACCACCGGGTGGGCTCGAACCTCCAACCATTTGGTTAACAGCCGATCGCGCTAGCCAATTGCGCCGCGGAGAGAGTCGTGCTCCTCTCTCACCACCAACATAACATATCTTCAAAGCTATCACCGCAAAGAAAAAAGCAACACACCACTTCTGGGAGGGCTTGAACCTCGAACCGTTCGGTTAACAGCCGATCGCGCTAGCGAATTGCGCCGCGGAGACAGTCGTGCTCCACTCTCACCACCATCAGAACATATTTTCAAAGCTATCAGCGCAAAGAAAAAAGCAACAAACCACTCCCGAGAGGGCTCGAACCTCCAATTTTCTGTTAACAGCCGATCGCGCTAGACAATTGCGCCACGGAGGCAGTCCTGCTTCACTCTCACCACCATCAGAACATATCTTCAAAGCTATCGGTCGAAAGAACAAAAAAGCGCCGCACCACCACCGGGTGGGCTCGAACCTCCAACCTTTCGGTTAACAGCCGATCGCGCTAGCCAATTGCCCCACGGAGACAGTCCCGCTCCACTCTCACCACCATCAGAACATATGTTCAAAGCTATCAGCGCATAGAAAAAAGCAAAACACCACTCCCGGGAGAGCTCGAACCTCCAACCTTTCGGTTAACAGCTGATCGCGCTAGCCAATTCTGCCACAGAGACAGTCCTGCTCCACTCATCGCACAATCTGAACATATCTTGAAAGCTATCAGCCCAAAGAAGAAAAAGCGCCGCACCACCACCGGGTGGGCTCGAACCTCCAAACTTTTGGTTAACAGCTGATCGCGCTAGCCAATTGCGCCACGGAGACAGTCCTGCTCCACTCTCACCACCATCAGAACATATCTTCAAAGCTATCAGCCCAAAGAAAAAAAAGCGCCGCACCACCACCACGTGGGCTCGAACATCCAACCTTTCGGTTAACAGCCGATCGCGCTAGCCAATTGCGCCACGGAGACAGTCCTGCTCCACTCTCACCCCCATCAGAAAAATCTTCAAAGCTATCAGCCCAAAGAAAAAAAAAAAGCGCCGCACCACCAACGGGTGGGCTCGAACCTCCAACCTTTCAGTTAACCGCCGATCGCGCCAGCCAATTGCGCCACGGAGACAGTCGTGCTCCACTCTCACCCCCGTCAGAACATTTCTTCAGAGCTATCAGCCCAAAGAAAAAGAAGCGCCGCACCACCACCAGGTGGGCTCGAACCTCCAACCTTTCTGTTAACAGCCGATCGCGCTAGCCAATTGCGCCACTCAGACAGTCGTGCTCCACTCTCACCACCATGAGGACATATCTTCAAAGCTATCAGCGCAAAGAAAAAAAAGCGCCGCACCACCACCGGGTGGGCTCGAACCTCCAACCTTTTCGTTAACAGCCGATCGCGCTAGCCAATTGCGTCACGGAGAGAGTCGTGCTCCACTCTCACCACCACCAGAACAAATCTTCAAAGCTATCAGCGCAAAGAAAAATGCAACACACCACTCCCGGGAGGGCTTGAACCTCGAACCTTTCGGTTAACAGCCGATCGCGCTAGCCAATTGCGCCACGGAGACAGTCGTGCTCCACTCTCACCACCATCAGTACATATCTTCAAAGCTATCACTGCAAAGAAAAAAGCAACACACCACTCCCGAGAGGGCTCGAATCTCCAATCTTTCCGTTAACAGCCGATCGCGCTAGCCAATTGCGCCACGGAGGCAGTCCTGCTCCACTCTCACCACCATCAGAACATATCTTCAAAGCTATCAGCCGAAAGAAAAAAAAGCGCCGCACCACCACCGGGTGGGCTCGAACCTCCAACCTTTCGGTTAACAGCCGATCGCGCTAGCCAATTGCGCCACGGAGACAGTCCCGCTCCACTCTCACCACCATCAGAACATATGTTCAAAGCTATCAGCCGAAAGAAAAAAAGGTCCGCACCACCACCGGGTGGGCTCGAACCTCCAACCTTTCGGTTAACAGCCGATCGCGCTAGCCAATTGCGCCACGGAGACAGTCCTGCTCCACTCTCACCAACATCAGAACATATCTTCAAAGCTATCAGCCCAAAGAAAAAAAAGCAACACACCAATCCCGGGAGCGCTCGATTCTCCAACCTTTCGGTTAACAGCCGATCGCGCTAGCCAACTGCGCCACGAAGACAGTCCTGCTCCACTCTCACCACCGTCAGAACATTTCTTCAGAGCTGTCAGCCCAAAGGAAAAAAAGCGCCGGACCACCACCGGGTGGGCTCGAACCTCCAACCATTTGGTTAACAGCCGATCGCGCTAGCCAATTGCGCCGCGGAGAGAGTCGTGCTCCTCTCTCACCACCAACATAACATATCTTAAAAGCTATCACCGCAAAGTAAAAAGCAACACACCACTTTCGGGAGGGCTTGAACCTCGAACCGTTCGGTTAACAGCCGATCGCGCTAGCGAATTGCGCCACGGAGACAGTCGTGCTCCACTCTCACCACCATCAGAACATATTTTCAAAGCTATCAGCGCAAAGAAAAAAGCAACAAACCACTCCCGAGAGGGCTCGAACCTCCAATTTTCCGTTAACAGCCGATCGCGCTAGACAATTGCGCCACGGAGGCAGTCCTGCTTCACTCTCACCACCATCAGAACATATCTTCAAAGCTATCGGTCGAAAGAACAAAAAAGCGCCGCACCACCACCGGGTGGGCTCGAACCTCCAACCTTTCGGTTAACAGCCGATCGCGCTAGCCAATTGCGCCACGGAGACAGTCCCGCTCCACTCTCACCACCATCAGAACATATGTTCAAAGCTATCAGCGCATAGAAAAAAGCAACACACCACTCCCGGGAGATCTCGAACCTCCAACCTTTCGGTTAATGGCTGATCGCGCTAGCCAATTGCGCCACGGAGGCAGTCCTGCTCCACTCTCACCACCATCAGAACATATCTTCAAAGCTATCAGCCGAAAGAAAAAAAAGCGCCGCACCACCACCGGGTGGGCTCGAACCTCCAACCTTTCGGTTAACAGCCGATCGCGCTAGCCAATTGCGCCACGGAGACAGTCCCGCTCCACTCTCACCACCATCAGAACATATGTTCAAAGCTATCAGCGCAAACAAAAAAGCAACACACCACTCCCAGGAGAGCTCGAACCTCCAACCTTTCAATTAACAGCCGATCGCGCTAGCCAATTCCGCCACAGAGACAGTCCTGCTCCACTCTCCGCACCACCAGAACATATCTTGAAAGCTATCAACCCAAAGAAAAAAAAGCGCCGCACCACCACCGGGTGGGCTCGAACCTCCAACCTTTCGGTTAACAGTCGATCGCGCTAGCCAATTGCGCCACGGGAACAGTCCTGCTCCACTCACACCACCATTAGAACATATCTTCAAAGCTATCAGCCCAAAGAAAAAGAAGCGCCGCACCACCACCGGGTGGGCTCGAACCTCTAAGCTTTCGGTTAACAGCCGAACGTGCTAGCCGATTGCGCCACGGAGACAGCCGTGCTCCACTCTCACCACCATCAGAACATTTCTTCAGAGCTATCAGCCCAAAGAAAAAAAAGCGCCACACGACCACCGGGTGGGCTCGAACCTCCAATCTTTCCGTTAACAGCCGATCGCGCTAGTCAATTGCGCCACGGAGGCAGTCCTGCTCCACTCTCACCACCATCAGAACATATCTTCAAAGCTATCAGCCGAAAGAAAAAAAGCACCGCACCACCATCGGGTGGGCTCGAACCTCCAACCTTTCGGATAACAGCCGATCGCGCTAGCCAATTGCGCCACGGAGACAGTCCCGCTCCACTCTCACCACCATCAGAACATATGTTCAAAGCTATCAGCGGAAAGAAAAAAGCAACACACCACTCCCGGGAGAGCTGGAACCTCCAACCTTTCAGTTAACAGCCGATCGCGCTAGCCAATTATGCCACAGAGACAGTCCTGCTCCACTCATCGCACCATCTGAACATATCCTGAAAGCTATCAGCCCAAAGAAGAAAAAGCGCCGCACCACCACCGGGTGGGCTCGAACCTCCAAACTTTTGGTTAACAGCTGATCGCGCTAGCCAATTGCGCCACGGAGATGGTCCTGCTCCACTCTCACCACCATCAGAACATATCTTCAAAGCTATCAGCCCAAAGAAAAAAAAGCGCCGCACCACCACCGCGTGGGCTCGAACATCCAACCTTTCGGTTAACAGCCGATTGCGCTAGCCAATTGCGCCACGGAGACAGTCCTGCTCCACTCTCACCCCCATCAGAAAAATCTTCAAGGCTATCAGCCCAAAGAAAAAAAAAGCGCCGCACCACCAACGGGTGGGCTCGAACCTCCAACCTTTCAGTTAACAGCCGATCGCGCCAGCCAATTGCGCCACGGAGACAGTCATGCTCCACTCTCACCACCGTCAGAACATTTCTTCAGAGCTGTCAGCCCAAAGGAAAAAAAGCGCCGGACCACCACCGGATGGGCTCGAACCTCGAACCTTTCGGTTAACAGCCGATCGCGCTAGCCAATTGCGCCACGGAGACAGTCGTGCTCCACTCGCACCACCATCAGTACATATCTTCAAAGCTATCACTGCAAAGAAAAAAGCAACACACCACTCCCGAGAGGGCTCGAATCTCCAATCTTTCCGTCAACAGCCGATCGCGCTAGCCAATTGCGCCACGGAGGCAGTCCTGCTCCACTCTCACCACCATCAGAACATATCTTCAAAGCTATCAGCCGAAAGAAAAAAAAGCGCCGCACCACCACCGGGTGGGCTCGAACCTCCAACCTTTCGGTTTGCGCCACGGAGACAGTCCCGCTCCACTCTCACCACCATCAGAACAAATGTTCAAAGCTATCAGCGCAAAGAAAAAAGCAACACACCACTCCCGGGAGAGCTCGAACCTCCAACCTTTCAGTTAACAGCCGATCGCGCTAGCCAATTCCGCCACAGAGACCGTCCTGCTCCACTCTCCGCACCACCAGAACATATCTTGAAAGCTATCAACCCAAAGAAAAAAAAGCGCCGCACCACCACCGGGTGGGCTCGAACCTCCAACCTTTCGGTTAACAGTCGATCGCGCTAGCCAATATCGCCACGGGAACAGTCCTGCTCCACTCACACCACCATTAGAACATATCTTCAAAGCTATCAGCCCAAAGAAAAAAAAAGCGCCGCACCACCACCGGGTGGGCTCGAACCCCTAACCTTTCGGTTAACAGCCGATCGCGCCAGCCAATTGCGCCACGGAGACAGTCCTGCTCTACTCTCACCACCATCAGAACATTTCTTCAGAGCTATCAGCCCAAAGAAAAAGAAGCGCCGCACCACCACCGGGTGGGCTCGAACCCCTAAGCTTTCGGTTAACAGCCGAACGTGCTAGCCGATTGCGCCACGGAGACAGCCGTGCTCCACTCTCACCACCGTCAGAACATTTCTTCAGAGCTATCAGCCCAAAGAAAAAAAAGCGCCGCACGACCACCGGGTGGGCTCGAACCTCCAATCTTTCCGTTAACAGCCGATCGCGCTAGTCAATTGCGCCACGGAGGCAGTCCTGCTCCACTCTCACCACCATCAGAACATATCTTCAAAGCTATAAGCCGAAAAAAAAAGCGCCGCACCACCATCGGGTGGGCTCGAACCTCCAACCTTTCGGTTAACAGCCGATCGCGCTAGCCAATTGCGCCACGGAGACAGTCCCGCTCCACTCTCACCACCATCAGAACATATGTTCAAAGCTATCAGCGCAAAGAAAAAAGCAACACACCACTCCCGGGAGAGCTGGAACCTCCAACCTTTCAGTTAACAGCCGATCGCGCTAGCCAATTCCGCCACAGAGACAGTCCTGCTCCACTCTCCGCACCATCAGAACATATCTTGAAAGCTATCAGCCCAAAGAAAAAAAAGCGCCGCACCACCACCGGGTGGGCTCGAACCTCCAACCTTTCGGTTAACAGCCGATCGCCCTAGCCAATTGCGCCACGGAGACAGTCGTGCTCCACTCTCACCACCATCAGAACATATCTTCAAAGCTTTCAGTGCTAAGAAAAAAGCAACACACCACTCCCGCGAGGGCTCGAATTTCCAATTTTTCGGTTAACAGCCGAACGCGCTAGCCAATTGCGCCACGGAGACAGACGTGCTCCACTCTCACCACCGTCAGAACATTTCTTCAGAGCTATCATCCCAAAGAAAAAAAAAGCGCCGCACCACCACCGGGTGGGCTCGAACCTCTAAGCTTTCGGTTAACAGCCGAACGTGCTAGCCGATTGCGCCACGGAGACAGCCGTGCTCCACTCTCACCACCGTCAGAACATTTCTTCAGAGCTATCAGCCCAAAGAAAAAAAAAGCGCCGCACGACCACCGGGTGGGCTCGAACCTACAATCTTTCGGTTAACAGCCGATCGCGCTAGCCGATTTCGCCACGGAGGAATCCTGCTCCACTCTCACCACCGTCAGAACATTTCTTCAGAGCTGTCAGCCCAAACGAAAAAAAGCGCCGGACCACCAACGGGTGGGCTCGAACCTCCAACCATTTGGTTAAGAGCCGATCGCGCTAGCCAATAGCGCCACGGAGAGAGTCGTGCTCCACTATCACCACCAACAGAACATAACTTCAAAGCTATCAGCGCAAAGAAAAAAGCAACACACCATTCCCGGGAGGGCTCGAACCTCGAACCTTTTGGTTAACAGCTCATCGCACTAGCGAATTGCGCCACGGAGACAGTCGTGCTCCACTATCACCACCATTCCAACATATCTTCAAAGCTATCAGCCCAAAGGAAAAAAAGCGCCGCACCACCACCAGGTGGGCTCGAGCCTCACACCCTTCGGTTAATAGCCCATCGCGCTAGCCAATTACGCCACGGAGGCAGTCGTGCTCCACTCTCATCACCATCAGAACATATCTTCAAAGCTATCAGCGCAAAGAAAAAAGCAACACACCACTCCCGGGAGGGCTCGAACCTCCAACCTTTTGGTTAACAGCCGATCGCGCTAGCCAATTGCGCCACGGAGACCGTCCTGTACCACTCTCACCACCGTCAGAACATTTCTTCAGAGCTGTCAGCCCAAAGGAAAAAAAAGCGCCGGACCACCACCGGGTGGGCTCTAACCTCCAACCTTTTCGTTAACAGCCGATCGCGCTAGCCGATTGCGCCACAGAGAGAGTCGTGCTCCACTCTCACCACCAACAGAACATATCTTCAAAGCTATCAGCGCAAAGAAAAAAGCAACACACCACTCCCGGGAGGGCTTGAACCTCGAACCTTTCGGTTAACAGCCGATCGCGCTAGCCAATTGCGCCACGGAGACAGTCGTGCTCCACTCTCACCACCATAAGAACATATCTTCAAAGCTATCACTGCAAAGAAAAAAGCAACACACTACTCCCGAGAGGGCTCGAATCTCCAACGTTTCCGTTAACAGCCGATCGCGCTAGCCAATTGCGCCACGGAGGCAGTCCTGCTCCACTCTCACCACCATCAGAACATATCTTCCAAGCTATCAGCCGAAAGAAAAACAGCGCCGCACCACCACCGGGTGGGCTCAAACCTCCAACCTTTCGGTTAACAGCCGATCGCGCTAGCCAATTGCGCCACGGAGACAGTCCCGCTCCACTCTCACCACCATTAGAACATATGTTCAAAGCTATCAGCGCAAAGACAAAAGCAACACCACTCCCGGGAGAGCTCGAACCTCCAACCTTTCGGTTAACAGCCGATCGCGCTAGCCAATTCCGCCACAGAGACAGTCCTGCACCACTCTCCGCACCATCAGAACATATCTTGAAAGCTATCAGCCCAAAGAAAAAAAAGCGCCGCACCACCACCGGGTGGGCTCGAACCTCCAACCTTTTGGTTAACAGCCGATCGCCCTAGCCAAATGCGCCACGGAGACAGTCGTGCTCCACTCTCACCACCATCAGAACATATCCTCAAAGCTTTCAGTGCAAAGAAAAAAGCAAAACACCACTCCCGCGAGGGCTCGAATTTCCAATTTTTCGGTTAATAGCCGAACGCGCTAGCCAAGTGCGCCACGGAGACAGACGTGCTCCACTCTCACCACCGTCAGAAAATTTCTTCAGAGCTATCATCCCAAAGAAAAAAAGCGCCGCACCACCACCGGGTGGGCTCGAACCTCTAAGCTTTCGGTTAACAGCCGAACGTGCTAGCCGATTGCGCCACGGAGACAGCCGTGCTTCACTCTCACCACCGTCAGAACATTTCTTCAGAGCTATCAGCCCAAAGAAAAAAAAAAGCGCCGCACGACCACCGGGTGGGCTTGAACCTACAATCTTTCGGTTAACAGCCGATCGCGCTAGCCGATTGCGCCACGGAGAAATCCTGCTCCACTCTCACCACCGTCAGAACATTTCTTCAGAGCTGTCAGCCCAAACGAAAAAAAGCGCCGGACCACCAACGGGTGGGCTCGGACCTCCAACCTTTTGGTTAACAGCCGATCGCGCTAGCCAATTGCGCCACGGAGAGAGTCGTGCTCCACTCTCACCACCAACAGAACATATCTTCAAAGCTATCAGCGCAAAGAAAAAAGCAACACACCATTCCCGGGAGGGCTTGAACCTCGAACCTTTTGGTTAACAGCTCATCGCACTAGCCAATTGCGCCACGGAGACAGTCGTGCTCAACTATCACCACCATTCCAACATATCTTCAAAGCTATCAGCCCAAAGGGAGAAAAGCGCCGCACCACCACCAGGTGGGCTCGAGCCTCACACCCTTCGGTTAATAGCCCATCGCGCTAGCCAATTACGCCACGGAGGCAGTCGTGCTCCACTCTCATCACCATCAGAACATATCTTCAAAGCTATCAGCGCAAAGAAAAAAGCAACACACCACTCCCGGGAGGGCTCGAACCTCCAACCTTTCGGTTAACAGCCGATCGCGCTAGCCAATTGCGCCACGGAGACCGTCCTGTACCACTCTCACCACCGTCAGAACATTTCTTCAGAGCTGTCAGCCCAAAGGAAAAAAAAGCGCCGGACCACCACCGGGTGGGCTCTAACCTCCAACCTTTTCGTTAACAGCCGATCACGCTAGCCAATTGCGCCACAGAGAGAGTCGTGCTCCACTCTCACCACCAACAGAACATATCTTCAAAGCTATCAGCGCAAAGAAAAAAGCAACACACCACTCCCGGGAGGGCTTGAACCTCGAACCTTTCGGTTAACAGCCGATCGCGCTAGCCAATTGCGCCACGGAGACAGTCGTGCTCCACTCTCACCACCATAAGAACATATCTTCATAGCTATCACTGCAAAGAAAAAAGCAACACACCACTTCCGAGAGGGCTCGAATCTCCAACGTTTCCGTTAACAGCCGATCGCGCTAGACAATTGCGCCACGGAGGCAGTCCTGCTCCACTCTCACCACCACCAGAACATACCTTCCAAGCTATCAGCCGAAAGAAAAACAGCGCCGCACCACCACCGGGTGGGCTCAAACCTCCAACCTTTCGGTTAACAGCCGATCGCGCTAGCCGATTCCGCCACAGAGACAGTCCTGCTTCACTCTCACCACCATCAGAACATTTCTTCAGAGCTATCAGCCCAAAGAAAAAGAAGCGCCACACCACCACCGGGTGGGCTCGAACCTCCAACCTTTCCTTTAAAAGCTCATCGCACTAGCCAATTGCGCCACGGAGACAGTCGTGCTCCACTATCACCACCATCCCAACATATCTTCAAAGCTATCAGCCCAAAGAAAAAAAGCACCGCACCACCACCGCGTGGGCTCGAACCTCCAACCTTTCAGTTAACAGCCGCTCGCGCAAGCCAATTGCGCCACGGAAACAGTCCTGCTCCACCCTCACCACCATTAGAACTTATCTTCAAAGCTATCAGCTCAAAGAAAAAAAAGCAGCACACCACTCCCGGGAGGGCTTGAACCTCCAACCTTTCAGTAAACAGCAAATCGCGCTAGCCAATTGCGCCACGGAGACAGTTGCGCTCCACTCTAACCACCGTCAGAACATTTCTTCAGAGCTATCAGCCCAAAGGTAAAAAAGCGCCGCACCACCACCGGGTGGACTCGAGCCTCCAACCATTCGGTTGATAGCCCATCGCGCTAGCCAATTACGCCACGGAGACAGTCGTGCTCCACTCTCATCACCATCAGAACATATCTTCAAAGCTATCAGCGCAAAGAAAAAAGCAACACACCAATCCCGGGAGGGCTCGAACCTCCAACCTTTCGGTTAACAGCCGATCGCGCTAGCCAATTGCGCCACGGAGACAGTCATGCTCCACTCTCACCTCCGTCAGAACTTTTCTTCAGAGCTATCAGCCCAAAGAAAAAAAAGCGCCGCACCACCATCGGGTGGGCTCAAACCTCCAGCCTTTCGGTTAACAGCCCATCGCGCTAGCCAATTGCGCCACGGAGACAGTCATGCTCCACTCTCACCACCGTCAGAACATTTCTTCAGAGCTATCAGCCCCCAAAAAAAGCGCCGCACCACTCCCGGGAGAGCTCGAACCTCCAACCTTTCAGTTAACAGCCGATCAGGCTAGCCAATTCCGCCACAGAGACAGTCCTGCACCACTCTCCGCACCATCAGAACATATCTTGAAAGCTATCAGCCCAAAGAAAAAAAAGCGCCGCACCACCACCGGGTGGGCTCGAACCTCCAACCTTTCGGTTAACAGCCGATCGCGCTAGCCAATTGCGCCACGGAGACAGTCGTGCTGTACTCTCACCACCATCAGAACATATCCTCAAAGCTTTCAGTGCAAAGAAAAAAGCAAAACACCACTCCCGCGAGGGCTCGAATTTCCAATTTTTCGGTTAACAGCCGAACGCGCTAGCCAAGTGCGCCACGGAGACAGACGTGCTCCACTCTCACCACCGTCAGAAAATTTCTTCAGAGCTATCATCCCAAAGAAAAAAAAGCGCCGCACCACCACCGGGTGGGCTCGAACCTCTAAGCTTTCGGTTAACAGCCGAACGTGCCAGCCGATTGCGCCACGGAGACAGCCGTGCTCCACTCTCACCACCGTCAGAACATTTCTTCAGAGCTATCAGCCCAAAGAAAAAAAAGCGCCGCACGACCACCGGGTGGGCTTGAACCTACAATCTTTCGGTTAACAGCCGATCGCGCTAGCCGATTGCGCCACGGAGAAATCCTGCTCCACTCTCACCACCGTCAGAACATTTATTCAGAGCTGTCAGCCCAAACGAAAATAGCGCCGGACCACCAACGGGTGGGCTCGAACCTCCAACCTTTTGGTTAACAGCCGATCGCGCTAGCCAATTGCGCCACGGAGAGAGTCGTGCTCCACTCTCACCACCAACAGAACATATCTTCAAAGCTATCAGCGCAAAGAAAAAAGCAACACACCATTCCCGGGAGGGCTTGAACCTCGAACCTTTTGGTTAACAGCTCATCGCACTAGCCAATTGCGCCACGGAGACAGTCGTGCTCAACTATCACCACCATTCCAACATATCTTCAAAGCTATCAGCCCAAAGGGAGAAAAGCGCCGCACCACCACCAGGTGGGCTCGAGCCTCACACCCTTCGGTTAATAGCCCATCGCGCTAGCCAATTACGCCACGGAGGCAGTCGTGCTCCACTCTCATCACCATCAGAACATATCTTCAAAGCTATCAGCGCAAAGAAAAAAGCAACACACCAATCCCGGGAGGGCTCGAACCTCCAACCTTTCGGTTAACAGCCGATCGCGCTAGCCAATTGCGCCACGGAGACAGTCATGCTCCACTCTCACCTCCGTCAGAACTTTTCTTCAGAGCTATCAGCCCAAAGAAAAAAAAGCGCCGCACCACCATCGGGTGGGCTCAAACCTCCAGCCTTTCGGTTAACAGCCCATCGCGCTAGCCAATTGCGCCACGGAGACAGTCATGCTCCACTCTCACCACCGTCAGAATATTTCTTCAGAGCTATCAGCCCCAAAAAAAGCGCCGCACCACTCCCGGGAGAGCTCGAACCTCCAACCTTTCAGTTAACAGCCGATCGCGCTAGCCAATTCCGCCACAGAGACAGTCCTGCACCACTCTCCGCACCATCAGAACATATCTTGAAAGCTATCAGCCCAAAGAAAAAAAAGCGCCGCACCACCACCGGGTGGGCTCGAACCTCCAACCTTTCGGTTAACAGCCGATCGCGCTAGCCAATTGCGCCACGGAGACAGTCGTGCTGTACTCTCACCACCATCAGAACATATCCTCAAAGCTTTCAGTGCAAAGAAAAAAGCAAAACACCACTCCCGCGAGGGCTCGAATTTCCAATTTTTCGGTTAAACGCCGAACGCGCTAGCCAAGTGCGCCACGTAGACAGACGTGCTCCACTCTCACCACCATCAGAAAATTTCTTCAGAGCTATCATCCCAAAGAAAAAAAAGCGCCGCACCACCACCGGGTGGGCTCGAACCTCTAAGCTTTCGGTTAACAGCCGAACGTGCTAGCCGATTGCGCCACGGAGACAGCCGTGCTCCACTCTCACCACCGTCAGAACATTTCTTCAGAGCTATCAGCCCAAAGAAAAAAAAAGCGCCGCACGACCACCGGGTGGGCTTGAACCTACAATCTTTCGGTTAACAGCCGATCGCGCTAGCCGATTGCGCCACGGAGAAATCCTGCTCCACTCTCACCACCGTCAGAACATTTATTCAGAGCTGTCAGCCCAAACGAAAATAGCGCCGGACCACCAACGGGTGGGCTCGAACCTCCAACCTTTTGGTTAACAGCCGATCGCGCTAGCCAATTGCGCCACGGAGAGAGTCGTGCTCCACTCTCACCACCAACAGAACATATCTTCAAAGCTATCAGCGCCAAGAAAAAAGCAACACACCATTCCCGGGAGGGCTTGAACCTCGAACCTTTTGGTTAACAGCTCATCGCACTAGCCAATTGCGCCACGGAGACAGTCGTGCTCAACTATCACCACCATTCCAACATATCTTCAAAGCTATCAGCCCAAAGGGAGAAAAGCGCCGCACCACCACCAGGTGGGCTCGAGCCTCACACCCTTCGGTTAATAGCCCATCGCGCTAGCCAATTACGCCACGGAGGCAGTCGTGCTCCACTCTCATCACCATCAGAACATATCTTCAAAGCTATCAGCGCAAAGAAAAAAGCAACACACCACTCCCGGGAGGGCTCGAACCTCCAACCTTTCGGTTAACAGCCGATCGCGCTAGCCAATTGCGCCACGGAGACCGTCCTGTACCACTCTCACCACCGTCAGAACATTTCTTCAGAGCTGTCAGCCCAAAGGAAAAAAAAGCGCCGGACCACCACCGGGTGGGCTCTAACCTCCAAGCTTTTCGTTAACAGCCGATCACGCTAGCCAATTGCGCCACAGAGAGAGTCGTGCTCCACTCTCACCACCATAAGAACATATCTTCATAGCTATCACTGCAAAGAAAAAAGCAACACACCACTCCCGAGAGGGCTTGAACCTCGAACCTTTCGGTTAACAGCCGATCGCGCTAGCCAATTGCGCCACGGAGACAGTCGTGCTCCACTCTCACCACCATAAGAACATATCTTCATAGCTATCACTGCAAAGAAAAAAGCAACACACCACTCCCGAGAGGGCTCGAATCTCCAACGTTTCCGTTAACAGCCGATCGCGCTAGCCAATTGCGCCACGGAGGCAGTCCTGCTCCACTCTCACCACCACCAGAACATATCTTCCAAGCTATCAGCCGAAAGAAAAACAGCACCGCACCACCACCGGGTGGGCTCAAACCTCCAACCTTTCGGTTAACAGCCGATCGCGCTAGCCAATTGCGCCACGGAGACAGTCCCGCTCCACTCTCACCACCATTAGAACATATGTTCAAAGCTATCAGCGCAAAGAAAAAAGCAACACCACTCCCGGGAGAGCTCGAACCTCCAACCTTTCGGTTAACAGCCGATCGCGCTAGCCAATTCCGCCACAGAGACAGTCCTGCTTCACTCTCACCACCATCAGAACATTTCTTCAGAGCTATCAGCCCAAAGAAAAAGAAGCGCCACACCACCACCGGGTGGGCTCGAACCTCCAACCTTTCCTTTAAAAGCTCATCGCACTAGCCAATTGCGCCACGGAGACAGTCGTGCTCCACTATCACCACCATCCCAACATATCTTCAAAGCTATCAGCCCAAAGAAAAAAATCACCGCACCACCACCGCGTGGGCTCCAACCTCCAACCTTTCGGTTAACAGCCGCTCGCGCAAGCCAATTGCGCCACGGAAGCAGTCCTGCTCCACCCTCACCACCATTAGAACTTATCTTCAAAGCTATCAGCTCAAAGAAAAAAAAGCAGCACACCACTCCCGGGAGGGCTTGAACCTCCAACCTTTCAGTAAACAGCAAATCGCGCTAGCCAATTGCGCCACGGAGACAGTTGCGCTCCACTCTCACCTCCGTCAGAACTTTTCTTCAGAGCTATCAGCCCAAAGAAAAAAAAGCGCCGCACCACCATCGGGTGGGCTCAAACCTCCAGCCTTTCGGTTAACAGCCCATCGCGCTAGCCAATTGCGCCACGGAGACAGTCATGCTCCACTCTCACCACCGTCAGAACATTTCTTCAGAGCTATCAGCCCCAAAAAAAAGCGCCGCACCCCCACCGGGTGGGCTCGAACCTCCAACATTTCGGTTAACAGCCGATCGCACGAGCCAATTGCGCCACGGAGACAGTACTGCTTCACTCTCACCACCATCAGAACATTTCTTCAGAGCTATCAGCCCAAAGAAAAAGAAGCGCCGCACCACCACCGGGTGGGCTCGAACCTCCAACCTTTCGGTTAACAGCCGATCGCGCTAGCCAATTGCGCCACGGAGACAGTCGTGCTCCACTCTCACCACCATCAGGACATATCTTCAAAGCTATCAGCGCAAAGAAAAAAGCAACACACCACTCCCGGGAGGGCTCGAACCTCGAACCTTTCCGTTAAAAGCTCATCGCACTAGCCAATTGCGCCACGGAGACAGTCGTGCTTCACTATCACCACCATCCCAACATATCTTCAAAGCTATCAGCCCAAAGAAAAAAAAGCACCGCTACACCACCGCGTGGGCTCGAACCTCCAACCTTTCGGTTAACAGCCGATCGCGCTAGCCAATTGCGCCACGGAAACGGTCCTGCTCCACTCTCACCACCATTAGATCTTATCTTCAAAGCTATCAGCTCAAAGAAAAAAAAGCAACACACCACTCCCGGGAAGGCTCGAACCTCCAACCTTTCGGTTAACAGCCGATCGCGCTAGCCAATTGCGCCACGGAGACAGTCATGCTCCACTCTCACCTCCGTCAGAACTTTTCTTCAGAGCTATCAGTTCAAAAAAAAAAAGCGCCGCACCATTCCCGGGAGAGCTCGAACCTCCAACCTTTTGGTTAGCAGTCGATCGCGCTAGCCAATTGCGCCACAGAGACAGTGCTGCTCCACTCTCACCACCATCAGAACATATCTTCAAAGCTATCAGCCCAAAGAAAAAAAAGCGGCGCACCCCCACCGGGTGGGCTCGAACCTCCAATCTTTCGGTTAACAGCCGATCGCGCGAGCCAATTGCGCCACGGAGACAGTCCTGCTCTACTCTCACCACCATCAGAACATATCTTCAAAGCTATCAGCCCAAAGAAAAAGAAGCGCCGCACCACCACCGGGTGGGCTCGAACCTCCAACTTTTCGGTTAACAGCCGATCGCGCTAGAAAATTGCGCCACGGAGACAGTCGTGCTCCACTCTCACCACCATCAGGACATATCTTCAAAGTTATCAGCGCAAAGAAAAAAGCAACACACCACTTCCGGGAGGGCTCGTACCTCGAACCTTTCGGTTAACAGCTCATCGCTCTAGCCAATTGCGCCAGGGAGACAGTCGTGCTCGACTATCACCACCATCACAACATATCTTCAAAGCTATCAGCCCAAAGAAAAAAAAGCACCGCACCACCACCGCGTGGGCTCGAACCTCCAACCTTTCGGTTAACAGCCGATCGCGCTAGCCAATTGCGCCACGGAAACAGTCCTGCTCCACTCTCACCACCATTAGAACTTATCTTCAAAGCTATCAGCCCAAAGAAAAAAAAAGCAACACACCACTCCCGGGAGGGCTCGAACCTCCAACCTTTCAGTTAACAGCCGATCGCACTAGCCAATTGCGCCACGGAGAGTGTCGTGCTCCACTCTCACCACCAACAGAACATATCTTCAAAGCTTTCAGCGCAAAGAAAAAAGCAACACACCATTCTCGGGAGGGCTTGAACCTCGAACCTTTTGGTTACCAGCTCATCGCACTAGCCAATTGCGCCACGGAGACAGTCGTGCTCCACTATCACCACCATTCCAACATATCTTCAAAGCTATCAGCCCAAAGGAAAAAAAGCGCCGCACCACCACCAGGTGGGCTCGAGCCTCACACCCTTCGGTTAATAGCCCATCGCACTAGCCAATTACGCCACGGAGGCAGTCGTGCTCCACTCTCATCACCATCAGAACATATCTTCAAAGCTATCAGCGCAAAGAAAAAAGCAACACACCACTCCCGGGAGGGCTCGAACCTCCAACCTTTCGGTTAACAGCCGATCGCGCTAGCCAATTGTGCCACGGAGACCATCCTGTACCACTCTCACCACCGTCAGAACATTTCTTCAGAGCTGTCAGCCCAAAGGAAAAAAAAGCGCCGGACCACCACCGGGTGGGCTCTAACCTCCAACCTTTTCGTTACCAGCCGATCGCGCTAGCGAATTGCGCCACAGAGAGAGTCGTGCTCCACTCTCACCACCAACAGAACATATCTTCAAAGCTATCAGCGCAAAAAAAAGCAACACACCAATCCCGGGAGGGCTTGAACCTCGAACTTTTCGGTTAACAGCCGATCGCGCTAGCCAATTGCGCCACGGAGACAGTCGTGCTCCACTCTCACCACCATCAGAACATATCTTCAAAGCTATCAGCCCAAAGAAAAAAAAAGCGCCGCACCACCACCGGGAGGGCTCGAACCTCCAACCTTTCGGTTAACGGCCGATCGCGCTAGCCAATTGCGCCACGGAGACAGTCATGCTCCACTCTCACCTCCGTCAGAACTTTTCTTCAGAGCTATCAGCCCAAAGAAAAAAAAGCGCCGCACCACCATCGGGTGGGCTCAAACCTCCAGCCTTTCGGTTAACAGCCCATCGCGCTAGCCAATCGCGCCACGGAGACAGTCATGCTCCACTCTCACCACCGTCAGAACATTTCTTCAGAGCTATCAGCCCCAAAAAAAGCGCCGCACCCCCACCGGGTGGGCTCGAACCTCCAACATTTCGGTTAACAGCCGATCGCGCGAGCCAATTGCGCCAGTCCTGCTTCACTCTCACCACCATCAGAACATTTCTTCAGAGCTATCAGCCTAAAGAAAAAGAAGCGCCGCACCACCACCGGGTGGGCTCGAACCTCCATACCTTTCGGTTAACAGCCGATCGCGCTAGCCAATTGCGCCACGGAGACAGTCGTGCTTCACTCTCACCACCATCAGGACATATCTTCAAAGCTATCAGAGCAAAGAAAAAAGCAACACACCACTCCCGGGAGGGCTCGAAACTCGAACCTTTCCGTTAAAAGCTCATCGCACTAGCCAATTGCGCCACGGAGACAGTCGTGCTTCACTATCACCACCATCCCAACATATCTTCAAAGCTATCAGCCCAAAGAAAAAAAAGCACCGCAACACCACCGCGTGGGCTCGAACCTCCAACCTTTCAGTTAACAGCCGATCGCGCTAGCCAATTGCGCCACGGAAACAGTCCTGCTCCACTCTCACCACCATTAGATCTTATCTTCAAAGCTATCAGCTCAAAGAAAAAAAAGCAACACACCACTCCCGGGAAGGCTCGAACCTCCAACCTTTCGGTTAACAGCCGATCGCGCTAGCCAATTGCGCCACGGCGACAGTCATGCTCCACTCTCACCTCCGTCAGAACTTTTCTTCAGAGCTATCAGTTCAAAGAAAAAAAAGCGCCGCACCACCATCGGGTGGGCTCAAACCTCCAACCTTTCAGTTAACAGCCGATCGCGCTAGAAAATTGCGCCACGGAGACAGTCTTGCTCCACTCTCACCACCATCAGAGCATATCTTCAAAGCTATCAGCCCAAAGAAAAAAAAAGCACCGCACCACCACCGCGTGGGCTCGAACCTCGAACCTTTCGGTTAACAGCTCATCGCACTAGCAATTGCGCCACGGAGACAGTCCCGCTCCACTCTCACCACCATCAGAACATATTTTCAAAGCTATCAGCGCAAAGAAAAAAGGAACACCACTCCCGGGAGAGCTCGAACCTCCAACCTTTCGGTTAACAGCCGATCGCGCTAGCCAATTCCGCCACAGAGACAGTGCTGCTCCACTCTCACCACCATCAGAACATATCTTCAAAGCTATCAGCCCAAAGAAAAAAAAGCGGCGCACCCCCACCGGGTGGGCTCGAACCTCCAATCTTTCGGTTAACAGCCGATCGCGCGAGCCAATTGCGCCACGGAGACAGTCCTGCTCTACTCTCACCACCATCAGAACATATCTTCAAAGCTATCAGCCCAAAGAAAAAAAAGCGCCGCACCACCACCGGGTGGGCTCGAACCTAGAACATTTCGGTTAACAGCCGATCGCGCTAGCCAATTGCGCCACGGAGACAGTCCTGCTCCACTCTCACCACCATCAGAACATTTCTTCAGAGCTATCAGTCCAAAGAAAAAGAAGCGCCGCACCACCACCGGGTGGGCTCGAACCTCCAACTTTTCGGTTAACAGTCGATCGCGCTAGAAAATTGCGCCACGGAGACAGTCGTGCTCCACTCTCACCACCATCAGGACATATCTTCAAAGCTATCAGCGCAAAGAAAAAAGCAACACACCACTCCCGGGAGGGCTCGTACCTCGAACATTTCGGTTAACAGCTCATCGCACTAGCCAATTGCGCCAGGGAGACAGTCGTGCTCCACTATCACCACCATCACAACATATCTTCAAAGCTATCAGCCCAAAGAAAAAAAAGCACCGCACCACCACCGCGTGGGCTCGAACCTCCAACCTTTCGGTTAACAGCCGATCGCGCTAACCAATTGCGCCACGGAAACAGTCCTGCTCCACTCTCACCACCATTAGAACTTATCTTCAAAGCTATCAGCCCAAAGAAAAAAAAAGCAACACACCACTCCCGGGAGGGCTCGAACCTCCAACCTTTCAGTTAACAGCCGATCGCGCTAGCCAATTGCGCCACGGAGAGAGTCGTGCTCCACTCTCACCACCAACAGAACATATCTTCAAAGCTATCAGCGCAAAGAAAAAAGCAACACACCATTCCCGGGAGGGCTTGAACCTCGAACCTTTTGGTTACCAGCTCATCGCACTAGCCAATTGCGCCACGGAGACAGTCGTGCTCCACTATCACCACCATTCCAACATATCTTCAAAGCTATCAGCCCAAAAGAAAAAAAGCGCCGCACCACCACCAGGTGGGCTCGAGCCTCACACCCTTCGGTTAATAGCCCATCGCGCTAGCCAATTACGCCACGGAGGCAGTCGTGCTCCACTCTCATCACCATCAGAACATATCTTCAAAGCTATCGGCGCAAAGAAAAAAGCAACACACCACTCCCGGGGAGCTCGAACCTCCAACCTTTCGGTTAACAGCCGATCGCGCTAGCCAATTGCGCCACGGAGACCGTCCTGTACCACTCTCACCACCGTCAGAACATTTCTTCAGAGCTGTCAGCCCAAAGGAAAAAAAAGCGCCGGACCACCACCGGGTGGGCTCTAACCTCCAACCTTTTCGTTAACAGCCGATCGCGCTAGCGAATTGCGCCACAGAGAGAGTCGTGCTCCACTCTCACCACCAACAGAACATATCTTCAAAGCTATCAGCGCAAAGAAAAAAGCAACACACCAATCCCGGGAGGGCTTGAACCTCAAACCTTTCGGTTAACAGCCGATCGCGCTAGCCAATTGCGCCACGGAGACAGTCGTGCTCCACTCTCACCACCATAAGAACATATCTTCATAGCTATCACTGCAAAGAAAAAAGCAACACACCACTCCCGCGAGGGCTCGAATCTCCAACGTTTCCGTTAACAGCCGATCGCGCTAGCCAATTGCGCCACGGAGGCAGTCCTGCTCACTCTCACCACCATCAGAACATATCTTCCAAGCTATCAGCCGAAAGAAAAACAGCGCCGCACCACCACCGGGTGGGCTAGAACCTCCAACCTTTCGGTTAACAGCCGATCGCGCTAGCCAATTGCGCCACGGAGACAGTCCCGCTCCATTCTCACCACCATTAGAACATATGTTCAAAGCTATCAGCGCAAAGAAAAAAGCAACACCACTCCCGGGAGAGCTCGAACCTCCAACCTTTCGGTTAACAGCCAATCGCGCTAGCCGATTCCGCCACAGAGACAGTCCTGCTACACTCTCCGCACCATCAGAACATATCTTGAGAGCTATCTGCCCAAAGAAAAAAAAGCGCCGCACCCCCACCGGGTGGGCTCGAACCTCCAACCTTTCGGTTAACAGCCGATCGCGCTAGCCAATTGCGCCACGGAGACAGTCCTGCTCCACTCTCACCACCATCAGAACATATCTTCAAAGCTATCAGCCCAAAGAAAAAAAAGCGCCGCACCACCATCGGGTGGGCTCGAACCTCCAACATTTCGGTTAACAGCCGATCGCGCAAGCCAATTGCGCCACGGAGACAGTCCTGCTTCACTCTCACCACCATCAGAACATTTCTTCAGAGCTATCAGCCCAAAGAAATAGAGGCGCCGCACCACCACCGGGTGGGCTCGAACCTCCAACCTTTCGGTTAACAGCCGATCGCGCTAGCCAATTGCGCCACGGAGACAGTCGTGCTCCACTCTCACCACCATCAGGACATATCTTCAAAGCTATCAGCGCAAAGAAAAAAGCAACACACCACTCCCGGGAGGGCTCGAACCTCGAACCTTTCCGTTAAAAGCTCATCGCACTAGCCGATTGCGCCACGGAGACATTCGTGCTTCACTATCACCACCATCCCAACATATCTTCAAAGCTATCAGCCCAAAGAAAAAAAAGCACCGCAACACCACCGCGTGGGCTCGAACCTCCAACCTTTCGGTTAACAGCCGATCGCGCTAGCCAATTGCGCCACGGAAACAGTCCTGCTCCACTCTCACCACCATTAGATCTTATCTTCAAAGCTATCAGCTCAAAGAAAAAAAAGCAACACACCACTCCCGGGTGGCTCGAACCTCCAACCTTTCGGTTAACAGCCGATCGCGCTAGCCAATTGCGCCACGGAGACAGTCATGCTCCACTCTCACCTCCGTCAGAACTTTTTTTCAGAGCTATCAGTTCAAAGAAAAAAAGCGCCGCACCACCATCGGGTGGGCTCAAACCTCCAACCTTTCAGTTAACAGCCGATCGCGCAAGAAAATTGCGCCACGGAGACAGTCTTGCTCCACTCTCACCACCATCAGAGCATATCTTCAAAGCTATCAGCCCAAAGAAAAAAAAGCACCGCACCACCACCGTGTGGGCTCGAACCTCGAACCTTTCTGTTAACAGCTCATCGCACTAGCAATTGCGCCACGGAGACAGTCCCGCTCCACTCTCACCACCATCAGATTATATGTTCAAAGCTATCAGCGCAAAGAAAAAAGCAACACCACTCCCGGGAGAGCTCGAACCTCCAACCTTTCGGTTAACAGCCGATCACGCTAGCCGATTCCGCCACAGAGACAGTCCTGCTTCACTCTCACCACCACCAGAACATTTCTTCAGAGCTATCAGCCCAAAGAAAAAGAGGCGCCGCACCACCACAGGGTGGGCTCGAACCTCCAACCTTTCGGTTAACAGCCGATCGCGCTAGCCAATTGCGCCACGGAGACAGTCGTGGTCCACTCTCACCACCATCAGGACATATGTTCAAAGCTATCAGCGCAAAGAAAAAAGCAACACACCACTCCCGGGAGGGCTCGAACCTCGAACCTTTCCGTTAAAAGCTCATCGCACTAGCCAATTGCGCCACGGAGACAGTCGTGCTTCACTATCACCACCATCCCAACATATCTTCAAAGCTATCAGCCCAAAGAAAAAAAAGCACCGCAACACCACCGCGTGGGCTCGAACCTCCAACCTTTCGGTTAACAGCCGATCGCGCTAGCCAATTGCGCCACGGAGACAGTCGTGCTCCACTCTCACCACCATCAGGACATATGTTCAAAGCTATCAGCGCAAAGAAAAAAGCAACACACCACTCCCGGGAGGGCTCGAACCTCGAACCTTTCCGTTAAAAGCTCATCGCACTAGCCAATTGCGCCACGGAGACAGTCGTGCTTCACTATCACCACCATCCCAACATATCTTCAAAGCTATCAGCCCAAAGAAAAAAAAGCACCGCAACACCACCGCGTGGGCTCGAACCTCCAACCTTTCGGTTAACAGCCGATCGCGCTAGCCAATTGCGCCACGGAGACAGCCATGCTCCACTCTCACCTCCGTCAGAACTTTTCTTCAGAGCTATCAGTTCAAAGAAAAAAAAAGCGCCGCACCACCATCGGGTGGGCTCAAACCTCCAACCTTTCAGTTAACAGCCGATCGCGCTAGAAAATTGCGCCACGGAGACAGTCTTGCTCCACTCTCACCACCATCAGAGCATATCTTCAAAGCTATCAGCCCAAAGAAAAAAAAGCACCGCACCACCACCGCGTGGGCTCGAACCTCGAACGTTTTGGTTAACAGCTCATCGCACTAGCAATTGCGCCACGGAGACAGTCCCACTCCACTCTCACCACCATCAGATTATATGTTCAAAGCTATCAGCGCAAAGAAAAAAGCAACACCACTCCCGGGAGAGCTCAAACCTCCAACCTTTTGGTTAACAGCCGATCACGCTAGCCAATTCCGCCACAGAGACAGTGCTGCTCCACTCTCACCACCATCAGAACATATCTTCAAAGCTATCAGCCCAAAGAAAAAAAAGCGGCGCACCCCCACCGGGTGGGCTCGAACCTCCAATCTTTCGGTTAAAAGCCGATCGCGCGAGCCAATTGCGCCACGGAGACAGTCCTGCTCTACTCTCACCACCATCAGAACATATCTTCAAAGCTATCAGCCCAAAGAAAAAAAAGCGCCGCACCACCACCGGGTGGGCTCGAACCTAGAACATTTCGGTTAACAGCCGATCGCGCTAGCCAATTGCGCCACGGAGACAGTCCTGCTCCACTCTCACCACCATCAGAACATTTCTTCAGAGCTATCAGCCCAAAGAAAAAGAAGCGCCGCACCATCACCGGGTGGGCTCGAACCTCCAACTTTTCGGTTAACAGCCGATCACGCTAGAAAATTGCGCCACGGAGACAGTCGTGCTCCACTCTCACCACCATCAGGACATTTCTTCAGAGTTATCAGCCCAAAGGAAAAAAAGCGCCGAACCACCACCGGGTGGGCTCGAGCCTCCTACCTTTCGGTTAATAGCCCATCGCGCTAGCCAATTGCGCCACGGAGACAGTCGTGCTCCATTCTCACCACTATCAGAACATACCTTCAAAGCTATCAGCGCAAAGAAAAAAGCAACACACCACTCCCGGGAGGGCTCGTACCTCGAACCTTTCGGTTAACAGCTCATCGCACTAGCCAATTGCGCCAGGGAGACAGTCGTGCTCCACTATCACCATCATCACAACATATCTTCAAAGCTATCAGCCCAAAGAAAAAAAAAGCAACACACCACTCCCGGGAGGGCTCGAACCTCCAACCTTTCAGTTAACAACCGATCGCGCTAGCCAATTGCGCAACGGAGACAGTCGTGCTCCACTCTCACCACCGTCAGAACATTTCTTCAGAGCTATCAGCCCAAAGGAAAAAAAGCGCCGCACCACCACCGGGTGGGCTCGAGCCTCCAACCTTTCGGTTAATAGCCCATCGCGCTAGCCAATTGCGCCACGGAGACAGTCGTGCTCCATTCTAACCACTATCAGAACATACCTTCAAAGCTATCAGCGCAAAGAAAAAAAGCAACACACCACTCCCGGGAGGGCTAGAATCCCCAACCTTTCGGTTAGCAGCCGATCGCGCTAACCAATTGCGCCATGGAGACAGTCATGCTTCACTCTCACCACCGTCAGAACATTTCTTCAGAGCTATCAGCCCAAAGAAAAAAAAGCGCCGCACCACAATCGGGTGGGCTTGAACCTTCAACCTTTCGGTTAACAGCCGATCGCGATAGCCAATTGCGCCACGGAGACAGTCCTGCTGCACTCTCAACACCATCAGAACATATCTTCAAAGCTATCAGCCCAAAGAAAAAAAAGCGCCCCACCACCACCGCGTGGGCTCGAACATCCAACCTTTCGGTTAACAGCCGATCGCGCTAGCCAATTGCGCCACGGAGACAGTCCAGCTCCACTCTCACCACCATCAGAACATATCTTCAAAGCTATCAGCCCAAAGAAATAAAAGCGCCGCACCACCACCGGGTGGGCTCGAACCTCCAACATTTCGGTTAACAGCCGATCGCGCCAGCCAATTGCGCCACGGAGACAGTCGTGCTCCACTCTCACCACCATCAGAACATATCTTCAAAGCTATCAGCCCAAAGAAAAAAAAGCGGCGCACCCCCACTGGGTGGGCTCGAACCTCCAACCTTTCGGTTAACAGCCGATCGCGCGAGCCGATTGCGCCACGGAGAAATCCTGCTCCACTCTCCCCACCGTCAGAACATTTCTTCAGAGCTGTCAGCCTAAAGGAAAAAAAGCGCCGGACCACCACCGGGTGGGCTCGAACCTCGAACCTTTTGGTTAACAGCCGATCGCACTAGCCAATTGCGCCACGGAGAGAGTCGTGCTGCACTCTCACCACCAACAGAACATATCTTCAAAGCTATCAGCGCAAAGAAAAAAGCAACACACCACTCCCGGGAGGGCTCGAACCTCCAACCTTTTGGTTAACAGCTCATCGCACTAGCCAATCGCGCCACGGAGACAGTCGTGCTCCACTATCACCACCATCCCAACATATCTTCAAAGCTATCAACCCGAAGAAAAAAAAGCACCGCACCACCACCGCGTGGGCTCGAACCTCCAACCTTTCGGTTAACAGCCGATCGCGCTAGCAAATTGCGCCACGGAGACAGTCATGCTCCACTCTCACCTCCGTCAGAACTTTTCTTCAGAGCTATCAGCCCAAAGAAAAAAAAGCGCCGCACTACCATCGGGTGGGCTCGAACCTCCAGCATTGCGGTTAACAGCCCATCGCGCTAGCCAATTGCGCCACGGAGACAGTCATGCTCCACTCTCACCACCGTCAGAACATTTCTTCAGAGCTATCAGCCCAAAGAAAAAAAAGCGACGCACCACCACAGGGTGGGCGCGAACCTCCAACCTTTCGGTTAACATCCGATCGCGCTAGCCGATTGCGCCACGGAGACAGTCCTGCTCCACTCTCATCACCATCAGAACATATCTTCAAAGCTATCAGCCCATAGAAAAAAAAGCCCGCACCACCACCGAGTGGGATTGAACCTCCAACCTTTCGGTTAACAGCCGATCGCGCTAGCCAATTGCACCACGGAGACCGTCCTGCTCCACTCTCACCACCGTCAGAACATTTCTTCAGACCTGTCAGCCTAAAGGAAAAAAAAGCGCCGGACCACCACCGGGTGGGCTCGAACCTCCAACCTTTTCGTTAACAGCCGATCGCGCTAGCCGATTGCGCCACAGAGAGAGTCGTGCTTCACTCTCACCACCAACAGAACATATCTTCAAAGCTATCAGCGCAAAGAAAAAAGCAACACACCACTCCCGGAAGGACTTGAACCTCGAACCTTTCGGTTAACAGCCGATCGCGCTAGCCAATAGCGCCACGGAGACAGTCGTGCTCCACTCTCACCATCATCAGAACATATCTTCAAAGCTATCACTGCAAAGAAAAAAGCAACACACCACACCCGAGAGGGCTCGAATCTCCAACCTTTCCGTTAAGAGCCGATCGCGCTAGCCAATTGCGCCACGGAGGCAGTCCTGCTCCACTCTCACCACCATCAGAACATATCTTCAAAGCTATCAGCCGAAAGAAAAAACAGCGCCGCACCACCACCGGGTGGGCTCAAACCTCCAACCTTTCGGTTAACAGCCGATCGCGCTAGCCAATTGCGCCACGGAGACAGTCCCGCTCCACTCTCACCACCATTAGAACATATGTTCAAAGCTATCAGCGCAAAGAAAAAAGCAACACCACTCCCGGGAGAGCTCGAACCTCCAACCTTTTGGTTAACAGCCGATCGCGTTAGCCAATTCCGCCACAGAGACAGTCCTGCTCCACTCTCCGCACCATCAGAACCTATCTTGAGAGCTATCTGCCCAAAGAAAAAAAAAGCGCCGCACCCCCACCGGGTGGGCTCGAACCTCCAACCTTTCGGTTAACAGCCGATCGCGCTAGCCAATTGCGCCACGGAGACAGTCCTGCTCCACTCTCACCACCATCAGAACATATCTTCAAAGCTATCAGGCCCAAGAGAAAAAAGCGCCGCACCACCATCGGGTGGGCTCGAACCTCCAACATTTCGGTTAACAGCCGATCGCGCTGGCCAATTGCGCCACGGAGACAGTCGTGCTCCACTCTCACCACCATCAGGACATATCTTCAAAGCTATCAGCGCAAAGAAAAAAGCAACACACCACTCCCGGGAGGGCTCGAACCTCGAACCTTTCCTATAAAAGCTCATCGCACTAGCCAATTGCGCCACGGAGAAAGTCGTGCTCCACGATCACCGCCATCCCGACATTTCTTCAGAGCTATCAGCCCAAAGGAAAAAAAGCGCCGCACCACCACCGGGTGGGCTCGAGCCTCCAACCCTTCGGTTGATAGCCCATCGCGCTAGCCAATTACGCCACGGAGACAGTCGTGCTCCACTCTCATCACCATTAGAACATATCTTCAAAGCTATCAGCGCAAAGAAAAAAGCAACACACCACTCCCGGGAGGGCTCGAACCTCCAACGTTTCGGTTAACAGCCGATCGCGATAGCCAATTGCGCCACGGAGACAGTCATGCTCCACTCTCACCTCCGTCAGAACTTTTCTTCAGAGCTATCAGCCCAAAGAAAAAAAAGCGCCGCACCACCATCGGGTGGGCTCAAACCTCCAGCCTTTCGGTTACCAGCCCATCGCGCTACCCAATTGCGCCACGGAAACAGTCATGCTCCACTCTCACCACCGTCAGAACATTTCTTCAGAGCTATCAGCCCAAAAAAAAGCGCCGCACCCCCACCGGGTGGGCTCGAACCTCCAACCTTTCAGGTAACAGCCGATCGCGCGAGCCAATTGCGCCACGGAGACAGTCCTGCTCTACTCTCACCACCATCAGAACATATCTTCAAAGCTATCAGCCCAAAGAAAAAAAAGCGCCGCACCACCATCGGGTGGGCTCGAACCTCCAACATTACGGTTAACAGCCGATCGCGCTAGCCAATTGCGCCACTAAGACAGTCCTGCTTCACTCTCACCACCATCAGAACATTTCTTCAGAGCTATCAGCCCAAAGAAAAAGAAGCGCCGCACCACCACCGGGTGGGCTCGAACCTCCAACCTTTCGGTTAACAGCTGATCGCGCTAGCCAATTGCGCCACGGAGACAGTCCTGCTCCACTCTCACCACCGTCAGAACATTTCTTCAGAGCTATCAGCCCAAAGAAAAAAAAGCGCCGCACGACCACCGGGTGGGCTCGAACCTCCAATCTTTCCGTTAACAGCCGATCGCGCTAGTCAATTGCGCCACGGAGGCAGTCCTGCTCCACTCTCACCACCATCAGAACATATCTTCAAAGCTATCAGCCGAAAGAAAAAAAGCGCCGCACCACCATCGGGTGGGCTCGAACCTCCAACCTTTCGGTTAACAGCCGATCGCGCTAGCCGATTGCGCCACGGAGACAGTCCCGCTCCACTCTCACCACCATCAGAACATATGTTCAAAGCTATCAGCGCAAAGAAAAAAGCAACACACCACTCCCGGGAGAGCTGGAACCTCCAACCTTTCAGTTAACAGCCGATCGCGCTAGCCAATTCCGCCACAGAGACAGTCCTGCTCCACTCATCGCACCATCTGAACATATGCTGAAAGCTATCAGCCCAAAGAAGAAAAAGCGCCGCACCACCACCGGGTGGGCTCGAACCTCCAAACTTTTGGTTAACAGCTGATCGCGCTAGCCAATTGCGCCACGGAGACAGTCCTGCTCCCCTCTCACCACCATCAGAACATATCTTCAAAGCTATCAGCCCAAAGAAAAAAAAGCGCCGCACCACCACCGCGTGGGCTCGAACATCCAACCTTTCGGTTAACAGCCGATCGCGCTAGCCAATTGCGCCACGGAGACAGACCTGCTCCACTCTCACCCCCATCAGAAAAATCTTCAAAGCTATCAGCCCAAAGAAAAAAAAAGCGCCGCACCACCAACGGGTGGGCTCGAACCTCCAACCTTTCAGTTAACAGCCGATCGCGCCAGCCAATTGCGCCACGGAGACAGTCATGCTCCACTCTCACCACCGTCAGAACATTTCTTCAGAGCTGTCAGCCCAAAGGAAAAAAAGCGCCGGACCACCACCGGATGGGCTCGAACCTCGAAACTTTCGGTTAACAGCCGATCGCGCTAGCCAATTGCGCCACGGAGACAGTCGTGCTCCACTTGCACCACCATCAGTACATATCTTCAAAGCTATCACTGCAAAGAAAAAAGCAACACACCACTCCCGAGAGGGCTCGAATCTCCAATCTTTCCGTCAACAGCCGATCGCGCTAGCCAATTGCGCCACGGAGGCAGTCCTGCTCCACTCTCACCACCATCAGAACATATCTTCAAAGCTATCAGCCGAAAGAAAAAAAAGCGCCGCACCACCACCGGGTGGGCTCGAACCTCCAACCTTTCGGTTAACAGCCGATCGCGCCAGCCAATTGCGCCACGGAGACAGTCCCGCTCCACTCTCACCACCATCAGAACATATGTTCAAAGCTATCAGCGCAAAGAAAAAAGCAACACACCACTCCCGGGAGAGCTCGAACCTCCAACCTTTCAGTTAACAGCCGATCGCGCTAGCCAATTCCGCCACAGAGACAGTCCTGCTCCACTCTCCGCACCACCATTAGAACATATCTTCAAAGCTATCAGCCCAAAAAAAAAGCGCCGCACCAGCACCGGGTGGGCTCGAACCTCCAACCTTTCGGTTAACAGCCGATCGCGCCAGCCAATTGCGCCACGGAGACAGTCCTGCTCTACTCTCACCACCATCAGAACATTTCTTCAGAGCTATCAGCCCAAAGAAAAAGAAGCGCCGCACCACCACCGGGTGGGCTCGAACCTCTAAGGTTTCGGTTAACAGCCGAACGTGCTAGCCGATTGCGCCACGGAGACAGCCGTGCTCCACTCTCACCACCGTCAGAACATTTCTTCAGAGCTATCAGCCCAAAGAAAAAAAAGCGCCGCACGACCACCGGGTGGGCTCGAACCTCCAATCTTTCCGTTAACAGCCGATCGCGCTAGTCAATTGCGCCACGGAGGCAGTCCTGCTCCACTCTCACCACCATCAGAACATATCTTCAAAGCTATCAGCCGAAAGAAAAAAAAAGCGCCGCACGACCACCGGGTGGGCTCGAACCTACAATCTTTCGGTTAACAGCCGATCGCGCTAGCCGATTGCGCCACGGAGAAATCCTGCTCCACTCTCACCACCGTCAGAACATTTCTTCAGAGCTGTCAGCCCAAACGAAAAAAAGCGCCGGACCACCAACTGGTGGGCTCGAACCTCCAACCATTTGGTTAAGAGCCGATCGCGCTAGCCAATTGCGCCACGGAGAGAGTCGTGCTCCACTCTCACCACCAACAGAACATAACTTCAAAGCTATCAGCGCAAAGAAAAAAGCAACACACCATTCCCGGGAGGGCTCGAACCTCGAACCTTTTGGTTAACAGCTCATCGTACTAGCGAATTGCGCCACGGAGACAGTCGTGCTCCACTATCACCACCATTCCAACATATCTTCAAAGCTATCAGCCCAAAGGAAAAAAAGCGCCGCACCACCACCAGGTGGGCTCGAGCCTCACACCCTTCGGTTAATTGCCCATCGCGCTAGCCAATTACGCCACGGAGGCAGTCGTGCTCCACTCTCATCACCATCAGAACATATCTTCAAAGCTATCAGCGCAAAGAAAAAAGCAACACACCACTCCCGGGAGGGCTCAAACCTCCAACCTTTTGGTTAACAGCCGATCACGCTAGCCAATTCCGCCACAGAGACAGTGCTGCTCCACTCTCACCACCATCAGAACATATCTTCAAAGCTATCAGCCCAAAGAAAAAAAAGCGGCGCACCCCCACCGGGTGGGCTCGAACCTCCAATCTTTCGGTTAAAAGCCGATCGCGCGAGCCAATTGCGCCACGGAGACAGTCCTGCTCTACTCTCACCACCATCAGAACATATCTTCAAAGCTATCAGCCCAAAGAAAAAAAAGCGCCGCACCACCACCGGGTGGGCTCGAACCTAGAACATTTCGGTTAACAGCCGATCGCGCTAGCCAATTGCGCCACGGAGACAGTCCTGCTCCACTCTCACCACCATCAGAACATTTCTTCAGAGCTATCAGCCCAAAGAAAAAGAAGCGCCGCACCATCACCGGGTGGGCTCGAACCTCCAACTTTTCGGTTAACAGCCGATCACGCTAGAAAATTGCGCCACGGAGACAGTCGTGCTCCACTCTCACCACCATCAGGACATTTCTTCAGAGTTATCAGCCCAAAGGAAAAAAAGCGCCGAACCACCACCGGGTGGGCTCGAGCCTCCTACCTTTCGGTTAATAGCCCATCGCGCTAGCCAATTGCGCCACGGAGACAGTCGTGCTCCATTCTCACCACTATCAGAACATACCTTCAAAGCTATCAGCGCAAAGAAAAAAGCAACACACCACTCCCGGGAGGGCTCGTACCTCGAACCTTTCGGTTAACAGCTCATCGCACTAGCCAATTGCGCCAGGGAGACAGTCGTGCTCCACTATCACCATCATCACAACATATCTTCAAAGCTATCAGCCCAAAGAAAAAAAAAGCAACACACCACTCCCGGGAGGGCTCGAACCTCCAACCTTTCAGTTAACAACCGATCGCGCTAGCCAATTGCGCAACGGAGACAGTCGTGCTCCACTCTCACCACCGTCAGAACATTTCTTCAGAGCTATCAGCCCAAAGGAAAAAAAGCGCCGCACCACCACCGGGTGGGCTCGAGCCTCCAACCTTTCGGTTAATAGCCCATCGCGCTAGCCAATTGCGCCACGGAGACAGTCGTGCTCCATTCTAACCACTATCAGAACATACCTTCAAAGCTATCAGCGCAAAGAAAAAAAGCAACACACCACTCCCGGGAGGGCTAGAATCCCCAACCTTTCGGTTAGCAGCCGATCGCGCTAACCAATTGCGCCATGGAGACAGTCATGCTTCACTCTCACCACCGTCAGAACATTTCTTCAGAGCTATCAGCCCAAAGAAAAAAAAGCGCCGCACCACAATCGGGTGGGCTTGAACCTTCAACCTTTCGGTTAACAGCCGATCGCGATAGCCAATTGCGCCACGGAGACAGTCCTGCTGCACTCTCAACACCATCAGAACATATCTTCAAAGCTATCAGCCCAAAGAAAAAAAAGCGCCCCACCACCACCGCGTGGGCTCGAACATCCAACCTTTCGGTTAACAGCCGATCGCGCTAGCCAATTGCGCCACGGAGACAGTCCAGCTCCACTCTCACCACCATCAGAACATATCTTCAAAGCTATCAGCCCAAAGAAATAAAAGCGCCGCACCACCACCGGGTGGGCTCGAACCTCCAACATTTCGGTTAACAGCCGATCGCGCCAGCCAATTGCGCCACGGAGACAGTCGTGCTCCACTCTCACCACCATCAGAACATATCTTCAAAGCTATCAGCCCAAAGAAAAAAAAGCGGCGCACCCCCACTGGGTGGGCTCGAACCTCCAACCTTTCGGTTAACAGCCGATCGCGCGAGCCGATTGCGCCACGGAGAAATCCTGCTCCACTCTCCCCACCGTCAGAACATTTCTTCAGAGCTGTCAGCCTAAAGGAAAAAAAGCGCCGGACCACCACCGGGTGGGCTCGAACCTCGAACCTTTTGGTTAACAGCCGATCGCACTAGCCAATTGCGCCACGGAGAGAGTCGTGCTCCACTCTCACCACCAACAGAACATATCTTCAAAGCTATCAGCGCAAAGAAAAAAGCAACACACCACTCCCGGGAGGGCTCGAACCTCCAACCTTTTGGTTAACAGCTCATCGCACTAGCCAATCGCGCCACGGAGACAGTCGTGCTCCACTATCACCACCATCCCAACATATCTTCAAAGCTATCAACCCGAAGAAAAAAAAGCACCGCACCACCACCGCGTGGGCTCGAACCTCCAACCTTTCGGTTAACAGCCGATCGCGCTAGCAAATTGCGCCACGGAGACAGTCATGCTCCACTCTCACCTCCGTCAGAACTTTTCTTCAGAGCTATCAGCCCAAAGAAAAAAAAGCGCCGCACTACCATCGGGTGGGCTCGAACCTCCAGCATTGCGGTTAACAGCCCATCGCGCTAGCCAATTGCGCCACGGAGACAGTCATGCTCCACTCTCACCACCGTCAGAACATTTCTTCAGAGCTATCAGCCCAAAGAAAAAAAAGCGACGCACCACCACAGGGTGGGCGCGAACCTCCAACCTTTCGGTTAACATCCGATCGCGCTAGCCGATTGCGCCACGGAGACAGTCCTGCTCCACTCTCATCACCATCAGAACATATCTTCAAAGCTATCAGCCCATAGAAAAAAAAGCCCGCACCACCACCGAGTGGGATTGAACCTCCAACCTTTCGGTTAACAGCCGATCGCGCTAGCCAATTGCACCACGGAGACCGTCCTGCTCCACTCTCACCACCGTCAGAACATTTCTTCAGACCTGTCAGCCTAAAGGAAAAAAAAGCGCCGGACCACCACCGGGTGGGCTCGAACCTCCAACCTTTTCGTTAACAGCCGATCGCGCTAGCCGATTGCGCCACAGAGAGAGTCGTGCTTCACTCTCACCACCAACAGAACATATCTTCAAAGCTATCAGCGCAAAGAAAAAAGCAACACACCACTCCCGGAAGGACTTGAACCTCGAACCTTTCGGTTAACAGCCGATCGCGCTAGCCAATAGCGCCACGGAGACAGTCGTGCTCCACTCTCACCATCATCAGAACATATCTTCAAAGCTATCACTGCAAAGAAAAAAGCAACACACCACACCCGAGAGGGCTCGAATCTCCAACCTTTCCGTTAAGAGCCGATCGCGCTAGCCAATTGCGCCACGGAGGCAGTCCTGCTCCACTCTCACCACCATCAGAACATATCTTCAAAGCTATCAGCCGAAAGAAAAAACAGCGCCGCACCACCACCGGGTGGGCTCAAACCTCCAACCTTTCGGTTAACAGCCGATCGCGCTAGCCAATTGCGCCACGGAGACAGTCCCGCTCCACTCTCACCACCATTAGAACATATGTTCAAAGCTATCAGCGCAAAGAAAAAAGCAACACCACTCCCGGGAGAGCTCGAACCTCCAACCTTTTGGTTAACAGCCGATCGCGTTAGCCAATTCCGCCACAGAGACAGTCCTGCTCCACTCTCCGCACCATCAGAACCTATCTTGAGAGCTATCTGCCCAAAGAAAAAAAAAGCGCCGCACCCCCACCGGGTGGGCTCGAACCTCCAACCTTTCGGTTAACAGCCGATCGCGCTAGCCAATTGCGCCACGGAGACAGTCCTGCTCCACTCTCACCACCATCAGAACATATCTTCAAAGCTATCAGGCCCAAGAGAAAAAAGCGCCGCACCACCATCGGGTGGGCTCGAACCTCCAACATTTCGGTTAACAGCCGATCGCGCTGGCCAATTGCGCCACGGAGACAGTCGTGCTCCACTCTCACCACCATCAGGACATATCTTCAAAGCTATCAGCGCAAAGAAAAAAGCAACACACCACTCCCGGGAGGGCTCGAACCTCGAACCTTTCCTTTAAAAGCTCATCGCACTAGCCAATTGCGCCACGGAGAAAGTCGTGCTCCACGATCACCGCCATCCCGACATTTCTTCAGAGCTATCAGCCCAAAGGAAAAAAAGCGCCGCACCACCACCGGGTGGGCTCGAGCCTCCAACCCTTCGGTTGATAGCCCATCGCGCTAGCCAATTACGCCACGGAGACAGTCGTGCTCCACTCTCATCACCATTAGAACATATCTTCAAAGCTATCAGCGCAAAGAAAAAAGCAACACACCACTCCCGGGAGGGCTCGAACCTCCAACGTTTCGGTTAACAGCCGATCGCGATAGCCAATTGCGCCACGGAGACAGTCATGCTCCACTCTCACCTCCGTCAGAACTTTTCTTCAGAGCTATCAGCCCAAAGAAAAAAAAGCGCCGCACCACCATCGGGTGGGCTCAAACCTCCAGCCTTTCGGTTACCAGCCCATCGCGCTACCCAATTGCGCCACGGAAACAGTCATGCTCCACTCTCACCACCGTCAGAACATTTCTTCAGAGCTATCAGCCCAAAAAAAAGCGCCGCACCCCCACCGGGTGGGCTCGAACCTCCAACCTTTCAGGTAACAGCCGATCGCGCGAGCCAATTGCGCCACGGAGACAGTCCTGCTCTACTCTCACCACCATCAGAACATATCTTCAAAGCTATCAGCCCAAAGAAAAAAAAGCGCCGCACCACCATCGGGTGGGCTCGAACCTCCAACATTACGGTTAACAGCCGATCGCGCTAGCCAATTGCGCCACTAAGACAGTCCTGCTTCACTCTCACCACCATCAGAACATTTCTTCAGAGCTATCAGCCCAAAGAAAAAGAAGCGCCGCACCACCACCGGGTGGGCTCGAACCTCCAACCTTTCGGTTAACAGCTGATCGCGCTAGCCAATTGCGCCACGGAGACAGTCCTGCTCCACTCTCACCACCGTCAGAACATTTCTTCAGAGCTATCAGCCCAAAGAAAAAAAAGCGCCGCACGACCACCGGGTGGGCTCGAACCTCCAATCTTTCCGTTAACAGCCGATCGCGCTAGTCAATTGCGCCACGGAGGCAGTCCTGCTCCACTCTCACCACCATCAGAACATATCTTCAAAGCTATCAGCCGAAAGAAAAAAAGCGCCGCACCACCATCGGGTGGGCTCGAACCTCCAACCTTTCGGTTAACAGCCGATCGCGCTAGCCGATTGCGCCACGGAGACAGTCCCGCTCCACTCTCACCACCATCAGAACATATGTTCAAAGCTATCAGCGCAAAGAAAAAAGCAACACACCACTCCCGGGAGAGCTGGAACCTCCAACCTTTCAGTTAACAGCCGATCGCGCTAGCCAATTCCGCCACAGAGACAGTCCTGCTCCACTCATCGCACCATCTGAACATATGCTGAAAGCTATCAGCCCAAAGAAGAAAAAGCGCCGCACCACCACCGGGTGGGCTCGAACCTCCAAACTTTTGGTTAACAGCTGATCGCGCTAGCCAATTGCGCCACGGAGACAGTCCTGCTCCCCTCTCACCCCCATCAGAAAAATCTTCAAAGCTATCAGCCCAAAGAAAAAAAAAGCGCCGCACCACCAACGGGTGGGCTCGAACCTCCAACCTTTCAGTTAACAGCCGATCGCGCCAGCCAATTGCGCCACGGAGACAGTCATGCTCCACTCTCACCACCGTCAGAACATTTCTTCAGAGCTGTCAGCCCAAAGGAAAAAAAGCGCCGGACCACCACCGGATGGGCTCGAACCTCGAAACTTTCGGTTAACAGCCGATCGCGCTAGCCAATTGCGCCACGGAGACAGTCGTGCTCCACTTGCACCACCATCAGTACATATCTTCAAAGCTATCACTGCAAAGAAAAAAGCAACACACCACTCCCGAGAGGGCTCGAATCTCCAATCTTTCCGTCAACAGCCGATCGCGCTAGCCAATTGCGCCACGGAGGCAGTCCTGCTCCACTCTCACCACCATCAGAACATATCTTCAAAGCTATCAGCCGAAAGAAAAAAAAGCGCCGCACCACCACCGGGTGGGCTCGAACCTCCAACCTTTCGGTTAACAGCCGATCGCGCCAGCCAATTGCGCCACGGAGACAGTCCCGCTCCACTCTCACCACCATCAGAACATATGTTCAAAGCTATCAGCGCAAAGAAAAAAGCAACACACCACTCCCGGGAGAGCTCGAACCTCCAACCTTTCAGTTAACAGCCGATCGCGCTAGCCAATTCCGCCACAGAGACAGTCCTGCTCCACTCTCCGCACCACCATTAGAACATATCTTCAAAGCTATCAGCCCAAAAAAAAAAGCGCCGCACCAGCACCGGGTGGGCTCGAACCTCCAACCTTTCGGTTAACAGCCGATCGCGCCAGCCAATTGCGCCACGGAGACAGTCCTGCTCTACTCTCACCACCATCAGAACATTTCTTCAGAGCTATCAGCCCAAAGAAAAAGAAGCGCCGCACCACCACCGGGTGGGCTCGAACCTCTAAGGTTTCGGTTAACAGCCGAACGTGCTAGCCGATTGCGCCACGGAGACAGCCGTGCTCCACTCTCACCACCGTCAGAACATTTCTTCAGAGCTATCAGCCCAAAGAAAAAAAAGCGCCGCACGACCACCGGGTGGGCTCGAACCTCCAATCTTTCCGTTAACAGCCGATCGCGCTAGTCAATTGCGCCACGGAGGCAGTCCTGCTCCACTCTCACCACCATCAGAACATATCTTCAAAGCTATCAGCCGAAAGAAAAAAAAAGCGCCGCACGACCACCGGGTGGGCTCGAACCTACAATCTTTCGGTTAACAGCCGATCGCGCTAGCCGATTGCGCCACGGAGAAATCCTGCTCCACTCTCACCACCGTCAGAACATTTCTTCAGAGCTGTCAGCCCAAACGAAAAAAAGCGCCGGACCACCAACGGGTGGGCTCGAACCTCCAACCATTTGGTTAAGAGCCGATCGCGCTAGCCAATTGCGCCACGGAGAGAGTCGTGCTCCACTCTCACCACCAACAGAACATAACTTCAAAGCTATCAGCGCAAAGAAAAAAGCAACACACCATTCCCGGGAGGGCTCGAACCTCGAACCTTTTGGTTAACAGCTCATCGTACTAGCGAATTGCGCCACGGAGACAGTCGTGCTCCACTATCACCACCATTCCAACATATCTTCAAAGCTATCAGCCCAAAGGAAAAAAAGCGCCGCACCACCACCAGGTGGGCTCGAGCCTCACACCCTTCGGTTAATTGCCCATCGCGCTAGCCAATTACGCCACGGAGGCAGTCGTGCTCCACTCTCATCACCATCAGAACATATCTTCAAAGCTATCAGCGCAAAGAAAAAAGCAACACACCACTCCCGGGAGGGCTCGAACCTCCAACCTTTCGGTTAACAGCCGATCACGCTAGCCAATTGCGCCACGGAGACCGTCCTGTACCACTCTCACCACCGTCAGAACATTTCTTCAGAGCTGTAAGCCCAAAGGAAAAAAAAGCGCCGGACCACCACCGGGTGGGCTCTAACCTCCAACCTTTTCGTTAACAGCCGATCGCGCTAGCCGATGGCGCCACAGAGAGAGTCGTGCTCCACTCTCACCACCAACAGAACATATCTTCAAAGCTATCAGCGCAAAGAAAAAAGCAACACACCACTCCCGGGAGGGCTTGAACCTCGAACCTTTCAGTTAACAGCCGATCGCGCTAGCCAATTGCGCCACGGAGACAGTCGTGCTCCACTCTCACCACCATAAGAACATATCTTCAAAGCTATCACTGCAAAGAAAAAAGCAACACACTACTCCCGAGAGGGCTCGAATCTCCAACGTTTCCGTTAACAGCCGATCGCGCTAGCCAATTGCGCCACGGAGGCAGTCCTGCTACACTCTCACCACCATCAGAACATATCTTCCAAGCTATCAGCCGAAAGAAAAACAGCGCCGCACCACCTCCGGGTGGGCTCAAACCTCCAACCTTTCGGTTAACAGCCGATCGCGCTAGCCAATTGCGCCACAGAGACAGTCCCGCTCCACTCTCACCACCGTTAGAACATATGTTCAAAGCTATCAGCGCAAAGAAAAAAGCAACACCACTCCCGGGAGAGCTCGAACCTCCAACCTTTCGGTTAACAGCCGATCGCGCTAGCCAATTCCGCCACAGAGACAGTCCTGCTCCACTCTCACCACCATCAGAACATATCTTCAAAGCTATCAGCCCAAAGAAAAAAAAGCGCCACACCACCATCGGGTGGGCTCAAACCTCCAACATTTCGGTTAACAGCCGATCGCGCTAGCCAATTGCGCCACGGAGACAGTCCTGCTCCACTCTCACCCCCGTCAGAACATTTCTTCAGAGCTATCAGCCCAAAGAAAAAGAAGCGCCGCACCACCACCAGGTGGGCTCGAACCTCCAACCTTTCTGTTAACAGCCAATCGCGCTAGCCAATTGCGCCACTCAGACAGTCGTGCTCCACTCTCACCACCATGAGGACATATCTTCAAAGCTATCAGCGCAACGAAAAAAAAAGCGCCGCACCCCCACCGGGTGGGCTCGAACCTCCAACCTTTCGGTTAACAGCAGATCGCGCTAGCTAACTGCGCCATGGAGACAGTCGTGCTCCACTTTCATCACCATCAGAACATATCTTCAAAGCTATCAGCGCAAAGAAAAAAGCAACACACCACTCCTGGGAGAGCTCGAACCTCCAACCTTTCGGTTAATAGCTGATCGCGCTAGCCAATTCCGCCACAGAGACAGTCCTGCTCCACTCTCACCACCGTCAGAACATTTCTTCAGAGCTGTCAGCCCAAAGGAAAAAAAGCGCCGGACCACCACCGGATGGGCTCGAACCTCCAACCTTTTCGTTAACAGCCGATCGCGCTAGCCAATTGCGTCACGGAGAGAGTCGTGCTCCACTCTCACCACCAACAGAACAAATCTTCAAAGCTATCAGCGCAAAGAAAAAAGCAACACACCACTCCCGGGAGGGCTTGAACCTCGAACCTTTCGGTTAACAGCCGATCGCGCCAGCCAATTGCGCCACGGAGACAGTCCTGCTCTACTCTCACCACCATCAGAACATTTCTTCAGAGCTATCAGCCCAAAGAAAAAGAAGCGCCGCACCACCACCGGGTGGGCTCGAACCTCTAAGCTTTCGGTTAACAGCCGAACGTGCTAGCCGATTGCGCCACGGAGACAGCCGTACTCCACTCTCCCCACCGTCAGAAAATTTCTTCAGAGCTATCAGCCCAAAGCAAAAAAAAGCGCCGCACGACCACCGGGTGGGCTCGAACCTCCAACCTTTCTGTTAACAGCCGATCGCGCTAGCCAATTGCGCCACGGAGGCAGTCCTGCTCCACTCTAACCACCATCAGAACATATCTTCAAAGCTATCAGCCGAAAAAAAAAAGCGCCGCACCACCACCGGGTGGGCTCGAACTTCCAACCTTTCGGTTAACAGCTGATCGCACTAGCCAATTGCGCCACGGAGACAGTCCCGCTCCACTCTCACCACCATCAGAACATATGTTCGAAGCTATCAGCGCAAAGAAAAAAGCAACACACCACTCCCGGGAGAGCTCGAACCTCCAACCTTTCAGTTAACAGCCGATCGCGCTAGCCAATTCCGCCACAGAGACAGTCCTGCACCACTCTCCGCACCATCAGAACATATCTTGAAAGCTATCAGCCCAAAGAAAAAAAAGCGCCGCACCACCACCGGGTGGGCTCGAACCTCCAACCTTTCGGTTAACAGCCGATCGCCCTAGCCAAATGCGCCACGGAGACAGTCGTGCTCCACTCTCACCACCATCAGAACATATCCTCAAAGCTTTCAGTGCAAAGAAAAAAGCAAAACACCACTCCCGCGAGGGCTCGAATTTCCAATTTTTCGGTTAACAGCCGAACGCGCTAGCCAAGTGCGCCACGGAGACAGACGTGCTCCACTCTCACCACCGTCAGAAAATTTCTTCAGAGCTATCATCCCAAAGAAAAAAAAGCGCCGCACCACCACCGGGTGGGCTCGAACCTCTAAGCTTTCGGTTAACAGCCGAACGTGCTAGCCGATTGCGCCACGGAGACAGCCGTGCTCCACTCTCACCACCGTTAGAACATTTCTTCAGAGCTATCAGCCCAAAGAAAAAAAAAGCGCCGCACGACCACCGGGTGGGCTTGAACCTACAATCTTTCGGTTAACAGCCGATCGCGCTAGCCGATTGCGCCACGGAGACAGTCATGCTCCACTCTCACCACCGTCAGAACATTTCTTCAGAGCTGTCAGCCCAAAGGAAAAAAAGCGCCGGACCACCACCGGATGGGCTCGAACCTCGAAACTTTCGGTTAACAGCCGATCGCGCTAGCCAATTGCGCCACGGAGACAGTCGTGCTCCACTTGCACCACCATCAGTACATATCTTCAAAGCTATCACTGCAAAGAAAAAAGCAACACACCACTCCCGAGAGGGCTCGAATCTCCAATCTTTCCGTCAACAGCCGATCGCGCTAGCCAATTGCGCCACGGAGGCAGTCCTGCTCCACTCTCACCACCATCAGAACATATCTTCAAAGCTATCAGCCGAAAGAAAAAAAAGCGCCGCACCACCACCGGGTGGGCTCGAACCTCCAACCTTTCGGTTAACAGCCGATCGCGCCAGCCAATTGCGCCACGGAGACAGTCCCGCTCCACTCTCACCACCATCAGAACATATGTTCAAAGCTATCAGCGCAAAGAAAAAAGCAACACACCACTCCCGGGAGAGCTCGAACCTCCAACCTTTCAGTTAACAGCCGATCGCGCTAGCCAATTCCGCCACAGAGACAGTCCTGCTCCACTCTCCGCACCACCATTAGAACATATCTTCAAAGCTATCAGCCCAAAAAAAAAAGCGCCGCACCAGCACCGGGTGGGCTCGAACCTCCAACCTTTCGGTTAACAGCCGATCGCGCCAGCCAATTGCGCCACGGAGACAGTCCTGCTCTACTCTCACCACCATCAGAACATTTCTTCAGAGCTATCAGCCCAAAGAAAAAGAAGCGCCGCACCACCACCGGGTGGGCTCGAACCTCTAAGGTTTCGGTTAACAGCCGAACGTGCTAGCCGATTGCGCCACGGAGACAGCCGTGCTCCACTCTCACCACCGTCAGAACATTTCTTCAGAGCTATCAGCCCAAAGAAAAAAAAGCGCCGCACGACCACCGGGTGGGCTCGAACCTCCAATCTTTCCGTTAACAGCCGATCGCGCTAGTCAATTGCGCCACGGAGGCAGTCCTGCTCCACTCTCACCACCATCAGAACATATCTTCAAAGCTATCAGCCGAAAGAAAAAAAAAGCGCCGCACGACCACCGGGTGGGCTCGAACCTACAATCTTTCGGTTAACAGCCGATCGCGCTAGCCGATTGCGCCACGGAGAAATCCTGCTCCACTCTCACCACCGTCAGAACATTTCTTCAGAGCTGTCAGCCCAAACGAAAAAAAGCGCCGGACCACCAACGGGTGGGCTCGAACCTCCAACCATTTGGTTAAGAGCCGATCGCGCTAGCCAATTGCGCCACGGAGAGAGTCGTGCTCCACTCTCACCACCAACAGAACATAACTTCAAAGCTATCAGCGCAAAGAAAAAAGCAACACACCATTCCCGGGAGGGCTCGAACCTCGAACCTTTTGGTTAACAGCTCATCGTACTAGCGAATTGCGCCACGGAGACAGTCGTGCTCCACTATCACCACCATTCCAACATATCTTCAAAGCTATCAGCCCAAAGGAAAAAAAGCGCCGCACCACCACCAGGTGGGCTCGAGCCTCACACCCTTCGGTTAATTGCCCATCGCGCTAGCCAATTACGCCACGGAGGCAGTCGTGCTCCACTCTCATCACCATCAGAACATATCTTCAAAGCTATCAGCGCAAAGAAAAAAGCAACACACCACTCCCGGGAGGGCTCGAACCTCCAACCTTTCGGTTAACAGCCGATCACGCTAGCCAATTGCGCCACGGAGACCGTCCTGTACCACTCTCACCACCGTCAGAACATTTCTTCAGAGCTGTAAGCCCAAAGGAAAAAAAAGCGCCGGACCACCACCGGGTGGGCTCTAACCTCCAACCTTTTCGTTAACAGCCGATCGCGCTAGCCGATGGCGCCACAGAGAGAGTCGTGCTCCACTCTCACCACCAACAGAACATATCTTCAAAGCTATCAGCGCAAAGAAAAAAGCAACACACCACTCCCGGGAGGGCTTGAACCTCGAACCTTTCGGTTAACAGCCGATCGCGCTAGCCAATTGCGCCACGGAGACAGTCGTGCTCCACTCTCACCACCATAAGAACATATCTTCAAAGCTATCACTGCAAAGAAAAAAGCAACACACTACTCCCGAGAGGGCTCGAATCTCCAACGTTTCCGTTAACAGCCGATCGCGCTAGCCAATTGCGCCACGGAGGCAGTCCTGCTACACTCTCACCACCATCAGAACATATCTTCCAAGCTATCAGCCGAAAGAAAAACAGCGCCGCACCACCTCCGGGTGGGCTCAAACCTCCAACCTTTCGGTTAACAGCCGATCGCGCTAGCCAATTGCGCCACAGAGACAGTCCCGCTCCACTCTCACCACCGTTAGAACATATGTTCAAAGCTATCAGCGCAAAGAAAAAAGCAACACCACTCCCGGGAGAGCTCGAACCTCCAACCTTTCGGTTAACAGCCGATCGCGCTAGCCAATTCCGCCACAGAGACAGTCCTGCTCCACTCTCACCACCATCAGAACATATCTTCAAAGCTATCAGCCCAAAGAAAAAAAAGCGCCACACCACCATCGGGTGGGCTCAAACCTCCAACATTTCGGTTAACAGCCGATCGCGCTAGCCAATTGCGCCACGGAGACAGTCCTGCTCCACTCTCACCCCCGTCAGAACATTTCTTCAGAGCTATCAGCCCAAAGAAAAAGAAGCGCCGCACCACCACCAGGTGGGCTCGAACCTCCAACCTTTCTGTTAACAGCCAATCGCGCTAGCCAATTGCGCCACTCAGACAGTCGTGCTCCACTCTCACCACCATGAGGACATATCTTCAAAGCTATCAGCGCAACGAAAAAAAAAGCGCCGCACCCCCACCGGGTGGGCTCGAACCTCCAACCTTTCGGTTAACAGCAGATCGCGCTAGCTAACTGCGCCATGGAGACAGTCGTGCTCCACTTTCATCACCATCAGAACATATCTTCAAAGCTATCAGCGCAAAGAAAAAAGCAACACACCACTCCTGGGAGAGCTCGAACCTCCAACCTTTCGGTTAATAGCTGATCGCGCTAGCCAATTCCGCCACAGAGACAGTCCTGCTCCACTCTCACCACCGTCAGAACATTTCTTCAGAGCTGTCAGCCCAAAGGAAAAAAAGCGCCGGACCACCACCGGATGGGCTCGAACCTCCAACCTTTTCGTTAACAGCCGATCGCGCTAGCCAATTGCGTCACGGAGAGAGTCGTGCTCCACTCTCACCACCAACAGAACAAATCTTCAAAGCTATCAGCGCAAAGAAAAAAGCAACACACCACTCCCGGGAGGGCTTGAACCTCGAACCTTTCGGTTAACAGCCGATCGCGCCAGCCAATTGCGCCACGGAGACAGTCCTGCTCTACTCTCACCACCATCAGAACATTTCTTCAGAGCTATCAGCCCAAAGAAAAAGAAGCGCCGCACCACCACCGGGTGGGCTCGAACCTCTAAGCTTTCGGTTAACAGCCGAACGTGCTAGCCGATTGCGCCACGGAGACAGCCGTACTCCACTCTCCCCACCGTCAGAAAATTTCTTCAGAGCTATCAGCCCAAAGCAAAAAAAAGCGCCGCACGACCACCGGGTGGGCTCGAACCTCCAACCTTTCTGTTAACAGCCGATCGCGCTAGCCAATTGCGCCACGGAGGCAGTCCTGCTCCACTCTAACCACCATCAGAACATATCTTCAAAGCTATCAGCCGAAAAAAAAAAGCGCCGCACCACCACCGGGTGGGCTCGAACCTCCAACCTTTCGGTTAACAGCTGATCGCACTAGCCAATTGCGCCACGGAGACAGTCCCGCTCCACTCTCACCACCATCAGAACATATGTTCGAAGCTATCAGCGCAAAGAAAAAAGCAACACACCACTCCCGGGAGAGCTCGAACCTCCAACCTTTCAGTTAACAGCCGATCGCGCTAGCCAATTCCGCCACAGAGACAGTCCTGCACCACTCTCCGCACCATCAGAACATATCTTGAAAGCTATCAGCCCAAAGAAAAAAAAGCGCCGCACCACCACCGGGTGGGCTCGAACCTCCAACCTTTCGGTTAACAGCCGATCGCTCTAGCCAAATGCGCCACGGAGACAGTCGTGCTCCACTCTCACCACCATCAGAACATATCCTCAAAGCTTTCAGTGCAAAGAAAAAAGCAAAACACCACTCCCGCGAGGGCTCGAATTTCCAATTTTTCGGTTAACAGCCGAACGCGCTAGCCAAGTGCGCCACGGAGACAGACGTGCTCCACTCTCACCACCGTCAGAAAATTTCTTCAGAGCTATCATCCCAAAGAAAAAAAAGCGCCGCACCACCACCGGGTGGGCTCGAACCTCTAAGCTTTCGGTTAACAGCCGAACGTGCTAGCCGATTGCGCCACGGAGACAGCCGTGCTCCACTCTCACCACCGTTAGAACATTTCTTCAGAGCTATCAGCCCAAAGAAAAAAAAAGCGCCGCACGACCACCGGGTGGGCTTGAACCTACAATCTTTCGGTTAACAGCCGATCGCGCTAGCCGATTGCGCCACGGAGAAATCCTGCTCCACTCTCACCACCGTCAGAACATTTCTTCAGAGCTGTCAGCCCAAACGAAAAAAAGCGCCGGACCACCAACGGGTGGGCTCGAACCTCCAACCTTTTGGTTAACAGCCGATCGCGCTAGCCAATTGCGCCACGGAGAGAGTCGTGCTCCACTCTCACCACCAACAGAACATATCTTCAAAGCTATCAGCGCAAAGAAAAAAGCAACACACCATTCCCGGGAGGGCTTGAACCTCGAACCTTTTGGTTAACAGCTCATCGCACTAGCCAATTGCGCCACGGAGACAGTCGTGCTCAACTATCACCACCATTCCAACATATCTTCAAAGCTATCAGCCCAAAGGGAGAAAAGCGCCGCACCACCACCAGGTGGGCTCGAGCCTCACACCCTTCGGTTAATAGCCCATCGCGCTAGCCAATTACGCCACGGAGGCAGTCGTGCTCCACTCTCATCACCATCAGAACATATCTTCAAAGCTATCAGCGCAAAGAAAAAAGCAACACACCACTCCCGGGAGGGCTCGAACCTCCAACCTTTCGGTTAACAGCCGATCGCGCTAGCCAATTGCGCCACGGAGACCGTCCTGTACCACTATCACCACCGTCAGAACATTTCTTCAGAGCTGTCAGCCCAAAGGAAAAAAAAGCGCCGGACCACCACCGGGTGGGCTCTAACCTCCAACCTTTTCGTTAACAGCCGATCACGCTAGCCAATTGCGCCACAGAGAGAGTCGTGCTCCACTCTCACCACCAACAGAACATATCTTCAAAGCTATCAGCGCAAAGAAAAAAGCAACACACCACTCCCGGGAGGGCTTGAACCTCGAACCTTTCGGTTAACAGCCGATCGCGCTAGCCAATTGCGCCACGGAGACAGTCGTGCTCCACTCTCACCACCATAAGAACATATCTTCATAGCTATCACTGCAAAGAAAAAAGCAACACACCACTCCCGAGAGGGCTCGAATCTCCAACGTTTCCGTTAACAGCCGATCGCGCTAGCCAATTGCTCCACGGAGGCAGTCCTGCTCCACTCTCACCACCACCAGAACATATCTTCCAAGCTATCAGCCGAAAGAAAAACAGCGCCGCACCACCACCGGGTGGGCTCAAACCTCCAACCTTTCGGTTAACAGCCGTTCGCGCTAGCCAATTGCGCCACGGAGACAGTCCCGCTCCACTCTCACCACCATTAGAACATATGTTCAAAGCTATCAGCGCAAAGAAAAAAGCAACACCACTCCCGGGAGAGCTCGAACCTCCAACCTTTCGGTTAACAGCCGATCGCGCTAGCCAATTCCGCCACAGAGACAGTCCTGCTTCACTCTCACCACCATCAGAACATTTCTTCAGAGCTATCAGCCCAAAGAAAAAGAAGCGCCACACCACCACCGGGTGGGCTCGAACCTCCAACCTTTCCTTTAAAAGCTCATCGCACTAGCCAATTGCGCCACGGAGACAGTCGTGCTCCACTATCACCACCATCCCAACATATCTTCAAAGCTATCAGCCCAAAGAAAAAAAGCACCGCACCACCACCGCGTGGGCTCGAACCTCCAACCTTTCGGTTAACAGCCGCTCGCGCAAGCCAATTGCGCCACGGAAACAGTCCTGCTCCACCCTCACCACCATTAGAACTTCTCTTCAAAGCTATCAGCTCAAAGAAAAAAAAGCAGCACACCACTCCCGGGAGGGCTTGAACCTCCAACCTTTCAGTAAACAGCAAATCGCGCTAGCCAATTGCGCCACGGAGACAGTTGCGCTCCACTCTAACCACCGTCAGAACATTTCTTCAGAGCTATCAGCCCAAAGGAAAAAAAGCGCCGCACCACCACCGGGTGGGCTCGAGCCTCCAACCATTCGGTTGATAGCCCATCGCGCTAGCCAATTACGCCACGGAGACAGTCGTGCTCCACTCTCATCACCATCAGAACATATCTTCAAAGCTATCAGCGCAAAGAAAAAAGCAACACACCAATCCCGGGAGGGCTCGAACCTCTAACCTTTCGGTTAACAGCCGATCGCGCTAGCCAATTGCGCCATGGAGACAGTCATGCTCCACTCTCACCTCCGTCAGAACTTTTCTTCAGAGCTATCAGCCCAAAGAAAAAAAAGCGCCGCACCACCATCGGGTGGGGTCAAACCTCCAGCCTTTTGGTTAACAGCCCATCGCGCTAGCCAATTGCGCCACGGAGACAGTCATGCTCCACTCTCACCACCGTCAGAACATTTCTTCAGAGCTATCAGCCCCAAAAAAAAGCGCCGCACCACTCCCGGGAGAGCTCGAACCTCCAACCTTTCAGTTAACAGCTGATCGCGCTAGCCAATTCCGCCACAGAGACAGTCCTGCACCACTCTCCGCACCATCAGAACATATCTTGAAAGCTATCAGCCCAAAGAAAAAAAAGCGCCGCACCACCACCGGGTGGGCTCGAACCTCCAACCTTTCGGTTAACAGCCGATCGCGCTAGCCAATTGCGCCACGGAGACAGTCGTGCTGTACTCTCACCACCATCAGAACATATCCTCAAAGCTTTCAGTGCAAAGAAAAAAGCAAAACACCACTCCCGCGAGGGCTCGAATTTCCAATTTTTCGGTTAACAGCCGAACGCGCTAGCCAAGTGCGCCACGGAGACAGACGTGCTCCACTCTCACCACCGTCAGAAAATTTCTTCAGAGCTATCATCCCAAAGAAAAAAAAGCGCCGCACCACCACCGGGTGGGCTCGAACCTCTAAGCTTTCGGTTAACAGCCGAACGTGCTAGCCGATTGCGCCACGGAGACAGCCGTGCTCCACTCTCACCACCGTCAGAACATTTCTTCAGAGCTATCAGCCCAAAGAAAAAAAAGCGCCGCACGACCACCGGGTGGGCTTGAGCCTACAATCTTTCGGTTAACAGCCGATCGCGCTAGCCGATTGCGCCACGGAGAAATCCTGCTCCACTCTCACCACCGTCAGAACATTTCTTCAGAGCTGTCAGCCCAAACGAAAATAGCGCCGGACCACCAACGGGTGGGCTCGAACCTCCAACCTTTTGGTTAATAGCCGATCGCGCTAGCCAATTGCGCCACGGAGAGAGTCGTGCTCCACTCTCACCACCAACAGAACATATCTTCAAAGCTATCAGCGCAAAGAAAAAAGCAACACACCATTCCCGGGAGGGCTTGAACCTCGAACCTTTTGGTTAACAGCTCATCGCACTAGCCAATTGCGCCACGGAGACAGTCGTGCTCAACTATCACCACCATTCCAACATATCTTCAAAGCTATCAGCCCAAAGGGAGAAAAGCGCCGCACCACCACCAGGTGGGCTCGAGCCTCACACCCTTCGGTTAATAGCCCATCGCGCTAGCCAATTACGCCACGGAGGCAGTCGTGCTCCACTCTCATCACCATCAGAACATATCTTCAAAGCTATCAGCGCAAAGAAAAAAGCAACACACCACTCCCGGGAGGGCTCGAACCTCCAACCTTTCGGTTAACAGCCGATCGCGCTAGCCAATTGCGCCACGGAGACCGTCCTGTACCACTCTCACCACCGTCAGAACATTTCTTCAGAGCTGTCAGCCCAAAGGAAAAAAAAGCGCCGGACCACCACCGGGTGGGCTCTAACCTCCAACCTTTTCGTTAACAGCCGATCACGCTAGCCAATTGCGCCACAGAGAGAGTCGTGCTCCACTCTCACCACCAACAGAACATATCTTCAAAGCTATCAACGCAAAGAAAAAAGCAACACACCACTCCCGGGAGGGCTTGAACCTCGAACCTTTCGGTTAACAGCCGATCGCGCTAGCCAATTGCGCCACGGAGACCGTCGTGCTCCACTCTCACCACCATAAGAACATATCTTCATAGCTATCACTGCAAAGAAAAAAGCAACACACCACTCCCGAGAGGGCTCGAATCTCCAACGTTTCCGTTAACAGCCGATCGCGCTAGCCAATTGCGCCACGGAGGCAGTCCTGCTCCACTCTCACCACCACCAGAACATATCTTCCAAGCTATCAGCCGAAAGAAAAACAGCGCCGCACCACCACCGGGTGGGCTCAAACCTCCAACCTTTCGGTTAACAGCCGATCGCGCTAGCCAATTGCGCCACGGAGACAGTCCCGCTCCACTCTCACCACCATTAGAACATATGTTCAAAGCTATCAGCGCAAAGAAAAAAGCAACACCACTCCCGGGAGAGCTCGAACCTCCAACCTTTCGGTTAACAGCCGATCGCGCTAGCCAATTCCGCCACAGAGACAGTCCTGCTTCACTCTCACCACCATCAGAACATTTCTTCAGAGCTATCAGCCCAAAGAAAAAGAAGCGCCACACCACCACCGGGTGGGCTCGAACCTCCAACCTTTCCTTTAAAAGCTCATCGCACTAGCCAATTGCGCCACGGAGACAGTCGTGCTCCACTATCACCACCATCCCAACATATCTTCAAAGCTATCAGCCCAAAGAAAAAAAGCACCGCACCACCACCGCGTGGGCTCGAACCTCCAACCTTTCGGTTAACAGCCGCTCGCGCAAGCCAATTGCGCCACGGAAACAGTCCTGCTCCACCCTCACCACCATTAGAACTTATCTTCAAAGCTATCAGCTCAAAGAAAAAAAAGCAGCACACCACTCCCGGGAGGGCTTGAACCTCCAAGCTTTCAGTAAACAGCAAATCGCCCTAGCCAATTGCGCCACGGAGACAGTTGCGCTCCACTCTAACCACCGTCAGAACATTTCTTCAGAGCTATCAGCCCAAAGGAAAAAAAGCACCGAACCACCACCGGGTGGGCTCGAGCCTCCAACCATTCGGTTGATAGCCCATCGCGCTAGCCAATTACGCCACGGAGACAGTCGTGCTCCACTCTCATCACCATCAGAACATATCTTCAAAGCTATCAGCGCAAAGAAAAAAGCAACACACCAATCCCGGGAGGGCTCGAACCTCCAACCTTTCGGTTAACAGCCGATCGCGCTAGCCAATGGCGCCACGGAGACAGTCATGCTCCACTCTCACCTCCGTCAGAACTTTTCTTCAGAGCTATCAGCCCAAAGAAAAAAAAGCGCCGCACCACCATCGGGTGGGCTCAAACCTCCAGCCTTTCGGTTAACATCCCATCGCGCTAGCCAATTGCGCCACGGAGACAGTCATGCTCCACTCTCACCACCGTCAGAACATTTCTTCAGAGCTATCAGCCCCAAAAAAAAGCGCCGCACCCCCACCGGGTGGGCTCGAACCTCCAACATTTCGGTTAACAGCCGATCGCACGAGCCAATTGCGCCACGGAGACAGTACTGCTTCACTCTCACCACCATCAGAACATTTCTTCAGAGCTATCAGCCCAAAGAAAAAGAAGCGCCGCACCACCACCGGGTGGGCTCGAACCTCCAACCTTTCGGTTAACAGCCGATCGCGCTAGCCAATTGCGCCACGGAGACGGTCGTGCTCCACTCTCACCACCATCAGGACATATCTTCAAAGCTATCAGCGCAAAGAAAAAAGCAACACACGACTCCCGGGAGGGCTCGAACCTCGAACCTTTCCGGTAAAAGCTCATCGCACTAGCCAATTGCGCCACGGAGACAGTACTGCTTCACTCTCACCACCATCAGAACATTTCTTCAGAGCTATCAGCCCAAAGAAAAAGAAGCGCCGCACCACCACCGGGTGGGCTCGAACCTCCAACCTTTCGGTTAACAGCCGATCGCCCTAGCCAAATGCGCCACGGAGACAGTCGTGCTCCACTCTCACCACCATCAGAACATATCCTCAAAGCTTTCAGTGCAAAGAAAAAAGCAAAACACCACTCCCGCGAGGGCTCGAATTTCCAATTTTTCGGTTAACAGCCGAACGCGCTAGCCAAGTGCGCCACGGAGACAGACGTGCTCCACTCTCACCACCGTCAGAAAATTTCTTCAGAGCTATCATCCCAAAGAAAAAAAAGCGCCGCACCACCACCGGGTGGGCTCGAACCTCTAAGCTTTCGGTTAACAGCCGAACGTGCTAGCCGATTGCGCCACGGAGACAGCCGTGCTCCACTCTCACCACCGTCAGAACATTTCTTCAGAGCTATCAGCCCAAAGAAAAAAAAAGCGCCGCACGACCACCGGGTGGGCTTGAACCTACAATCTTTCGGTTAACAGCCGATCGCGCTAGCCGATTGCGCCACGGAGAAATCCTGCTCCACTCTCACCACCGTCAGAACATTTCTTCAGAGCTGTCAGCCCAAACGAAAAAAAGCGCCGGACCACCAACGGGTGGGCTCGAACCTCCAACCTTTTGGTTAACAGCCGATCGCGCTAGCCAATTGCGCCACGGAGAGAGTCGTGCTCCACTCTCACCACCAACAGAACATATCTTCAAAGCTATCAGCGCAAAGAAAAAAGCAACACACCATTCCCGGGAGGGCTTGAACCTCGAACCTTTTGGTTAACAGCTCATCGCACTAGCCAATTGCGCCACGGAGACAGTCGTGCTCAACTATCACCACCATTCCAACATATCTTCAAAGCTATCAGCCCAAAGGGAGAAAAGCGCCGCACCACCACCAGGTGGGCTCGAGCCTCACACCCTTCGGTTAATAGCCCATCGCGCTAGCCAATTACGCCACGGAGGCAGTCGTGCTCCACTCTCATCACCATCAGAACATATCTTCAAAGCTATCAGCGCAAAAAAAAAGCAACACACCACTCCCGGGAGGGCTCGAACCTCCAACCTTTCGGTTAACAGCCGATCGCGCTAGCCAATTGCGCCACGGAGACCGTCCTGTACCACTATCACCACCGTCAGAACATTTCTTCAGAGCTGTCAGCCCAAAGGAAAAAAAAGCGCCGGACCACCACCGGGTGGGCTCTAACCTCCAACCTTTTCGTTAACAGCCGATCACGCTAGCCAATTGCGCCACAGAGAGAGTCGTGCTCCACTCTCACCACCAACAGAACATATCTTCAAAGCTATCAGCGCAAAGAAAAAAGCAACACACCACTCCCGGGAGGGCTTGAACCTCGAACCTTTCGGTTAACAGCCGATCGCGCTAGCCAATTGCGCCACGGAGACAGTCGTGCTCCACTCTCACCACCATAAGAACATATCTTCATAGCTATCACTGCAAAGAAAAAAGCAACACACCACTCCCGAGAGGGCTCGAATCTCCAACGTTTCCGTTAACAGCCGATCGCGCTAGCCAATTGCGCCACGGAGGCAGTCCTGCTCCACTCTCACCACCACCAGAACATATCTTCAGAGCTATCAGCCCAAAGAAAAAGAAGCGCCACACCACCACCGGGTGGGCTCGAACCTCCAACCTTTCCTTTAAAAGCTCATCGCACTAGCCAATTGCGCCACGGAGACAGTCGTGCTCCACTATCACCACCATCCCAACATATCTTCAAAGCTATCAGCCCAAAGAAAAAAAGCACCGCACCACCACCGCGTGGGCTCGAACCTCCAACCTTTCGGTTAACAGCCGCTCGCGCAAGCCAATTGCGCCACGGAAACAGTCCTGCTCCACCCTCACCACCATTAGAACTTATCTTCAAAGCTATCAGCTCAAAGAAAAAAAAGCAGCACACCACTCCCGGGAGGGCTTGAACCTCCAACCTTTCAGTAAACAGCAAATCGCCCTAGCCAATTGCGCCACGGAGACAGTTGCGCTCCACTCTAACCACCGTCAGAACATTTCTTCAGAGCTATCAGCCCAAAGGAAAAAAAGCACCGCACCACCACCGGGTGGGCTCGAGCCTCCAACCATTCGGTTGATAGCCCATCGCGCTAGCCAATTACGCCACGGAGACAGTCGTGCTCCACTCTCATCACCATCAGAACATATCTTCAAAGCTATCAGCGCAAAGAAAAAAGCAACACACCAATCCCGGGAGGGCTCGAACCTCCAACCTTTCGGTTAACAGCCGATCGCGCTAGCCAATGGCGCCACGGAGACAGTCATGCTCCACTCTCACCTCCGTCAGAACTTTTCTTCAGAGCTATCAGCCCAAAGAAAAAAAAGCGCCGCACCACCATCGGGTGGGCTCAAACCTCCAGCCTTTCGGTTAACATCCCATCGCGCTAGCCAATTGCGCCACGGAGACAGTCATGCTCCACTCTCACCACCATCAGGACATATCTTCAAAGCTATCAGCGCAAAGAAAAAAGCAACACACCACTCCCGGGAGGGCTCGAACCTCCAATCTTTCGGTTAACAGCCGATCGCGCAAGCCAATTGCGCCACGGAGACAGTCCTGCTCTACTCTCACCACCATCAGAACATATCTTCAAAGCTATCAGCCCAAAGAAAAAGAAGCGCCGCACCACCACCGGGTGGGCTCGAACCTCCAACTTTTCGGTTAACAGCCGATCGCGCTAGAAAATTGCGCCACGGAGACAGTCGTGCTCCACTCTCACCACCATCAGGACATATCTTCAAAGTTATCAGCGCAAAGAAAAAAGCAACACACCACTCCCGGGAGGGCTCGTACCTCGAACCTTTCGGTTAACAGCTCATCGCTCTAGCCAATTGCGCCAGGGAGACAGTCGTGCTCCACTATCACCACCATCACAACATATCTTCAAAGCTATCAGCCCAAAGAAAAAAAAGCGCCGCACCCCCACCGGGTGGGCTCGAACCTCCAACATTTCGGTTAACAGCCGATCGCACGAGCCAATTGCGCCACGGAGACAGTACTGCTTCACTCTCACCACCATCAGAACATTTCTTCAGAGCTATCAGCCCAAAGAAAAAGAAGCGCCGCACCACCACCGGGTGGGCTCGAACCTCCAACCTTTCGGTTAACAGCCGATCGCGCTAGCCAATTGCGCCACGGAGACGGTCGTGCTCCACTCTCACCACCATCAGGACATATCTTCAAAGCTATCAGCGCAAAGAAAAAAGCAACACACCACTCCCGGGAGGGCTCGAACCTCCAATCTTTCGGTTAACAGCCGATCGCGCGAGCCAATTGCGCCACGGAGACAGTCCTGCTCTACTCTCACCACCATCAGAACATATCTTCAAAGCTATCAGCCCAAAGAAAAAGAAGCGCCGCACCACCACCGGGTGGGCTCGAACCTCCAACTTTTCGGTTAACAGCCGATCGCGCTAGAAAATTGCGCCACGGAGACAGTCGTGCTCCACTCTCACCACCATCAGGACATATCTTCAAAGTTATCAGCGCAAAGAAAAAAGCAACACACCACTCCCGGGAGGGCTCGTACCTCGAACCTTTCGGTTAACAGCTCATCGCTCTAGCCAATTGCGCCAGGGAGACAGTCGTGCTCCACTATCACCACCATCACAACATATCTTCAAAGCTATCAGCCCAAAGAAAAAAAAGCACCGCACCACCACCGCGTGGGCTCGAACCTCCAACCTTTCGGTTAACAGCCGATCGCGCTAGCCAATTGCGCCACGGAAACAGTCCTGCTCCACTCTCACCACCATTAGAACTTATCTTCAAAGCTATCAGCCCAAAGAAAAAAAAAGCAACACACCACTCCCGGGAGGGCTCGAACCTCCACCCTTTCAGTTAACAGCCGATCGCGCTAGCCAATTGCGCCACGGAGAGAGTCGTGCTCCACTCTCACCACCAACAGAACATATCTTCAAAGCTTTCAGCGCAAAGAAAAAAGCAACACACCATTCCCGGGAGGGCTTGAACCTCGAACCTTTTGGTTACCAGCTCATCGCACTAGCCAATTGCGCCACGGAGACAGTCGTGCTCCACTATCACCACCATTCCAACATATCTTCAAAGCTATCAGCCCAAAGGAAAAAAAGCGCCGCACCACCACCAGGTGGGCTCGAGCCTCACACCCTTCGGTTAATAGCCCATCGCACTAGCCAATTACGCCACGGAGGCAGTCGTGCTCCACTCTCATCACCATCAGAACATATCTTCAAAGCTATCAGCGCAAAGAAAAAAGCAACACACCACTCCCGGGAGGGCTCGAACCTCCAACCTTTCGGTTAACAGCCGATCGCGCTAGCCAATTGCGCCACGGAGACCGTCCTGTACCACTCTCACCACCGTCAGAACATTTCTTCAGAGCTGTCAGCCCAAAGGAAAAAAAAGCGCCGGACCACCACCGGGTGGGCTCTAACCTCCAACCTTTTCGTTAACAGCCGATCGCGCTAGCGAATTGCGCCACAGAGAGAGTCGTGCTCCACTCTCACCACCAACAGAACATATCTTCAAAGCTATCAGCGCAAAAAAAAGCAACACACCAATCCCGGGAGGGCTTGAACCTCGAACCTTTCGGTTAACAGCCGATCGCGCTAGCCAATTGCGCCACGGAGACAGTCGTGCTCCACTCTCACCACCATCAGAACATATCTTCAAAGCTATCAGCCCAAAGAAAAAAAAAGCGCCGCATCACCACCGGGAGGGCTCGAACCTCCAACCTTTCGGTTAACGGCCGATCGCGCTAGCCAATTGCGCCACGGAGACAGTGATGCTCCACTCTCACCTCCGTCAGAACTTTTCTTCAGAGCTATCAGCCCAAAGAAAAAAAAGCGCCGCACCACCATCGGGTGGGCTCAAACCTCCAGCCTTTCGGTTAACAGCCCATCGCGCTAGCCAATCGCGCCACGGAGACAGTCATGCTCCACTCTCACCACCGTCAGAACATTTCTTCAGAGCTATCAGCCCCAAAAAAAAGCGCCGCACCCCCACCGGGAGAGCTCGAACCTCCAACCTTTCAGTTAACAGCCGATCGCGCTAGCCAATTCCGCCACAGAGACAGTCCTGCACCACTCTCCGCACCATCAGAACATATCTTGAAAGCTATCAGCCCAAAGAAAAAAAAGCGCCGCACCACCACCGGGTGGGCTCGAACCTCCAACCTTTCGGTTAACAGCCGATCGCGCTAGCCAATTGCGCCACGGAGACAGTCGTGCTGTAGTCTCACCACCCTCAGAACATATCCTCAAAGCTTTCAGTGCAAAGAAAAAAGCAAAACACCACTCCCGCGAGGGCTCGAATTTCCAATTTTTCGGTTAACAGCCGAACGCGCTAGCCAAGTGCGCCACGGAGACAGACGTGCTCCACTCTCACCACCGTCAGAAAATTTCTTCAGAGCTATCATCCCAAAGAAAAAAAAGCGCCGCACCACCACCGGGTGGGCTCGAACCTCTAAGCTTTCGGTTAACAGCCGAACGTGCTAGCCGATTGCGCCACGGAGACAGCCGTGCTCCACTCTCACCACCGTCAGAACATTTCTTCAGAGCTATCAGCCCAAAGAAAAAAAAAGCGCCGCACGACCACCGGGTGGGCTTGAGCCTACAATCTTTCGGTTAACAGCCGATCGCGCTAGCCGATTGCGCCACGGAGAAATCCTGCTCCACTCTCACCACCGTCAGAACATTTCTTCAGAGCTGTCAGCCCAAACGAAAATAGCGCCGGACCACCAACGGGTGGGCTCGAACCTCCAACCTTTTGGTTAACAGCCGATCGCGCTAGCCAATTGCGCCACGGAGAGAGTCGTGCTCCACTCTCACCACCAACAGAACATATCTTCAAAGCTATCAGCGCAAAGAAAAAAGCAACACACCATTCCCGGGAGGGCTTGAACCTCGAACCTTTTGGTTAACAGCTCATCGCACTAGCCAATTGCGCCACGGAGACAGTCGTGCTCAACTATCACCACCATTCCAACATATCTTCAAAGCTATCAGCCCAAAGGGAGAAAAGCGCCGCACCACCACCAGGTGGGCTCGAGCCTCACACTCTTCGGTTAATAGCCCATCGCGCTAGCCAATTACGCCACGGAGGCAGTCGTGCTCCACTCTCATCACCATCAGAACATATCTTCAAAGCTATCAGCCCAAAGGAAAAAAAAGCGCCGGACCACCACCGGGTGGGCCCTAACCTCCAACCTTTTCGTTAACAGCCGATCACGCTAGCCAATTGCGCCACAGAGAGAGTCGTGCTCCACTCTCACCACCAACAGAACATATCTTCAAAGCTATCAGCGCAAAGAAAAAAGCAACACACCACTCCCGGGAGGGCTTGAACCTCGAACCTTTCGGTTAACAGCCGATCGCGCTAGCCAATTGCGCCACGGAGACAGTCGTGCTCCACTCTCACCACCATAAGAACATATCTTCATAGCTATCACTGCAAAGAAAAAAGCAACACACCACTCCCGAGAGGGCTCGAATCTCCAACGTTTCCATTAACAGCCGATCGCGCTAGCCAATTGCGCCACGGAGGCAGTCCTGCTCCACTCTCACCACCACCAGAACATATCTTCCAAGCTATCAGCCGAAAGAAAAACAGCGCCGCACCACCACCGGGTGGGCTCAAACCTCCAACCTTTCGGTTAACAGCCGATCGCGCTAGCCAATTGCGCCACGGAGACAGTCCCGCTCCACTCTCACCACCATTAGAACATATGTTCAAAGCTATCAGCGCAAAGAAAAAAGCAACACCACTCCCGGGAGAGCTCGAACCTCCAACCTTTCGGTTAACAGCCGATCGCGCTAGCCAATTCCGCCACAGAGACAGTCCTGCTTCACTCTCACCACCATCAGAACATTTCTTCAGAGCTATCAGCCCAAAGAAAAAGAAGCGCCACACCACCACCGGGTGGGCTCGAACCTCCAACCTTTCCTTTAAAAGCTCATCGCACTAGCCAATTGCGCCACGGAGACAGTCGTGCTCCACTATCACCACCATCCCAACATATCTTCAAAGCTATCAGCCCAAAGAAAAAAAGCACCGCACCACCACCGCGTGGGCTCGAACCTCCAACCTTTCGGTTAACAGCCGCTCGCGCAAGCCAATTGCGCCACGGAAACAGTCCTGCTCCACCTTCACCACCATTAGAACTTATCTTCAAAGCTATCAGCTCAAAGAAAAAAAAGCAGCACACCACTCCCGGGAGGGCTTGAACCTCCAACCTTTCAGTAAACAGCAAATCGCGCTAGCCAATTGCGCCACGGAGACAGTTGCGCTCCACTCTAACCACCGTCAGAACATTTCTTCAGAGCTATCAGCCCAAAGGAAAAAAAGCACCGCACCACCACCGGGTGGGCTCGAGCCTCCAACCATTCGGTTGATAGCCCATCGCGCTAGCCAATTACGCCACGGAGACAGTCGTGCTCCACTCTCATCACCATCAGAACATATCTTCAAAGCTATCAGCGCAAAGAAAAAAGCAACACACCAATCCCGGGAGGGCTCGAACCTCCAACCTTTCGGTTAACAGCCGATCGCGCTAGCCAATGGCGCCACGGAGACAGTCATGCTCCACCCTCACCACCGTCAGAACATTTCTTCAGAGCTATCAGCCCCCAAAAAAAGCGCCGCACCCCCACCGGGTGGGCTCGAACCTCCAACATTTCGGTTAACAGCCGATCGCACGAGCCAATTGCGCCACGGAGACAGTACTGCTTCACTCTCACCACCATCAGAACATTTCTTCAGAGCTATCAGCCCAAAGAAAAAGAAGCGCCGCACCACCACCGGGTGGGCTCGAACCTCCAACCTTTCGGTTAACAGCCGATCGCGCTAGCCAATTGCACCACGGAGACAGTCGTGCTCCACTCTCACCACCATCAGGACATATCTTCAAAGCTATCAGCGCAAAGAAAAAAGCAACACACCACTCCCGGGAGGGCTCGAACCTCGAACCTTTCCGTTAAAAGCTCATCGCACTAGCCAATTGCGCCACGGAGACAGTCGTGCTTCACTATCACCACCATCCCAACATATCTTCAAAGCTATCAGCCCAAAGAAAAAAAAGCACCGCTACACCACCGCGTGGGCTCGAACCTCCAACCTTTCGGTTAACAGCCGATCGCGCTAGCCAATTGCGCCACGGAAACAGTCCTGCTCCACTCTCACCACCATTAGATCTTATCTTCAAAGCTATCAGCTCAAAGAAAAAAAAGCAACACACCACTCCCGGGAAGGCTCGAACCTCCAACCTTTCGGTTAACAGCCGATCGCGCTAGCCAATTGCGCCACGGAGACAGTCATGCTCCACTCTCACCTCCGTCAGAACTTTTCTTCAGAGCTATCAGTTCAAATAAAAAAAAGCGCCGCACCACCATCGGGTGGGCTCAAACCTCCAACCTTTCAGTTAACAGCCGATCGCGCTAGAAAATTGCGCCACGGAGACAGTCTTGCTCCACTCTCACCACCATCAGAGCATATCTTCAAAGCTATCAGCCCGAAGAAAAAAAAGCACCGCACCACCACCGCGTGGGCTCGAACCTCGAACCTTTCGGTTAACAGCTCATCGCACTAGCAATTGCGCCACGGAGACAGTCCCGCTCCACTCTCACCACCATCACAACATATGTTCAAAGCTATCAGCGCAAAGAAAAAAGCAACACCATTCCCGGGAGAGCTCGAACCTCCAACCTTTTGGTTAGCAGTCGATCGCGCTAGCCAATTCCGCCACAGAGACAGTGCTGCTCCACTCTCACCACCATCAGAACATATCTTCAAAGCTATCAGCCCAAAGAAAAAAAAGCGGCGCACCCCCACCGGGTGGGCTCGAACCTCCAATCTTTCGGTTAACAGCCGATCGCGCGAGCCAATTGCGCCACGGAGACAGTCCTGCTCTACTCTCACCACCATCAGAACATATCTTCAAAGCTATCAGCCCAAAGAAAAAGAAACGCCGCACCACCACCGGGTGGGCTCGAACCTCCAACTTTTCGGTTAACAGCCGATCGCGCTAGAAAATTGCGCCACGGAGACAGTCGTGCTCCACTCTCACCACCATCAGGACATATCTTCAAAGTTATCAGCGCAAAGAAAAAAGCAACACACCACTCCCGGGAGGGCTCGTACCTCGAACCTTTCGGTTAACAGCTCATCGCTCTAGCCAATTGCGCCAGGGAGACAGTCGTGCTCCACTATCACCACCATCACAACATATCTTCAAAGCTATCAGCCCAAAGAAAAAAAAGCACCGCACCACCACCGCGTGGGCTCGAACCTCCAACCTTTCGGTTAACAGCCGATCGCGCTAGCCAATTGCGCCACGGAAACAGTCCTGCTCCACTCTCACCACCATTAGAACTTATCTTCAAAGCTATCAGCCCAAAGAAAAAAAAAGCAACACACCACTCCCGGGAGGGCTCGAACCTCCAACCTTTCAGTTAGCAGCCGATCGCGCTAGCCAATTGCGCCACGGAGAGAGTCGTGCTCCACTCTCACCACCAACAGAACATATCTTCAAAGCTTTCAGCGCAAAGAAAAAAGCAACACACCATTCCCGGGAGGGCTTGCACCTCGAACCTTTTGGTTACCAGCTCATCGCACTAGCCAATTGCGCCACGGAGACAGTCGTGCTCCACTATCACCACCATTCCAACATATCTTCAAAGCTATCAGCCCAAAGGAAAAAAAGCGCCGCACCACCACCAGGTGGGCTCGAGCCTCACACCCTTCGGTTAATAGCCCATCGCACTAGCCAATTACGCCACGGAGGCAGTCGTGCTCCACTCTCATCACCATCAGAACATATCTTCAAAGCTATCAGAGCAAAGAAAAAAAAGCACCGCAACACCACCGCGTGGGCTCGAACCTCCAACCTTTCAGTTAACAGCCGATCGCGCTAGCCAATTGCGCCACGGAAACAGTCCTGCTCCACTCTCACCACCATTAGATCTTATCTTCAAAGCTATCAGCTCAAAGAAAAAAAAGCAACACACCACTCCCGGGAAGGCTCGAACCTCCAACCTTTCGGTTAACAGCCGATCGCGCTAGCCAATTGCGCCACGGCGACAGTCATGCTCCACTCTCACCTCCGTCAGAACTTTTCTTCAGAGCTATCAGTTCAAAGAAAAAAAAGCGCCGCACCACCATCGGGTGGGCTCAAACCTCCAACCTTTCAGTTAACAGCCGATCGCGCTAGAAAATTGCGCCACGGAGACAGTCTTGCTCCACTCTCACCACCATCAGAGCATATCTTCAAAGCTATCAGCCCAAAGAAAAAAAAGCACCGCACCACCACCGCGTGGGCTCGAACCTCGAACATTTCGGTTAACAGCCGATCGCGCTAGCCAATTGCGCCACGGAGACAGTCCTGCTCCACTCTCACCACCATCAGAACATTTCTTCAGAGCTATCAGTCCAAAGAAAAAGAAGCGCCGCACCACCACCGGGTGGGCTCGAACCTCCAACTTTTCGGTTAACAGTCTATCGCGCTAGAAAATTGCGCCACGGAGACAGTCGTGCTCCACTCTCACCACCATCAGGACATATCTTCAAAGCTATCAGCGCAAAGAAAAAAGCAACACACCACTCCCGGGAGGGCTCGTACCTCGAACCTTTCGGTTAACAGCTCATCGCACTAGCCAATTGCGCCAGGGAGACAGTCGTGCTCCACTATCACCACCATCACAACATATCTTCAAAGCTATCAGCCCAAAGAAAAAAAAGCACCGCACCACCACCGCGTGGGCTCGAACCTCCAACCTTTCGGTTAACAGCCGATCGCGCTAACCAATTGCGCCACGGAAACAGTCCTGCTCCACTCTCACCACCATTAGAACTTATCTTCAAAGCTATCAGCCCAAAGAAAAAAAAAGCAACACACCACTCCCGGGAGGGCTCGAACCTCCAACCTTTCAGTTAACAGCCGATCGCGCTAGCCAATAGCGCCACGGAGAGAGTCGTGCTCCACTCTCACCACCAACAGAACATATCTTCAAAGCTATCAGCGCAAAGAAAAAAGCAACACACCATTCCCGGGAGGGCTTGAACCTCGAACCTTTTGGTTACCAGCTCATCGCACTAGCCAATTGCGCCACGGAGACAGTCGTGCTCCACTATCACCACCATTCCAACATATCTTCAAAGCTATCAGCCCAAAGGAAAAAAAGCACCGCACCACCACCAGGTGGGCTCGAGCCTCACACCCTTCGGTTAATAGCCCATCGCACTAGCCAATTACGCCACGGAGGCAGTCGTGCTCCACTCTCATCACCATCAGAACATATCATCAAAGCTATCAGCGCAAAGAAAAAAGCAACACACCACTCCCGGGGAGCTCGAACCTCCAACCTTTCGGTTAACAGCCGATCGCGCTAGCCAATTGCGCCACGGAGACCGTCCTGTACCACTCTCACCACCGTCAGAACATTTCTTCAGAGCTGTCAGCCCAAAGGAAAAAAAAGCGCCGGACCACCACCGGGTGGGCTCTAACCTCCAAACTTTTCGTTAACAGCCGATCGCGCTAGCGAATTGCGCCACAGAGAGAGTCGTGCTCCACTCTCACCACCAACAGAACATATCTTCAAAGCTATCAGCGCAAAGAAAAAAGCAACACACCAATCCCGGGAGGGCTTGAACCTCAAACCTTTCGGTTAACAGCCGATCGCGCTAGCCAATTGCGCCACGGAGACAGTCGTGCTCCACTCCCACCACGATAAGAACATATCTTAGTAGCTATCACTGCAAAGAAAAAAGCAACACACCACTCCCGCGAGGGCTCGAATCTCCAACGTTTCCGTTAACAGCCGATCGCGCTAGCCAATTGCGCCACGGAGGCAGTCCTGCTCACTCTCACCACCATCAGAACATATCTTCCAAGCTATCAGCCGAAAGAAAAACAGCGCCGCACCACCACCGGGTGGGCTCAAACCTCCAACCTTTCGGTTAACAGCCCATCGCGCTAGCCAATTGCGCCACGGAGACAGTCCCGCTCCACTCTCACCACCATCAGAACATATGTTCAAAGCTATCAGCGCAAAGAAAAAAGCAACACCACTCCCGGGAGAGCTCGAACCTCCAACCTTTCGGTTAACAGCCGATCGCGCTAGCCAATTCCGCCACAGAGACAGTGCTGCTCCACTCTCACCACCATCAGAACATATCTTCAAAGCTATCAGCCCAAAGAAAAAAAAGCGGCGCACCCCACCGGGTGGGCTCGAACCTCCAGTCTTTCGGTTAACAGCCGATCGCGCGAGCCAATTGCGCCACGGAGACAGTCCTGCTCTACTCTCACCACCATCAGAACATATCTTCAAAGCTATCAGCCCAAAGAAAAAAAAGCGCCGCACCACCACCGGGTGGGCTCGAACCTAGAACATTTCGGTTAACAGCCGATCGCGCTAGCCAATTGCGCCACGGAGACAGTCCTGCTCCACTCTCACCACCATCAGAACATTTCTTCAGAGCTATCAGTCCAAAGAAAAAGAAGCGCCGCACCACCACCGGGTGGGCTCGAACCTCCAACTTTTCGGTTAACAGTCGATCGCGCTAGAAAATTGCGCCACGGAGACAGTCGTGCTCCACTCTCACCACCATCAGGACATATCTTCAAAGCTATCAGCGCAAAGAAAAAAGCAACACACCACTCCCGGGAGGGCTCGTACCTCGAACCTTTCGGTTAACAGCTCATCGCACTAGCCAATTGCACCAGGGAGACAGTCGTGCTCCACTATCACCACCATCACAACATATCTTCAAAGCTATCAGCCCAAAGAAAAAAAAAGCACCGCACCACCACCGCGTGGGCTCGAACCTCCAACCTTTCGGTTAACAGCCGATCGCGCTAACGAATTGCGCCACGGAAACAGTCCTGCTCCACTCTCACCACCATTAGAACTTATCTTCAAAGCTATCAGCCCAAAGAAAAAAAAAGCAACACACCACTCCCGGGAGGGCTCGAACCTCCAACCTTTCAGTTAACAGCCGATCGCGCTAGCCAATTGCGCCACGGAGAGAGTCGTGCTCCACTCTCACCACCAACAGAACATATCTTCAAAGCTATCAGCGCAAAGAAAAAAGCAACACACCATTCCCGGGAGGGCTTGAACCTCGAACCTTTTGGTTACCAGCTCATCGCACTAGCCAATTGCGCCACGGAGACAGTCGTGCTCCACTATCACCACCATTCCAACATATCTTCAAAGCTATCAGCCCAAAGGAAAAAAAGCGCCGCACCACCACCAGGTGGGCTCGAGCCTCACACCCTTCGGTTAATAGCCCATCGCGCTAGCCAATTACGCCACGGAGGCAGTCGTGCTCCACTCTCATCACCATCAGAACATATCTTCAAAGCTATCAGCGCAAAGAAAAAAGCAACACACCACTCCCGGGGAGCTCGAACCTCCAACCTTTCGGTTAACAGCCGATCGCGCTAGCCAATTGCGCCACGGAGACCGTCCTGTACCACTCTCACCACCGTCAGAACATTTCTTCAGAGCTGTCAGCCCAAAGGAAAAAAAAGCGCCGGACCACCACCGGGTGGGCTCTAACCTCCAACCTTTTCGTTAACAGCCGATCGCGCTAGCGAATTGCGCCACAGAGAGAGTCGTGCTCCACTCTCACCACCAACAGAACATATCTTCAAAGCTATCAGCGCAAAGAAAAAAGCAACACACCAATCCCGGGAGGGCTTGAACCTCAAACCTTTCGGTTAACAGCCGATCGCGCTAGCCAATTGCGCCACGGAGACAGTCGTGCTCCACTCTCACCACCATAAGAACATATCTTAATAGCTATCACTGCAAAGAAAAAAGCAACACACCACTCCCGCGAGGGCTCGAATCTCCAACGTTTCCGTTAACAGCCGATCGCGCTAGCCAATTGCGCCACGGAGGCAGTCCTGCTCACTCTCACCACCATCAGAACATATCTTCCAAGCTATCAGCCGAAAGAAAAACAGCGCCGCACCACCACCGGGTGGGCTCAAACCTCCAACCTTTCGGTTAACAGCCGATCGCGCTAGCCAATTGCGCCACGGAGACAGTCCCGCTCCACTCTCACCACCATTAGAACATATGTTCAAAGCTATCAGCGCAAAGAAAAAAGCAACACCACTCCCGGGAGAGCTCGAACCTCCAACCTTTCGGTTAACAGCCGATCGCGCTAGCCGATTCCGCCACAGAGACAGTCCTGCTACACTCTCCGCACCATCAGAACATATCTTGAGAGCTATCTGCCCAAAGAAAAAAAAGCGCCGCACCCCCACCGGGTGGGCTCGAACCTCCAACCTTTCGGTTAACAGCCGATCGCGCTAGCCAATTGCGCCACGGAGACAGTCCTACTCCACTCTCACCACCATCAGAACATATCTTCAAAGCTATCAGCCCAAAGAAAAAAAAGCGCCGCACCACCATCGGGTGGGCTCGAACCTCCAACATTTCGGTTAACAGCCGATCGCGCTAGCCAATTGCGCCACGGAGACAGTCCTGCTTCACTCTCACCACCATCAGAACATTTCTTCAGAGCTATCAGCCCAAAGAAAAAGAGGCGCCGCACCACCACCGGGTGGGCTCGAACCTCCAACCTTTCGGTTAACAGCCGATCGCGCTAGCCAATTGCGCCACGGAGACAGTCGTGCTCCACTCTCACCACCATCAGGACATATCTTCAAAGCTATCAGCGCAAAGAAAAAAGCAACACACCACTCCCGGGAGGGCTCGAACCTCGAACCTTTCCGTTAAAAGCTCATCGCACTAGCCAATTGCGCCACGGAGACATTCGTGCTTCACTATCACCACCATCGCAACATATCTTCAAAGCTATCAGCCCAAAGAAAAAAAAGCACCGCAACACCACCGCGTGGGCTCGAACCTCCAACCTTTCGGTTAACAGCCGATCGCGCTAGCCAATTGCGCCACGGAAACAGTCCTGCTCCACTCTCACCACCATTAGATCTTATCTTCAAAGCTATCAGCTCAAAGAAAAAAAAGCAACACACCACTCCCGGGAAGGCTCGAACCTCCAACCTTTCGGTTAACAGCCGATCGCGCTAGCCAATTGCGCCACGGAGACAGTCATGCTCCACTCTCACCTCCGTCAGAACTTTTCTTCAGAGCTATCAGTTCAAAGAAAAAAAAGCGCCGCACCACCATCGGGTGGGCTCAAACCTCCAACCTTTCAGTTAACAGCCGATCGCGCTAGAAAATTGCGCCACGGAGACAGTCTTGCTCCACTCTCACCACCATCAAAGCATATCTTCAAAGCTATCAGCCCAAAGAAAAAAAAGCACCGCACCACCACCGCGTGGGCTCGAACCTCGAACCTTTCTGTTAACAGCTCATCGCACTAGCAATTGCGCCACGGAGACAGTCCCGCTCCACTCTCACCACCATCAGATTATATGTTCAAAGCTATCAGCGCAAAGAAAAAAGCAACACCACTCCCGGGAGAGCTCGAACCTCCAACCTTTCGGTTAACAGCCGATCGCGCTAGCCGATTCCGCCACAGAGACAGTCCTGCTACACCCTCCGCACCATCAGAACATATCTTGAGAGCTATCTGCCCAAAGAAAAAAAAGCGCCGCACCCCCACCGGGTGGGCTCGAACCTCCAACCTTTCGGTTAACAGCCGATCGCGCTAGCCAATTGCGCCACGGAGACAGTCCTGCTCCACTCTCACCACCATCAGAACATATCTTCAAAGCTATCAGCCCAAAGAAAAGAAAGCGCCGCACCACCATCGGGTGGGCTCGAACCTCCAACATTTCGGTTAACAGCCGATCGCGCTAGCCAATTGCGCCACGGAGACAGTCCTGCTTCACTCTCACCACCATCAGAACATTTCTTCAGAGCTATCAGCCCAAAGAAAAAGAGGCGCCGCACCACCACCGGGTGGGCTCGAACCTCCAACCTTTCGGTTAACAGCCGATTGCGCTAGCCAATTGCGCCACGGAGACAGTCGTGCTCCACTCTCACCACCATCAGGACATATCTTCAAAGCTATCAGCGCAAAGAAAAAAGCAACACACCACTCCCGGGAGGGCTCGAACCTCGAACCTTTCCGTTAAAAGCTCATCGCACTAGCCAATTGCGCCACGGAGACAGTCGTGCTTCACTATCACCACCATCCCAACATATCTTCAAAGCTATCAGCCCAAAGAAAAAAAAGCACCGCAACACCACCGCGTGGGCTCGAACCTCCAACCTTTCGGTTAACAGCCGATCGCGCTAGCCAATTGCGCCACGGAAACAGTCCTGGTCCACTCTCACCACCATTAGATCTTATCTTCAAAGCTATCAGCTCAAAGAAAAGAAAGCAACACACCACTCCCGGGAAGGCTTGAACCTCCAACCTTTCGGTTAACAGCCGATCGCGCTAGCCAATTGCGCCACGGAGACAGTCATGCTCCACTCTCACCTCCGTCAGAACTTTTCTTCAGAGCTATCAGTTCAAAGAAAAAAAAGCGCCGCACCACCATCGGGTGGGCTCAAACCTCCAACCTTTCAGTTAACAGCCGATCGCGCTAGAAAATTGCGCCACGGAGACAGTCTTGCTCCACTCTCACCACCATCAGAGCATATCTTCAAAGCTATCAGCCCAAAGAAAAAAAGCACCGCACCACCACCGCGTGGGCTCGAACCTCGAACCTTTTGGTTAACAGCTCATCGCACTAGCGATTGCGCCACGGAGACAGTCCCGCTCCACTCTCACCACCATCAGATTATATGTTCAAAGCTATCAGCGCAAAGAAAAAAGCAACACCACTCCCGGGAGAGCTCGAACCTCCAACCTTTTGGTTAACAGCCGATCGCGCTAGCCAATTCCGCCACAGAGACAGTGCTGCTCCGCTCTCACCACCATCAGAACATATCTTCAAAGCTATCAGCCCAAAGAAAAAAAAGCGGCGCACCCCCACCGGGTGGGCTCGAACCTCCAATCTTTCGGTTAACAGCCGATCGCGCGAGCCAATTGCGCCACGGAGACAGTCCTGCTCTACTCTCACCATCATCAGAACATATCTTCAAAGCTATCAGCCCAAAGAAAAAAAAGCGCCGCACCACCACCGGGTGGGCTCGAACCTAGAACATTTCGGTTAACAGCCGATCGCGCTAGCCAATTGCGCCACGGAGACAGTCCTGCTCCACTCTCACCACCATCAGAACATTTCTTCAGAGCTATCAGCCCAAAGAAAAAGAAGCGCCGCACCACCACCGGGTGGGCTCGAACCTCCAACTTTTCGGTTAACAGCCGATCACGCTAGAAAATTGCGCCACGGAGACAGTCGTGCTCCACTCTCACCACCATCAGGACATTTCTTCAGAGCTATCAGCCCAAAGGAAAAAAAGCGCCGAACCACCACCGGGTGGGCTCGAGCCTCCAACCTTTCGGTTAATAGCCCATCGAGCTAGCCAATTGCGCCACGGAGACAGTCGTGCTCCATTCTCACCACTATCAGAACATACCTTCAAAGCTATCAGCGCAAAGAAAAAAGCAACACACCACTCCCGGGAGGGCTCGAACCTCGAACCTTTCCGTTAAAAGCTCATCGCACTAGCCAATTGCGCCACGGAGACATTCGTGCTTCACTATCACCACCATCGCAACATATCTTCAAAGCTATCAGCCCAAAGAAAAAAAGCACCGCACCACCACCGCGTGGGCTCGAACCTCGAACCTTTTGGTTAACAGCTCATCGCACTAGCAATTGCGCCACGGAGACAGTCCCGCTCCACTCTCACCACCAACAGAACATATCTTCAAAGCTATCAGCGCAAAGAAAAAAGCAACACACCAATCCCGGGAGGGCTTGAACCTCAAACCTTTCGGTTAACAGCCGATCGCGCTAGCCAATTGCGCCACGGAGACAGTCGTGCTCCACTCTCACCACCATAAGAACATATCTTAATAGCTATCACTGCAAAGAAAAAAGCAACACACCACTCCCGCGAGGGCTCGAATCTCCAACGTTTCCGTTAACAGCCGATCGCGCTAGCCAATTGCGCCACGGAGGCAGTCCTGCTCACTCTCACCACCATCAGAACATATCTTCCAAGCTATCAGCCGAAAGAAAAACAGCGCCGCACCACCACCGGGTGGGCTCAAACCTCCAACCTTTCGGTTAACAGCCGATCGCGCTAGCCAATTGCGCCACGGAGACAGTCCCGCTCCACTCTCACCACCATTAGAACATATGTTCAAAGCTATCAGCGCAAAGAAAAAAGCAACACCACTCCCGGGAGAGCTCGAACCTCCAACCTTTCGGTTAACAGCCGATCGCGCTAGCCGATTCCGCCACAGAGACAGTCCTGCTACACTCTCCGCACCATCAGAACATATCTTGAGAGCTATCTGCCCAAAGAAAAAAAAGCGCCGCACCCCCACAGGGTGGGCTCGAACCTCCAACCTTTCGGTTAACAGCCGATCGCGCTAGCCAATTGCGCCACGGAGACAGTCCTGCTCCACTCTCACCACCATCAGAACATATCTTCAAAGCTATCAGCCCAAAGAAAAAAAAGCGCCGCACCACCATCGGGTGGGCTCGAACCTCCAACATTTCGGTTAACAGCCGATCGCGCTAGCCAATTGCGCCACGGAGACAGTCCTGCTTCACTCTCACCACCATCAGAACATTTCTTCAGAGCTATCAGCCCAAAGAAAAAGAGGCGCCGCACCACCACCGGGTGGGCTCGAACCTCCAACCTTTCGGTTAACAGCCGATCGCGCTAGCCAATTGCGCCACGGAGACAGTCGTGCTCCACTCTCACCACCATCAGGACATATCTTCAAAGCTATCAGCGCAAAGAAAAAAGCAACACACCACTCCCGGGAGGGCTCGAACCTCGAACCTTTCCGTTAAAAGCTCATCGCACTAGCCAATTGCGCCACGGAGACATTCGTGCTTCACTATCACCACCATCGCAACATATCTTCAAAGCTATCAGCCCAAAGAAAAAAAAGCACCGCAACACCACCGCGTGGGCTCGAACCTCCAACCTTTCGGTTAACAGCCGATCGCGCTAGCCAATTGCGCCACGGAAACAGTCCTGCTCCACTCTCACCACCATTAGATCTTATCTTCAAAGCTATCAGCTCAAAGAAAAAAAAGCAACACACCACTCCCGGGAAGGCTCGAACCTCCAACCTTTCGGTTAACAGCCGATCGCGCTAGCCAATTGCGCCACGGAGACAGTCATGCTCCACTCTCACCTCCGTCAGAACTTTTCTTCAGAGCTATCAGTTCAAAGAAAAAAAAGCGCCGCACCACCATCGGGTGGGCTCAAACCTCCAACCTTTCAGTTAACAGCCGATCGCGCTAGAAAATTGCGCCACGGAGACAGTCTTGCTCCACTCTCACCACCATCAAAGCATATCTTCAAAGCTATCAGCCCAAAGAAAAAAAAGCACCGCACCACCACCGCGTGGGCTCGAACCTCGAACCTTTCGGTTAACAGCTCATCGCACTAGCAATTGCGCCACGGAGACAGTCCCGCTCCACTCTCACCACCATCAGATTATATGTTCAAAGCTATCAGCGCAAAGAAAAAAGCAACACCACTCCCGGGAGAGCTCGAACCTCCAACCTTTCGGTTAACAGCCGATCGCGCTAGCCGATTCCGCCACAGAGACAGTCCTGCTACACCCTCCGCACCATCAGAACATATCTTGAGAGCTATCTGCCCAAAGAAAAAAAAGCGCCGCACCCCCACCGGGTGGGCTCGAACCTCCAACCTTTCGGTTAACAGCCGATCGCGCTAGCCAATTGCGCCACGGAGACAGTCCTGCTCCACTCTCACCACCATCAGAACATATCTTCAAAGCTATCAGCCCAAAGAAAAGAAAGCGCCGCACCACCATCGGGTGGGCTCGAACCTCCAACATTTCGGTTAACAGCCGATCGCGCTAGCCAATTGCGCCACGGAGACAGTCCTGCTTCACTCTCACCACCATCAGAACATTTCTTCAGAGCTATCAGCCCAAAGAAAAAGAGGCGCCGCACCACCACCGGGTGGGCTCGAACCTCCAACCTTTCGGTTAACAGCCGATCGCGCTAGCCAATTGCGCCACGGAGACAGTCGTGCTCCACTCTCACCACCATCAGGACATATCTTCAAAGCTATCAGCGCAAAGAAAAAAGCAACACACCACTCCCGGGAGGGCTCGAACCTCGAACCTTTCCGTTAAAAGCTCATCGCACTAGCCAATTGCGCCACGGAGACAGTCGTGCTTCACTATCACCACCATCCCAACATATCTTCAAAGCTATCAGCCCAAAGAAAAAAAAGCACCGCAACACCACCGCGTGGGCTCGAACCTCCAACCTTTCGGTTAACAGCCGATCGCGCTAGCCAATTGCGCGACGGAAACAGTCCTGGTCCACTCTCACCACCATTAGATCTTATCTTCAAAGCTATCAGCTCAAAGAAAAGAAAGCAACACACCACTCCCGGGAAGGCTTGAACCTCCAACCTTTCGGTTAACAGCCGATCGCGCTAGCCAATTGCGCCACGGAGACAGTCATGCTCCACTCTCACCTCCGTCAGAACTTTTCTTCAGAGCTATCAGTTCAAAGAAAAAAAAAGCGCCGCACCACCATCGGGTGGGCTCAAACCTCCAACCTTTCAGTTAACAGCCGATCGCGCTAGAAAATTGCGCCACGGAGACAGTCTTGCTCCACTCTCACCACCATCAGAGCATATCTTCAAAGCTATCAGCCCAAAGAAAAAAAGCACCGCACCACCACCGCGTGGGCTCGAACCTCGAACCTTTTGGTTAACAGCTCATCGCACTAGCAATTGCGCCACGGAGACAGTCCCGCTCCACTCTCACCACCATCAGATTATATGTTCAAAGCTATCAGCGCAAAGAAAAAAGCAACACCACTCCCGGGAGAGCTCGAACCTCCAACCTTTTGGTTAACAGCCGATCGCGCTAGCCAATTCCGCCACAGAGACAGTGCTGCTCCGCTCTCACCACCATCAGAACATATCTTCAAAGCTATCAGCCCAAAGAAAAAAAAGCGGCGCACCCCCACAGGGTGGGCTCGAACCTCCAATCTTTCGGTTAACAGCCGATCGCGCGAGCCAATTGCGCCACGGAGACAGTCCTGCTCTACTCTCACCATCATCAGAACATATCTTCAAAGCTATCAGCCCAAAGAAAAAAAAGCGCCGCACCACCACCGGGTGGGCTCGAACCTAGAACATTTCGGTTAACAGCCGATCGCGCTAGCCAATTGCGCCACGGAGACAGTCCTGCTCCACTCTCACCACCATCAGAACATTTCTTCAGAGCTATCAGCCCAAAGAAAAAGAAGCGCCGCACCACCACCGGGTGGGCTCGAACCTCCAACTTTTCGGTTAACAGCCGATCACGCTAGAAAATTGCGCCACGGAGACAGTCGTGCTCCACTCTCACCACCATCAGGACATTTCTTCAGAGCTATCAGCCCAAAGGAAAAAAAGCGCCGAACCACCACCGGGTGGGCTCGAGCCTCCAACCTTTCGGTTAATAGCCCATCGAGCTAGCCAATTGCGCCACGGAGACAGTCGTGCTCCATTCTCACCACTATCAGAACATAACTTCAAAGCTATCAGCGCAAAGAAAAAAGCAACACACCACTCCCGGGAGGGCTCGTACCTCGAACCTTTCGGTTAACAGCTCATCGCACTAGCCAATTGCGCCAGGGAGACAGTCGTGCTCCACTATCACCATCATCACAACATATCTTCAAAGCTATCAGCCCAAAGAAAAAAAAAAGCAACACACCACTCCCGGGAGGGCTCGAACCTCCAACCTTTCAGTTAACAACCGATCGCGCTAGCCAATTGCGCAACGGAGACAGTCGTGCTCCACTCTCACCACCGTCAGAACATTTCTTCAGAGCTATCAGCCCAAAGGAAAAAAAGCGCCGCACCACCACCGGGTGGGCTCGAGCCTCCAACCTTTCGGTTAATAGCCCATCGCGCTAGCCAATTGCGCCACGGAGACAGTCGTGCTCCATTCTCACCACTATCAGAACATACCTTCAAAGCTATCAGCGCAAAGAAAAAAAGCAACACACCACTCCCGGGAGGGCTAGAATCCCCAACCTTTCGGTTAGCAGCCGATCGCGCTAACCAATTGCGCCATGGAGACAGTCATGCTTCACTCTCACCACCGTCAGAACATTTCTTCAGAGCTATCAGCCCAAAGAAAAAAAAGCGCCGCACCACAATCGGGTGGGCTTGAACCTTCAACCTTTCGGTTAACAGCCGATCGCGATAGCCAATTGCGCCACGGAGACAGTCCTGCTGCACTCTCAACACCATCAGAACATATCTTCAAAGCTATCAGCCCAAAGAAAAAAAAGCGCCCCACCACCACCGCGTGGGCTCGAACATCCAACCTTTCGGTTAACAGCCGATCGCGCTAGCCAATTGCCCCACGGAGACAGTCCAGCTCCACTCTCACCACAATCAGAACATATCTTCAAAGCTATCAGCCCAAAGAAATAAAAGCGCCGCACCACCACCGGGTGGGCTCGAACCTCCAACATTTCGGTTAACAGCCGATCGCGCCAGCCAATTGCGCCACGGAGACAGTCGTGCTCCACTCTCACCACCGTCAGAACATTTCTTCAGAGCTGTCAGCCCAAAGGAAAAAAGCACCGGACCACCACCGGGTGGGCTCGAACCTCCAACCTTTTCGTTAACAGCCGATCGCGCTAGCCAATTGCGCCACGGAAAGAGTCGTGCTCCACTCTCATCACCAATAGAACATATCTTCAAAGCTATCAGCGCAAAGAAAATCAACACACCACTCCCGGGAGGGCTTGAACCTCGAACCTTTCGGTTAAGAGCCGATCGCGCTAGCCAATTGCGCCACGGAGACAGTTGTGCTCCACTCTCACCACCATCAGAACATATCTTCAGAGCTATCAACCCAAAGGAAAAAAATCGCCGCACCACCACCGGGTGGGCTCGAGCCTCCAACCCTTCGGTTAATAGCCCATCGCGCTAGCCAATTACGCCACGGAGACAGTCGAGCTCCACTCTCACCACCATCAGAACATATCTTCAAAGCTATCAGCCCAAAGAAAAAAAAGCGGCGCACCCCCACTGGGTGGGCTCGAACCTCCAACCTTTCGGTTAACAGCCGATCGCGCGAGCCGATTGCGCCACGGAGAAATCCTGCTCCACTCTCCCCACCGTCAGAACATTTCTTCAGAGCTGTCAGCCTAAAGGAAAAAAAGCACCGGACCACCACCGGGTGGGCTCGAACCTCCAACCTTTTGGTTAACAGCCGATCGCGCTAGCCAATTGCGCCACGGAGAGAGTCGTGCTCCACTCTCACCACCAACAGAACATATCTTCAAAGCTATCAGCGCAAAGAAAAAAGCAACACACCACTGCCGGGAGGGCTCGAACCTCGAACCTTTTGGTTAACAGCTCATCGCACTAGCCAATCGCGCCACGGAGACAGTCGTGCTCTACTATCACCACCATCCCAACATATCTTCAAAGCTATCAACCCGAAGAAAAAAAAGCACCGCACCACCACCGCGTGGGCTCGAACCTCCAAACTTTCGGTTAACAGCCGATCGCGCTAGCCAATTGCGCCACGGAGACAGTCCTGCTTCACTCTCACCACCATCAGAACATTTCTTCAGAGCTATCAGCCCAAAGAAAAAGAAGCGCCGCACCACCACCGGGTGGGCTCGAACCTCCAACCGTTCGGTTAACAGCCGATCGCGCTAGCCAATTGCGCCATGGAAACAGTCGTGCTCCACTCTCACCACCATCAGGACATATCTTCAAAGCTATCAGCGCAAAGAAAAAAGCAACACACCACTCCCGGGAGGGCTCGAACCTCGAACCTTTCCGTTAAAAGCTCATCGCACTAGCCAATTGCGCCACGGAGACAGACGTGCTTCACTATCACCACCATCCCAACATATCTTCAAAGCTATCAGCCCAAAGAAAAAAAAAGCACCGCACCACCACCGCATGGGCTCGAACCTCCAACCTTTCGGTTAACAGCCGATCGCGCTAGCAAATTGCGCCACGGAAACAGTCCTGCTTCACTCTCACCACCATTAGAACTTATGTTCAAAGCTATCAGCTCAAAGAAAAAAAAGCAACACACCACTCCCGGGAGGGCTCGAACCTCCAACCTTTCGGTTAACAGCCGATCGCGCTAGCCAATTGCGCCACGGAGACAGTCATGCTCCACTCTCATCACCATCAGAACATATCTTCAAAGCTATCAGCCCATAGAAAAAAAAAGCCCGCACCACCACCGAGTGGGATTGAACCTCCAACCTTTCGGTTAACAGCCGATCGCGCTAGCCAATTGCACCACGGAGACCGTCCTGCTCCACTCTCACCACCGTCAGAACATTTCTTCAGACCTGTCAGCCTAAAGGAAAAAAAAGCGCCGGACCACCACCGGGCGGGCTCGAACCTCCAACCTTTTCGTTAACAGCCGATCGCGCTAGCCAATTGCGCCACAGAGAGAGTCGTGCTTCACTCTCACCACCAACAGAACATATCTTCAAAGCTATCAGCGCAAAGAAAAAAGCAACACACCACTCCCGAGAGGGCTCGAATCTCCAACCTTTCCGTTAACAGCCGATCGCGATAGCCAATTGCGCCACGGAGACAGTCATGCTCCACTCTCACCTCCGTCAGAACTTTTCTTCAGAGCTATCAGCCCAAAGAAAAAAAAGCGCCGCACCACCATCGGGTGGGCTCAAACCTCCAGCCTTTCGGTTAACAGCCCATCGCGCTAGCCAATTGCGCCACGGAGACAGTCATGCTCCACTCTCACCACCGTCAGAGCATTTCTTCAGAGCTATCAGCCCAAAAAAAAGCGCCGCACCCCCCCCCCCCTGGTGGGCTCGATTCTCCAACCTTTCGGTTAATAGCCGATCGCGCGAGCCAATTGCGCCACGGAGACAGTCCTGCTCTACTCTCACCACCATCAGAACATATCTTCAAAGCTATCAGCCCAAAGAAAAAAAAGCGCCGCACCACCATCGGGTGGGCTCGAACCTCCAACATTTCGGTTAACAGCCGATCGCGCTAGCCAATTGCGCTGCGGAGACAGTCCTGCTTCGCTCTCACCACCCTCAGAACATTTCTTCAGAGCTATCAGCCCAAAGAAAAAGAAGCGCCGCACCACCACCGGGTGGGCTCGAACCTCCAACCTTTCGGTTAACAGCCGATCGCGCTAGCCAATTGCGCCACGGAAACAGTCCTGCTCCACTCTCACCACCATTAAAACTTATCTTCAAAGCTATCAGCTCAAAGAAAAAAAAGCAACACACCAATCCCGGGAGGGCTCGAACCTCCAGCCTTTCGGTTAACAGCCCATCGCGCTAGCCAATTGCGCCACGGAGACAGTCATGCTCCACTCTCACCACCGTCAGAACATTTCTTCAGAGCTATCAGCCCCCCAAAAAAAGCGCCGCACCCCCCCCCCCTGGTGGGCTCGATTCTCCACCCTTTCGGTTAACAGCCGATCGCGCGAGCCAATTGCGCCACGGAGACAGTCCTGCTCTACTCTCACCACCATCAGAACATATTTTCAAAGCTATCAGCCCAAAGAAAAAAAAGCGCCGCACCACCATCGGGTGGGCTCGAACCTCCAACATTTCGGTTAACAGCCGATCGCGCTAGCCAATTGCGCCACGGAGACAGTCCTGCTTCACTCTCACCACCATCAGAACATTTCTTCAGAGCTATCAGCCCAAAGAAAAAGAAGCGCCGCACCACCACCGGGTGGGCTCGAACCTCCAACCTTTCGGTTAACAGCCGATCGCGCTAGCCAATTGCGCCACGGAAACAGTCGTGCTCCACTCTCACCACCATCAGGACATATCTTCAAAGCTATCAGCGTAAAGAAAAAAGCAACACACCACTCCCGGGAGGGCTCGAACCTCGAACCTTTCCGTTAAAAGCTCATCGCACTAGCCAATTGCGCCACGGAGACAGTCGTGCTTCACTATCACCACCATCCCAACATATCTTCAAAGCTATCAGCCCAAAGAAAAAAAAAGCACCGCACCACCACCGCGTGGGCTCGAACCTCCAACCTTTCGGTTAACAGCCGATCGCGCTAGCCAATTGCGCCACGGAAACAGTCCTGCTTCACTCTCACCACCATTAGAACTTATCTTCAAAGCTATCAGCTCAAAGAAAAAAAAGCAACACACCACTCCCGGGAGGGCTCGAACCTCCAACCTTTCGGTTAACAGCCGATCGCGCTAGCCAATTGCGCCACGGAGACAGTCATGCTCCACTCTAATCACCATCAGAACATATCTTCAAAGCTATCAGCCCATAGAAAAAAAAAGCCCGCACCACCACCGAGTGGGATTGAACCTCCAACCTTTCGGTTAACAGCCGATCGCGCTAGCCAATTGCACCACGGAGACCGTCCTGCTCCACTCTCACCACCGTCAGAACATTTCTTCAGACCTGTCAGCCTAAAGGAAAAAAAAGCGCCGGACCACCACCGGGCGGGCTCGAACCTCCAACCTTTTCGTTAACAGCCGATCGCGCTAGCCAATTGCGCCACAGAGAGAGTCGTGCTTCACTCTCACCTCCGTCAGAACTTTTCTTCAGAGCTATCAGCCCAAAGAAAAAAAAAGCGCCGCACCACCATCGGGTGGGCTCAAACCTCTAGCCTTTCGGTTAACAGCCCATCGCGCTAGCCAATTGCGCCACGGAGACAGTCATGCTCCACTCTCACCACCGTCAGAGCATTTCTTCAGAGCTATCAGCCCAAAAAAAAGCGCCGCACCCCCACCGGGTGGGCTGAAACCTCCAACCTTTCGGTTAACAGCCGATCGCGCGAGCCAATTGCGCCACGGAGACAGTCGTGCTCCACTCTCACCACCATCAGGACATATCTTCAAAGCTATCAGCGCAAAGAAAAAGCAACACACCACTCCCGGGAGGGCTCGAACCTCGAACCTTTCCGTTAAAAGCTCATCGCACTAGCCAATTGCGCCACGGAGACAGTCGTGCTTCACTATCACCACCATCCCAACATATCTTCAAAGCTATCAGCCCAAAGAAAAAAAAGCACCGCAACACCACCGCGTGGGCTCGAACCTCCAACCTTTCGGTTAACAGCCGATCGCGCTAGCCAATTGCGCCACGGAAACAGTCCTGGTCCACTCTCACCACCATTAGATCTTATCTTCAAAGCTATCAGCTCAAAGAAAAGAAAGCAACACACCACTCCCGGGAAGGCTTGAACCTCCAACCTTTCGGTTAACAGCCGATCGCGCTAGCCAATTGCGCCACGGAGACAGTCATGCTCCACTCTCACCTCCGTCAGAACTTTTCTTCAGAGCTATCAGTTCAAAGAAAAAAAAGCGCCGCACCACCATCGGGTGGGCTCAAACCTCCAACCTTTCAGTTAACAGCCGATCGCGCTAGAAAATTGCGCCACGGAGACAGTCTTGCTCCACTCTCACCACCATCAGAGCATATCTTCAAAGCTATCAGCCCAAAGAAAAAAAGCACCGCACCACCACCGCGTGGGCTCGAACCTCGAACCTTTTGGTTAACAGCTCATCGCACTAGCAATTGCGCCACGGAGACAGTCCCGCTCCACTCTCACCACCATCAGATTATATGTTCAAAGCTATCAGCGCAAAGAAAAAAGCAACACCACTCCCGGGAGAGCTCGAACCTCCAACCTTTTGGTTAACAGCCGATCGCGCTAGCCAATTCCGCCACAGAGACAGTGCTGCTCCGCTCTCACCACCATCAGAACATATCTTCAAAGCTATCAGCCCAAAGAAAAAAAAGCGGCGCACCCCCACCGGGTGGGCTCGAACCTCCAATCTTTCGGTTAACAGCCGATCGCGCGAGCCAATTGCGCCACGGAGACAGTCCTGCTCTACTCTCACCATCATCAGAACATATCTTCAAAGCTATCAGCCCAAAGAAAAAAAAGCGCCGCACCACCACCGGGTGGGCTCGAACCTAGAACATTTCGGTTAACAGCCGATCGCGCTAGCCAATTGCGCCACGGAGACAGTCCTGCTCCACTCTCACCACCATCAGAACATTTCTTCAGAGCTATCAGCCCAAAGAAAAAGAAGCGCCGCACCACCACCGGGTGGGCTCGAACCTCCAACTTTTCGGTTAACAGCCGATCACGCTAGAAAATTGCGCCACGGAGACAGTCGTGCTCCACTCTCACCACCATCAGGACATTTCTTCAGAGCTATCAGCCCAAAGGAAAAAAAGCGCCGAACCACCACCGGGTGGGCTCGAGCCTCCAACCTTTCGGTTAATAGCCCATCGAGCTAGCCAATTGCGCCACGGAGACAGTCGTGCTCCATTCTCACCACTATCAGAATATACCTTCAAAGCTATCAGCGCAAAGAAAAAAGCAACACACCACTCCCGGGAGGGCTCGAACCTCGAACCTTTCCGTTAAAAGCTCATCGCACTAGCCAATTGCGCCACGGAGACATTCGTGCTTCACTATCACCACCATCGCAACATATCTTCAAAGCTATCAGCCCAAAGAAAAAAAGCACCGCACCACCACGGCGTGGGCTCGAACCTCGAACCTTTTGGTTAACAGCTCATCGCACTAGCAATTGCGCCACGGAGACAGTCCCGCTCCACTCTCACCACCAACAGAACATATCTTCAAAGCTATCAGCGCAAAGAAAAAAGCAACACACCAATCCCGGGAGGGCTTGAACCTCAAACCTTTCGGTTAACAGCCGATCGCTCTAGCCAATTGCGCCACGGAGACAGTCGTGCTCCACTCTCACCACCATAAGAACATATCTTAATAGCTATCACTGCAAAGAAAAAAGCAACACACCACTCCCGCGAGGGCTCGAATCTCCAACGTTTCCGTTAACAGCCGATCGCGCTAGCCAATTGCGCCACGGAGGCAGTCCTGCTCACTCTCACTACCATCAGAACATATCTTCCAAGCTATCAGCCGAAAGAAAAACAGCGCCGCACCACCACCGGGTGGGCTCAAACCTCCAACCTTTCGGTTAACAGCCGATCGCGCTAGCCAATTGCGCCACGGAGACAGTCCCGCTCCACTCTCACCACCATTAGAACATATGTTCAAAGCTATCAGCGCAAAGAAAAAAGCAACACCACTCCCGGGAGAGCTCGAACCTCCAACCTTTCGGTTAACAGCCGATCGCGCTAGCCGATTCCGCCACAGAGACAGTCCTGCTACACTCTCCGCACCATCAAAACATATCTTGAGAGCTATCTGCCCAAAGAAAAAAAAGCGCTGCACCCCCACCGGGTGGGCTCGAACCTCCAACTTTTCGGTTAACAGCCGATCGCGCTAGCCAATTGCGCCACGGAGACAGTCCTGCTCCACTCTCACCACCATCAGAACATATCTTCAAAGCTATCAGCCCAAAGAAAAAAAAGCGCCGCACCACCATCGGGTGGGCTCGAACCTCCAACATTTCGGTTAACAGCCGATCGCGCTAGCCAATTGCGCCACGGAGACAGTCCTGCTTCACTCTCACCACCATCAGAACATTTCTTCAGAGCTATCAGCCCAAAGAAAAAGAGGCGCCGCACCACCACCGGGTGGGCTCGAACCTCCAACCTTTCGGTTAACAGCCGATCGCGCTAGCCAATTGCGCCACGGAGACAGTCGTGCTCCACTCTCACCACCATCAGGACATATCTTCAAAGCTATCAGCGCAAAGAAAAAAGCAACACACCACTCCCGGGAGGGCTCGAACCTCGAACCTTTCCGTTAAAAGCTCATCGCACTAGCCAATTGCGCCACGGAGACATTCGTGCTTCACTATCACCACCATCGCAACATATCTTCAAAGCTATCAGCCCAAAGAAAAAAAAGCACCGCAACACCACCGCGTGGGCTCGAACCTCCAACCTTTCGGTTAACAGCCGATCGCGCTAGCCAATTGCGCCACGGAAACAGTCCTGCTGCACTCTCACCACCATTAGATCTTATCTTCAAAGCTATCAGCTCAAAGAAAAAAAAGCAACACACCACTCCCGGGAAGGCTCGAACCTCCAACCTTTCGGTTAACAGCCGATCGCGCTAGCCAATTGCGCCACGGAGACAGTCATGCTCCACTCTCACCTCCGTCAGAACTTTTCTTCAGAGCTATCAGTTCAAAGAAAAAAAAGCGCCGCACCACCATCGGGTGGGCTCAAACCTCCAACCTTTCAGTTAACAGCCGATCGCGCTAGAAAATTGCGCCACGGAGACAGTCTTGCTCCACTCTCACCACCATCAAAGCATATCTTCAAAGCTATCAGCCCAAAGAAAAAAAAGCACCGCACCACCACCGCGTGGGCTCGAACCTCGAACCTTTCGGTTAACAGCTCATCGCACTAGCAATTGCGCCACGGAGACAGTCCCGCTCCACTCTCACCACCATCAGATTATATGTTCAAAGCTATCAGCGCAAAGAAAAAAGCAACACCACTCCCGGGAGAGCTCGAACCTCCAACCTTTCGGTTAACAGCCGATCGCGCTAGCCGATTCCGCCACAGAGACAGTCCTGCTACACCCTCCGCACCATCAGAACATATCTTGAGAGCTATCTGCCCAAAGAAAAAAAAGCGCCGCACCCCCACCGGGTGGGCTCGAACCTCCAACCTTTCGGTTAACAGCCGATCGCGCCACGGAGACAGTCCTGCTCCACTCTCACCACCATCAGAACATATCTTCAAAGCTATCAGCCCAAAGAAAAGAAAGCGCCGCACCACCATCGGGTGGGCTCGAACCTCCAACATTTCGGTTAACAGCCGATCGCGCTAGCCAATTGCGCCACGGAGACAGTCCTGCTTCACTCTCACCACCATCAGAACATTTCTTCAGAGCTATCAGCCCAAAGAAAAAGAGGCGCCGCACCACCACCGGGTGGGCTCGAACCTCCAACCTTTCGGTTAACAGCCGATCGCGCTAGCCAATTGCGCCACGGAGACAGTCGTGCTCCACTCTCACCACCATCAGGACATATCTTCAAAGCTATCAGCGCAAAGAAAAAAGCAACACACCACTCCCGGGAGGGCTCGAACCTCGAACCTTTCCGTTAAAAGCTCATCGCACTAGCCAATTGCGCCACGGAGACAGTCGTGCTTCACTATCACCACCATCCCAACATATCTTCAAAGCTATCAGCCCAAAGAAAAAAAAGCACCGCAACACCACCGCGTGGGCTCGAACCTCCAACCTTTCGGTTAACAGCCGATCGCGCTAGCCAATTGCGCGACGGAAACAGTCCTGGTCCACTCTCACCACCATTAGATCTTATCTTCAAAGCTATCAGCTCAAAGAAAAGAAAGCAACACACCACTCCCGGGAAGGCTTGAACCTCCAACCTTTCGGTTAACAGCCGATCGCGCTAGCCAATTGCGCCACGGAGACAGTCATGCTCCACTCTCACCTCCGTCAGAACTTTTCTTCAGAGCTATCAGTTCAAAGAAAAAAAAAGCGCCGCACCACCATCGGGTGGGCTCAAACCTCCAACCTTTCAGTTAACAGCCGATCGCGCTAGAAAATTGCGCCACGGAGACAGTCTTGCTCCACTCTCACCACCATCAGAGCATATCTTCAAAGCTATCAGCCCAAAGAAAAAAAGCACCGCACCACCACCGCGTGGGCTCGAACCTCGAACCTTTTGGTTAACAGCTCATCGCACTAGCAATTGCGCCACGGAGACAGTCCCGCTCCACTCTCACCACCATCAGATTATATGTTCAAAGCTATCAGCGCAAAGAAAAAAGCAACACCACTCCCGGGAGAGCTCGAACCTCCAACCTTTTGGTTAACAGCCGATCGCGCTAGCCCATTCCGCCACAGAGACAGTGCTGCTCCGCTCTCACCACCATCAGAACATATCTTCAAAGCTATCAGCCCAAAGAAAAAAAAGCGGCGCACCCCCACCGGGTGGGCTCGAACCTCCAATCTTTCGGTTAACAGCCGATCGCGCGAGCCAATTGCGCCACGGAGACAGTCCTGCTCTACTCTCACCATCATCAGAACATATCTTCAAAGCTATCAGCCCAAAGAAAAAAAAGCGCCGCACCACCACCGGGTGGGCTCGAACCTAGAACATTTCGGTTAACAGCCGATCGCGCTAGCCAATTGCGCCACGGAGACAGTCCTGCTCCACTCTCACCACCATCAGAACATTTCTTCAGAGCTATCAGCCCAAAGAAAAAGAAGCGCCGCACCACCACCGGGTGGGCTCGAACCTCCAACTTTTCGGTTAACAGCCGATCACGCTAGAAAATTGCGCCACGGAGACAGTCGTGCTCCACTCTCACCACCATCAGGACATTTCTTCAGAGCTATCAGCCCAAAGGAAAAAAAGCGCCGAACCACCACCGGGTGGGCTCGAGCCTCCAACCTTTCGGTTAATAGCCCATCGAGCTAGCCAATTGCGCCACGGAGACAGTCGTGCTCCATTCTCACCACTATCAGAACATAACTTCAAAGCTATCAGCGCAAAGAAAAAAGCAACACACCACTCCCGGGAGGGCTCGTACCTCGAACCTTTCGGTTAACAGCTCATCGCACTAGCCAATTGCGCCAGGGAGACAGTCGTGCTCCACTATCACCATCATCACAACATATCTTCAAAGCTATCAGCCCAAAGAAAAAAAAAAGCAACACACCACTCCCGGGAGGGCTCGAACCTCCAACCTTTCAGTTAACAACCGATCGCGCTAGCCAATTGCGCAACGGAGACAGTCGTGCTCCACTCTCACCACCGTCAGAACATTTCTTCAGAGCTATCAGCCCAAAGGAAAAAAAGCGCCGCACCACCACCGGGTGGGCTCGAGCCTCCAACCTTTCGGTTAATAGCCCATCGCGCTAGCCAATTGCGCCACGGAGACAGTCGTGCTCCATTCTCACCACTATCAGAACATACCTTCAAAGCTATCAGCGCAAAGAAAAAAAGCAACACACCACTCCCGGGAGGGCTAGAATCCCCAACCTTTCGGTTAGCAGCCGATCGCGCTAACCAATTGCGCCATGGAGACAGTCATGCTTCACTCTCTCCACCGTCAGAACATTTCTTCAGAGCTATCAGCCCAAAGAAAAAAAAGCGCCGCACCACAATCGGGTGGGCTTGAACCTTCAACCTTTCGGTTAACAGCCGATCGCGATAGCCAATTGCGCCACGGAGACAGTCCTGCTGCACTCTCAACACCATCAGAACATATCTTCAAAGCTATCAGCCCAAAGAAAAAAAAGCGCCCCACCACCACCGCGTGGGCTCGAACATCCAACCTTTCGGTTAACAGCCGATCGCGCTAGCCAATTGCGCCACGGAGACAGTCCAGCTCCACTCTCACCACAATCAGAACATATCTTCAAAGCTATCAGCCCAAAGAAATAAAAGCGCCGCACCACCACCGGGTGGGCTCGAACCTCCAACATTTCGGTTAACAGCCGATCGCGCCAGCCAATTGCGCCACGGAGACAGTCGTGCTCCACTCTCACCACCGTCAGAACATTTCTTCAGAGCTGTCAGCCCAAAGGAAAAAAGCACCGGACCACCACCGGGTGGGCTCGAACCTCCAACCTTTTCGTTAACAGCCGATCGCGCTAGCCAATTGCGCCACGGAAAGAGTCGTGCTCCACTCTCATCACCAATAGAACATATCTTCAAAGCTATCAGCGCAAAGAAAATCAACACACCACTCCCGGGAGGGCTTGAACCTCGAACCTTTCGGTTAAGAGCCGATCGCGCTAGCCAATTGCGCCACGGAGACAGTTGTGCTCCACTCTCACCACCATCAGAACATATCTTCAGAGCTATCAACCCAAAGGAAAAAAATCGCCGCACCACCACCGGGTGGGCTCGAGCCTCCAACCCTTCGGTTAATAGCCCATCGCGCTAGCCAATTACGCCACGGAGACAGTCGAGCTCCACTCTCACCACCATCAGAACATATCTTCAAAGCTATCAGCCCAAAGAAAAAAAAGCGGCGCACCCCCACTGGGTGGGCTCGAACCTCCAACCTTTCGGTTAACAGCCGATCGCGCGAGCCGATTGCGCCACGGAGAAATCCTGCTCCACTCTCCCCACCGTCAGAACATTTCTTCAGAGCTGTCAGCCTAAAGGAAAAAAAGCGCCGGACCACCACCGGGTGGGCTCGAACCTCCAACCTTTTGGTTAACAGCCGATCGCGCTAGCCAATTGCGCCACGGAGAGAGTCGTGCTCCACTCTCACCACCAACAGAACATATCTTCAAAGCTATCAGCGCAAAGAAAAAAGCAACACACCACTGCCGGGAGGGCTCGAACCTCGAACCTTTTGGTTAACAGCTCATCGCACTAGCCAATCGCGCCACGGAGACAGTCGTGCTCTACTATCACCACCATCCCAACATATCTTCAAAGCTATCAACCCGAAGAAAAAAAAGCACCGCACCACCACCGCGTGGGCTCGAACCTCCAACCTCTCGGTTAACAGCCGATCGCGCTAGCAAATTGCGCCACGGAGACAGTCATGCTCCACTCTCACCTCCGTCAGAACTTTTCTTCAGAGCTATCAGCCCAAAGAAAAAAAAGCGCCGCACTACCATCGGGTGGGCTCGAACCTCCAGCATTGCGGTTAAAAGCCCATCGCGCTAGCCAATTGCGCCACGGAGACAGTCATGCTCCACTCTCACCACCGTCAGAACATTTCTTCAGAGCTATCAGCCCAAAGAAAAAAAAGCGACGCACCACCACAGGGTGGGCGCGAACCTCCAACCTTTCGGTTAACAGCCGATCGCGCTAGCCGATTGCGCCACGGAGACAGTCCTGCTCCACTCTCATCACCATCAGAACATATCTTCAAAGCTATCAGCCCATAGAAAAAAAAGCCCGCACCACCACCGAGTGGGATTGAACCTCCAACCTTTCGGTTAACAGCCGATCGCGCTAGCCAATTGCACCACGGAGACCGTCCTGCTCCACTCTCACCACCGTCAGAACATTTCTTCAGACCTGTCAGCCTAAAGGAAAAAAAAGCGCCGGACCACCACCGGGTGGGCTCGAACCTCCAACCTTTTCGTTAACAGCCGATCGCGCTAGCCAATTGCGCCACAGAGAGAGTCGTGCTTCACTCTCACCACCATTAGAACATATGTTCAAAGCTATCAGCGCAAAGAAAAAAGCAACACCACTCCCGGGAGAGCTCGAACCTCCAACCTTTTGGTTAACAGCCGATCGCGTTAGCCAATTCCGCCACAGAGACAGTCCTGCTCCACTCTCCGCACCATCAGAACATATCTTGAGAGCTATCTGCCCAAAGAAAAAAAAGCGCCGCACCCCCACCGGGTGGGCTCGAACCTCCAACCTTTCGGTCAACAGCCGATCGCGCTAGCCAATTGCGCCACGGAGACAGTCCTGATCCACTCTCACCACCATCAGAGCATATCTTCAAAGCTATCAGCCCAAAGAAAAAAAAGCGCCGCACCACCACCGGGTGGGCTCGAGCCTCCAACCCTTCGGTTGATAGCCCATCGCGCTAGCCAATTACGCCACGGAGACAGTCGTGCTCCACTCTCATCACCATTAGAACATATCTTCAAAGCTATCAGCGCAAAGAAAAAAGCAACACACCACTCCCGGGAGGGCTCGAACCTCCAACGTTTCGGTTAACAGCCGATCGCGATAGCCAATTGCGCCACGGAGACAGTCATGCTCCACTCTCACCTCCGTCAGAACTTTTCTTCAGAGCTATCAGCCCAAAGAAAAAAAAGCGCCGCACCACCATCGGGTGGGCTCAAACCTCCAGCCTTTCGGTTACCAGCCCATCGCGCTACCCAATTGCGCCACGGAAACAGTCATGCTCCACTCTCACCACCGTCAGAACATTTCTTCAGAGCTATCAGCCCAAAAAAAAGCGCCGCACCCCCACCGGGTGGGCTCGAACCTCCAACCTTTCAGGTAACAGCCGATCGCGCGAGCCAATTGCGCCACGGAAACAGTCCTGCTCCACTCTCACCACCACTAAAACTTATCTTCAAAGCTATCAGCTCAAAGAAAAAAAAGCAACACACCAATCCCGGGAGGGCTCGAACCTCCAGCCTTTCGGTTAACAGCCCATCGCGCTAGCCAATTGCGCCACGGAGACAGTCATGCTCCACTCTCACCACCGTCAGAACATTTCTTCAGAGCTATCAGCCCAAAAAAAAAAGCGCCGCACCCCCCCCCTGGTGGGCTCGATTCTCCAACCTTTCGGTTAACAGCCGATCGCGCGAGCCAATTGCGCCACGGAGACAGTCATGCTCCACTCTCACCACCGTCAGAACATTTCTTCAGAGCTATCAGCCCAAAGAAAAAAAAGCGACGCACCACCACAGGGTGGGCGCGAACCTCCAACCTTTCGGTTAACAGCCGATCGCGCTAGCCGATTGCGCCACGGAGACAGTCCTGCTCCACTCTCATCACCATCAGAACATATCTTCAAAGCTATCAGCCCATAGAAAAAAAAGCCCGCACCACCACCGAGTGGGATTGAACCTCCAACCTTTCGGTTAACAGCCGATCGCGCTAGCCAATTGCACCACGGAGACCGTCCTGCTCCACTCTCACCACCGTCAGAACATTTCTTCAGACCTGTCAGCCTAAAGGAAAAAAAAGCGCCGGACCACCACCGGGTGGGCTCGAACCTCCAACCTTTTCGTTAACAGCCGATCGCGCTAGCCAATTGCGCCACAGAGACAGTCATGCTCCACTCTCACCACCGTCAGAACATTTCTTCAGAGCTATCAGCCCCCCAAAAAAAAGCGCCGCACCCCCCCCCTGGTGGGCTCGATTCTCCAACCTTTCGGTTAACAGCCGATCGCGCGAGCCAATTGCGCCACGGAGACAGTCCTGCTCTACTCTCACCACCATCAGAACATATCTTCAAAGCTATCAGCCCAAAGAAAAAAAGCGCCGCACCACCATCGGGTGGGCTCGAACCTCCAACATTTCGGTTAACAGCCGATCGCGCTAGCCAATTGCGCCACGGAGACAGTCCTGCTTCACTCTCACCACCATCAGAACATTTCTTCAGAGCTATCAGCCCAAAGAAAAAGAAGCGCCGCACCACCACCGGGTGGGCTCGAACCTCCAACCTTTCGGTTAACAGCCGATCGCGCTAGCCAATTGCGCCACGGAAACAGTCGTGCTCCACTCTCACCACCATCAGGACATATCTTCAAAGCTATCAGCGCAAAGAAAAAAGCAACACACCACTCCCGGGAGGGCTCGAACCTCGAACCTTTCCGTTAAAAGCTCATCGCACTAGCCAATTGCGCCACGGAGACAGTCGTGCTTCACTATCACCACCATCCCAACATATCTTCAAAGCTATCAGCCCAAAGAAAAAAAAAGCACCGCACCACCACCGCATGGGCTCGAACCTCCAACCTTTCGGTTAACAGCCGATCGCGCTAGCAAATCGCGCCACGGAAACAGTCCTGCTTCACTCTCACCACCATTAGAACTTATGTTCAAAGCTATCAGCTCAAAGAAAAAAAAGCAACACACCACTCCCGGGAGGGCTCGAACCTCCAACCTTTCGGTTAACAGCCGATCGCGCTAGCCAATTGCGCCACGGAGACAGTCATGCTCCACTCTCATCACCATCAGAACATATCTTCAAAGCTATCAGCCCATAGAAAAAAAAGCCCGCACCACCACCGAGTGGGATTGAACCTCCAACCTTTCGGTTAACAGCCGATCGCGCTAGCCAATTGCACCACGGAGACCGTCCTGCTCCACTCTCACCACCGTCAGAACATTTCTTCAGACCTGTCAGCCTAAAGGAAAAAAAAGCGCCGGACCACCACCGGGCGGGCTCGAACCTCCAACCTTTTCGTTAACAGCCGATCGCGCTAGCCAATTGCGCCACAGAGAGAGTCGTGCTTCACTCTCACCACCAACAGAACATATCTTCAAAGCTATCAGCGCAAAGAAAAAAGCAACACACCACTCCCGAGAGGGCTCGAATCTCCAACCTTTCCGTTAACAGCCGATCGCGATAGCCAATTGCGCCACGGAGACAGTCATGCTCCACTCTCACCTCCGTCAGAACTTTTCTTCAGAGCTATCAGCCCAAAGAAAAAAAAGCGCCGCACCACCATCGGGTGGGCTCAAACCTCCAGCCTTTCGGTTAACAGCCCATCGCGCTAGCCAATTGCGCCACGGAGACAGTCATGCTCCACTCTCACCACCGTCAGAGCATTTCTTCAGAGCTATCAGCCCAAAAAAAAGCGCCGCACCCCCCCCCCCTGGTGGGCTCGATTCTCCAACCTTTCGGTTAATAGCCGATCGCGCGAGCCAATTGCGCCACGGAGACAGTCCTGCTCTACTCTCACCACCATCAGAACATATCTTCAAAGCTATCAGCCCAAAGAAAAAAAAGCGCCGCACCACCATCGGGTGGGCTCGAACCTCCAACATTTCGGTTAACAGCCGATCGCGCTAGCCAATTGCGCTGCGGAGACAGTCCTGCTTCGCTCTCACCACCCTCAGAACATTTCTTCAGAGCTATCAGCCCAAAGAAAAAGAAGCGCCGCACCACCACCGGGTGGGCTCGAACCTCCAACCTTTCGGTTAACAGCCGATCGCGCTAGCCAATTGCGCCACGGAAACAGTCCTGCTCCACTCTCACCACCATTAAAACTTATCTTCAAAGCTATCAGCTCAAAGAAAAAAAAGCAACACACCAATCCCGGGAGGGCTCGAACCTCCAGCCTTTCGGTTAACAGCCCATCGCGCTAGCCAATTGCGCCACGGAGACAGTCATGCTCCACTCTCACCACCGTCAGAACATTTCTTCAGAGCTATCAGCCCCCCAAAAAAAGCGCCGCACCCCCCCCCCCCCTGGTGGGCTCGATTCTCCACCCTTTCGGTTAACAGCCGATCGCGCGAGCCAATTGCGCCACGGAGACAGTCCTGCTCTACTCTCACCACCATCAGAACATATTTTCAAAGCTATCAGCCCAAAGAAAAAAAAGCGCCGCACCACCATCGGGTGGGCTCGAACCTCCAACATTTCGGTTAACAGCCGATCGCGCTAGCCAATTGCGCCACGGAGACAGTCCTGCTTCACTCTCACCACCATCAGAACATTTCTTCAGAGCTATCAGCCCAAAGAAAAAGAAGCGCCGCACCACCACCGGGTGGGCTCGAACCTCCAACCTTTCGGTTAACAGCCGATCGCGCTAGCCAATTGCGCCACGGAAACAGTCGTGCTCCACTCTCACCACCATCAGGACATATCTTCAAAGCTATCAGCGTAAAGAAAAAAGCAACACACCACTCCCGGGAGGGCTCGAACCTCGAACCTTTCCGTTAAAAGCTCATCGCACTAGCCAATTGCGCCACGGAGACAGTCGTGCTTCACTATCACCACCATCCCAACATATCTTCAAAGCTATCAGCCCAAAGAAAAAAAAAGCACCGCACCACCACCGCGTGGGCTCGAACCTCCAACCTTTCGGTTAACAGCCGATCGCGCTAGCCAATTGCGCCACGGAAACAGTCCTGCTTCACTCTCACCACCATTAGAACTTATCTTCAAAGCTATCAGCTCAAAGAAAAAAAAGCAACACACCACTCCCGGGAGGGCTCGAACCTCCAACCTTTCGGTTAACAGCCGATCGCGCTAGCCAATTGCGCCACGGAGACAGTCATGCTCCACTCTAATCACCATCAGAACATATCTTCAAAGCTATCAGCCCATAGAAAAAAAAAGCCCGCACCACCACCGAGTGGGATTGAACCTCCAACCTTTCGGTTAACAGCCGATCGCGCTAGCCAATTGCACCACGGAGACCGTCCTGCTCCACTCTCACCACCGTCAGAACATTTCTTCAGACCTGTCAGCCTAAAGGAAAAAAAAGCGCCGGACCACCACCGGGCGGGCTCGAACCTCCAACCTTTTCGTTAACAGCCGATCGCGCTAGCCAATTGCGCCACAGAGAGAGTCGTGCTTCACTCTCACCTCCGTCAGAACTTTTCTTCAGAGCTATCAGCCCAAAGAAAAAAAAAGCGCCGCACCACCATCGGGTGGGCTCAAACCTCTAGCCTTTCGGTTAACAGCCCATCGCGCTAGCCAATTGCGCCACGGAGACAGTCATGCTCCACTCTCACCACCGTCAGAGCATTTCTTCAGAGCTATCAGCCCAAAAAAAAAGCGCCGCACCCCCACCGGGTGGGCTGAAACCTCCAACCTTTCGGTTAACAGCCGATCGCGCGAGCCAATTGCGCCACGGAGACAGTCGTGCTCCACTCTCACCACCATCAGGACATATCTTCAAAGCTATCAGCGCAAAGAAAAAGCAACACACCACTCCCGGGAGGGCTCGAACCTCGAACCTTTCCGTTAAAAGCTCATCGCACTAGCCAATTGCGCCACGGAGACAGTCGTGCTTCACTATCACCCCCATCCCAACATATCTTCAAAGCTATCACCCAAAGAAAAAAAAGCACCGCACCACCACCGCGTGGGCTCGAACCTCCAACGTTTCGGTTAACAGCCGATCGCGCTAGCCAATTGCGCCACGGAAACAGTCCTGCTCCACTCTCACCACCATTAAAACTTATCTTCAAAGCTATCAGCTCAAAGAAAAAAAAGCAACACACCAATCCCGGGAGGGCTCGAACCTCCAGCCTTTCGGTTAACAGCCCATCGCGCTAGCCAATTGCGCCACGGAGACAGTCATGCTCCACTCACACCACCGTCAGAACATTTCTTCAGAGCTATCAGCCCAAAAAAAAAAGCGCCGCACCCCCCCCCCCTGGTGGGCTCGATTCTCCAACCTTTCGGTTAACAGCCGATCGCGCGAGCCAATTGCGCCACGGAGACAGTCCTGCTCTACTCTCACCACCATCAGAACATATCTTCAAAGCTATCAGCCCAAAGAAAAAAAAGCGCCGCACCACCATCGGGTGGGCTCGAACCTCCAACATTTCGGTTAACAGCCGATCGCGCTAGCCAATTGCGCTACGGAGACAGTCCTGCTTCACTCTCACCACCCTCAGAACATTTCTTCAGAGCTATCAGCCCAAAGAAAAAGAAGCGCCGCACCACCACCGGGTGGGCTCGAACCTCCAACCTTTCGGTTAACAGCCGATCGCGCTAGCCAATTGCGCCACGGAAACAGTAATGCTCCACTCTCACCACCATTAAAACTTATCTTCAAAGCTATCAGCTCAAAGAAAAAAAAGCAACACACCAATCCCGGGAGGGCTCGAACCTCCAGCCTTTCGGTTAACAGCCCATCGCGCTAGCCAATTGCGCCACGGAGACAGTCATGCTCCACTCTCACCACCGTCAGAACATTTCTTCAGGCTATCAGCCCCCCCAAAAAAAAGCGCCGCACCCCCCCCCCTGGTGGGCTCGATTCTCCAACCTTTCGGTTAACAGCCGATCGCGCGAGCCAATTGCGCCACGGAGACAGTCCTGCTCTACTCTCAAAACCATCAGAACATATCTTCAAAGCTATCAGCCCAAAGAAAAAAAAGCGCCGCACCACCACCGAGTGGGATTGAACCTCCAACCTTTCGGTTAACAGCCGATCGCGCTAGCCAATTGCACCACGGAGACCGTCCTGCTCCACTCTCACCACCGTCAGAACATTTCTTCAGACCTGTCAGCCTAAAGGAAAAAAAAGCGCCGGACCACCACCGGGCGGGCTCGAACCTCCAACCTTTTCGTTAACAGCCGATCGCGCTAGCCAATTGCGCCACAGAGAGAGTCGTGCTTCACTCTCACCTCCGTCAGAACTTTTCTTCAGAGCTATCAGCCCAAAGAAAAAAAAAGCGCCGCACCACCATCGGGTGGGCTCAAACCTCTAGCCTTTCGGTTAACAGCCCATCGCGCTAGCCAATTGCGCCACGGAGACAGTCATGCTCCACTCTCACCACCGTCAGAGCATTTCTTCAGAGCTATCAGCCCAAAAAAAAGCGCCGCACCCCCACCGGGTGGGCTGAAACCTCCAACCTTTCGGTTAACAGCCGATCGCGCGAGCCAATTGCGCCACGGAGACAGTCGTGCTCCACTCTCACCACCATCAGGACATATCTTCAAAGCTATCAGCGCAAAGAAAAAGCAACACACCACTCCCGGGAGGGCTCGAACCTCGAACCTTTCCGTTAAAAGCTCATCGCACTAGCCAATTGCGCCACGGAGACAGTCGTGCTTCACTATCACCCCCATCCCAACATATCTTCAAAGCTATCACCCAAAGAAAAAAAAGCACCGCACCACCACCGCGTGGGCTCGAACCTCCAACGTTTCGGTTAACAGCCGATCGCGCTAGCCAATTGCGCCACGGAAACAGTCCTGCTCCACTCTCACCACCATTAAAACTTATCTTCAAAGCTATCAGCTCAAAGAAAAAAAAGCAACACACCAATCCCGGGAGGGCTCGAACCTCCAGCCTTTCGGTTAACAGCCCATCGCGCTAGCCAATTGCGCCACGGAGACAGTCATGCTCCACTCACACCACCGTCAGAACATTTCTTCAGAGCTATCAGCCCAAAAAAAAAAAAGCGCCGCACCCCCCCCCCTGGTGGGCTCGATTCTCCAACCTTTCGGTTAACAGCCGATCGCGCGAGCCAATTGCGCCACGGAGACAGTCCTGCTCTACTCTCACCACCATCAGAACATATCTTCAAAGCTATCAGCCCAAAGAAAAAAAAGCGCCGCACCACCATCGGGTGGGCTCGAACCTCCAACATTTCGGTTAACAGCCGATCGCGCTAGCCAATTGCGCTACGGAGACAGTCCTGCTTCACTCTCACCACCCTCAGAACATTTCTTCAGAGCTATCAGCCCAAAGAAAAAGAAGCGCCGCACCACCACCGGGTGGGCTCGAACCTCCAACCTTTCGGTTAACAGCCGATCGCGCTAGCCAATTGCGCCACGGAAACAGTAATGCTCCACTCTCACCACCATTAAAACTTATCTTCAAAGCTATCAGCTCAAAGAAAAAAAAGCAACACACCAATCCCGGGAGGGCTCGAACCTCCAGCCTTTCGGTTAACAGCCCATCGCGCTAGCCAATTGCGCCACGGAGACAGTCATGCTCCACTCTCACCACCGTCAGAACATTTCTTCAGGCTATCAGCCCCCCCAAAAAAAAGCGCCGCACCCCCCCCCTGGTGGGCTCGATTCTCCAACCTTTCGGTTAACAGCCGATCGCGCGAGCCAATTGCGCCACGGAGACAGTCCTGCTCTACTCTCAAAACCATCAGAACATATCTTCAAAGCTATCAGCCCAAAGAAAAAAAAGCGCCGCACCACCATCGGGTGGGCTCGAACCTCCAACATTTCGGTTAACAGCCGATCGCGCTAGCCAATTGCGCCACGGAGACAGTCCTGCTTCACTCTCACCACCATCAGAACATTTCTTCAGAGCTATCAGCCCAAAGAAAAAGAAGCGCCGCACCACCACCGGGTGGGCTCGAACCTCCAACCTTTCGGTTAACAGCCGATCGCGCTAGCCAATTGCGCCACGGAAACAGTCGTGCTCCACTCTCACCACCATCAGGACATATCTTCAAAGCTATCAGCGCAAAGAAAAAAGCAACACACCACTCCCGGGAGGGCTCGAACCTCGAACCTTTCCGTTAAAAGCTCATCGCACTAGCCAATTGCGCCACGGAGACAGTCGTGCTTCACTATCACCACCATCCCAACATATCTTCAAAGCTATCAGCACAAAGAAAAAAAAAGCACCGCACCACCACCGCGTGGGCTCGAACCCCCAACGTTTCGGTTAACAGCCGATCGCGCTAGCCAATTGCGCCACGGAAACAGTCGTGCTCCACTCTCACCACCATCAGGACATATCTTCAAAGCTATCAGCGCAAAGAAAAAAGCAACACACCACTCCCGGGAGGGCTCGAACCTCCAACCTTTCGGTTAACAGCCGATCGCGCTAGCCAATTGCGCCACGGAGACAGTCATGCTCCACTCTCATCACCATCAGAACATATCTTCAAAGCTATCAGCCCATAGAAAAAAAAAGCCCGCACCACCACCGAGTGGGATTGAACCTCCAACCGTTCGGTTAACAGCCGATCGCGCTAGCCAATTGCACCACGGAGACCGTCCTGCTCCACTCTCACCACCGTCAGAACATTTCTTCAGACCTGTCAGCCTAAAGGAAAAAAAAGCGCCGGACCACCACCGGGCGGGCTCGAACCTCCAACCTTTTCGTTAACAGCCGATCGCGCTAGCCAATTGCGCCACAGAGAGAGTCGTGCTTCACTCTCACCACCAACAGAACATATCTTCAAAGCTATCAGCGCAAAGAAAAAAGCAACACACCACTCCCGAGAGGGCTCGAATCTCCAACCTTTCCGTTAACAGCCGATCGCGATAGCCAATTGCGCCACGGAGACAGTCATGCTCCACTCTCACCTCCGTCAGAACTTTTCTTCAGAGCTATCAGCCCAAAGAATAAAAAGCGCCGCACCACCATCGGGTGGGCTCAAACCTCCAGCCTTTCGGTTAACAGCCCATCGCGCTAGCCAATTGCGCCACGGAGACAGTCATGCTCCACTCTCACCACCGTCAGAGCATTTCTTCAGAGCTATCAGCCCAAAAAAAAGCGCCGCACCCCCCCCCCTGGTGGGCTCGATTCTCCAACCTTTCGGTTAACAGCCGATCGCGCGAGCCAATTGCGCCACGGAGACAGTCCTGCTCTACTCTCACCACCATCAGAACATATCTTCAAAGCTATCAGCCCAAAGAAAAAAAGCGCCGCACCACCATCGGGTGGGCTCGAACCTCCAACATTTCGGTTAACAGCCGATCGCGCTAGCCAATTGCGCTACGGAGACAGTCCTGCTTCACTCTCACCACCCTCAGAACATTTCTTCAGAGCTATCAGCCCAAAGAAAAAGAAGCGCCGCACCACCACCGGGTGGGCTCGAACCTCCAACCTTTCGGTTAACAGCCGATCACGCTAGCCAATTGCGCCACGGAAACAGTAATGCTCCACTCTCACCACCATTAAAACTTATCTTCAAAGCTATCAGCTCAAAGAAAAAAAAGCAACACACCAATCCCGGGAGGGCTCGAACCTCCAGCCTTTCGGTTAACAGCCCATCGCGCTAGCCAATTGCGCCACGGAGACAGTCATGCTCCACTCTCACCACCGTCAGAACATTTCTTCAGGCTATCAGCCCCCCCAAAAAAAAGCGCCGCACCCCCCCCCTGGTGGGCTCGATTCTCCAACCTTTCGGTTAACAGCCGATCGCGCGAGCCAATTGCGCCACGGAGACAGTCCTGCTCTACTCTCAAAACCATCAGAACATATCTTCAAAGCTATCAGCCCAAAGAAAAAAAAGCGCCGCACCACCATCGGGTGGGCTCGAACCTCCAACATTTCGGTTAACAGCCGATCGCGCTAGCCAATTGCGCCACGGAGACAGTCCTGCTTCACTCTCACCACCATCAGAACATTTCTTCAGAGCTATCAGCCCAAAGAAAAAGAAGCGCCGCACCACCACCGGGTGGGCTCGAACCTCCAACCTTTCGGTTAACAGCCGATCGCGCTAGCCAATTGCGCCACGGAAACAGTCGTGCTCCACTCTCACCACCATCAGGACATATCTTCAAAGCTATCAGCGCAAAGAAAAAAGCAACACACCACTCCCGGGAGGGCTCGAACCTCGAACCTTTCCGTTAAAAGCTCATCGCACTAGCCAATTGCGCCACGGAGACAGTCGTGCTTCACTATCACCACCATCCCAACATATCTTCAAAGCTATCAGCCCAAAGAAAAAAAAAGCACCGCACCACCACCGCGTGGGCTCGAACCCCCAACGTTTCGGTTAACAGCCGATCGCGCTAGCCAATTGCGCCACGGAAACAGTCGTGCTCCACTCTCACCACCATCAGGACATATCTTCAAAGCTATCAGCGCAAAGAAAAAAGCAACACACCACTCCCGGGAGGGCTCGAACCTCCAACCTTTCGGTTAACAGCCGATCGCGCTAGCCAATTGCGCCACGGAGACAGTCATGCTCCACTCTCATCACCATCAGAACATATCTTCAAAGCTATCAGCCCATAGAAAAAAAAAGCCCGCACCACCACCGAGTGGGATTGAACCTCCAACCGTTCGGTTAACAGCCGATCGCGCTAGCCAATTGCACCACGGAGACCGTCCTGCTCCACTCTCACCACCGTCAGAACATTTCTTCAGACCTGTCAGCCTAAAGGAAAAAAAAGCGCCGGACCACCACCGGGCGGGCTCGAACCTCCAACCTTTTCGTTAACAGCCGATCGCGCTAGCCAATTGCGCCACAGAGAGAGTCGTGCTTCACTCTCACCACCAACAGAACATATCTTCAAAGCTATCAGCGCAAAGAAAAAAGCAACACACCACTCCCGAGAGGGCTCGAATCTCCAACCTTTCCGTTAACAGCCGATCGCGATAGCCAATTGCGCCACGGAGACAGTCATGCTCCACTCTCACCTCCGTCAGAACTTTTCTTCAGAGCTATCAGCCCAAAGAATAAAAAGCGCCGCACCACCATCGGGTGGGCTCAAACCTCCAGCCTTTCGGTTAACAGCCCATCGCGCTAGCCAATTGCGCCACGGAGACAGTCATGCTCCACTCTCACCACCGTCAGAGCATTTCTTCAGAGCTATCAGCCCAAAAAAAAAGCGCCGCACCCCCCCCCCCCCCTGGTGGGCTCGATTCTCCAACCTTTCGGTTAACAGCCGATCGCGCGAGCCAATTGCGCCACGGAGACAGTCCTGCTCTACTCTCACCACCATCAGAACATATCTTCAAAGCTATCAGCCCAAAGAAAAAAAAGCGCCGCACCACCATCGGGTGGGCTCGAACCTCCAACATTTCGGTTAACAGCCGATCGCGCTAGCCAATTGCGCTACGGAGACAGTCCTGCTTCACTCTCACCACCCTCAGAACATTTCTTCAGAGCTATCAGCCCAAAGAAAAAGAAGCGCCGCACCACCACCGGGTGGGCTCGAACCTCCAACCTTTCGGTTAACAGCCGATCACGCTAGCCAATTGCGCCACGGAAACAGCCCTGCTCCACTCTCACCACCATTAAAACTTATCTTCAAAGCTATCAGCTCAAAGAAAAAAAAGCAACACACCAATCCCGGGAGGGCTCGAACCTCCAGCCTTTCGGTTAACAGCCCATCGCGCTAGCCAATTGCGCCACGGAGACAGTCATGCTCCACTCTCACCACCGTCAGAACATTTCTTCAGAGCAATCAGCCCCCCAAAAAAAAGCGCCGCACCCCCCCCTGGTGGGCTCGATTCTCCAACCTTTCGGTTAACAGCCGATCGCGCGAGCAAATTGCGCCACGGAGACAGTCCTGCTCTACTCTCACCACCATCAGAACATATCTTCAAAGCTATCAGCCCAAAGAAAAAAAAGCGCCGCACCACCATCGGGTGGGCTCGAACCTCCAACATTTCGGTTAACAGCCGATCGCGCTAGCCAATTGCGCCACGGAGACAGTCCTGCTTCACTCTCACCACCATGAGAACATTTCTTCAGAGCTATCAGCGCAAAGAAAAAAGCAACACACCACTCCCGGGAGGGCTCGAACCTCGAACCTTTCCGTTAAAAGCTCATCGCACTAGCCAATTGCGCCACGGAGACAGTCGTGCTTCACTATCACCACCATCCCAACATATCTTCAAAGCTATCAGCCCAAAGAAAAAAAAAGCACCGCACCACCACCGCGTGGGCTCGAACCTCCAACCTTTCGGTTAACAGCCGATCGCGCTAGCCAATTGCGCCACGGAAACAGTCCTGCTTCACTCTCACCTCCATTAGAACTTATCTTCAAAGCTATCAGCTCAAAGAAAAAAAAGCAACACACCACTCCCGGGAGGGCTCGAACCTCCAACCTTTCGGTTAACAGCCGATCGCGCTAGCCAATTGCGCCACGGAGACAGTCATTCTCCACTCTCATCACCATCAGAACATATCTTCAAAGCTATCAGCTCATAGAAAAAAAAAGCCCGCACCACCACCGAGTGGGATTGAACCTCCAACCTTTCGGTTAACAGCCGATCGCGCTAGCCAACTGCACCACGGAGACCGTCCTGCTCCACTCTCACCACCGTCAGAACATTTCTTCAGACCTGTCAGCCTAAAGGAAAAAAAAGCGCCGGAGCACCACCGGGCGGGCTCGAACCTCCAACCTTTTCGTTAACAGCCGATCGCGCTAGCCAATTGCGCCACAGAGAGAGTCGTGCTTCACTCTCACCACCAACAGAACATATCTTCAAAGCTATTAGCGCAAAGAAAAAAGCAACACACCACTCCCGAGAGGGCTCGAATCTCCAACCTTTCCGTTAACAGCCGATCGCGATAGCCAATTGCGCCACGGAGACAGTCATGCTCCACTCTCACCTCCGTCAGAACTTTTCTTCAGAGCTATCAGCCCAAAGAAAAAAAAGCGCCGCACCACCATCGGGTGGGCTCAAACCTCCAGCCTTTCGGTTAACAGCCCATCGCGCTAGCCAATTGCGCCACGGAGACAGTCATGCTCTACTCTCACCACCGTCAGAGCATTTCTTCAGAGCTATCAGCCCAAAAAAAAGCGCCGCACCCCCACCGGGTGGGCTGAAACCTCCAACCTTTCGGTTAACAGCCGATCGCGCGAGCCAATTGCGCCACGGAGACAGTCCTGCTCTACTCTCACCACCATCAGAACATATCTTCAAAGCTATCAGCCCAAAGAAAAAAAAGCGCCGCACCACCATCGGGTGGGCTCGAACCTCCAACCTTTTCGTTAACAGCCGATCGCGCTAGCCAATTGCGCCACAGAAAGAGTCGTGCTTCACTCTCACCACCAACAGAACATATCTTCAAAGCTATCAGCGCAAAGAAAAAAGCAACACACCACTCCCGGGAGGGCTCGAACCTCGAACCTTTCCGTTAAAAGCCCATCGCGCTAGCCAATTGCGCCACGGAGACAGTCATGCTCCACTCTCACCACCGTCAGAACATTTCTTCAGAGCTATCAGCCCAAAGAAAAAAAAGCGACGCACCACCACAGGGTGGGCGCGAACCTCCAACCTTTCGGTTAACAGCCGATCGCGCTAGCCGATTGCGCCACGGAGACAGTCCTGCTCCACTCTCATCACCATCAGAACATATCTTCAAAGCTATCAGCCCATAGAAAAAAAAGCCCGCACCACCACCGAGTGGGATTGAACCTCCAACCTTTCGGTTAACAGCCGATCGCGCTAGCCAATTGCACCACGGAGACCGTCCTGCTCCACTCTCACCACCGTCAGAACATTTTTTCAGACCTGTCAGCCTAAAGGAAAAAAAAGCGCCGGACCACCACCGGGTGGGCTCGAACCTCCAACCTTTTCGTTAACAGCCGATCGCGCTAGCCAATTGCGCCACAGAGAGAGTCGTGCTTCACTCTCACCACCAACAGAACATATCTTCAAAGCTATCAGCGCAAAGAAAAAAGCAACACACCACTCCCGGGAGGACTTGAACCTCGAACCTTTCGGTTAACAGCCGATCGCGCTAGCCAATAGCGCCACGGAGACAGTCGTGCTCCACTCTCACCATCATCAGAACATATCTTCAAAGCTATCACTGCAAAGAAAAAAGCAACACACCACACCCGAGAGGGCTCGAATCTCCAACCTTTCCGTTAAGAGCCGATCGCGCTAGCCAATTGCGCCACGGAGGCAGTCCTGCTCCACTCTCACCACCATCAGAACATATCTTCAAAGCTATCAGCCGAAAGAAAAAACAGCGCCGCACCACCATCGGGTGGGCTCAAACCTCCAACCTTTCGGTTAACAGCCGATCGCGCTAGCCAATTGCGCCACGGAGACAGTCCCGCTCCACTCTCACCACCATTAGAACATAAGTTCAAAGCTATCAGCGCAAAGAAAAAAGCAACACCACTCCCGGGAGAGCTCGAACCTCCAACCTTTTGGTTAACAGCCGATCGCGTTAGCCAATTCCGCCACAGAGACAGTCCTGCTCCACTCTCCGCACCATCAGAACATATCTTGAGAGCTATCTGCCCAAAGAAAAAAAAGCGCCGCACCCCCACCGGGTGGGCTCGAACCTCCAACCTTTCGGTTAACAGCCGATCGCGCTAGCCAATTGCGCCACGGAGACAGTCCTGCTCCACTCTCACCACCATCAGAGCATATCTTCAAAGCTATCAGCCCAAAGAAAAAAAAACGGCGCACCCCCAACGGGTGGGCTCGAACCTCAAACCTTTCGGTTAACAGCCGATTGCGCGAGCCAATTGCGCCACGGAGACAGTCCTGCTCTACTCTCACCACCATCAGAACATATCTTCAAAGCTATCAGGCCCAAGAGAAAAAAGCGCCGCACCACCATCGGGTGGGCTCGAACCTCCAACATTTCGGTTAGCAGCCGATCGCGCTGGCCAATTGCGCCACGGAGACAGTCGTGCTCCACTCTCACCACCATCAGGACATACCTTCAAAGCTATCAGCGCAAAGAAAAAAGCAACACACCACTCCCGGGAGGGCTCGAACCTCGAACCTTTCCTTTAAAAGCTCATCGCACTAGCCAATTGCGCCACGGAGAAAGTCGTGCTCCACTATCACCGCCATCCCGACATATCTTCAAAGCTATCAGCCCAAAGAAAAAAAAGCACCGCACCACCACCGCGTGGGCTCGAACCTCCAACCTTTCGGTTAACAGCCGATCGCGCTAGCCAATTGCGCCACGGAAACAGTCCTGCTCCACTCTCACCACCATTAGAACTTATCTTCAAAGCTATCAGCTCAAAGAAAAAAAAGCAACACACCACTCCCGGGAGGGCTCGAACCTCCAACCTTTCAGGTAACAGCCGATCGCGCTAGCCAATTGCGCCACGAAGACAGTCGTGCTCCACTCTCACCACCGTCAGAACATTTCTTCAGAGCTATCAGCCCAAAGGAAAAAAAGCGCCGCACCACCACCGGGTGGGCTCGAGCCTCCAACCCTTCGGTTGATAGCCCATTGCGCTAGCCAATTACGCCACGGAGACAGTCGTGCTCCACTCTCATCACCATTAGAACATATCTTCAAAGCTATCAGCGCAAAGAAAAAAGCAACACACCACTCCCGGGAGGGCTCGAACCTCCAACGTTTCGGTTAACAGCCGATCGCGATAGCCAATTGCGCCACGGAGACAGTCATGCTCCACTCTCACCTCCGTCAGAACTTTTCTTCAGAGCTATCAGCCCAAAGAAAAAAAAGCGCCGCACCACCATCGGGTGGGCTCAAACCTCCAGCCTTTCGGTTACCAGCCCATCGCGCTACCCAATTGCGCCACGGAAACAGTCATGCTCCACTCTCACCACCGTCAGAACATTTCTTCAGAGCTATCAGCCCAAAAAAAAGCGCCGCACCCCCACCGGGTGGGCTCGAACCTCCAACCTTTCAGGTAACAGCCGATCGCGCGAGCCAATTGCGCCACGGAGACAGTCCTGCTCTACTCTCACCACCATCAGAACATATCTTCAAAGCTATCAGCCCAAAGAAAAAAAAGCGCCGCACCACCATCGGGTGGGCTCGAACCTCCAACATTACGGTTAACAGCCGATCGCGCTAGCCAATTGCGCCACGGAGACAGTCCTGCTTCACTCTCACCACCATCAGAACATTTCTTCAGAGCTATCAGCCCAAAGAAAAAGAAGCGCCGCACCACCACCGGGTGGGCTCGAACCTCCAACCTTTCGGTTAACAGCCGATCGCGCTAGCCAATTGCACCACGGAGACAGTCGTGCTCCACTCTCACCACCATCAGGACATATCTTCAAAGCTATCAGCGCAAAGAAAAAGCAACACACCACTCCCGGGAGGGCTCGAACCTCGAACCTTTCCGTTAAAAGCTCATCGCACTAGCCAATTGCGCCACGGAGACAGTCGTGCTTCACTATCACCAACATCCCAACATATCTTCAAAGCTATCAACCCAAAGAAAAAAAAGCACCGCACCACCACCGCGTGGGCTTTAACCTCCAACGTTTCGGTTAACAGCCGATCGCGCTAGCCAATTGCGCCACGGAAACAGTCCTGCTCCACTCTCACCACCATTAAAACTTATCTTCAAAGCTATCAGCTCAAAGAAAAAAAAGCAACACACCAATCCCGGGAGGGCTCGAACCTCCAGCCTTTCAATTAACAGCCCATCGCGCTAGCCAATTGCGCCACAGAGACAGTCATGCTCCACTCTCACCACCGTCAGAACATTTCTTCAGAGCTATCAGCCCAAAAAAAAGCGCCGCACCCCCCCCCCTGGTGGGCTCGATTCTCCAACCTTTCGGTTAACAGCCGATCGCGCGAGCCAATTGCGCCACGGAGACAGTCCTGCTCTACTCTCACCACCATCAGAACATATCTTCAAAGCTATCAGCCCAAAGAAAAAAAAGCGCCGCACCACCATCGGGTGGGCTCGAACCTCCAACATTTCGGTTAACAGCCGATCGCGCTAGCCAATTGCGCTACGGAGACAGTCCTGCTTCACTCTCACCACCCTCAGAACATTTCTTCAGAGCTATCAGCCCAAAGAAAAAGAAGCGCCGCACCACCACCGGGTGGGCTCGAACCTTCAACCTTTCGGTTAACAGCCTATCGCGCTAGCCAATTGCGCCACGGAAACAGTCCTGCTCCACTCTCACCACCATTAAAACTTATCTTCAAAGCTATCAGCTCAAAGAAAAAAAAGCAACACACCAATCCCGGGAGGGCTCAAACCTCCAGCCTTTCGGTTAACAGCCCATCGCGCTAGCCAATCGCGCCACGGAGACAGTCATGCTCCACTCTCACCCCCGTCAGAACATTTCTTCAGAGCTATCAGCCCCCCCCCCAAAAAAAAGCGCCGCACCCCCCCCCTGGTGGGCTCGATTCTCCAACCTTTCGGTTAACAGCCGATCGCGCGAGCCAATTGCGCCACGGAGACAGTCATGCTCCACTCTCACCTCCGTCAGAACATATCTTCAAAGCTATCAGCCCAAAGAAAAAAAAGCGCCGCACCACCATCGGGTGGGCTCGAACCTCCAACATTTCGGTTAACAGCCGATCGCGCTAGCCAATTGCGCCACGGAGACAGTCCTGCTTCACTCTCACCACCATCAGAACATTTCTTCAGAGCTATCAGCCCAAAGAAAAAGAAGCGCCGCACCACCACCGGGTGGGCTCGAACCTCCAACCTTTCGGTTAACAGCCGATCGCGCTAGCCAATTGCGCCACGGAAACAGTCGTGCTCCACTCTCACCACCATCAGGACATATCTTCAAAGCTATCAGCGCAAATAAAAAAGCAACACACCACTCCCGGGAGGGCTCAAACCTCCAACCTTTCGGTTAACAGCCGATCGCGCTAGCCAACTGCGCCACGGAGACAGTCGTGCTTCACTCTCACCTCCGTCAGAACTTTTCTTCAGAGCTATCAGCCCAAAAAAAAAAAGCGCCGCACCACCATCGGGTGGGCTCAAACCTCCAGCCTTTCGGTTAACAGCCCATCGCGCTAGCCGATATCGCCACGGAGACAGTCATGCTCCACTCCCACCACCGTCAGAACATTTCTTCAGAGCTATCAGCCCAAAGAAAAAAAAAGCGCCGCACCACCACAGGGTGGGCTCGAACCTCTAAGCTTTCGGTTAATAGCCCATCGCGCTAGCCAATTACGCCACGGAGACAGTCGTGCTCCACTCTCACCACCATCAGAACATATCTTCAAATCTATCAGCCCAAAGAAAAAAAAGCGCCGCACCACCACCGAGTGGGCTCGAACCTCCAACCTTTCGGTTAACAGCCGATCGCGCTAGCCATTTGCGCCACGGAGACAGTCCTGCTCCACTCTCCCCACCATCAGAACATATCTTCAAAGCTATCAGCCCAAAGAAAAAAAAGCGGCGCACCCCCACTGGGTGGGCTCGAACCTCCAACCTTTCGGTTAACAGCCGATCGCGTGAGCCAATTGCGCCACGGAGACAGTCCTGGTCTACTCTCACCACCATCAGAACATATCTTCAAAGCTATCAGCCCAAAGAAAAAAAAGCGGCGCACCCCCACCGGGTGGGCTCGTACCTACAACCTTTCGGTTAATAGCCGATCGCGCGAGCCAATTGCGCCACGGAGACAGGCGTGCTCCACTCTCACCACCGTCAGAACATTTCTTCAGAGCTGTCAGCCCAAAGGAAAAAAAGCGCCGGACCACCACCGGGTGGGCTCGGACCTCCAACCTTTTTTTTAACAGTCGATCGCGCTAGCCAATAGCGCCACGGAATAAGTCGTGCTCCACTCTCACCACCAACAGAACATATCTTCAAAGCTCTCAGCGCAATGAAAAAGCAACACACCACTCCCGGGAGGGCTTGAACCTCGAACCTTTCGGTTAACAGCCGATCGCGCTAGCAAATTGCGCCACGGAGACAGTCATGCTCACTCTCACCACCGTCAGAACATTTCTTCAGAGCTATCAGCCCAACGAAAAAAAAGCGCCGCACCACCATCGGGTGGGCTCGAACCTCCAACCTTTCGTTTAACAACCGATCGCGCTAGCCAATTGCGCCACGGAGACAGTCGTGCTCCACTCTCACCACCGTCAAAACATTTCTTCAGAGCTATCATCCCAAAGAAAAAAAGCGCCGCACCACCACCGGGAGGGCTCGAACCTCTAACCTTTCGGTTAACAGCCGAACGGGCTAGCCGATTGTGCCACGCAGACAGCCGTGCTCCACTCTCACCACCGTCAGAACATTTCTTCAGAGCTATCAGCCCAAAGAAAAAAAAGCGCCGCACGACCACCGGGAGGGCTCGAACCTACAACCTTTCGGTTAACAGCCGGTCGCGCTAGCCAATTGCGCCACGGAGACATTCGTGCTCCACTCCCACCACCATCAGAACATACCTTTAAAGCTATCAGCCCAAAGAAAAAAAGCGACGCACCTCCACCGGGTGGGCTCGAACCTCCAACCTTTCGGTTAACAGCCGATCGCGCTAGCCAAATGGGCCACGGAGACAGTCGTGCTCCACTCTCACCACCATCAGAACATATCTTCAAAGCTATCAGTGCAAAGAAAAAAAAGCAACATACCACTTCGGGAGCGCTCGAACCTCCAAACTTTCAGTTAACAGCCAATCGCGCTAGCCAATTGCGCCACGGAGACAGTCGTGCTCCACTCTCACCACCGTCAGAGCATTTCTTCAGAGCTATCAGCCCAAAGGAAAAAAAGCGCCGCACCACCACCGGGTGGGCTCGAGCGTCAAACCTTTCGGTTAATAGCCCATCGCGCTAGCCAATTACGCCACGGAGACAGTCGTGCTCCACTCTCACCACCATCAGAACATATCTTCAAAGCTGTCAGCGCAAGGAAAAAAGCAACACACCACCACCAGGTGGGCTCGAACCTCCAACCTTTCCGTTAACAGCCCATCGCGCTAGCCAATTGCGCCACGGAGACAGTCATGCTCCACTCTCACCACCGTCAGAACATTTCTTCAGTGCTTTCAGCTCAAAGAAAAAAAAGCGCCGCACCACCACCGGGTGGGCTCGAACCTCCAACCTTTTGGTTAATAGCCCATTGCGCTAGCCAATTACGCCACGGAGACTGTCGTACTCCACTCTCACCACCATCAGAACATATCTTCAGAGCTATAAGCGCAAAGAAAAAAAAGCAACACACCACTCCCAGGAGGGCTCGAACCTCCAACCTTTCGGTTAACAGCCGATCGCGCTAGCCAATTGCGCCACGGAGACAGTCCTGCTCCACTCTCACCACCATCAGAACAAATCTTCAAAGCTATCAGCCCATAGAAAAAAAAAGCCCGCACCACCACCGGGTAGGTTCGAACCTCCAACCTTTTCGATAACAGCCGATCGCCCTAGCCAATTGCGCCACGGAGACAGTCGTGCTCCACTGTCACCCCCGTCAGAACATTTCTTCAGAGCTACCAGTCCAAAGAAAAAGAAGCGCTGCACCACCACCGGGTGGACTCGAACCTCCAACCTTTCGGTTAAGAGCCGATCGCGCTAGCCAATTGCGCCACGGAGACAGTCGTGCTCCACTCTCACCACCATCAGGACATATCTCCAAAGCTATCAGCGCAAAGAAAAAAGCGACACACCACTCCCGGGAGGGCTCCAAACTCCAACCTTTCGGTTAACAGCCGATTTCGCTAGCCAATTGCGCCACGGAGACAGTCATGCTCCACTCTCACCACCATCAGAACATTTCTTCAAAGCTATCAGCCCAAAGAAAAAAAAGCGCCGCACCACCATCGGGTGGGCTCGAACCTCCAACCTTTCGGTTAGCAGCCGATCGCGCTAGCCAATTGCGCCACGGAGACAGTCCTGCTCCACTCTCACCACCATCAGAACATATCTTCAAAGCTATCAGCCCAAAGAAAAAAAAAGCGCCGCACCACCAACAGGTGGGCTCGAACCTCCTACCTTTCGGTTAACAGCCGATCGCGCCAGCCAATTGTGCCACGGAGACAGTCGTGCTCCACTGTCACCCCCGTCAGAACATTTCTTCAGAGCTACCAGTCCAAAGAAAAAGAAGCGCTGCACCACCACCGGGTGGACTCGAACCTCCAACCTTTCGGTTAAGAGCCGATCGCGCTAGCCAATTGCGCCACGGAGACAGTCGTGCTCCACTCTCACCACCATCAGGACATATCTCCAAAGCTATCAGCGCAAAGAAAAAAGCGACACACCACTCCCGGGAGGGCTCCAAACTCCAATGTTTTGGTTAACAGCCGAACGTGCTAGCCAATTGCGCCACAGAGACAGTCGTGCTTCAATCTCACCACCGTCAGAACATTTCTCCAAAGCTATCAGCGCAAAAAAAAAGCGCCGCACCACTCCCGGGAGGGCTCGAAACTCCAATTTTTCGGTTAACAGCCGAACGTGCTAGCCAATTGCGCCACGGAGACAGTCGTGCTCCACTCTCACCACCGTCAGAACATTTCTTCAGAGCTATCAGCCCAAATAAAAAAAAGTGCCGCCCCACCACCGGGTGGGCTCGAATCTCCAACCTTTCAGTTAACAGCCAATTGCGCCACGGAGACAGTCGTGCTCCACTCTCACCACCGTCAGAACATTTCTTCAGAGCTATCAGCCCAAAGAAAAAAAAGCGCCGCACCACCACCGGGTGAGCTCGAACCTCCAACCTTTCGGTTAACAGCCGATCGCGCTAGCCAATTGCGCTATGGAGACAGTCCTGCTCCACTCTCACCACCATCAGAACATATCTTCAAAGCTATCAGCCCAAAGAAAAAAAAAGGCAACACACCACTCCTGGGAGGGCTCCAACCTCCAACCTTTCGGTTAACAGCCCTACGCGCTAGCCAATGCGCCACGGAGAGAGTCGTGCTCTTTTCTCACCACCAACAGAACATATCTTCAAGGCTATCAGGGCAAAGAAAAAAAAGCGCCGCACCACCACCGGGTTGGCTCGAACCTCCAACCTTTCGGTTAATAGCCCATCGCGCTAGCCAATTACGCCACGGAGACAGTCCTGCTCCACTCTCACCACCATCAGAACATATCTTAAAGGCTATCAGCCCAAAGAAAAAAAAGCGCCGCACCACCACCGAGTGGGCTCGAACCTCCAACCTTTCGGTTCACAGCCGATCGCGCCAGCCAATTGCGCCACGGAGACAGTCGTGGTCCACCCTCCTCCCCGTCAGAACATTTCTTCAGAGCTATCAGCCCAAAGAAAAAGAAGCGCCGCACCACCACCGGGTGGGCTTGAACCTCCACCTATTCGGTTAACAGCCGGTCGCGCTAGCCAATTGCGCCACGGAGATAGTCGTGCTCCACTTCCACCACCATCAGAACATATCTTCAAAGCTATCAGCGCAAAAAAAAGCAACACACCACTCCCGGGAGAGCTCGAACCTCCAACCTTTTGGTTAACACCCGATCGCGCTAGCCGATTGCGCAACGGAGAAAGTCGTGCTCCGCTCTCACCACCAACAGAACATTTCTTCAGAGCTATCAGCGCAAAGAAAAAAGCAACACACCACTACCGAGAGGGCTTGAACCTCGAACCTTTCGGTTAACAGCCGATCTCGCTAGCCAATTGCGCCACGGAGACAGTCGTGCTCCACTCTCACCACCGTCAGAACATTTCTTCAGAGCTAACAGCCCAAAGAAAAAAAAGCGCCGCACCACCACCAGGTGGGCTGGAACCTCCAAACTTTCGGTTAACAGCCGATCGCGCTAGCCAATTGCGCCATGGAGACAGTCCTGCTCCACTCTCACCACCATCAGAACATATCTTTAAAGCTATCAGCCCAAAGAAAAAAAAAGCAACATACCATTACTGGGTGGACTCGAACCTTTCAGTTAACAGCCCATCGCGCTAGCCAATTGCGCCACGGAGAGAGTCGTGCTCCACTCTCACCACCATCAGAACATATCTTCAAAGCTATCAGCGCAAAGAAAAAAGCAACACACCACTCCCGGTAGGGCTCGAACCTGCAACCTTTCGGTTAACAGCCGATCGCGCTAGCCAATTGCGCCAAGGAGACAGTCATGCTCCACTCTCACCACCGTCAGAACTATTCTTCAGAGCTATCAGCCCAAAGGAAAAAAAGCGCCGCACCACCACCGGGTGGGCTCAAACCTCCAACCTTTTGGTTAACACCCGATCGCGCTAGCCAATTGTGCAACGGAGAGAGTCGTGCTCCACTCTCACCACCAACAGAACATATCTTCAAAGCTATCAGCGCAAAGAAAAAAGCAACACACCACTCCCGGGAGGGCTTGAACCTCGAACCTTTCGGTTAACAGCCGATCTCGCTAGCCAATTCCGCAACGGAGACAGTCCTGCTCCACTCTCACCAACATCAGAACATATCCCAAAGGCTATCAGCCCAAAGAAAAAAAAAGTGCCGCACCACCACCGAGTGGGCTCGAACCTCCAACCTTTCGGTTAACAGCCGATCGCGCTAGCCAATTGCGCCACGGAGATAGTCGTGCTCCACTTCCACCACCATCAGAACATATCTTCAAAGCTATCAGCGCAAAAAAAAGCAACACACCACTCCCGGGAGAGCTCGAACCTCCAACCTTTCGGTTAACAGCCAATCGCGCTAGCCAACTGCGCCACGGAGACAGTCCTGCTCCACTCTCATCATCGTCAGAACATTTCTTCAGAGCTATCAGCCCAAAGAAAAAAAAGAGCCGCACCACCATCGGGTGGGCTCGAACCTCCAACCTTTCAGTTAACAGCCCATCGCGCTAGCCAATTACGCCACGGAGACAGTCCTGCTCCACTCTCACCACCATCAGAACATATCTTAAAGGCTATCAGCCCAAAGAAAAAAAAGCGCCGCACCACCACCGAGTGGGCTCGAACCTCCAACCTTTCGGTTCACAGCCGATCGCGCCAGCCAATTGCGCCACGGAGACAGTCGTGGTCCACCCTCCTCCCCGTCAGAACATTTCTTCAGAGCTATCAGCCCAAAGAAAAACAAGCGCCGCACCACCACCGGGTGGGCTTGAACCTCCAACTATTCGGTTAACAGCCGGTCGCGCTAGCCAATTGCGCCACGGAGATAGTCGTGCTCCACTTCCACCACCATCAGAACATATCTTCAAAGCTATCAGCGCAAAAAAAAGCAACACACCACTCCCGGGAGAGCTCGAACCTCCAACCTTTCGGTTAACAGCCAATCGCGCTAGCCAATTGCGCCACGGAGACAGTCCTGCTCCACTCTCATCATCGTCAGAACATTTCTTCAGAGCTATCAGCCCAAAGAAAAAAAAGAGCCGCACCACCATCGGGTGGGCTCGAACCTCCAACCTTTCAGTTAACAGCCCATCGCGCTAGCCAATTACGCCACGGAGACAGTCCTGCTCCACTCTCACCACCATCAGAACATATCTTAAAGGCTATCAGCCCAAAGAAAAAAAAGCGCCGCACCACCACCGAGTGGTCTCGAACCTCCAACCTTTCGGTTCACAGCCGATCGCGCCTGCCAATTGCGCCACGGAGACAGTCGTGGTCCACCCTCCTCCCCGTCAGAACATTTCTTCAGAGCTATCAGCCCAAAGAAAAAGAAGCGCCGCACCACCACCGGGTGGGCTTGAACCTCCAACTATTCGGTTAACAGCCGGTCGCGCTAGCCAATTGCGCCACGGAGATAGTCGTGCTCCACTTCCACCACCATCAGAACATATCTTCAAAGCTATCAGCGCAAAAAAAGCAACACACCACTCCCGGGAGAGCTCGAACCTCCAACCTTTTGGTTAACACCCGATCGCGCTAGCCGATTGCGCAACGGAGAAAGTCGTGCTCCGCTCTCACCACCAACAGAACATTTCTTCAGAGCTATCAGCGCAAAAAAAAAAGCAACACACCACTACCGAGAGGGCTTGAACCTCGAACCTTTCGGTTAACAGCCGATCTCGCTAGCCAATTGCGCCACGGAGACAGTCGTGCTCCACTCTCACCACCGTCAGAACATTTCTTCAGAGCTAACAGCCCAAAGAAAAAAAAGCGCCGCACCACCACCAGGTGGGCTGGAACCTCCAAACTTTCGGTTAACAGCCGATCGCGCTAGCCAATTGCGCCATGGAGACAGTCCTGCTCCACTCTCACCACCATCAGAACATATCTTTAAAGCTATCAGCCCAAAGAAAAAAAAAGCAACATACCATTACTGGGTGGACTCGAACCTTTCAGTTAACAGCCCATCGCGCTAGCCAATTGCGCCACGGAGAGAGTCGTGCTCCACTCTCACCACCATCAGAACATATCTTCAAAGCTATCAGCGCAAAGAAAAAAGCAACACACCACTCCCGGTAGGGCTCGAACCTGCAACCTTTCGGTTAACAGCCGATCGCGCTAGCCAATTGCGCCAAGGAGACAGTCATGCTCCACTCTCACCACCGTCAGAACTATTCTTCAGAGCTATCAGCCCAAAGGAAAAAAAGCGCCGCACCACCACCGGGTGGGCTCAAACCTCCAACCTTTTGGTTAACACCCGATCGCGCTAGCCAATTGTGCAACGGAGAGAGTCGTGCTCCACTCTCACCACCAACAGAACATATCTTCAAAGCTATCAGCGCAAAGAAAAAAGCAACACACCACTCCCGGGAGGGCTTGAACCTCGAACCTTTCGGTTAACAGCCGATCTCGCTAGCCAATTCCGCAACGGAGACAGTCCTGCTCCACTCTCACCAACATCAGAACATATCCCAAAGGCTATCAGCCCAAAGAAAAAAAAAGTGCCGCACCACCACCGAGTGGGCTCGAACCTCCAACCTTTCGGTTAACAGCCGATCGCGCTAGCCAATTGCGCCACGGAGATAGTCGTGCTCCACTTCCACCACCATCAGAACATATCTTCAAAGCTATCAGCGCAAAAAAAAAGCAACACACCACTCCCGGGAGAGCTCGAACCTCCAACCTTTCGGTTAACAGCCAATCGCGCTAGCCAACTGCGCCACGGAGACAGTCCTGCTCCACTCTCATCATCGTCAGAACATTTCTTCAGAGCTATCAGCCCAAAGAAAAAAAAGAGCCGCACCACCATCGGGTGGGCTCGAACCTCCAACCTTTCAGTTAACAGCCCATCGCGCTAGCCAATTACGCCACGGAGACAGTCCTGCTCCACTCTCACCACCATCAGAACATATCTTAAAGGCTATCAGCCCAAAGAAAAAAAAGCGCCGCACCACCACCGAGTGGGCTCGAACCTCCAACCTTTCGGTTCACAGCCGATCGCGCCAGCCAATTGCGCCACGGAGACAGTCGTGGTCCACCCTCCTCCCCGTCAGAACATTTCTTCAGAGCTATCAGCCCAAAGAAAAACAAGCGCCGCACCACCACCGGGTGGGCTTGAACCTCCAACTATTCGGTTAACAGCCGGTCGCGCTAGCCAATTGCGCCACGGAGATAGTCGTGCTCCACTTCCACCACCATCAGAACATATCTTCAAAGCTATCAGCGCAAAAAAAAGCAACACACCACTCCCGGGAGAGCTCGAACCTCCAACCTTTCGGTTAACAGCCAATCGCGCTAGCCAATTGCGCCACGGAGACAGTCCTGCTCCACTCTCATCATCGTCAGAACATTTCTTCAGAGCTATCAGCCCAAAGAAAAAAAAGAGCCGCACCACCACCGGGTGGGCTCGAACCTCCAACCTTTTCGTTAACAGCCGATCGCGCTAGCCAATTGCGCCACGGAGAGAGTCGTGCTCCTTTCTCACCACCAACAGAACATATCTTCAAAGCTATCAGCGCAAAGAAAAAAGAACACACCGCTCCCGGGAGGGCTTGAACCTCGAACCTTTCGGTTAACAGCCGATCGCGCGAGCCAATTGCGTCGCGGAGACAGTCATGCTCCACTCTCACCACCATCAGAACAAAAGCTATAAGCGCAAAGAAAAAGCAACACACCACTCCCGAGAGGGCTCGAACCTCCAACTTTTCTGTTAACAGCCGATCGCGCTAGCAAATTGCGCCACGGAGACAGTCCTGCTCCACTCTCACCACCATCAGAACATATATTCAAAGCCATTAGACGAAAGAAAAAAAAGCGCCGCACCACCACCGGGTGGGCTCGAACCTCCAACCTTTCGGTTAACAGCCGATCGCGCTAGAGAATCGCGTAACGGAGACAGTCCCGCTCCACTCTCACCACCACCAGAACATATCTTCAGAGCTATCAGCCCAAAGAAAAAAAGCGCCGCACCACCACCGGGTGGGCTCGAACCTCCAACCTTTTGGTTAACAGCCGATCGCGCTAGCCAATTGCGCCACAGAGAGAGTCATGCTCCTTTCTCACCACCAACAGAACATATCTCCAAAGCTATCAGCGCAAAGAAAAAAGCAACACACCACTCCCGGGAGGGCTCGAACCTCGAACCTTTCGGTTAACAGCCGATCGCGCTAGCCAATTGCGCCGCGGAGACAGTCATGCTCCACTCTCACCACCATCAGAACAAAAGCTATAAGTGCAAAGAAAAAAGCAACACACCACTCCCGAGAGGGCTCGAACCTCCAACTTTTCCGTTAACAGCCGATCGCGCTAGCCAATTACGCCACGGAGACAGTCCTGCTCCACTCTCACCACCATCAGAACATATATTCAAAGCTATCAGACGAAAGAAAAAAAAAGCGCCGCACCACCACCGGGTGGGCTCGAACCTCCAACCTTTCGGTTAACAGCCGATCGCGCTAGAGAATCGCGTAACGGAGACAGTCCGGCTCCACTCTCACCACCGTCAGAACATTTCTTCAGAGCTATCAGCCCAAAGAAAAAAAAGCGCCGCACCACCATCGGGTGGGCTCGAACCTCCAACGTTTCGGTTAACAGCCAATCACGCTAGCCAATTGCGCCACGGAGACAGTCGTGCTCCACTCTCACCACCGTCAGAACATTTCTTCAGAGCTATGAGCCTAAAGAAAAAAAAGCGCCGCACCACCAACGGGTGGGCTCGAACCTCCAACCTTTCGGTAACCAGCCGATCGCGCTAGCCGATTGCGCCACGGATACAGTCCTGCTCCACTCTCACCACCATCAGAACATATCTTCAAAGCTATCAGCCCAAAGAAAAAAAAGCAACACAGCACTCCCGGGAAGGCTCGAACCTCCAACCTTTCAGTTAACAGCCGATCACGCTAGCCAATTGTGCCACGGAGACAGTCATGCTCCACTCTCACCACCGTCAGAACATTTCTTCAGAGCTATCAGCCCAAAGGAAAAAAAGCGCCGCACCACCACCGGGTGGGCTCGAGCGTCCAACCTTTCGGTTAATAGCCCATCGCGCTAGCCAATTACGCCACGGAGAACGTCGTGCTCCACTCTCACCACCATCAGAACATATCTTCAAAGCTATCAGCGCAAAGAAAAAAGCAACACACCACTCCCGTGAGGGCTCGAACCTCCAACCTTTCGCTTAACAGCCGATCGCGCTAGCCAATTGCGCCACGGAGACAGTCATGCTCCACTCTCACCACCGTCAGAACATTTCTTCAGAGCTATCAGCCCAAACGAAAAGAAGTGCCGCACCACCACCGGGTGGGCTCGAGCGTCCAACCTTTCGGTTAATAGCCCATCGCGCTAGCCAATTACGCCACGGAGACAGTCGTGCTCCACTTTCACCACCATCAGAACATATCTTCAAAGCTATCAGCGCAAAAAAAGCAACACACCACTCCCGGGAGAGCTCGAACCTCCAGCCTTTCGGTTAACAGCCGATCGCGCTAGCCAATTGCGCCACGGAGACAGTCCTGCTCCACTCTCACCACCGTCAGAACATTTCTTCAAAGCTATCAGCCCAAAGAAAAAAAAGCGCCGCACCACCACCGGGTGGGCTCGAGCGTCCAACCTTTCGGTTAATAGCCCATCGCGCTAGCCAATTACGCCACGGAGATAGTCGTGCTCCACTCTCACCACCATCAGAACATATCTTCAAAGCTATAAGCGCAAAGAAAAAAAAGCAACACACCACTCCCGGGAGGGCTCGAACCTCCAACCTTTTGGTTAACAGCCGATCGCGCTAGCCGATTGCGCCACAGAGACAGTCGTGCTCCACTCCCACCACCATCAGAACATATCTTCAAAGCTATCAGCGCAAACAAAAAAGCAACACACCACTCCCGGGAGAGCTCGAACCTCCAACCTTTCGGTTAACAGCCGATCGCGCTAGCCAATTGCGCCACGGAGACAGTCCTGCTGCACTCTCACCACCGTCTAAACGTCTCTTCAGAGCTATCAGCCCAAAGAAAAAAAAGCGCCGCACCACCATCGGGTGGGCTCGAACCTCCAACGTTTCGGTTAACAGCCAATCGCGCTAGCCAATTGCGCCACGGAGACAGTCGTGCTCCACTCTAACCACCGTCAGAACATTTCTTCAGAGCTATCAGCCCAAAGAAAAAAAAGCGCCGCACCACCACCGGGTGGGCTCGAACCTCCAACCTTCCGGTTAACAGCCGATCGCACTAGCCAATTGCGCCATGGAGACAGTCATGCTCCACTCTCACCACCGTCAGAACATTTCTTCAGAGCTATCAGCCCAAAGGAAAAAAAGCGCCGCACCACCACCGGGTGGGCTCGAGCGTCCAACATTTCGGTTAATAGCCCATCGCGCTAGCCAATTACTCCACGGAGACAGTCGTGCTCCACTCTCACCACCATCAAAACATATCTTCAAAGCTATCAGTCAAAACAAAAAAAAGCAACACACCACACCTGGGAGGGCTCGAACCTCCAACCTTTCAGTTAACAGCCCATCGCGCTAGCCAACTGTGCCCCGGAGACAGTCGTGCTCCACTCTCACCACCATCACAAATATCTTCAAAGCTATCAGCCCAAAGAAAAAAAAGCACCGCACCACCACCGCGTGGGCTCGAACCTCCAACTTTTCGGTTACCAGCCGATCGCGCTAGCCGAGTGCGCCACAGAGACAGCCCTGCTCCACTCTCACCACCATCAGAACATATCTTCAAAGCTATCAGCCCAAAGAAAAAAAGCAACACACCACTCCCGGGAGGGCTCGAACCTCCAACCTTTCAGTTAGCAGCCGATCACGCTAGCCAATTGCGCCACGGAGACAGTCATGCTCCACTCTCACCACCGTCAGAACATTTCTTCAGAGCTATCAGCCCAAAGGAAAAAAAGCGCCGCACCACCACCGGGTGGGCTCGAGCGTCCAACATTTCGGTTAATAGCCCATCGCGCTAGCCAATTACTCCACGGAGACAGTCGTGCTAGACTCTCACCACCATCAGAACATATCTTCAAAGCTATCAGCACAAAGAAAAAAGCAACACACCACTCCCGGGAGGGCTCGAACCTCCAACCTTTCGGTTAACAGCCGCTCGCGCTAGCCAATTGCGCCAAGGAGACAGTCATGCTCCACTCTCACCACCGTGAGAACATTTCTCCAGAGCTATCAGCCCAAAGAAAAAGAAGGGCCACACCACCTTCGGGTGGGCTCGAACCTCCAACCTTTCGGTTAACAGCCCATCGCGCTAGCCAATTGCGCCACGGAGACAGTCCTGCTCCACTCTCACTACCGTCAGAACATTTCTTCAGAGCTATCAGCCCAAAGGAAAAAAGCGCCGCACCACCACCGGGTGGGCTCGAACCTCCAACCTTTTCGTTAACAGCCGATCGCGCTAGCCAATTGCGCCACGGAGAGAGTCGTGCTCCTTTCTCACCACCAACAGAACATATCTTCAAAGCTATCAGCGCAAAGAAAAAAGAACACACCACTCCCGGGAGGGCTTGAACCTCGAACCTTTCGGTTAACAGCCGATCGCGCTAGCCAATTGCGCCGCGGAGACAGTCATGCTCCACTCTCACCACCATCAGAACAAAAGCTATAAGCGCAAAGAAAAAGCAACACACCACTCCCGAGAGGGCTCGAACCTCCAACTTTTCTGTTAACAGCCGATCGCGCTAGCAAATTGCGCCACGGAGACAGTCCTGCTCCACTCTCACCACCATCAGAACATATATTCAAAGCTATTAGACGAAAGAAAAAAAAGCGCCGCACCACCACCGGGTGGGCTCGAACCTCCAACCTTTCGGTTAACAGCCGATCGCGCTAGAGAATCGCGTAACGGAGACAGTCCCGCTCCACTCTCACCACCACCAGAACATATCTTCAGAGCTATCAGCCCAAAGAAAAAAAGCGCCGCACCACCACCGGGTGGGCTCGAACCTCCAACCTTTTGGTTAACAGCCGATCGCGCTAGCCAATTGCGCCACAGAGAGAGTCATGCTCCTTTCTCACCACCAACAGAACATATCTCCAAAGCTATCAGCGCAAAGAAAAAAGCAACACACCACTCCCGGGAGGGCTCGAACCTCCAACATTTCGGTTAACAGCCGATCGCGCTAGCCACTTCCGCATCGGAGACAGTCCGGCTCCACTCTCACCACCGTCAGAACATTTCTTCAGAGCTATCAGCCCAAAGAAAAAAAAGCGCCGCACCACCATCGGGTGGGCTCGAACATCCAACGTTTCGGTTAACAGCCAATCGCGCTAGCCAATTGCGCCACGGAGACAGTCCTGCTCCACTCTCACCATCGTCAGAACATTTCTTCAGAGCTATCAGCCCAAAGAAAAAAAAGCGCCGCACCACCATCGGGTGGGCTCGAACCTCCAACCTTTCAGTTAACAGCCCATCGCGCCAGCCAATTACGCCACGGAGACAGTCGTGCTCCACTCTCACCACCATCAGAACATATCTTCAAAGCTATAAGGGCAAAGAAAAAAAGCAACACACCACTCCCGGGAGGGTTCGAACCTCCAACCTTTCGGTTAACAGCCGAACGCGCTAGCCGATTGCGCCACGGAGACAGTCGTGCTCCACTCCCACCACCATCAGAACATATCTTCAAAGCTATCAGCGCAAAGAAAAAAGCAACACACCACTCCCGGGAGGGCTTGAACCTCGAACCTGTCGGATAACAGCCGATCTCGCTAGCCAATTGCGCCACGGAGACAGTCCTGCTCCACTCTCACCACCATCACAACATATCTTCAAAGCACTCAGCCCAAAGAAAAAAAAGCGCCGCACCACCACCGAGTGGGCTCGAACCTCCAACCTTTCGGTTAACAGCCGATCGCGCCAGCCAATTGCGCCACGGAGACAGTCGTGCTCCACTCTCCCCCCCGTCAGAACATTTCTTCAGAGCTATCAGCCCAAAGGAAAAAAAGCGCCGCACCACCACCGAGTGGGCTCGAACCTCCAACCTTTCGGTTAACAGCCGACCACGCTAGCCGATTGCGCCACGGAGACAGTCGTGCTCCACTCCCACCACCATCAGAACATATATTCAAAGCTATCAGCGCAAAAAAAAGCAACACACCACTCCCGGGAGAGCTCGAACCTCCAGCCTTTCGGTTAACAGCCGATCGCGCTAGCCAATTGCGCCACGGAGAGAGTCGTGCTCTTTTCTCACCACCAACAGAACATATCTTCAATGCTATCAGGGCAATGAAAAAAAAGCGCCGCACCACCACCGGGTTGGCTCGAACCTCCAACCTTTCGGTTAATAGCCCATCGCGCTAGCCAATTTCGCCACGGAGACAGTCGTGCTCCACTCTCACCACCGTCAGAACATTTCTTCAGAGCTATAAGCCCAAAGGAAAAAAAGTGCCGCACCACCACCGGGTGGGTTCAAGCGTCCAACCTTTCGGTTAATAGCCCATTGCGCTAGCCAATTACGCCACGGAGACAGTCGTGCTCCACTCTCACCACCATCAGAACATATCTTCAAAGCTATCAGCGCAAAGAAAAAAGCAACACACCACTCCCGGGAGGGCTCGAACCTCCAACCTTTAGGTTAACAGCCGATCGCGCTAGCCAATTGCGCCAAGGAGACAGTCGTGCTCCACTCTCACCACCGTCAGAACAATTCTCCAGAGCTATCAGCCCAAAGAAAAAAAAGCGCCGCACCACCACCGGGTGGGCTCGAACCTCCAACCTTTTGGTTAACACCCGATCGCGCTAGCCGATTGCGCAACGGAGAAAGTCGTGCTCCACTCTCACCACCAATAGAACATTTCTTCAGAGCTATCAGCGCAAAGAAAAAAGCAACACACCACTACCGAGAGGGCTTGAACCTCGAACCTTTCGGTTAACAGCCGATCTCGCTAGCCAATTGCGCCACGGAGACAGTCGTGCTCCACTCTCACCACCGTCAGAACATTTCTTCAGAGCTAACAGCCCAAAGAAAAAAAAGCGCCGCACCACCACCAGGTGGGCTGGAACCTCCAAACTTTCGGTTAACAGCCGATCGCGCTAGCCAATTGCGCCATGGAGACAGTCCTGCTCCACTCTCACCACCATCAGAACATATCTTTAAAGCTATCAGCCCAAAGAAAAAAAAGCAACATACCATTACTGGGTGGACTCGAACCTCCAACCTTTCAGTTAACAGCCCATTGCGCTAGCCAATTGCGCCACGGAGAGAGTCGTGCTCCACTCTCACCACCATCAGAACATATCTTCAAAGCTATCAGCGCAAAGAAAAAAGCAACACACCACTCCCGGTAGGGCTCGAACCTCCAACCTTTCGGTTAACAGCCGATCGCGCTAGCCAATTGCGCCAAGGAGACAATCATGCTCCACTCTCACCACCGTCAGAACAATTCTTCAGAGCTATCAGCCCAAAGGAAAAAAAGCGCCGCACCACCACCGGGTGGGCTCAAACCTCCAACCTTTTGGTTAACACCCGATCGCGCTAGCCAATTGTGCAACGGAGAGAGTCGTGCTCCACTCTCACCACCAACAGAACATATCTTCAAAGCTATCAGCGCAAAGAAAAAAGCAACACACCACTCCCGGGAGGGCTTGAACCTCGAACCTTTCGGTTAACAGCCGATCTCGCTAGCCAATTCCGCCACGGAGACAGTCCTGCTCCACTCTCACCAACATCAGAACATATCCCAAAGGCTATCAGCCCAAAGAAAAAAAAAGCGCCGCACCACCACCGAGTGGGCTCGAACCTCCAACCTTTCGGTTCACAGCCGATCGCGCCAGCCAATTGCGCCACGGAGACAGTCGTGGTCCACCCTCCTCCCCGTCAGAACATTTCTTCAGAGCTATCAGCCCAAAGAAAAAGAAGCGCCGCACCACCACCGGGTGGGCTTGAACCTTCAACTATTCGGTTAACAGCCGGTCGCGCTAGCCAATTGCGCCACGGAGACAGTCCTGCTCCACTCTCATCATCGTCAGAACATTTCTTCAGAGCTATCAGCCCAAAGAAAAAAAAGAGCCGCACCACCATCGGGTGGGCTCGAACCTCCAACCTTTCAGTTAACAGCCCATCGCGCTAGCCAATTACGCCACGGAGACAACCTGCTCCACTCTCACCACCATCAGAACATATCTTAAAGGCTATCAGCCCAAAGAAAAAAAAGCGCCGCACCACCACCGAGTGGGCTCGAACCTCCAACCTTTCGGTTCACAGCCGATCGCGCCAGCCAATTGCGCCACGGAGACAGTCGTGGTCCACCCTCCTCCCCGTCAGAACATTTCTTCAGAGCTATCAGCCCAAAGAAAAAGAAGCGCCGCACCACCACCGGGTGGGCTTGAACCTTCAACTATTCGGTTAACAGCCGGTCGCGCTAGCCAATTGCGCCACGGAGATAGTCGTGCTCCACTTCCACCACCATCAGAACATATCTTCAAAGCTATCAGCGCAAAAAAAAGCAACACACCACTCCCGGGAGAACTCGAACCTCCAACCTTTCCGTTAACAGCCGATCGCGCTAGCCAATTGCGCCACGGAGACAGTCCTGCTCCACTCTCACCATCGTCAGAACATTTCTTCAGAGCTATCAGCCCAAAGAAAAAAAAGAGCCGCACCACCATCGGGTGGGCTCGAACCTCCAACCTTTCAGTTAACAGCCCATCGCGCTAGCCAATTACGCCACGGAGACAGTCGTGCTCCACTCTCACCACCATCAGAACATATCTTCAAAGCTATAGGGGCAAAGAAAAAAAAGCAACACACCACTCCCGGGAGGGTTCGAACCTCCAACCTTTCGGTTAACAGCCGAACGCGCTAGCCGATTGCGCCACGGAGACAGTCGTGCTCCACTCCCACCACCATCAGAACATATCTTCAAAGCTATCAGCGCAAAGAAAAAAGCAACACACCACTCCCGGGAGGGCTTGAACCTCGAACCTGTCGGTTAACAGCCGATCTCGCTAGCCAATTGCGCCACGGAGACAGTCCTGCTCCACTCTCACCACCATCACAACATATCTTCAAAGCACTCAGCCCAAAGAAAAAAAAGCGCCGCACCACCACCGAGTGGGCTCGAACCTCCAACCTTTCGGTTAACAGCCGATCGCGCCAGCCAATTGCGCCACGGAGACAGTCGTGCTCCACTCTCCCCCCCGTCAGAACATTTCTTCAGAGCTATCAGCCCAAAGGAAAAAAAGCGCCGCACCACCACCGAGTGGGCTCGAACCTCCAACCTTTCGGTTAACAGCCGATCACGCTAGCCGATTGCGCCACGGAGACAGTCGTGCTCCACTCCCACCACCATCAGAACATATATTCAAAGCTATCAGCGCAAAAAAAAGCAACACACCACTCCCGGGAGAGCTCGAACCTCCAGCCTTTCGGTTAACAGCCGATCGCGCTAGCCAATTGCGCCACGCAGAGAGTCGTGCTCTTTTCTCACCACCAACAGAACATATCTTCAATGCTATCAGGGCAAAGAAAAAAAAGCGCCGCACCACCACCGGGTGGGCTCGAACCTCCAACCTTTCGGTTAATAGCCCATCGCGCTAGCCAATTGCGCCACGGAGACAGTCGTGCTCCACTCTCACCACCGTCAGAACATTTCTTCAGAGCTATAAGCCCAAAGGAAAAAAAGTGCCGCACCACCACCGGGTGGGTTCGAGCGTCCAACCTTTCGGTTAATAGCCCATTGCGCTAGCCAATTACGCCACGGAGACAGTCGTGCTCCACTCTCACCACCATCAGAACATATCTTCAAAGCTATCAGCGCAAAGAAAAAAGCAACACACCACTCCCGGGAGGGCTCGAACCTCCAACCTTTAGGTTAACAGCCGATCTCGCTAGCCAATTGCGCCAAGGAGACAGTCGTGCTCCACTCTCACCACCGTCAGAACAATTCTCCAGAGCTATCAGCCCAAAGAAAAAAAAGCGCCGCACCACCACCGGGTGGGCTCGAACCTCCAACGTTTCGGTTAACAGCCAATCACGCTAGCCAATTGCGCCACGGAGACAGTCGTGCTCCACTCTCACCACCGTCAGAACATTTCTTCAGAGCTATGAGCCTAAAGAAAAAAAAGCGCCGCACCACCAACGGGTGGGCTCGAACCTCCAACCTTTCGGTAACCAGCCGATCGCGCTAGCCGATTGCGCCACGGATACAGTCCTGCTCCACTCTCACCACCATCAGAACATATCTTCAAAGCTATCAGCCCAAAGAAAAAAAAGCAACACAGCACTCCCGGGAAGGCTCGAACCTCCAACCTTTCAGTTAACAGCCGATCACGCTAGCCAATTGTGCCACGGAGACAGTCATGCTCCACTCTCACCACCGTCAGAACATTTCTTCAGAGCTATCAGCCCAAAGGAAAAAAAGCGCCGCACCACCACCGGGTGGGCTCGAGCGTCCAACCTTTCGGTTAATAGCCCATCGCGCTAGCCAATTACGCCACGGAGAACGTCGTGCTCCACTCTCACCACCATCAGAACATATCTTCAAAGCTATCAGCGCAAAGAAAAAAGCAACACACCACTCCCGTGAGGGCTCGAACCTCCAACCTTTCGCTTAACAGCCGATCGCGCTAGCCAATTGCGCCACGGAGACAGTCATGCTCCACTCTCACCACCGTCAGAACATTTCTTCAGAGCTATCAGCCCAAAGGAAAAGAAGTGCCGCACCACCACCGGGTGGGCTCGAGCGTCCAACCTTTCGGTTAATAGCCCATCGCGCTAGCCAATTACGCCACGGAGACAGTCGTGCTCCACTTTCACCACCATCAGAACATATCTTCAAAGCTATCAGCGCAAAAAAAGCAACACACCACTCCCGGGAGAGCTCGAACCTCCAGCCTTTCGGTTAACAGCCGATCGCGCTAGCCAATTGCGCCACGGAGACAGTCCTGCTCCACTCTCACCACCGTCAGAACATTTCTTCAAAGCTATCAGCCCAAAGAAAAAAAAGCGCCGCACCACCACCGGGTGGGCTCGAGCGTCCAACCTTTCGGTTAATAGCCCATCGCGCTAGCCAATTACGCCACGGAGATAGTCGTGCTCCACTCTCACCACCATCAGAACATATCTTCAAAGCTATAAGCGCAAAGAAAAAAAAGCAACACACCACTCCCGGGAGGGCTCGAACCTCCAACCTTTTGGTTAACAGCCGATCGCGCTAGCCGATTGCGCCACAGAGACAGTCGTGCTCCACTCCCACCACCATCAGAACATATCTTCAAAGCTATCAGCGCAAACAAAAAAGCAACACACCACTCCCGGGAGAGCTCGAACCTCCAACCTTTCGGTTAACAGCCGATCGCGCTAGCCAATTGCGCCACGGAGACAGTCCTGCTGCACTCTCACCACCGTCTAAACGTCTCTTCAGAGCTATCAGCCCAAAGAAAAAAAAGCGCCGCACCACCATCGGGTGGGCTCGAACCTCCAACGTTTCGGTTAACAGCCCATCGCGCTAGCCAATTGCGCCACGGAGACAGTCGTGCTCCACTCTAACCACCGTCAGAACATTTCTTCAGAGCTATCAGCCCAAAGAAAAAAAAGCGCCGCACCACCACCGGGTGGGCTCGAACCTCCAACCTTCCGGTTAACAGCCGATCGCACTAGCCAATTGCGCCATGGAGACAGTCATGCTCCACTCTCACCACCGTCAGAACATTTCTTCAGAGCTATCAGCCCAAAGGAAAAAAAGCGCCGCACCACCACCGGGTGGGCTCGAGCGTCCAACATTTCGGTTAATAGCCCATCGCGCTAGCCAATTACTCCACGGAGACAGTCGTGCTCCACTCTCACCACCATCAAAACATATCTTCAAAGCTATCAGTCAAAACAAAAAAAAGCAACACACCACACCTGGGAGGGCTCGAACCTCCAACCTTTCAGTTAACAGCCCATCGCGCTAGCCAACTGTGCCCCGGAGACAGTCGTGCTCCACTCTCACCACCATCACAAATATCTTCAAAGCTATCAGCCCAAAGAAAAAAAAGCACCGCACCACCACCGCGTGGGCTCGAACCTCCAACTTTTCGGTTACCAGCCGATCGCGCTAGCCGAGTGCGCCACAGAGACAGCCCTGCTCCACTCTCACCACCATCAGAACATATCTTCAAAGCTATCAGCCCAAAGAAAAAAAGCAACACACCACTCCCGGGAGGGCTCGAACCTCCAACCTTTCAGTTAGCAGCCGATCACGCTAGCCAATTGCGCCACGGAGACAGTCATGCTCCACTCTCACCACCGTCAGAACATTTCTTCAGAGCTATCAGCCCAAAGGAAAAAAAGCGCCGCACCACCACCGGGTGGGCTCGAGCGTCCAACATTTCGGTTAATAGCCCATCGCGCTAGCCAATTACTCCACGGAGACAGTCGTGCTAGACTCTCACCACCATCAGAACATATCTTCAAAGCTATCAGCACAAAGAAAAAAGCAACACACCACTCCCGGGAGGGCTCGAACCTCCAACCTTTCGGTTAACAGCCGCTCGCGCTAGCCAATTGCGCCAAGGAGACAGTCATGCTCCACTCTCACCACCGTGAGAACATTTCTCCAGAGCTATCAGCCCAAAGAAAAAGAAGCGCCACACCACCTTCGGGTGGGCTCGAACCTCCAACCTTTCGGTTAACAGCCCATCGCGCTAGCCAATTGCGCCACGGAGACAGTCCTGCTCCACTCTCACTACCGTCAGAACATTTCTTCAGAGCTATCAGCCCAAAGGAAAAAAGCGCCGCACCACCACCGGGTGGGCTCGAACCTCCAACCTTTTCGTTAACAGCCGATCGCGCTAGCCAATTGCGCCACGGAGAGAGTCGTGCTCCTTTCTCACCACCAACAGAACATATCTTCAAAGCTATCAGCGCAAAGAAAAAAGAACACACCACTCCCGGGAGGGCTTGAACCTCGAACCTTTCGGTTACAGCCGATCGCGCTAGCCAATTGCGCCGCGGAGACAGTCATGCTCCACTCTCACCACCATCAGAACAAAAGCTATAAGCGCAAAGAAAAAGCAACACACCACTCCCGAGAGGGCTCGAACCTCCAACTTTTCTGTTAACAGCCGATCGCGCTAGCAAATTGCGCCACGGAGACAGTCCTGCTCCACTCTCACCACCATCAGAACATATATTCAAAGCTATTAGACGAAAGAAAAAAAAGCGCCGCACCACCACCGGGTGGGCTCGAACCTCCAACCTTTCGGTTAACAGCCGATCGCGCTAGAGAATCGCGTAACGGAGACAGTCCCGCTCCACTCTCACCACCACCAGAACATATCTTCAGAGCTATCAGCCCAAAGAAAAAAAGCGCCGCACCACCACCGGGTGGGCTCGAACCTCCAACCTTTTGGTTAACAGCCGATCGCGCTAGCCAATTGCGCCACAGAGAGAGTCATGCTCCTTTCTCACCACCAACAGAACATATCTCCAAAGCTATCAGCGCAAAGAAAAAAGCAACACACCACTCCCGGGAGGGCTCGAACCTCCAACATTTCGGTTAACAGCCGATCGCGCTAGCCACTTCCGCATCGGAGACAGTCCGGCTCCACTCTCACCACCGTCAGAACATTTCTTCAGAGCTATCAGCCCAAAGAAAAAAAAGCGCCGCACCACCATCGGGTGGGCTCGAACATCCAACGTTTCGGTTAACAGCCAATCGCGCTAGCCAATTGCGCCACGGAGACAGTCCTGCTCCACTCTCACCATCGTCAGAACATTTCTTCAGAGCTATCAGCCCAAAGAAAAAAAAGCGCCGCACCACCATCGGGTGGGCTCGAACCTCCAACCTTTCAGTTAACAGCCCATCGCGCTAGCCAATTACGCCACGGAGACAGTCGTGCTCCACTCTCACCACCATCAGAACATATCTTCAAAGCTATAAGGGCAAAGAAAAAAAGCAACACACCACTCCCGGGAGGGTTCGAACCTCCAACCTTTCGGTTAACAGCCGAACGCGCTAGCCGATTGCGCCACGGAGACAGTCGTGCTCCACTCCCACCACCATCAGAACATATCTTCAAAGCTATCAGCGCAAAGAAAAAAGCAACACACCACTCCCGGGAGGGCTTGAACCTCGAACCTGTCGGATAACAGCCGATCTCGCTAGCCAATTGCGCCACGGAGACAGTCCTGCTCCACTCTCACCACCATCACAACATATCTTCAAAGCACTCAGCCCAAAGAAAAAAAAGCGCCGCACCACCACCGAGTGGGCTCGAACCTCCAACCTTTCGGTTAACAGCCGATCGCGCCAGCCAATTGCGCCACGGAGACAGTCGTGCTCCACTCTCCCCCCCGTCAGAACATTTCTTCAGAGCTATCAGCCCAAAGGAAAAAAAGCGCCGCACCACCACCGAGTGGGCTCGAACCTCCAACCTTTCGGTTAACAGCCGACCACGCTAGCCGATTGCGCCACGGAGACAGTCGTGCTCCACTCCCACCACCATCAGAACATATATTCAAAGCTATCAGCGCAAAAAAAAGCAACACACCACTCCCGGGAGAGCTCGAACCTCCAGCCTTTCGGTTAACAGCCGATCGCGCTAGCCAATTGCGCCACGGAGAGAGTCGTGCTCTTTTCTCACCACCAACAGAACATATCTTCAATGCTATCAGGGCAATGAAAAAAAAGCGCCGCACCACCACCGGGTTGGCTCGAACCTCCAACCTTTCGGTTAATAGCCCATCGCGCTAGCCAATTTCGCCACGGAGACAGTCGTGCTCCACTCTCACCACCGTCAGAACATTTCTTCAGAGCTATAAGCCCAAAGGAAAAAAAGTGCCGCACCACCACCGGGTGGGTTCAAGCGTCCAACCTTTCGGTTAATAGCCCATTGCGCTAGCCAATTACGCCACGGAGACAGTCGTGCTCCACTCTCACCACCATCAGAACATATCTTCAAAGCTATCAGCGCAAAGAAAAAAGCAACACACCACTCCCGGGAGGGCTCGAACCTCCAACCTTTAGGTTAACAGCCGATCGCGCTAGCCAATTGCGCCAAGGAGACAGTCGTGCTCCACTCTCACCACCGTCAGAACAATTCTCCAGAGCTATCAGCCCAAAGAAAAAAAAGCGCCGCACCACCACCGGGTGGGCTCGAACCTCCAACCTTTTGGTTAACACCCGATCGCGCTAGCCGATTGCGCAACGGAGAAAGTCGTGCTCCACTCTCACCACCAATAGAACATTTCTTCAGAGCTATCAGCGCAAAGAAAAAAGCAACACACCACTACCGAGAGGGCTTGAACCTCGAACCTTTCGGTTAACAGCCGATCTCGCTAGCCAATTGCGCCACGGAGACAGTCGTGCTCCACTCTCACCACCGTCAGAACATTTCTTCAGAGCTAACAGCCCAAAGAAAAAAAAGCGCCGCACCACCACCAGGTGGGCTGGAACCTCCAAACTTTCGGTTAACAGCCGATCGCGCTAGCCAATTGCGCCATGGAGACAGTCCTGCTCCACTCTCACCACCATCAGAACATATCTTTAAAGCTATCAGCCCAAAGAAAAAAAAGCAACATACCATTACTGGGTGGACTCGAACCTCCAACCTTTCAGTTAACAGCCCATTGCGCTAGCCAATTGCGCCACGGAGAGAGTCGTGCTCCACTCTCACCACCATCAGAACATATCTTCAAAGCTATCAGCGCAAAGAAAAAAGCAACACACCACTCCCGGTAGGGCTCGAACCTCCAACCTTTCGGTTAACAGCCGATCGCGCTAGCCAATTGCGCCAAGGAGACAGTCATGCTCCACTCTCACCACCGTCAGAACAATTCTTCAGAGCTATCAGCCCAAAGGAAAAAAAGCGCCGCACCACCACCGGGTGGGCTCAAACCTCCAACCTTTTGGTTAACACCCGATCGCGCTAGCCAATTGTGCAACGGAGAGAGTCGTGCTCCACTCTCACCACCAACAGAACATATCTTCAAAGCTATCAGCGCAAAGAAAAAAGCAACACACCACTCCCGGGAGGGCTTGAACCTCGAACCTTTCGGTTAACAGCCGATCTCGCTAGCCAATTCCGCCACGGAGACAGTCCTGCTCCACTCTCACCAACATCAGAACATATCCCAAAGGCTATCAGCCCAAAGAAAAAAAAAGCGCCGCACCACCACCGAGTGGGCTCGAACCTCCAACCTTTCGGTTCACAGCCGATCGCGCCAGCCAATTGCGCCACGGAGACAGTCGTGGTCCACCCTCCTCCCCGTCAGAACATTTCTTCAGAGCTATCAGCCCAAAGAAAAAGAAGCGCCGCACCACCACCGGGTGGGCTTGAACCTTCAACTATTCGGTTAACAGCCGGTCGCGCTAGCCAATTGCGCCACGGAGACAGTCCTGCTCCACTCTCATCATCGTCAGAACATTTCTTCAGAGCTATCAGCCCAAAGAAAAAAAAGAGCCGCACCACCATCGGGTGGGCTCGAACCTCCAACCTTTCAGTTAACAGCCCATCGCGCTAGCCAATTACGCCACGGAGACAACCTGCTCCACTCTCACCACCATCAGAACATATCTTAAAGGCTATCAGCCCAAAGAAAAAAAAGCGCCGCACCACCACCGAGTGGGCTCGAACCTCCAACCTTTCGGTTCACAGCCGATCGCGCCAGCCAATTGCGCCACGGAGACAGTCGTGGTCCACCCTCCTCCCCGTCAGAACATTTCTTCAGAGCTATCAGCCCAAAGAAAAAGAAGCGCCGCACCACCACCGGGTGGGCTTGAACCTTCAACTATTCGGTTAACAGCCGGTCGCGCTAGCCAATTGCGCCACGGAGATAGTCGTGCTCCACTTCCACCACCATCAGAACATATCTTCAAAGCTATCAGCGCAAAAAAAAGCAACACACCACTCCCGGGAGAACTCGAACCTCCAACCTTTCCGTTAACAGCCGATCGCGCTAGCCAATTGCGCCACGGAGACAGTCCTGCTCCACTCTCACCATCGTCAGAACATTTCTTCAGAGCTATCAGCCCAAAGAAAAAAAAGCGCCGCACCACCATCGGGTGGGCTCGAACCTCCAACCTTTCAGTTAACAGCCCATCGCGCTAGCCAATTACGCCACGGAGACAGTCGTGCTCCACTCTCACCACCATCAGAACATATCTTCAAAGCTATAAGGGCAAAGAAAAAAAAGCAACACACCACTCCCGGGAGGGTTCGAACCTCCAACCTTTCGGTTAACAGCCGAACGCGCTAGCCGATTGCGCCACGGAGACAGTCGTGCTCCACTCCCACCACCATCAGAACATATCTTCAAAGCTATCAGCGCAAAGAAAAAAGCAACACACCACTCCCGGGAGGGCTTGAACCTCGAACCTGTCGGTTAACAGCCGATCTCGCTAGCCAATTGCGCCACGGAGACAGTCCTGCTCCACTCTCACCACCATCACAACATATCTTCAAAGCACTCAGCCCAAAGAAAAAAAAGCGCCGCACCACCACCGAGTGGGCTCGAACCTCCAACCTTTCGGTTAACAGCCGATCGCGCCAGCCAATTGCGCCACGGAGACAGTCGTGCTCCACTCTCCCCCCCGTCAGAACATTTCTTCAGAGCTATCAGCCCAAAGGAAAAAAAGCGCCGCACCACCACCGAGTGGGCTCGAACCTCCAACCTTTCGGTTAACAGCCGATCACGCTAGCCGATTGCGCCACGGAGACAGTCGTGCTCCACTCCCACCACCATCAGAACATATATTCAAAGCTATCAGCGCAAAAAAAAGCAACACACCACTCCCGGGAGAGCTCGAACCTCCAGCCTTTCGGTTAACAGCCGATCGCGCTAGCCAATTGCGCCACGCAGAGAGTCGTGCTCTTTTCTCACCACCAACAGAACATATCTTCAATGCTATCAGGGCAAAGAAAAAAAAGCGCCGCACCACCACCGGGTGGGCTCGAACCTCCAACCTTTCGGTTAATAGCCCATCGCGCTAGCCAATTGCGCCACGGAGACAGTCGTGCTCCACTCTCACCACCGTCAGAACATTTCTTCAGAGCTATAAGCCCAAAGGAAAAAAAGTGCCGCACCACCACCGGGTGGGTTCGAGCGTCCAACCTTTCGGTTAATAGCCCATTGCGCTAGCCAATTGCGCCACGGAGATAGTCGTGCTCCACTTCCACCACCATCAGAACATATCTTCAAAGCTATCAGCGCAAAAAAAAGCAACACACCACTCCCGGGAGAGCTCGAACCTCCAACCTTTTGGTTAACACCCGATCGCGCTAGCCGATTGCGCAACGGAGAAAGTCGTGCTCCGCTCTCACCACCAACAGAACATTTCTTCAGAGCTATCAGCGCAAAGAAAAAAGCAACACACCACTACCGAGAGGGCTTGAACCTCGAACCTTTCGGTTAACAGCCGATCTCGCTAGCCAATTGCGCCACGGAGACAGTCGTGCTCCACTCTCACCACCGTCAGAACATTTCTTCAGAGCTAACAGCCCAAAGAAAAAAAAGCGCCGCACCACCACCAGGTGGGCTGGAACCTCCAAACTTTCGGTTAACAGCCGATCGCGCTAGCCAATTGCGCCATGGAGACAGTCCTGCTCCACTCTCACCACCATCAGAACATTTCTTCAGAGCTATCAGCCCAAAGGAAAAAAAGCGCCGCACCACCACCGAGTGGGCTCGAACCTCCAACCTTTCGGTTAACAGCCGATCACGCTAGCCGATTGCGCCACGGAGACAGTCGTGCTCCACTCCCACCACCATCAGAACATATATTCAAAGCTATCAGCGCAAAAAAAAGCAACACACCACTCCCGGGAGAGCTCGAACCTCCAGCCTTTCGGTTAACAGCCGATCGCGCTAGCCAATTGCGCCACGCAGAGAGTCGTGCTCTTTTCTCACCACCAACAGAACATATCTTCAATGCTATCAGGGCAAAGAAAAAAAAGCGCCGCACCACCACCGGGTGGGCTCGAACCTCCAACCTTTCGGTTAATAGCCCATCGCGCTAGCCAATTGCGCCACGGAGACAGTCGTGCTCCACTCTCACCACCGTCAGAACATTTCTTCAGAGCTATAAGCCCAAAGGAAAAAAAGTGCCGCACCACCACCGGGTGGGTTCGAGCGTCCAACCTTTCGGTTAATAGCCCATTGCGCTAGCCAATTACGCCACGGAGACAGTCGTGCTCCACTCTCACCACCATCAGAACATATCTTCAAAGCTATCAGCGCAAAGAAAAAAGCAACACACCACTCCCGGGAGGGCTCGAACCTCCAACCTTTAGGTTAACAGCCGATCTCGCTAGCCAATTGCGCCAAGGAGACAGTCGTGCTCCACTCTCACCACCGTCAGAACAATTCTCCAGAGCTATCAGCGCAAAGAAAAAAGCAACACACCACTACCGAGAGGGCTTGAACCTCGAACCTTTCGGTTAACAGCCGATCTCGCTAGCCAATTGCGCCACGGAGACAGTCGTGCTCCACTCTCACCACCGTCAGAACATTTCTTCAGAGCTAACAGCCCAAAGAAAAAAAAGCGCCGCACCACCACCAGGTGGGCTGGAACCTCCAAACTTTCGGTTAACAGCCGATCGCGCTAGCCAATTGCGCCATGGAGACAGTCCTGCTCCACTCTCACCACCATCAGAACATATCTTTAAAGCTATCAGCCCAAAGAAAAAAAAAGCAACATACCATTACTGGGTGGACTCGAACCTTTCAGTTAACAGCCCATCGCGCTAGCCAATTGCGCCACGGAGAGAGTCGTGCTCCACTCTCACCACCATCAGAACATATCTTCAAAGCTATCAGCGCAAAGAAAAAAGCAACACACCACTCCCGGTAGGGCTCGAACCTGCAACCTTTCGGTTAACAGCCGATCGCGCTAGCCAATTGCGCCAAGGAGACAGTCATGCTCCACTCTCACCACCGTCAGAACTATTCTTCAGAGCTATCAGCCCAAAGGAAAAAAAGCGCCGCACCACCACCGGGTGGGCTCAAACCTCCAACCTTTTGGTTAACACCCGATCGCGCTAGCCAATTGTGCAACGGAGAGAGTCGTGCTCCACTCTCACCACCAACAGAACATATCTTCAAAGCTATCAGCGCAAAGAAAAAAGCAACACACCACTCCCGGGAGGGCTTGAACCTCGAACCTTTCGGTTAACAGCCGATCTCGCTAGCCAATTCCGCAACGGAGACAGTCCTGCTCCACTCTCACCAACATCAGAACATATCCCAAAGGCTATCAGCCCAAAGAAAAAAAAAGTGCCGCACCACCACCGAGTGGGCTCGAACCTCCAACCTTTCGGTTAACAGCCGATCGCGCTAGCCAATTGCGCCACGGAGATAGTCGTGCTCCACTTCCACCACCATCAGAACATATCTTCAAAGCTATCAGCGCAAAAAAAAGCAACACACCACTCCCGGGAGAGCTCGAACCTCCAACCTTTCGGTTAACAGCCAATCGCGCTAGCCAACTGCGCCACGGAGACAGTCCTGCTCCACTCTCATCATCGTCAGAACATTTCTTCAGAGCTATCAGCCCAAAGAAAAAAAAGAGCCGCACCACCATCGGGTGGGCTCGAACCTCCAACCTTTCAGTTAACAGCCCATTGCGCTAGCCAATTACGCCACGGAGACAGTCCTGCTCCACTCTCACCACCATCAGAACATATCTTAAAGGCTATCAGCCCAAAGAAAAAAAAGCGCCGCACCACCACCGAGTGGGCTCGAACCTCCAACCTTTCGGTTCACAGCCGATCGCGCCAGCCAATTGCGCCACGGAGACAGTCGTGGTCCACCCTCCTCCCCGTCAGAACATTTCTTCAGAGCTATCAGCCCAAAGAAAAACAAGCGTCGCACCACCACCGGGTGGGCTTGAACCTCCAACTATTCGGTTAACAGCCGGTCGCGCTAGCCAATTGCGCCACGGAGATAGTCGTGCTCCACTTCCACCACCATCAGAACATATCTTCAAAGCTATCAGCGCAAAAAAAAGCAACACACCACTCCCGGGAGAGCTCGAACCTCCAACCTTTCGGTTAACAGCCAATCGCGCTAGCCAATTGCGCCACGGAGACAGTCCTGCTCCACTCTCATCATCGTCAGAACATTTCTTCAGAGCTATCAGCCCAAAGAAAAAAAAGAGCCGCACCACCATCGGGTGGGCTCGAACCTCCAACCTTTCAGTTAACAGCCCATCGCGCTAGCCAATTACGCCACGGAGACAGTCCTGCTCCACTCTCACCACCATCAGAACATATCTTAAAGGCTATCAGCCCAAAGAAAAAAAAGCGCCGCACCACCACCGAGTGGTCTCGAACCTCCAACCTTTCGGTTCACAGCCGATCGCGCCTGCCAATTGCGCCACGGAGACAGTCGTGGTCCACCCTCCTCCCCGTCAGAACATTTCTTCAGAGCTATCAGCCCAAAGAAAAAGAAGCGCCGCACCACCACCGGGTGGGCTTGAACCTCCAACTATTCGGTTAACAGCCGGTCGCGCTAGCCAATTGCGCCACGGAGATAGTCGTGCTCCACTTCCACCACCATCAGAACATATCTTCAAAGCTATCAGCGCAAAAAAAAGCAACACACCACTCCCGGGAGAGCTCGAACCTCCAACCTTTCGGTTAACAGCCGATCGCGCTAGCCAATTGCGCCACGGAGACAGTCCTGCTCCACTCTCACCATCGTCAGAACATTTCTTCAGAGCTATCAGCCCAAAGAAAAAAAAGAGCCGCACCACCATCGGGTGGGCTCGAACCTCCAACCTTTCAGTTAACAGCCCATCGCGCTAGCCAATTACGCCACGGAGACAGTCGTGCTCCACTCTCACCACCATCAGAACATATCTTCAAAGCTATAAGGGCAAAGAAAAAAAGCAACACACCACTCCCGGGAGGGTTCGAACCTCCAACCTTTCGGTTAACAGCCGAACGCGCTAGCCGATTGCGCCACGGAGACAGTCGTGCTCCACTCCCACCACCATCAGAACATATCTTCAAAGCTATCAGCGCAAAGAAAAAAGCAACACACCACTCCCGGGAGGGCTTGAACCTCGAACCTGTCGGATAACAGCCGATCTCGCTAGCCAATTGCGCCACGGAGACAGTCCTGCTCCACTCTCACCACCATCACAACATATCTTCAAAGCACTCAGCCCAAAGAAAAAAAAGCGCCGCACCACCACCGAGTGGGCTCGAACCTCCAACCTTTCGGTTAACAGCCGATCGCGCCAGCCAATTGCGCCACGGAGACAGTCGTGCTCCACTCTCCCCCCCGTCAGAACATTTCTTCAGAGCTATCAGCCCAAAGGAAAAAAAGCGCCGCACCACCACCGAGTGGACTCGAACCTCCAACCTTTCGGTTAACAGCCGATCACGCTAGCCGATTGCGCCACGGAGACAGTCGTGCTCCACTCCCACCACCATCAGAACATATATTCAAAGCTATCAGCGCAAAAAAAAGCAACACACCACTCCCGGGAGAGCTCGAACCTCCAGCCTTTCGGTTAACAGCCGATCGCGCTAGCCAATTGCGCCACGGAGAGAGTCGTGCTCTTTTCTCACCACCAACAGAACATATCTTCAAGGCTATCAGGGCAAAGAAAAAAAAGCGCCGCACCACCACCGGGTTGGCTCGAACCTCCAAACTTTCGGTTAATAGCCCATCGCGCTAGCCAATTGCGCCACGGAGACAGTCGTGCTCCACTCTCACCACCGTCAGAACATTTCTTCAGAGCTATAAGCCCAAAGGAAAAAAAGTGCCGCACCACCACCGGGTGGGTTCAAGCGTCCAACCTTTCGGTTAATAGCCCATTGCGCTAGCCAATTACGCCACAGAGACAGTCGTGCTCCACTCTCACCACCATCAGAACATATCTTCAAAGCTATCAGCGCAAAGAAAAAAGCAACACACCACTCCCGGGAGGGCTCGAACCTCCAACCTTTAGGTTAACAGCCGATCGCGCTAGCCAATTGCGCCAAGGAGACAGTCGTGCTCCACTCTCACCACCGTCAGAACAATTCTCCAGAGCTATCAGCCCAAAGAAAAAAAAGCGCCGCACCACCACCGGGTGGGCTCGAACCTCCAACCTTTTGGTTAACACCCGATCGCGCTAGCCGATTGCGCAACGGAGAAAGTCGTGCTCCACTCTCACCACCAACAGAACATTTCTTCAGACCTATCAGCGCAAAGAAAAAAGCAACACACCACTACCGAGAGGGCTTGAACCTCGAACCTTTCGGTTAACAGCCGATCTCGCTAGCCAATTGCGCCACGGAGACAGTCGTGCTCCACTCTCACCACCGTCAGAACATTTCTTCAGAGCTAACAGCCCAAAGAAAAAAAAGCGCCGCACCACCACCAGGTGGGCTGGAACCTCCAAACTTTCGGTTAACAGCCGATCGCGCTAGCCAATTGCGCCATGGAGACAGTCCTGCTCCACTCTCACCACCATCAGAACATATCTTTAAAGCTATCAGCCCAAAGAAAAAAAAAGCAACATACCATTACTGGGTGGACTCGAACCTTTCAGTTAACAGCCCATCGCGCTAGCCAATTGCGCCACGGAGAGAGTCGTGCTCCACTCTCACCACCATCAGAACATATCTTCAAAGCTATCAGCGCAAAGAAAAAAGCAACACACCACTCCCGGTAGGGCTCGAACCTCCAACCTTTCGGTTAACAGCCGATCGCGCTGGCCAATTGCGCCAAGGAGACAGTCATGCTCCACTCTCATCATCGTCAGAACATTTCTTCAGAGCTATCAGCCCAAAGAAAAAAAAGAGCCGCACCACCATCGGGTGGGCTCGAACCTCCAACCTTTCAGTTAACAGCCCATCGCGCTAGCCAATTACGCCACGGAGACAGTCCTGCTCCACTCTCACCACCATCAGAACATATCTTAAAGGCTATCAGCCCAAAGAAAAAAAAGCGCCGCACCACCACCGAGTGGGCTCGAACCTCCAACCTTTCGGTTCACAGCCGATCGCGCCAGCCAATTGCGCCACGGAGACAGTCGTGGTCCACCCTCCTCCCCGTCAGAACATTTCTTCAGAGCTATCAGCCCAAAGAAAAAGAAGCGCCGCACCACCACCGGGTGGGCTTGAACCTCCAACTATTCGGTTAACAGCCGGTCGCGCTAGCCAATTGCGCCACGGAGATAGTCGTGCTCCACTTCCACCACCATCAGAACATATCTTCAAAGCTATCAGCGCAAAAAAAAGCAACACACCACTCCCGGGAGAGCTCGAACCTCCAACCTTTCGGTTAACAGCCAATCGCGCTAGCCAATTGCGCCACGGAGAAAGTCCTGCTCCACTCTCATCATCGTCAGAACATTTCTTCAGAGCTATCAGCCCAAAGAAAAAAAAGAGCCGCACCACCATCGGGTGGGCTCGAACCTCCAACCTTTCAGTTAACAGCCCATCGCGCTAGATAATTACGCCAAGGAGACAGTCCTGCTCCACTCTCACCACCATCAGAACATATCTTAAAGGCTATCAGCCCAAAGAAAAAAAAGCGCCGCACCACCACCGAGTGGTCTCGAACCTCCAACCTTTCGGTTCACAGCCGATCACGCCAGCCAATTGCGCCACGCAGACAGTCGTGGTCCACCCTCCTCCCCGTCAGAACATTTCTTCAGAGCTATCAGCCCAAAGAAAAAGAAGCGCCGCACCACCACCGGGTGGGCTTGAACCTCCAACTATTCGGTTAACAGCCGGTCGCGCTAGCCAATTGCGCCACGGAGATAGTCGTGCTCCACTTCCACCACCATCAGAACATATCTTCAAAGCTATCAGCGCAAAAAAAAGCAACACACCACTCCCGGGAGAGCTCGAACCGCCAACCCTTCGGTTAACAGCCGATCGCGCTAGCCAATTGCGCCACGGAGACAGTCCTGCTCCACTCTCACCATCGTCAGAACATTTCTTCAGAGCTATCAGCCCAAAGAAAAAAAAGAGCCGCACCACCATCGGGTGGGCTCGAACCTCCAACCTTTCAGTTAACAGCCCATCGCGCTAGCCAATTACGCCACGGAGACAGTCGTGCTCCACTCTCACCACCATCAGAACATATCTTCAAAGCTATAAGGGCAAAGAAAAAAAGCAACACACCACTCCCGGGAGGGTTCGAACCTCCAACCTTTCGGTTAACAGCCGATGGCGCTAGCCGATTGCGCCACGGAGACAGTCGTGCTCCACTCCCACCACCATCAGAACATATCTTCAAAGCTATCAGCGCAAAGAAAAAAGCAACACACCATTCCCGGGAGGGCTTGAACCTCGAACCTGTCGGTTAACAGCCGATCTCGCTAGCCAATTGCGCCACGGAGACAGTCCTGCTCCACTCTCACCACCATCACAACATATCTTCAAAGCACTCAGCCCAAAGAAAAAAAAGCGCCGCACCACCACCGAGTGGGCTCGAACCTCCAACCTTTCGGTTAACAGCCGATCGCGCCAGCCAATTGCGCCACGGAGACAGTCGTGCTCCACTCTCCCCCCCGTCAGAACATTTCTTCAGAGCTATCAGCCCAAAGGAAAAAAAGCGCCGCACCACCACCGAGTGGGCTCGAACCTCCAACCTTTCTGTTAACAGCCGATCACGCTAGCCGATTGCGCCACGGAGACAGTCGTGCTCCACTCCCACCACCATCAGAACATATATTCAAAGCTATCAGCGCAAAAAAAAGCAACACACCACTCCCGGGAGAGCTCGAACCTCCAGCCTTTCGGTTAACAGCCGATCGCGCTAGCCAATTGCGCCACGGAGAGAGTCGTGCTCTTTTCTCACCACCAACAGAACATATCTTCAATGCTATCAGGGCAAAGAAAAAAAAGCGCCGCACCACCACCGGGTGGGCTCGAACCTCCAACCTTTCGGTTAATAGCCCATCGCGCTAGCCAATTGCGCCACGGAGACAGTCGTGCTCCACTCTCACCACCGTCAGAACATTTCTTCAGAGCTATAAGCCCAAAGGAAAAAAAGTGCCGCACCACCACCGGGTGGGTTCGAGCGTCCAACCTTTCGGTTAATAGCCCATTGCGCTAGCCAATTACGCCACGGAGACAGTCGTGCTCCACTCTCACCACCAACAGAACATTTCTTCAGAGCTATCAGCGCAAAGAAAAAAGCAACACACCACTACCGAGAGGGCTTGAACCTCGAACCTTTCGGTTAACAGCCGATCTCGCTAGCCAATTGCGCCACGGAGACAGTCCTGCTCCACTCTCACCACCATCAGAACATATCTTCAAAGGTATCAGCCCAAAGAAAAAAAGCGCCGCACCACCACCGAGTGGGCTCGAACCTCCAACCTTTCGGTTATCTGCCGAACGTGCTAGCCAATTGCGCCAAGGAGACAGTCGTGCTCCACTCTCACCACCGTCAGAACATTTCTTCAGAGCTATGAGCCAAAAGAAAAAAAGCGCCGCACCACCATCGGGTGGGCTCGAACGTCCAACCTTTCGGTTAACAGCCAATCGCGCTAGCCAATTGTGCCACGGAGACAGTCGTGCTCCACTGTCACCACCGACAGAACATTTCTTCAGAGCTAACAGCCCAAAGAAAAAAAAGCGCCGCACCACCACCAGGTGGGCTGGAACCTCCAAACTTTCGGTTAACAGCCGATCGCGCTAGCCAATTGCGACATGGAGACAGTCCTGCTCCACTCTCACCACCATCAGAACATATCTTTAAAGCTATCAGCCCAAAGAAAAAAAAAGCAACATACCATTACTGGGTGGACTCGAACCTCCAACCTTTCAGTTAACAGCCCATCGCGCTAGCCAATTGCGCCACGGAGAGAGTCGTGCTCCACTCTCACCACCATCAGAACATATCTTCAAAGCTATCAGCGCAAAGAAAAAAGCAACACACCACTCCCGGTAGGGCTCGAACCTCAAACCTTTCGGTTAACAGCCGATCGCGCTAGCCAATTGCGCCAAGGAGACAGTCATGCTCCACTCTCACCACCGTCAGAACAATTCTTCAGAGCTATCAGCCCAAAGGAAAAAAAGCGCCGCACCACCACCGGGTGGGCTCAAACCTCCAACCTTTTGGTTAACACCCGATCGCGCTAGCCAATTGTGCAACGGAGAGAGTCGTGCTCCACTCTCACCACCACCAGAACATATCTTCAGAGCTATCAACCCAAAGAAAAAAAGCGCCGCACCACCACCGGGTGGGCTCGAACCTCCAACCTTTTGGTTAACAGCCGATCGCGCTAGCCAATTGCGCCACAGAGAGAGTCATGCTCCTTTCTCACCACCAACAGAACATATCTCCAAAGCTATCAGCGCAAAGAAAAAAGCAACACACCACTCCCGGGAGGGCTCGAACCTCCAACATTTCGGTTAACAGCCGATCGCGCTAGCCACTTCCGCATCGGAGACAGTCCGGCTCCACTCTCACCACCGTCAGAACATTTCTTCAGAGCTATCAGCCCAAAGAAAAAAAAGCGCCGCACCACCATCGGGTGGGCTCGAACCTCCAACGTTTCGGTTAACAGCCAATCGCGCTAGCCAATTGCGCCACGGAGACAGTCCTGCTCCACTCTCACCATCGTCAGAACATTTCTTCAGAGCTATCAGCCCAAAGAAAAAAAAGCGCCGCACCACCATCGGGTGGGCTCGAACCTCCAACCTTTCTGTTAACAGCCCATCGCGCTAGCCAATTACGCCACGGATACAGTCGTGCTCCACTCTCACCACCATCAGAACATATCTTCAAAGCTATAAGGGCAAAGAAAAAAAGCAACACACCACTCCCGGGAGGGTTCGAACCTCCAACCTTTCGGTTAACAGCCGAACGCGCTAGCCGATTGCGCCACGGAGACAGTCGTGCTCCACTCCCACCACCATCAGAACATATCTTCAAAGCTATCAGCGCAAAGAAAAAAGCAACACACCACTCCCGGGAGGGCTTGAACCTCGAACCTGTCGGTTAACAGCCGATCTCGCTAGCCAATTGTGCCACGGAGACAGTCCTGCTCCACTCTCACCACCATTACAACATATCTTCAAAGCACTCAGCCCAAAGAAAAAAAAGCGCCGCACCACCACCGAGTGGGCTCGAACCTCCAACCTTTCGGTTAACAGCCGATCGCGCCAGCCAATTGCGCCACGGAGACAGTCGTGCTCCACTCTCCCCCCCGTCAGAACATTTATTCAGAGCTATCAGCCCAAAGGAAAAAAAGCGCCGCACCACCACCGAGTGGGCTCGAACCTCCAACCTTTCGGTTAACAGCCGATCACGCTAGCCGATTGCGCCACGGAGACAGTCGTGCTCCTCTCCCACCACCATCAGAACATATATTCAAAGCTATCAGCGCAAAAAAAAGCAACACACCACTCCCGGGAGAGCTCGAACCTCCAGCCTTTCGGTTAACAGCCGATCGCGCTAGCCAATTGCGCCACGGAGAGAGTCGTGCTCTTTTCTCACCACCAACAGAACATATCTTCAATGCTATCAGGGCAAAGAAAAAAAAGCGCCGCACCACCACCGGGTTGGCTCGAACCTCCAACCTTTCGGTTAATAGCCCATCGCGCTAGCCAATTGCGCCACGGAGACAGTCGTGCTCCACTCTCACCACCGTCAGAACATTTCTTCAGAGCTATAAGCCCAAAGGAAAAAAAGTGCCGCACCACCACCGGGTGGGTTCAAGCGTCCAACCTTTCGGTTAATAGCCCATTGCGCTAGCCAATTACGCCACGGAGACAGTCGTGCTCCACTCTCACCACCATCAGAACATATCTTCAAAGCTATCAGCGCAAAGAAAAAAGCAACACACCACTCCCGGGAGGGCTCGAACCTCCAACCTTTAGGTTAACAGCCGATCGCGCTAGCCAATTGCGCAAAGGAGACAGTCGTGCTCCACTCTCACCACCGTCAGAACAATTCTCCAGAGCTATCAGCCCAAAGAAAAAAAAGCGCCGCACCACCACCGGGTGGGCTCGAACCTCCAACCTTTTGGTTAACACCCGATCGCGCTAGCCGATTGCGCAACGGAGAAAGTCGTGCTCCACTCTCACCACCAACAGAACATTTCTTCAGAGCTATCAGCGCAAAGAAAAAAGCAACACACCACTACCGAGAGGGCTTGAACCTCGAACCTTTCGGTTAACAGCCGATCTCGCTAGCCAATTGCGCCACGGAGACAGTCGTGCTCCACTCTCACCACCGTCAGAACATTTCTTCAGAGCTAACAGCCCAAAGAAAAAAAAGCGCCGCACCACCACCAGGTGGGCTGGAACCTCCAAACTTTCGGTTAACAGCCGATCGCGCTAGCCAATTGCGCCATGGAGACAGTCCTGCTCCACTCTCACCACCATCAGAACATATCTTTAAAGCTATCAGCCCAAAGGAAAAAAAAGCAACATACCATTACTGGGTGGACTCGAACCTCCAACCTTTCAGTTAACAGCCCATCGCGCTAGCCAATTGCGCCACGGAGAGAGTCGTGCTCCAGTCTCACCACCATCAGAACATATCTTCAAAGCTATCAGCGCAAAGAAAAAAGCAACACACCACTCCCGGTAGGGCTCGAACCTCCAACCTTTCGGTTAACAGCCGATCGCGCTAGCCAATTGCGCCAAGGAGACAGTCATGCTCCACTCTCACCACCGTCAGAACAATTCTTCAGAGCTATCAGCCCAAAGGAAAAAAAGCGCCGCACCACCACCGGGTGGGCTCAAACCTCCAACCTTTTGGTTAACACCCGATCGCGCTAGCCAATTGTGCAACGGAGAGAGTCGTGCTCCACTCTCACCACCAACAGAACATATCTTCAAAGCTATCAGCGCAAAGAAAAAAGCAACACACCACTCCCGGGAGGGCTTGAACCTCGAACCTTTCGGTTAACAGCCGATCTCGCTAGCAAATTCCGCCACGGAGACAGTCCTGCTCCACTCTCACCAACATCAGAACATATCCCAAAGGCTATCAGCCCAAAGAAAAAAAAAGCGCCGCACCACCACCGAGTGGGCTCGAACCTCCAACCTTTCGGTTAACAGCCGATCGCGCCAGCCAATTGCGCCACGGAGACAGTCGTGGTCCACCCTCCTCCCCGTCAGAACATTTCTTCAGAGCTATCAGCCCAAAGAAAAAGAAGCGCCGCACAACCACCGGGTGGGCTTGAACCTCCAACTATTCGGTTAACAGCCGATCGCGCTAGCCAATTGCGCCACGGAGATAGTCGTGCTCCACTTCCACCACCATCAGAATATATCTTCAAAGCTATCAGCGCAAAAAAAAGCAACACACCACTCCCGGGAGAGCTCGAACCTCCAACCAATCGGTTAACAGCCAATCGCGCTAGCCAATTGCGCCACGGAGACAGTCCTGCTCCACTCTCATCATCGTCAGAAGATTTCTTCAGAGCTATCAGCCCAAAGAAAAAAGCAACACACCACTCCCGGGAGGGCTTGAACCTCGAACCTGTCGGTTAACAGCCGATCTCGCTAGCCAATTGTGCCACGGAGACAGTCCTGCTCCACTCTCACCACCATTACAACATATCTTCAAAGCACTCAGCCCAAAGAAAAAAAAGCGCCGCACCACCACCGAGTGGGCTCGAACCTCCAACCTTTCGGTTAACAGCCGATCGCGCCAGACAATTGCGCCACGGAGACAGTCGTGCTCCACTCTCCCCCCCGTCAGAACATTTCTTCAGAGCTATCAGCCCAAAGGAAAAAAAGCGCCGCACCACCACCGAGTGGGCTCGAACCTCCAACCTTTCGGTTAACAGCCGATCACGCTAGCCGATTGCGCCACGGAGACAGTCGTGCTCCTCTCCCACCACCATCAGAACATATATTCAAAGCTATCAGCGCAAAAAAAAGCAACACACCACTCCCGGGAGAGCTCGAACCTCCAGCCTTTCGGTTAACAGCCGATCGCGCTAGCCAATTGCGCCACGGAGAGAGTCGTGCTCTTTTCTCACCACCAACAGAACATATCTTCAATGCTATCAGGGCAAAGAAAAAAAAGCGCCGCACCACCACCGGGTTGGCTCGAACCTCCAACCTTTCGGTTAATAGCCCATCGCGCTAGCCAATTGCGCCACGGAGACAGTCGTGCTCCACTCTCACCACCGTCAGAACATTTCTTCAGAGCTATAAGCCCAAAGGAAAAAAAGTGCCGCACCACCACCGGGTGGGTTCAAGCGTCCAACCTTTCGGTTAATAGCCCATTGCGCTAGCCAATTACGCCACGGAGACAGTCGTGCTCCACTCTCACCACCATCAGAACATATCTTCAAAGCTATCAGCGCAAAGAAAAAAGCAACACACCACTCCCGGGAGGGCTCGAACCTCCAACCTTTAGGTTAACAGCCGATCGCGCTAGCCAATTGCGCCAAGGAGACAGTCGTGCTCCACTCTCACCACCGTCAGAACAATTCTCCAGAGCTATCAGCCCAAAGAAAAAAAAGCGCCGCACCACCACCGGGTGGGCTCGAACCTCCAACCTTTTGGTTAACACCCGATCGCGCTAGCCGATTGCGCAACGGAGAAAGTCGTGCTCCACTCTCACCACCAACAGAACATTTCTTCAGAGCTATCAGCGCAAAGAAAAAAGCAACACACCACTACCGAGAGGGCTTGAACCTCGAACCTTTCGGTTAACAGCCGATCTCGCTAGCCAATTGCGCCACGGAGACAGTCGTGCTCCACTCTCACCACCGTCAGAACATTTCTTCAGAGCTAACAGCCCAAAGAAAAAAAAGCGCCGCACCACCACCAGGTGGGCTGGAACCTCCAAACTTTCGGTTAACAGCCGATCGCGCTAGCCAATTGCGCCATGGAGACAGTCCTGCTCCACTCTCACCACCATCAGAACATATCTTTAAAGCTATCAGCCCAAAGAAAAAAAAAGCAACATACCATTACTGGGTGGACTCGAACCTCCAACCTTTCAGTTAACAGCCCATCGCGCTAGCCAATTGCGCCACGGAGAGAGTCGTGCTCCAGTCTCACCACCATCAGAACATATCTTCAAAGCTATCAGCGCAAAGAAAAAAGCAACACACCACTCCCGGTAGGGCTCGAACCTCCAACCTTTCGGTTAACAGCCGATCGCGCTAGCCAATTGCGCCAAGGAGACAGTCATGCTCCACTCTCACCACCGTCAGAACAATTCTTCAGAGCTATCAGCCCAAAGGAAAAAAAGCGCCGCACCACCACCGGGTGGGCTCAAACCTCCAACCTTTTGGTTAACACCCGATCGCGCTAGCCAATTGTGCAACGGAGAGAGTCGTGCTCCACTCTCACCACCAACAGAACATATCTTCAAAGCTATCAGCGCAAAGAAAAAAGCAACACACCACTCCCGGGAGGGCTTGAACCTCGAACCTTTCGGTTAACAGCCGATCTCGCTAGCAAATTCCGCCACGGAGACAGTCCTGCTCCACTCTCACCAACATCAGAACATATCCCAAAGGCTATCAGCCCAAAGAAAAAAAAAGCGCCGCACCACCACCGAGTGGGCTCGAACCTCCAACCTTTCGGTTAACAGCCGATCGCGCCAGCCAATTGCGCCACGGAGACAGTCGTGGTCCACCCTCCTCCCCGTCAGAACATTTCTTCAGAGCTATCAGCCCAAAGAAAAAGAAGCGCCGCACAACCACCGGGTGGGCTTGAACCTCCAACTATTCGGTTAACAGCCGATCGCGCTAGCCAATTGCGCCACGGAGATAGTCGTGCTCCACTTCCACCACCATCAGAACATATCTTCAAAGCTATCAGCGCAAAAAAAAGCAACACACCACTCCCGGGAGAGCTCGAACCTCCAACCATTCGGTTAACAGCCAATCGCGCTAGCCAATTGCGCCACGGAGACAGTCCTGCTCCACTCTCATCATCGTCAGAAGATTTCTTCAGAGCTATCAGCCCAAAGAAAAAAAAGAGCCGCACCACCATCGGGTGGGCTCGAACCTCCAACCTTTCAGTTAACAGCCCATCGCGCTAGCCAATTACGCCACGGAGACAGTCCTGCTCCACTCTCACCACCATCAGAACATATCTTAAAGGCTATCAGCCCAAAGAAAAAAAAGCGCCGCACCACCACCAAGTGGGCTCGAACCTCCAACCTTTCGGTTCACAGCCGACCGCGCCAGCCAATTGCGCCACGGAGACAGTCGTGGTCCACCCTCCTCCCCGTCAGAACATTTCTTCAGAGCTATCAGCCCAAAGAAAAAGAAGCGCCGCACCACCACCGGGTGGGCTCGAACCTCCAACTATTCGGTTAACAGCCGGTCGCGCTAGCCAATTGCGCCACGGAGATAGTCGTGCTCCACTTCCACCACCATCAGAACATATCTTCAAAGCTATCAGCGCAAAAAAAAGCAACACACCACTCCCGGGAGAGCTCGAACCTCCAACCTTTCGGTTAACAGCCGATCGCGCTAGCCAATTGCGCCACGGAGACAGTCATGCTCCACTCTCACCATCGTCAGAACATTTCTTCAGAGCTATCAGCCCAAAGAAAAAAAAGCGCCGCACCACCATCGGGTGGGCTCGAACCTCCAACCTTTCAGTTAACAGCCCATCGCGCTAGCCAATTACGCCACGGAGACAGTCGTGCTCCACTCTCACCACCATCAGAACATATCTTCAAAGCTATAAGGGCAAAGAAAAAAAGCAACACACCACTCCCGGGAGGGTTCGAACCTCCAACCTTTCGGTTAACAGCCGAACGCGCTAGCCGATTGCGCCACGGAGACAGTCGTGCTCCACTCCCACCACCATCAGAACATATCTTCAAAGCTATCAGCGCAAAGAAAAAAGCAACACACCACTCCCGGGAGGGCTTGAACCTCGAACCTGTCGGTTAACAGCCGATCTCGCTAGCCAATTGCGCCACGGAGACAGTCCTGCTCCACTCTCACCACCATCACAACATATCTTCAAAGCACTCAGCCCAAAGAAAAAAAAGCGCCGCACCACCACCGAGTGGGCTCGAACCTCCAACCTTTCGGTTAACAGCCGATCGCGCCAGCCAATTGCGCCACGGAGACAGTCGTGCTCCACTCTCCCCCCCGTCAGAACATTTCTTCAGAGCTATCAGCCCAAAGGAAAAAAAGCGCCGCACCACCACCGAGTGGGCTCGAACCTCCAACCTTTCGGTTAACAGCCGATCACGCTAGCCGATTGCGCCACGGAGACAGTCGTGCTCCACTCCCACCACCATCAGAACATATATTCAAAGCTATCAGCGCAAAAAAAAGCAACACACCACTCCCGGGAGGGCTCGAACCTCCAACCTTTCGGTTAACAGCCGAACGCGCTAGCCAATTGCGCCACGGAGACAGTCGTGCTCCACTCCCACCACCATCAGAACATATCTTCAAAGCTATCAGCGCAAAGAAAAAAGCAACACACCACTCCCGGGAGAGCTCGAACCTCCAACCTTTCAGTTAACAGCCCATAGCGCTAGCCAATTGCGCCACGGAGACAGTCGTGCTCCACTCTCACCACCATCACAACATATCTTCAAAGCTATCAGCCCAAAGGAAAAAAAGCACCGCACCACCACCGGGTGGGCTTGAACCTCCAACTATTCGGTTAACAGCCGATCGCGCTAGCCAATTGCGCCACGGAGATAGTCGTGCTCCACTTCCACCACCATCAGAACATATCTTCAAAGCTATCAGCGCAAAAAAAAGCAACACACCACTCCCGGGAGAGCTCGAACCTCCAACCTTTCGGTTAACTGCCGAACGTGCTAGCCGATTGCGCCAAGGAGACAGTCATGCTCCACTCTCACCACCGTCAGAACATTTCTTCAGAGCTATCAGCCAAAAGAAAAAAGCACCGCACCACCTTCGGGTGGGCTCGAACCTCCAACCTTTCGGTTAACAGCCAATCGCGCTAGCCAATTGTGCCACGGAGACAGTCGTGCTCCACTCTCACCACCGTCAGAACATTTCTTCAGAGCTATCAGCCCAAAGAAAAAAAAGCGCTGCACCACCACCGAGTGGGCTCGAACCTCCAACCTTTCGGTTAATAGCCCATCGCGCTAGCCAATTACGCCACGGAGACAGTCGTGCTCCACTCTCACCACCATCAGAACATATCTTCAAAGCTATCAGCGCAAAGAAAAAAGCAACACACCACTCCCGGGAGAGCTCGAACCTCCAACCTTTCGGTTAACAGATGATCGCGCTAGCCAATTGCGCCACGGAGACCGTCCTGCTCCACTCTCACCACCGTCAGAACATTTCTTCAGAGCTATCAGCCCAAAGGAAAAAAGCGCCGCACCACCACCGGGTGGGCTCGAACCTCCAACCTTTTGGTTAACAGCCGATCGTGCTTGCCAATTGCGCCACGGAGAGAGTCGTGCTCCTTTCTCACCACCAACAGAACATATCTTCAAAGCTATCAGGGCAAAGAAAAAAAAGCGCCGCACCACCACCGGGTGGGCTCGAACCTCCAACCTTTCGGTTAATAGCCCATCGCGCCAGCCAATTGCGCCACGGAGACAGTCGTGCTCCACTCTCACCACCGTCAGAACATTTCTTCAGAGCTATAAGCCCAAAGGAAAAAAAGTGCCGCACCACCACCGGGTGGGTTCGAGCGTCCAACCTTTCGGTTAATAGCCCATCGCGCTAGCCAATTACGCCACGGAGACAGTCGTGCTCCACTCTCACCACCATCAGAACATATCTTCAAAGCTATCAGCGCAAAGAAAAAAGCAACACACCACTCCCGGGAGGGCTCGAACCTCCAACCTTTCGGTTAACAGCCGATCGCGCTAGCCAATTGCGCCAAGGAGACAGTCATGCTCCACTCTCACCACCGTGAGAACATTTCTCCAGAGCTATCAGCCCAAAGAAAAAGAAGCGCCGCACCACCTTCGGGTGGGCTCGAACCTCCAACCTTTCGGTTAACAGCCCATCGCGCTAGCCAATTGCGCCACGGAGACAGTCCTGCTCCACTCTCACTACCGTCAGAACATTTCTTCAGAGCTATCAGCCCAAAGGAAAAAAGCGCCGCACCACCACCGGGTGGGCTTGAACCTCCAACCTTTTCGTTAACAGCCGATCGCGCTAGCCAATTGCGCCACGGAGAGAGTCGTGCTCCTTTCTCACCACCAACAGAACATATCTTCAAAGCTATCAGCGCAAAGAAAAAAGAACACACCACTCCCGGGAGGGCTTGAACCTCGAAGCTTTCGGTTAACAGCCGATCGCGCTAGCCAATTGCGCCGCGGAGACAGTCATGCTCCACTCTCACCACCATCAGAACAAAAGCTATAAGCGCAAAGAAAAAAGCAACACACCACTCCCGAGAGGGCTCGAACCTCCAACTTTTCTGTTAACAGCCGATCGCGCTAGCAAATTGCGCCACGGAGACAGTCCTGCTCCACTCTCACCACCATCAGAACATATATTCAAAGCTATCAGACGAAAGAAAAAAAAGCGCCGCACCACCACCGGGTGGGCTCGAACCTCCAACCTTTCGGTTAACAACCGATCGCGCTAGAGAATCGCGTAACGGAGACAGTCCCGCTCCACTCTCACCACCACCAGAACATATCTTCAGAGCTATCAGCCCAAAGAAAAAAAGCGCCGCACCACCACCGGGTGGGCTCAAACCTCCAACCTTTTGGTTAACAGCCGATCGCGCTAGCCAATTGCGCCACAGAGAGAGTCGTGCTCCTTTCTCACCACCAACAGAACATATCTCCAAAGCTATCAGCGCAAAGAAAAAAGCAACACACCACTCCCGGGAGGGCTCGAACCTCCAACATTTCGGTTAACAGCCGATCGCGCTAGCCACTTCCGCATCGGAGACAGTCCGGCTCCACTCTCACCACCGTCAGAACATTTCTTCAGAGCTATCAGCCCAAAGAAAAAAAAGCGCCGCACCACCATCGGGTGGGCTCGAACCTCCAACGTTTCGGTTAATAGCCAATCGCGCTAGCCAATTGCGCCACGGAGACAGTCGTGCTCCACTCTCACCACCGTCAGAACATTTCTTCAGAGCTATGAGCCCCCCAAAAAAAGCGCCGCACCACCACCGGGTGGGCTCGAACCTCCAACCTTTCGGTTAACAGCCGATCGCGCTAGCCAATTGCGCCATGGAGACAGTCCTTTTCCACTCTCACCACCATCAGAACATATCTTCAAAGCTATCAGCCCAAAGAAAAAAAAGCAACACACCACTCCTGGGAGGGCTCGAACCTCCAACCTTTCAGTTAACAGCCCATCGCGCTAGCCAATTGCGCCACGGAGACAGTCGGGCTCCACTGTCACCACCATCACAACATATCTTCAAAGCTATCAGCCCAAAGAAAAAAAAGCACCACACCACCACCGCGTGGGCTCGAACCTCCAACCTTTCGGTTACCAGCAGATCGCGCTAGCCGATTGCGCCACGGAGACAGTCTTGCTCCACTCTCACCACCATCAGAACATATCTTCAAAGCTATCAGCCCAAAGAAAAAAAAGCAACACACCACTCCCGGGAGGGCTCGAACCTCCAACCTTTCAGTTAACAGCCGATCGCGCTAGCCAATCGCGCCACGGAGACAGTCATGCTCCACTCTCAGCACCGTCAGAACATTTCTTCAGAGCTATCAGCCCAAAGGAAAAAAAGCACCGCACCACCACCGGGTGGGCTCAAACCTCCAACCTTTTGGTTAGCACCCGATCGCGCTAGCCAATTGCGCAATGGAGAGAGTCGTGCTCCACTGTCACCACCAACAGAACATATCTTCAAAGCTACCAGCGCAAAGAAAAAAGCAACACACATCTCCCGGGAGGGCTTGAACCTCGAACCTTTCGGTTAACAGCCGATCTCGCTAGCCAATTGCGCCACGGAGACAGTCCTGCTCCACTCTCACCATCGTCAGAACATTTCTTCAGAGCTATCAGCCCAAAGAAAAAAAAGCGCCGCACCACCATCGGGTGGGCTCGAACCTCCAACCTTTCGGTTAACAGCCGATCGCGCCAGCCAATTGCGCCACCGAGACAGTCGTGGTCCACCCTCCTCCCCGTCAGAACATTTCTTCAGAGCTATCAGCCCAAAGAAAAAGAAGCGCCGCACCACCACCGGGTGGGCTTGAACCTCCAACTATTCGGTTAACAGCCGATCGCGATAGCCAATTGCGCCACGGAGATAGTCGTGCTCCACTTCCACCACCATCAGAACATATCTTCAAAGCTATCAGCGCAAAAAAAGCAACACACCACTCCCGGGAGAGCTCGAACCTCCAACCTTTCGGTTAACAGCCGATCGCGCTAGCAAAATTGCGCCACGGAGACAGTCCTGCTCCACTCTCACCATCGTCAGAACATTTCTTCAGAGCTATCAGCCCAAAGAAAAAAAAGCGCCGCACCACCATCGGGTGGGCTCGAACATCCAACCTTTCAGTTAACAGCCCATCGCGCTAGCCAATTACGCCACGGAGACAGTCGTGCTCCACTCTCACCACCATCAGAACATATCTTCAAAGCTATAAGGGCAAAGAAAAAAAAGCGCCACACCACCACCGGGTGGGCTCGAACCTCCAACCTTTTGGTTAACACCCGATCGCGCTAGCCGATTGCGCAACGGAGAAAGTCGTGCTCCACTCTCACCACCATCAGAACATATCTTCAAAGCTATCAGCGCAAAGAAAAAAGCAACACACCACTCCCGGGAGGGCTCGAACCTCCAACCTTTAGGTTAACAGCCGATCGCGCTAGCCAATTGCGCGAAGGAGACAGTCGTGCTCCACTCTCACCACCGTCAGAACAATTCTCCAGAGCTATCAGCCCAAAGAAAAAAAAGCGCCACACCACCACCGGGTGGGCTCGAACCTCCAACCTTTTGGTTAACACCCGATCGCGCTAGCCGATTGCGCAACGGAGAAAGTCGTGCTCCACTCTCACCACCAACAGAACATTCCTTCAGAGCTATCAGCGCAAAGAAAAAAGCAACACACCACTCCCGGGAGGGCTTGAACCTCGAACCTTTCGGTTAACAGCCGATCTCGCCAGCCAATTGCGCCACGGAGACAGTCCTGCTCCACTCTCACCACCATCAGAACATATCTTCAAAGGTATCAGCCCAAAGAAAAAAAAGCGCCGCACCACCACCGAGTGGGCTCGAACCTCCAAACTTTCGGTTATCTGCCGAACGTGCTAGCCAATTGCGCCAAGGAGGCAGTCGTGCTCCACTCTCACCACCGTCAGAACATTTCTTCAGAGCTATGAGCCAAAAGAAAAAAAGCGCCGCACCACCATCGGGTGGGCTCGAACCTCCAACCTTTCGGTTAACAGCCAATCGCGCTAGCCAATTGTGCCACGGAGACAGTCGTGCTCCACTCTCACCACCGTCAGAACATTTCTTCAGAGCTAACAGCCCAAAGAAAAAAAAGCGCCGCACCACCACCAGGTGGGCTCGAACCTCCAAACTTTCGGTTAACAGCCGATCGCGCTAGCCAATTGCGCCATGGAGACAGTCCTGCTCCACTCTCACCACCATCAGAACATATCTTTAAAGCTATCAGCCCAAAGAAAAAAAAGCAACATACCATTACTGGGTGGGCTCGAACCTCCAACCTTTCAGTTAACAGCCCATCGCGCTAGCCCATTGCGCCACGGAGAGAGTCGTGCTCCACTTTCACCACCATCAGAACATATCTTCAAAGCTATCAGCGCAAAGAAAAAAGCAACGCACCACTCCCGGTAGGGCTCGAACCTCCAACATTTCGGTTAACAGCCGATCGCGCTAGCCAATTGCGCCAAGGAGACAGTCATGCTCCACTCTCACCACCGTCAGAACAATTCTTCAGAGCTATCAGCCCAAAGGAAAAAAAGCGCCGCACCACCACCGGGTGGGCTCAAACCTCCAACCATTTGGTTAACACCCGATCGCGCTAGCCAATTGTGCAACGGAGAGAGTCGTGCTCCACTCTCACCACCAACAGAACATATCTTCAAAGCTATCAGCGCAAAGAAAAAAGCAACACACCACTCCCGGGAGGGCTTGAACCTCGAACCTTTCGGTTAACAGCCGATCTCGCTAGCCAATTCCGCCACGGAGACAGTCCTGCTCCACTCTCACCAACATCAGAACATATCTTAAAGGCTATCAGCCCAAAGAAAAAAAAAGCGCCGCACCACCACCGAGTGGGCTCGAACCTCCAACCTTTCGGTTAACAGCCGATCGCGCCAGCCAATTGCGCCACGGAGACAGTCGTGGTCCACCCTCCTCCCCGTCAGAACATTTCTTCAGAGCTATCAGCCCAAAGAAAAAGAAGCGCCGCACAACCACCGGGTGGGCTTGAACCTCCAACTATTCGGTTAACAGCCGATCGCGCTAGCCAATTGCGCCACAGAGATATTCGTGCTCCACTTCCACCACCATCAGAACATATCTTCAAAGCTATCAGCGCAAAAAAAAGCAACACACCACTCCCGGGAGAGCTCGAACCTCCAACCTTTCAGTTAACAGCCCATCGCGCTAGCCAATTACGCCACGGAGACAGTCGTGCTCCACTCTCACCACCATCAGAACATATCTTCAAAGCTATCAGCCCAAAGGAAAAAAAGCACCGCACCACCACCGGGTGGGCTTGAACCTCCAACTATTCGGTTAACAGCCGATCGCGCTAGCCAATTGCGCCACGGAGATAGTCGTGCTCAACTTCCACCACCATCAGAACATATCTTCAAAGCTATCAGCGCAAAAAAAAGCAACACACCACTCCCGGGAGAGCTCGAACCTCCAACCTTTCGGTTAACTGCCGAACGTGCTAGCCGATTGCGCCAAGGAGACATGCATGCTCCACTCTCACCACCGTCAGAACATTTCTTCAGAGCTATCAGCCAAAAGAAAAAAGCGCCGCACCACCTTCGGGTGGGCTCGAACCTCCAACCTTTCGGTTAACAGCCAATCGCGCTAGCCAATTGTGCCACGGAGACAGTCGTGCTCCACTCTCACCACCGTCAGAACATTTCTTCAGAGCTATCAGCCCAAAGAAAATAAAGCGCTGCACCACCACCGAGTGGGCTCGAACCTCCAACCTTTCGGTTAACAGCCGATCGCGCTAGCCGATTGTGCCATGGAGACAGTCGTGCTCCACTCCCACCACCATCAGAACATATCTTCAAAGCTATCAGCGCAAAGAAAAAAGCAACACACCACTCCCGGGAGGGCTTGAACCTCGAACCTGTCGGTTAACAGCCGATCTCGCTAGCCAATTGCGCCACGGAGACAGTCCTGCTCCACTCTCACCACCATCACAACATATCTTCAAAGCTATCAGCCCAAAGAAAAAAAAGCGCCGCACCACCACCGAGTGGGCTCGAACCTCCAACCTTTCGGTTAACAGCCGATCGCGCCAGCCAATTGCGCCACGGAGACAGTCGTGCTCCACTCTCCCCCCCGTCACAACATTTCTTCAGAGCTATCAGCCCAAAGAAAAAAAAGCGCCGCACCACCACCGAGTGGGCTCGAACCTTCAACCTTTCGGTTAACAGCCGATCGAGCTAGCCGATTGCGCCACGGAGACAGTCGTGCTCCACTCCCACCACCATCAGAACATATATTCAAAGCTATCAGCGCAAAAAAAAGCAACACACCACTCCCGGGAGAGCTCGAACCTCCAGCCTTTTGGTTAACAGCGGATCGCGCTAGCCAATTGCGCCACGGAGACAGTCCTGCTCCACTCTCAACACCGTCAGAACATTTCTTCAGAGCTATCAGCCCAGAGAAAAAGAAGCGCCGCACCACCTTCGGGTGGGCTCGAACCTCCAACCTTTCGGTTAACAGCCGATCTCGCTAGCCAATTGCGCCACGGAGACAGTCCTGCTCCACTCTCACCACCATCAGAACATATCTTCAAAGGTATCAGCCCAAAGAAAAAAAAGCGCCGCACCACCACCGAGTGGGCTCGAACCTCCAACCTTTCGGTTGTCTGCCGAACGTGCTAGCCAATTGCGCCAAGGAGACAGTCGTGCTCCACTCTCACCACCGTCAGAACATTTCTTCAGAGCTATGAGCCAAAAGAAAAAAAGCGCCGCACCACCATCGGGTGGGCTCGAACCTCCAACCTTTCGGTTAACAGCCAATCGCGCTAGCCAATTGTGCCACAGAGACAGTCGTGCTCCACTCTCACCACCGTCACAACATTTCTTCAGAGCTAACAGCCCAAAGAAAAAAAAGCGCCGCACCACCACCAGGTGGGCTCGAACCTCCAAACTTTCGGTTAACAGCCGATCGCGCTAGCCAATTGCGCCAGGGAGACAGTCCTGCTCCACTCTCACCACCATCAGAACATATCTTTAAAGCTATCAGCCCAAAGAAAAAAAAAGCAACATACCATTACTGGGTGGGCTCGACCCTCCAACCTTTCAGTTAACAGCCCATCGCGCTAGCCAATTGCGCCACGGAGAGAGTCGTGCTCCACTCTCACCACCATCAGAACGTATCTTCAAAGCTATCAGCGCAAAGAAAAAAGCAACGCACCACTCCCGGTAGGGCTCGAACCTCCAACCTTTCGGTTAACAGCCGATCGCGCTAGCCAATTGCGCCAAGGAGACAGTCATGCTCCACTCTCACCACCGTCAGAACAATTCTTCAGAGCTATCAGCCCAAAGGAAAAAAAGCGCCGCACCACCACCGGGTGGGCTCAAACCTCCCACCTTTTGGTTAACACCCGATCACGCTAGCCAATTGTGCAACGGAGAGAGTCGTGCTCCACTCTCACCACCAACAGAACATATCTTCAAAGCTATCAGCGCAAAGAAAAAAGCAACACACCACTCCCGGGAGGGCTTGAACCTCGAACCTTTCCGTTAACAGCCGATCTCGCTAGCCAATTCCGCCACGGAGATAGTCCTGCTCCACTCTCACCAACATCAGAACATATCTTAAAGGCTATCAGCCCAAAGAAAAAAAAAGCGCCGCACCACCACCGAGTGGGCTCGAACCTCCAACCTTTCGGTTAACAGCCGATCGCGCCAGCCAATTGCGCCACGGAGACAGTCGTGGTCCACCCTCCTCCCCGTCAGAACATTTCTTCAGAGCTATCAGCCCAAAAAAAAAGAAGCGCCGCACAACCACCGGGTGGGCTTGAACCTCCAACTATTCGGTTAACAGCCGATCGCGCTAGCCAATTGCGCCACGGAGATAGTCGTGCTCCACTTCCACCACCATCAGAACATATCTTCAAAGCTATCAGCGCAAAAAAAGCAACACACCACTCCCGGGAGAGCTCGAACCTCCAGCCTTTCGGTTAACAGCCGATCGCGCTAGCCAATTGTGCCACGGAGACAGTCCTGCTCCACTCTCACCATCGTCAGAACATTTCTTCAGAGCTATCAGCCCAAAGAAAAAAAAGAGCCGCACCACCATCGGGTAGGCTCGAACCTCCAACCTTTCAGTTAACAGCCCATCGCGGTAGCCAATTGCGCCACGGACACAGTCGTGCTCCACTCTCACCACCGTCAGAACATTTCTTCAGAGCTATAAGCCCAAAGGAAAAAAAGTGCCGCACCACCACCGGGTGGGTTCGAGCGTCCAACCTTTCGGTTAATAGCCCATTGCGCTAGCCAATTACGCCACGGAGACAGTCGTGCTCCACTCTCACCACCAACAGAACATATCTTCAAAGCTATCAGCGCAAAGAAAAAAGCAACACACCACTCCCGGGAGGGCTCGAACCTCCAACCTTTAGGTTAACAGCCGATCGCGCTAGCCAATTGCGCCAAGGAGACAGTCGTGCTCCACTCTCACCACCGTCAGAACAATTCTCCAGAGCTATCAGCCCAAAGAAAAAAAAGCGCCGCACCACCACCGGGTGGGCTCGAACCTCCAACCTTTTGGTTAACACCCGATCGCGCTAGCCGATTGCGCAACGGAGAAAGTCGTGCTCCACTCTCACCACCAACAGAACATTTCTTCAGAGCTATCAGCGCAAAGAAAAAAGCAACACACCACTCCCGGGAGGGCTTGAACCTCGAACCTTTCGGTTAACAGCCGATCTCGCTAGCCAATTGCGCCACGGAGACAGTCCTGCTCCACTCTCACCACCATCAGAACATATCTTCAAAGGTATCAGCCCAAAGAAAAAAAAGCGCCGCACCACCACCGAGTGGGCTCGAACCTCCAACCTTTCGGATATCTGCCGAACGTGCTAGCCAATTGCGCCAAGGAGACAGTCGTGCTCCACTCTCACCACCGTCAGAACATTTCTTCAGAGCTATGAGCCAAAAGAAAAAAAGCGCCGCACCACCATCGGGTGGGCTCGAACCTCCAACCTTTTGGTTAACAGCCAATCGCGCTAGCCAATTGTGCCACGGAGACAGTCGTGCTCCACTCTCACCACCGTCAGAACATTTCTTCAGAGCTAACAGCCCAAAGAAAAAAAAGCGCCGCACCACCACCAGGTGGGCTCGAACCTCCAAACTTTCGGTTAACAGCCGATCGCGCTAGCCAATTGCGCCATGGAGACAGTCCTGCTCCACTCTCACCACCATCAGAACATATCTTTAAAGCTATCAGCCCAAAGAAAAAAAAGCAACATACCATTACTGGGTGGGCTCGAACCTCCAACCTTTCAGTTAACAGCCGATCGCGCTAGCCAATTGCGCCAAGGAGACAGTCATGCTCCACTCTCACCAGCGTCAAAACAATTCTTCAGAGCTATCAGCCCAAAGAAAAAAAAGCGCCGCACCACCACCGGGTGGGCTCAAACCTCCAACCATTTGGTTAACACCCGATCGCGCTAGCCAATTGTGCAACGGAGAGAGTCGTGCTCCACTCTCACCACCAACAGAACATATCTTCAAAGCTATCAGCGCAAAGAAAAAAGCAACACACCACTCCCGGGAGGGCTTGAACCTCGAACCTTTCGGTTAACAGCCGATCTCGCTAGCCAATTCCGCCACGGAGACAGTCCTGCTCCACTCTCACCAACATCAGAACATATCTTAAAGGCTATCAGCCCAAAGAAAAAAAAAGCGCCGCACCACCACCGAGTGGGCTCGAACCTCCAACCTTTCGGTTAACAGCCGATCGCGCCAGCCAATTGCGCCACGGAGACAGTCGTGCTCCACTCTCACCACCATCAGAACATATCTTCAAAGCTATAAGGGCAAAGAAAAAAAGCAACACACCACTCCAGGGAGGGCTCGAACCTCCAACCTTTCGGTTAACACCCGATCGCGCTAGCCAATTGTGCAACGGAGAGAGTCGTGCTCCACTCTCACCACCAACAGAACATATCTTCAAAGCTATCAGCGCAAAGAAAAAAGCAACACACCACTCCCGGGAGGGCTTGAAACTCGAACCTTTCGGTTAACAGCCGATCTCGCTAGCCAATTCCGCCACGGAGACAGTCCTGCTCCACTCTCACCAACATCAGAACATATCTTAAAGGCTATCAGCCCAAAGAAAAAAAAAGCGCCGCACCACCACCGAGTGGGCTCGAACCTCCAACCTTTCGGTTAACAGCCGATCGCGCCAGCCAATTGCGCCATGGAGACAGTCGTGCTCCACTCTCACCACCATCAGAACATATCTTCAAAGCTATAAGGGCAAAGAAAAAAAGCAACACACCACTCCAGGGAGGGCTCGAACCTCCAACCTTTCGGTTAACAGCCGAACGCGCTAGCCAATTGCGCCACGCAGACAGTCGTGCTCCACTCCCACCACCATCAGAACATATCTTCAAAGCTATCAGCGCAAAAAAAGCAACACACCACTCCCGGGAGAGCTCGAACCTCCAACCTTTCGGTTAACTGCCGAACGTGCTAGCCGATTGCGCCAAGGAGACATGCATGCTCCACTCTCACCACCGTCAGAACATTTCTTCAGAGCTATCAGCCAAAAGAAAAAAGCGCCGCACCACCTTCGGGTGGGCTCGAACCTCCAACCTTTCGGTTAACAGCCAATCGCGCTAGCCAATTGTGCCACGGAGACAGTCGTGCACCACTCTCACCACCGTCAGAACATTTCTTCAGAGCTATCAGCCCAAAGAAAAAAAAGCGCTGCCCCACCACCGAGTGGGCTCGAACCTCCAACCTTTCGGTTAACAGCTGATCGCGCTAGCCGATTGTGCCATGGAGACAGTCGTGCTCCACTCCCACCACCATCAGAACATATCTTCAAAGCTATCAGCGCAAAGAAAAAAGCAACACACCACTCCCGGGAGGGCTTGAACCTCGAACCTGTCGGTTAACAGCCGATCTCGCTAGCCAATTGCGCCACGGAGACAGTCCTGCTCCACTCTCACCACCATCACAACATATCTTCAAAGCTATCAGCCCAAAGAAAAAAAAGCGCCGCACCACCACCGAGTGGGCTCGAACCTCCAACCTTTCGGTTAACAGCCGATCGCGCCAGCCAATTGCGCCACGGAGACAGTCGTGCTCCACTCTCCCCCCCGTCACAACATTTCTTCAGAGCTATCAGCCCAAAGAAAAAAAAAGAGCCGCACCACCACCGAGTGGGCTCGAACCTTCAACCTTTCGATTAACAGCCGATCGAGCTAGCCGATTGCGCCACGGAGACAGTCGTGCTCCACTCCCACCACCATCAGAACATATATTCAAAGCTATCAGCGCAAAAAAAAGCAACACACCACTCCCGGGAGAGCTCGAACCTCCAGCCTTTTGGTTAACAGCGGATCGCGCTAGCCAATTGCGCCACGGAGACAGTCCTGCTCCACTCTAACCACCGTCAGAACATTTCTTCAGAGCTATCAGCCCAGAGAAAAAGAAGCGCCGCACCACCTTCGGGTGGGCTCGAACCTCCAACCTTTCGGTTAACAGCCAATCGCGCTAGCCAATTGTGCCACGGAGACAGTCGTGCTCCACTCTCACCACCGTCAGAACATTTCTTCAGAGCTATCAGCCCAAAGAAAAAAAAGCAACACACCACTCCCGGGAGGGCTTGAACCTCGAACCTTTCGGTTAACAGCCGATCTCGCTAGCCATTTGCGCCACGGAGACAGTCCTGCTCCACTCTCACCACCATCAGAACATATCTTCAAAGGTATCAGCCCAAAGAAAAAAAAGCGCCGCACCACCACCGAGTGGGCTCGAACCTCCAACCTTTCGGTTGTCTGCCGAACGTGCTAGCCAATTGCGCCAAGGAGACAGTCGTGCTCCACTCTCACCACCGTCAGAACATTTCTTCAGAGCTATGAGCCAAAAGAAAAAAAGCGCCGCACCACCATCGGGTGGGCTCGAACCTCCAACCTTTCGGTTAACAGCCAATCGCGCTAGCCAATTGTGCCACGGAGACAGTCGTGCTCCACTCTCACCACCGTCAGAACATTTCTTCAGAGCTAACAGCCCAAAGAAAAAAAAGCGTCGCACCACCACCAGGTGGGCTCGAACCTCCAAACTTTCGGTTAACAGCCGATCGCGCTAGCCAATTGCGCCATGGAGACAGTCCTGCTCCACTCTCACTACCATCAGAACATATCTTTAAAGCTATCAGCCCAAAGAAAAAAAAAGCAACATACCATTACTGGGTGGGCTCGAACCTCCAACCTTTCAGTTAACAGCCCATCGCGCTAGCCAATTGCGCCACGGAGAGAGTCGTGCTCCACTCTCACCACCATCAGAACATATCTTCAAAGCTATCAGCGCAAAGAAAAAAGCAACGCACCACCACCGAGTGGGCTCGAACCTCCAACCTTTCGGTTATCTGCCGAACGTGCTAGCCAATTGCGCCAAGGAGACAGTCGTGCTCCACTCTCACCACCGTCAGAACATTTCTTCAGAGCTATGAGCCAAAAGAAAAAAAGCGCCGCACCACCATCGGGTGGGCTCGAACCTCCAACCTTTTGGTTAACAGCCAATCGCGCTAGCCAATTGTGCCACGGAGACAGTCGTGCTCCACTCTCACCACCGTCAGAACATTTCTTCAGAGCTAACAGCCCAAAGAAAAAAAAGCGCCGCACCACCACCAGGTGGGCTCGAACCTCCAAACTTTCGGTTAACAGCCGATCGCGCTAGCCAATTGCGCCATGGAGACAGTCCTGCTCCACTCTCACCACCATCAGAACATATCTTTAAAGCTATCAGCCCAAAGAAAAAAAAGCAACATACCATTACTGGGTGGGCTCGAACCTCCAACCTTTCAGTTAACAGCCCATCGCGCTAGCCAATTGCGCCACGGAGAGAGTCGTGCTCCACTCTCACCACCATCAGAACATATCTTCAAAGCTATCAGCGCAAAGAAAAAAGCAACGCACCGTTCCCGGTAGGGCTCGAACCTCCAACCTTTCGGTTAACAGCCGATCGCGCTAGCCAACTGCGCCAAGGAGACAGTCATGCTCCACTCTCACCACCGTCAAAACAATTCTTCAGAGCTATCAGCCCAAAGAAAAAAAAGCGCCGCACCACCACCGGGTGGGCTCAAACCTCCAACCATTTGGTTAACACCCGATCGCGCTAGCCAATTGTGCAACGGAGAGAGTCGTGCTCCACTCTCACCACCAACAGAACATATCTTCAAAGCTATCAGCGCAAAGAAAAAAGCAACACACCACTCCCGGGAGGGCTTGAACCTCGAACCTTTCGGTTAACAGCCGATCTCGCTAGCCAATTCCGCCACGGAGACAGTCCTGCTCCACTCTCACCAACATCAGAACATATCTTAAAGGCTATCAGCCCAAAGAAAAAAAAAGCGCCGCACCACCACCGAGTGGGCTCGAACCTCCAACCTTTCGGTTAACAGCCGATCGCGCCAGCCAATTGCGCCACGGAGACAGTCGTGCTCCACTCTCACCACCATCAGAACATATCTTCAAAGCTATAAGGGCAAAGAAAAAAAGCAACACACCACTCCCGGGAGGGCTCGAACCTCCAACCTTTCGGTTAACAGCCGAACGCGCTAGCCAATTGCGCCACGCAGACAGTCGTGCTCCACTCCCACCACCATCAGAACATATCTTCAAAGCTATCAGCGCAAAGAAAAAAGCAACACACCACTCCCGGAAGAGCTCGAACCTCCAACCTTTCAGTTAACAGCCCATAGCGCTAGCCAATTGTCCCACGGAGACAGTCGTGCTCCACTCTCACCACCATCACAACATATCTTCAAAGCTATCAGCCCAAAGGAAAAAAAGCACCGCACCACCACCGGGTGGGCTTGAACCTCCAACTATTCGGTTAACAGCCGATCGCGCTAGCCAATTGCGCCACGGAGATAGTCGTGCTCAACTTCCACCACCATCAGAACATATCTTCAAAGCTATCAGCGCAAAAAAAAGCAACACACCACTCCCGGGAGAGCTCGAACCTCCAACCTTTCGGTTAAATGCCGATCTCGCTAGCCAATTGCGCCACGGAGACAGTCCTGCTCCACTCTCACCACCATCACAACATATCTTCAAAGCTATCAGCCCAAAGAAAAAAAAGCGCCGCACCACCACCGAGTGGGCTCGAACCTCCAACCTTTCGGTTAACAGCCGATCGCGCCAGCCAATTGCGCCACGGAGACAGTCGTGCTCCACTCTCCCCCCCGTCACAACATTTCTTCAGAGCTATCAGCCCAAAGAAAAAAAAGAGCCGCACCACCACCGAGTGGGCTCGAACCTTCAACCTTTCGGTTAACAGCCGATCGAGCTAGCCGATTGCGCCACGGAGACAGTCGTGCTCCACTCCCACCACCATCAGAACATATATTCAAAGCTATCAGCGCAAAAAAAGCAACACACCACTCCCGGGAGAGCTCGAACCTCCAGCCTTTTGGTTAACAGCGGATCGCGCTAGCCAATTGCGCCACGGAGACAGTCCTGCTCCACTCTAACCACCGTCAGAACATTTCTTCAGAGCTATCAGCCCAGAGAAAAAGAAGCGCCGCACCACCTTCGGGTGGGCTCGAACCTCCAACCTTTCGGTTAACAGCCAATCGCGCTAGCCAATTGTGCCACGGAGACAGTCGTGCTCCACTCTCACCACCGTCAGAACATTTCTTCAGAGCTATCAGCCCAAAGAAAAAAAAGCAACACACCACTCCCGGGAGGGCTTGAACCTCGAACCTTTCGGTTAACAGCCGATCTCGCTAGCCATTTGCGCCACGGAGACAGTCCTGCTCCACTCTCACCACCATCAGAACATATCTTCAAAGGTATCAGCCCAAAGAAAAAAAAGCGCCGCACCACCACCGAGTGGGCTCGAACCTCCAACCTTTCGGTTGTCTGCCGAACGTGCTAGCCAATTGCGCCAAGGAGACAGTCGTGCTCCACTCTCACCACCGTCAGAACATTTCTTCAGAGCTATGAGCCAAAAGAAAAAAAGCGCCGCACCACCATCGGGTGGGCTCGAACCTCCAACCTTTCGGTTAACAGCCAATCGCGCTAGCCAATTGTGCCACGGAGACAGTCGTGCTCCACTCTCACCACCGTCAGAACATTTCTTCAGAGCTAACAGCCCAAAGAAAAAAAAGCGTCGCACCACCACCAGGTGGGCTCGAACCTCCAAACTTTCGGTTAACAGCCGATCGCGCTAGCCAATTGCGCCATGGAGACAGTCCTGCTCCACTCTCACTACCATCAGAACATATCTTTAAAGCTATCAGCCCAAAGAAAAAAAAAGCAACATACCATTACTGGGTGGGCTCGAACCTCCAACCTTTCAGTTAACAGCCCATCGCGCTAGCCAATTGCGCAACGGAGAGAGTCGTGCTCCACTCTCACCACCATCAGAACATATCTTCAAAGCTATCAGCGCAAAAAAAAAGCAACACACCACTCCCGGGAGAGCTCGAACCTCCAACCTTTCAGTTAACAGCCCATAGCGCTAGCCAATTGCGCCACGGAGACAGTCGTGCTCCACTCTCACCACCATCACAACATATCTTCAAAGCTATCAGCCCAAAGGAAAAAAAGCACCGCACCACCACCGGGTGGGCTTGAACCTCCAACTATTCGGTTAACAGCCGATCGCGCTAGCCAATTGCGCCACGGAGATAGTCGTGCTCCACTTCCACCACCATCAAAACATATCTTCAAAGCTATCAGCGCAAAAAAAAAAGCAACACACCACTCCCGGGAGAGCTCGAACCTCCAACCTTTCGGTTAACTGCCGAACGTGCTAGCCGATTGCGCCAAGGAGACAGTCATGCTCCACTCTCACCACCGTCAGAACATTTCTTCAGAGCTATCAGCCAAAAGAAAAAAGCGCCGCACCACCTTCGGGTGGGCTCGAACCTCCAACCTTTCGGTTAACAGCCAATCGCGCTAGCCAATTGTGCCACGGAGACAGTCGTGCTCCACTCTCACCACCGTCAGAACATTGCTTCAGAGCTATCAGCCCAAAGAAAAAAAAGCGCTGCACCACCACCGAGTGGGCTCGAACCTCCAACCTTTCGGTTAACAGCCGATCGCGCTAGCCGATTGTGCCATGGAGACAGTCGTGCTCCACTCCCACCACCATCAGAACATATCTTCAAAGCTATCAGCGCAAAGAAAAAAGCAACACACCACTCCCGGGAGGGCTTGAACCTCGAACCTGTCGGTTAACAGCCGATCTCGCTAGCCAATTGCGCCACGGAGACAGTCCTGCTCCAGTCTCACCACCATCACAACATATCTTCAAAGCTATCAGCCCAAAGAAAAAAAAGCGCTGCACCACCACCGAGTGGGCTCGAACCTCCAACCTTTCGGTTAACAGCCGATCGCGCCAGCCAATTGCGCCACGGAGAAAGTCGTGCTCCACTCTCCCCCCCGTCACAACATTTCTTCAGAGCTATCAGCCCAAAGAAAAAAAAGCGCCGCACCACCACCGAGTGGGCTCGAACCTTCAACCTTTCGGTTAACAGCCGATCGAGCTAGCCGATTGCGCCACGGAGACAGTCGTGCTCCACTCCCACCACCATCAGAACATATATTCAAAGCTATCAGTGCAAAAAAAAGCAACACACCACTCCCGGGAGAGCTCGAACCTCCAGCCTTTTGGTTAACAGCGGATCGCGCTAGCCAATTGCGCCACGGAGACAGTCCTGCTCCACTCTCACCACCGTCAGAACATTTCTTCAGAGCTATCAGCGCAAAGAAAAAAGCAACACACCACTCCCGGGAGAGCTCGAACCTCCAACCTTTCGGTTAACAGATGATCGCGCTAGCCAATTGCGCCACGGAGACCGTCCTGCTCCACTCTCACCACCGTCAGAACATTTCTTCAGAGCTATCAGCCCAAAGGAAAAAAGCGCCGCACCACCACCGGGTGGGCTCGAACCTCCAACCTTTTGGTTAACAGCCGATCGTGCTTGCCAATTGCGCCACGGAGAGAGTCGTGCTCCTTTCTCACCACCAACAGAACATATCTTCAAAGCTATCAGGGCAAAGAAAAAAAAGTGCCGCACCACCACCGGGTGGGCTCGAACCTCCAACCTTTCGGTTAATAGCCCATCGCGCTAGCCAATTGCGCCACGGAGACAGTCGTGCTCCACTCTCACCACCGTCAGAACATTTCTTCAGAGCTATAAGCCCAAAGGAAGAAAGTGCCGCACCACCACCGGGTGGGTTCGAGCGTCCAACCTTTCGGTTAATAGCCCATCGCGCTAGCCAATTACGCCACGGAGACAGTCGTGCTCCACTCTCACCACCATCAGAACATATCTTCAAAGCTATCAGCCCAAAGAAAAAAAAGCGCCGCACCACCACCGAGTGGGCTCGAACCTCCAACCTTTCGGTTATCTGCCGAACGTGCTAGCCGATTGCGCCAAGGAGACAGTCGTGCTCCACTCTCACCACTGTCAGAACATTTCTTCAGAGCTATGAGCCAAAAGAAAAAAAGCGCCGCACCACCATCGGGTGGGCTCGAACCTCCAACCTTTCGGTTAACAGCCAATCGCGCTAGCCAATTGTGCCACGGAGACAGTCGTGCTCCACTCTCACCACCGTCAGAACATTTCTTCAGAGCTAACAGCCCAAAGAAAAAAAAGCGCCGCACCACCACCAGGTGGGCTCGAACCTCCAACCTTTCGGTTAACAGCCGATCGCGCTAGCCAATTGCGCCATGGAGACAGTCCTGCTCCTCTCTCGCCACCATCAGAACATATCTTTAAAGCTATCAGCCCAAAGAAAAAAAGCAACATACCATTACTGGGTGGGCTCGAACCTCCAACCTTTCAGTTAACAGCCCATCGCGCTAGCCAATTGCGCCACGGAGAGAGTCGTGCTCCAATCACACCACCATCACAACATGTCTTCAAAGCTATCAGCCCGAAGAAAAAAAAGCACCGCACCACCACCGCGTGGGCTCGAACCTCCAACCTTTCGGTTACCATCCGATCGCGCTAGCCAATTGCGCCACGGAGACAGTCCTGCTCCACTCTCACCACCATCAGAACATATCTTCAAAGCTATCAGCCCAAAGAAAAAAAAGCAACACACCACTCCCGGGAGGGCTCGAACCTCCAACCTTCAGGTTAACAGCCGATCGCGCTAGCCAATTGCGCCACGGAGACAGTCGTGCTCCACTCTCACCACCGTCAGAACATTTCTTCAGAGCTATCAGCCCAAAGAAAAAAAGCACCGCACCACCACCGGGTGGGCTCGAGCGTCCAACCTTTCAGTTAATAGCCCATCGCGCTAGCCAATTACGCCACGGAGACAGTCGTGCTCCACTCTCACCACCGTCAGAACATTTCTTCTGAGCTATCAGCCCAAAGAAAAAAAAGCGCCACACCACCACCGGGTGGGCTCGAACCTCCAACCTTTCGGTTAATACCCCATCGCGCAAGCCAATTACGCCACGGAGACAGTCGTGCTCCACTCTCACCACCATCAGAACATATCTTCAAAGCTATAAGCGCAAAGAAAAAAAAGCAACACACCACTCCCGGGAGGGCTCGAACCTCCAACCTTTTGGTTAACAGCCGATCACGCTAGCCAATCGCGCCACGGAGACAGTCGTGCTCCACTCTCACCACCATCACAAATATCTTCAAAGCTATCAGCCCAAAGAAAAAAAAGCACCGCACCACCACCGCGTGGGCTCGAAACTTCAACCTTTCGGTTACCAGCCGATCGCGCTAGCCGATTGCGCCACAGAGACAGTCCTGCTCCACTCTCACCACCGTCAGAACATTTCTTCAGAGCTATCAGCCCAAACAAAAAAAAGCGCCGCACCACCACATCAGCCAATCGCGCTAGCCAATAGCGCCACGGAGACAGTCGTGCTCTACCCTCACCACCGTCAGAACATTTATTCAGAGCTATCAGCCCAAAGAAAAAAAAGCGCCGCACCACCACCGGGTGGGCTCGAACCTCCAACCTTCCGGTTAACAGCCGATGGCGCTAGCCAATTGCGTCATGGAGACAGTCCTGCTACACTCTCACCACCATCAGAACATATCTTCAAATCTATCAGCCCAAAGAAAAAAAAGCAACACACCACTCCTGGGAGGGCTCGAACCTCCAACCTTACAGTTAACAGCCCATCGCGCTAGCCAATTGTGCCACGGAGACAGTCGTGCTGCACTCTCACCACCATCACAAGTATCTTCAAAGCTATCAGCCCAAAGAAAAAAAAGCACCGCACCACCACCGCGTGGGCTCGAAACTTCAACCTTTCGGTTACCAGCCGATCGCGCTAGCCGATTGCGCCACAGAGACAGTCCTGCTCCACTCTCACCACCATCAGAACATATCTTCAAAGCTATCAGCCCAAAGAAAAAAAGCAACACACCACTCCTGGGAGGGCTCGAACCTCCAACCTTTCAGTTAACAGCCGATCACGCTAGCCAATTGCGCTACGGAGACAGTCATGCTCCACTCTCACCACCGTCAGAACATTTCTCCAGAGCTATCAGCCCAAAGAAAAGAAGCGCCGCACCACCATCGGGTGGGCTCGAACCTCCAACCTTTCGGTTAACAGCCCATCGCGCTAGCCAATTGCGCTACGGAGACAGTCCTGCTCCACTCTCACTACCGTCAGAACATTTCTTCAGAGCTATCAGCCCAAAGGAAAAAAGCGCCGCACCACCACCGGGTGGGCTCGAACCTCCAACCTTTGGTTAACAGCCGATCGCGCTAGCAAATTGCGCCACGGAGAGAGTCGTGCTCCTTTCTCACCACCAACAGAACATATCTCCAAAGCTATCAGTGCAAAGAAAAAAGCAACATACCACTCCCGAGAGGGCTCGAACCTCCAACTTTTCTGTTAACAGCCGATCGCGCTAGCCAATTGCGCCACGGAGACAGTCCTGCTCCACTCTCACCACCATCAGAACATATCTTCAAAGCTATCAGACGAAAGAAAAAAGCAACACACCACTCCCGGGAGGGCTCGAACTTCCAACCTTTAGGTTAACAGCCGATCGCGCTAGCCAATTGCGCCAAGGAGACAGTCGTGCTCCACTCTCACCACCGTCAGAACAATTCTCCAGAGCTATCAGCCCAAAGGAAAAAAAGCGCCGCACCACCACCGGGTGGGCTCGAACCTCCAACCTTTTGGTTAACACCCGATCGCGCTAGCCGATTGCGCAACGGAGAGAGTCGTGCTCCACTCTCACCACCAACAGAACATTTCTTCAGAGCTATCAGCGCAAAGAAAAAAGCAACACACCACTCCCGGGAGGGCTTGAACCTCGAACCTTTCGGTTAACAGCCGATCTCGCTAGCCAATTGAGCCACGGAGACAGTCCTGCTCCACTCTCACCACCATCAGAACATATCTTCAAAGCTATCAGCCCAAAGAAAAAAAAGCGCCGCACCACCACCAAGTGGGCTCGAACCTCCAACCTTTCGGTTATCTGCCGAACGTGCTAGCCGATTGCGCCAAGCAGACAGTCGTGCTCCACTCTCACCACCGTCAGAACATTTCTTCAGAGCTATCAGCCAAAAGAAAAAAAGCGCCGCACCACCATCGGGTGGGCTCGAACCTCCAACCTTTCGGTTAACAGCCAATCGCGCTAGCCAATTGTGCAACGGAGACAGTCGTGCTCCACTCTCACCACCGTCAGAACATTTCTTCAGAGCTAACAGCCCAAAGAAAAAAAAAGCGCCGCACCACCACCAGGTGGGCTCGAACCTTCAACCTTTCGGTTAACAGCCGATCGCGCTAGCCAATTGCGCCATGGAGACAGTCCTGCTGCACTCTCACCACCATCAGAACATATCTTTAAAGCTATCAGCCCAAAGAAAAAAAAGCAACACACCATTACTGGGTGGGCTCGAACCTCCAACCTTTCAGTTAACAGCCCATCGCGCGGGCCAATTGCGCCACGGAGAGAATCGTGCTCCAATCACACCACCACCACAACATGTCTTCAAAGCTATCAGCCCAAAGAAAAAAAAGCACCGCACCACCACCGCGTGGGCTTGAACCTCCAACCTTTCGGTTACCAGCCGATCGCGCTAGCCAATTGCGCCACGGAGACAGTCCTGCTCCACTCTCACCACCATCAGAACATATCTTCAAAGCTATCAGCCCAAAGAAAAAAAAGCAACACACCCCTCCCGGGAGGGCTCGAACCTCCAACCTTCAGGTTAACAGCCGATCGCGCTAGCCAATTGCGCCATGGAGACAGTCGTGCTCCACTCTCACCACCGTCAGAACATTTCTTCAGAGCTATCAGCCCAAAAGAAAAAAGCACCGCACCACCACCGGGTGGGCTCGAGCGTCCAACATTTCGGTTAATAGCCTATCGCGCTAGCCAATCACGCCACGGAGACAGTCGTGCTCCACTCTCACCACCATCAGAACATATCTTCAAAGCTATCAGCGCAAAGAAAAAAGCAACACACCACTCCCGGGAGGGCTCGAACCTCCAACCTTTCGGTTAACAGCCGATCGCGCTAGCCAATTGCGCCAAGGAGACAGTCATGCTCCACTCTACCACCGTCAGAACCTTTCTCCAGAGCTATCAGCCCAAAGAAAAAAAGCGCCGCACCACCATCGGGTGGGCTCGAACCTCCAACCTTTCGGTTAACAGCACATTGCGCTAGCCAATTGCGCCACGGAGACAGTCCTGCTCCACTCTCACTACCGTCAGAACATATGTTCAAAGCTATCAGCGCAAAGAAAAAAGCAACACACCGCTCCCGGGTGGGCTCGAACCTCCAACATTTCGGTTAACAGCCGATCGCGCTCGCCACTTCTGCATCGGAGACAGTCCGGCTCCACTCTCACCACCGTCAGAACATTTCTTCAGAGCTATCAGCCCAAAGACAAAAAAGCGCCGCACCACCATCGGGTGGGCTCGAACCACCAACGTTTCGGTTAACAGCCAATCGCGCTAGCCATTTGCGCCACGGAGACAGTCGTGCTCCACTCTCACCACCGTCAGAACATTTCTTCAGAGCTATGAGCCCAAAGAAAAAAAAGCGCCGCACCACCACCGGGTGGGCTCGAACCTCCAACCTTTCGGTTAATACCCCATCGCGCTAGCCAATAACGCCACGGAGACAGTCGTGCTCCACTCTCACCACCATCAGAACATATCTTCAAAGCTATAAGCACAAAGAAAAAAAGCAACACACCACTCCCGGGAGGGCTCGAACCTCCAACCTTTTGGTTAACAGCCGATCGCGCTAGCCAATTGCGCCACGGAGACAGTCGTGATCCACTCCCACCACCATCGAAACATATATTCAAAGCTATCAGCGCAAAGAAAAAAGCAACACACCACTCCCGGGAGAGCTCGAACCTCCAACCTTTCGGTTAATACCCCATCGCGCTAGCCAATTACGCCACGGAGACAGTCGTGCTCGACTCTCACCACCATCAGAACATATCTTCAAAGCTATAAGCCCAAAGAAAAAAAAGCAACACACCACTTCCGCGAGGGCTCGAACCTCCAACCTTTTGGTTAACAGCCGATCGCGCTAGCCAATTGCGCCAAGGAGACAGTCGTGCACCACTCCCACCACCATCAGAACATATATTCAAAGCTATCAGCGCAAAGAAAAAAGCAACACACCACTCCCGGGAGAGCTCGAACCTCCAACCTTTCGGTTAACAGCCGATCGCGCTAGCCGATTGCGCCACGGAGACAGTCCTGCTCCACTCTCACCACCGTCAGAACATTTTTTCAGAGCTATCAGCCCAAAGAAAAAAAAGCGCCGCACCACCATCGGGTGGGCTCGAACCTCCAACGTTTCGGTTAACAGCCAATCGCGCTAGCCAATAGCGCCACGGAGACAGTCGTGCTCCACTCTCACCACCGTCAGAACATTTCTTCAGAGCTATCAGCCCAAAGAAAAAAAAGCGCCGCACCACCACTGGGTGGGCTCGAACCTCCAACCTTCCGGTTAACAGCCGATCGCGCTAGCCAATTGCGCCATGGACACAGTCCTGCTACACTCTCACCACCATCGGAACATATCTTCAAATCTATCAGCCCAAAGAAAAAAAAGCAACACACCACTCCTGGGAGGGCTCGAACCTCCAACCTTTCAGTTAACAGCCCATCGCGCTAGCCAATTGTGCCAAGGAGACAGTCGTGCTCCACTCTCACCACCATCACAAATATCTTCAAAGCTATCAGCCCAAAAAAAAGCACCGCACCACCACTGCGTGGGCTCGAACCTCCAACCTTTCGGTTACCAGCCGATTGCGCCACAGAGACAGTCCTGCTCCACTCTCACCACCATCAGAACATATCTTCAAAGCTATCAGCCCAAAGAAAAAAAGCAACACATCATTCCCGGGAGGGCTCGAACCTCCAACCTTTCAGTTAACAGCCGATCACGCTAGCCAATTGCCCCACGGAGACAGTCATGCTCCACTCTCACCACCGTCAGAACATTTCTTCAGAGCTATCAGCCCAAAGGAAAAAAAGGGCCGCACCACCACCGGGTGCGCTCGAGCGTCCAACATTTCGGTTAATAGCCCATCGCGCTAGCCAATCACGCCACGGAGAATGTCGTGCTCCACTCTCACCACCATCAGAACATATCTTCAAAGCTATCAGCGCAAAGAAAAAATCAACACACCACTCCCGGGAGGGCTCGAACCTCCAACCTTTCGGTTAACAGCCGATCGCGCTAGCCAATTGCGCCAAGAAGACAGTCATGCTCCACTCTCACCACCGTCAGAACATTTCTCCAGAGCTATCAGCCCAAAGAAAAAGAGCGCCGCACCACCACCGGGTGGGCTCGAAACTCCAACCTTTGGTTAACAGCCGATCGCGCTAGCAAATTGCGCCACGGAGAGAGTCGTGCTCCTTTCTCACCACAACAGAACATATCTCCAAAGCTATCAGCGCAAAGAAAAAAGCAACACACCACTCCCGGGAGGGCTTGAACCTCGAAGCTTTCGGTTAACCGCCGATCGCGCTAGCCAATTGCGCCGCGGAGACAGTCATGCTCCACTCTCACCACCATCAGAACAAAAGCTATAAGCGCAAAGAAAAAAGCAACACACCACTCCCGAGAGGGCTTGAACCTCCAACTTTTCTGTTAACAGCCGATCGCGCTAGCCAATTGCGCCACGGAGACAGTCCTGCTCCACTCTCACCACCATCAGAACATATCTTCAAAGCTATCAGACGAAAGAAAAAAGCAACACACCACTCCCGGGAGGGCTCGAACCTCCAACCTTTAGGTTAACAGCCGATCGCGCTAGCCAATTGCGCCCAGGAGACAGTCGTGCTCCACTCTCACCACCGTCAGAAGATTTCTTCAGAGCTATCAGCCCAAAGGAAAAAAGCACCGCACCACCACCGGGTGGGCTCGAGCGTCCAACCTTTCGGTTAATAGCCCATCGCGCTAGCCAATTACGCCACGGAGACAGTCGTGCTCCACTCTCACCACCGTCAGAACATTTCTTCAGAGCTATCAGCCCAAAAAAAAAAGCGCCGCACCACCACCGGGTGGGCTCGAACCTCCAACCTTCCCGTTAACAGCCGATCGCGCTAGCCAATTGCGCCATGGAGACAGTCCTGCTACACTCTCACCACCATCAGAACATATCTTCAAATCTATCAGCCCAAAGAAAAAAAAGCAACACACCACTCCTGGGAGGGCTCGAACCTCCAACCTTTCAGTTAACAGCCCATCGCGCTAGCCAATTGTGCCACGGAGACAGTCGTGCTCCACTCTCACCACCATCACAAATATTTTGAAAGCTATCAGCCCAAAGAAAAAAAAGCACCGCACCACCACCACGTGGGCTCTAACCTCCAACCTTTCGGTTACCAGCCGATCGCGCTAGCCGATTGCGCCACAAAGACAGTCCTGCTCCACTCCCACCACCATCAGAACATATCTTCAAAGCTATCAGCCCAAAGAAAAAAAGCATTACACCACTCCCGGGAGGGCTCGAACCTCCAACCTTTCAGTTAACAGCCGATCATGCTAGCCAATTGCGCCACGGAGACAGTGATACTCCACTCTCACCACCATTAGAACATTTCTTCAGAGCTATCAGCCCAAAGGAAAAAAAGCGCCGCACCACCACCGGGTGGGCTCGAGCGTCCAACATTTCGGTTAATAGCCCATCGCGCTAGCCAATCACGCCACGGAGACAGTCGTGTTCCACTCTCACCACCATCAGAACATATCTTCAAAGCTATCAGCCCAAAGAAAAAGAGCGCCGCACCACCACCGGGTGGGCTCGAAACTCCAACCTTTGGTTAACAGCCGATCGCGCTAGCAAATTGCGCCACGGAGAGAGTCGTGCTCCTTTCTCACCACCAACAGAACATATCTCCAAAGCTATCAGCGCAAAGAAAAAAGCAACACACCACTCCCGGGAGGGCTTGAACCTCGAAGCTTTCGGTTAACCGCCGATCGCGCTAGCCAACTGCGCCGCGGAGACAGTCATGCTCCACTCTCACCACCTTCAGAACAAAAGCTATAAGCGCAAAGAAAAAAGCAACACACCACTCCCGAGAGGGCTTGAACCTCCAACTTTTCTGTTAACAGCCGATCGCGCTAGCCAATTGCGCCACGGAGACAGTCCTGCTCCACTCTCACCACCATCAGAACATATCTTCAAAGCTATCAGACGAAAGAAAAAAGCAACACACCACTCCCGGGAGGGCTCGAACCTCCAACCTTTAGGTTAACAGCCGATCGCGCTAGCCAATTGCGCCCAGGAGACAGTCGTGCTCCACTCTCACCACCGTCAGAACAATTCTTCAGAGCTATCAGCCCAAAGGAAAAAAAGCGCCGCACCACCACCGGGTGGGCTCGAACCGCCAACCTTTTGGTTAACACCCGATCGCGCTAGCCGATTGCGCAACGGAGAGAGTCGTGCTCCACTCTCACCACCGTCAGAACATTTCTTCAGAGCTATCAGCCCAAAGGAAAAAAGCACCGCACCACCACCGGGTGGGCTCGAGCGTCCAACCTTTCGGTTAATAGCCCATCGCGCTAGCCAATTACGCCACGGAGACAGTCGTGCTCCACTCTCACCACCGTCAGAACATTTCTTCAGAGCTATCAGCCCAAAGAAAAAGCGCCGCACCACCACCGGGTGGGCTCGAACCTCCAACCTTCCGGTTAACAGCCGATCGCGCTAGCCAATTGCGCCATGGAGACAGTCCTGCTACACTCTCACCACCATCAGAACATATCTTCAAATCTATCAGCCCAAAGAAAAAAAAAGCAACACACCACTCCTGGGAGGGCTCGAACCTCCAACCTTTCAGTTAACAGCCCATCGCGCTAGCCAATTGAGCCACGGAGACAGTCGTGCTCCACTCTCACCACCATCACAAATATTTTGAAAGCTATCAGCCCAAAGAAAAAAAAGCACCGCACCACCACCACGTGGGCTCTAACCTATAACCTTTCGGTTACCAGCCGATCGCGCTAGCCGATTGCGCCACAGAGACAGTCCTGCTCCACTCCCACCACCATCAGAACATATCTTCAAAGCTATCAGCCCAAAGAAAAAAAGCATTACACCACTCCCGGGAGGGCTCGAACCTCCAACCTTTCAGTTAACAGCCGATCATGCTAGCCAATTGCGCCACGGAGACAGTGATACTCCACTCTCACCACCATTAGAACATTTCTTCAGAGCTATCAGCCCAAAGGAAAAAAAGCGCCGCACCACCACCGGGTGGGCTCGAGCGTCCAACATTTCGGTTAATAGCCCATCGCGCTAGCCAATCACGCCACGGAGACAGTCGTGTTCCACTCTCACCACCATCAGAACATATCTTCAAAGCTATAAGCGCAAAGAAAAAAAAGCAACACACCACTCCCGCGAGGGCTCGAACCTCCAACCTTTTGGTTAACAGCCGATCGCGCTAGCCAATTGCGCCACGGAGACAGTCGTGCACCACTCCCACCACCATCAGAACATATATTCAAAGCTATCAGCGCAAAGAAAAAAGCAACACACCACTCCCGGGAGAGCTCGAACCTCCAACCTTTCGGTTAACAGCCGATCGCGCTAGCCAATTGCGCCACGGAGACAGTCCTGCTCCACTCTCACCACCGTCAGAACATTTTTTCAGAGCTATCAGCCCAAAGAAAAAAAAGCGCCGCACCACCATCGGGTGGGCTCGAACCTCCAACGTTTCGGTTAACAGCCAATCGCGCTAGCCAATAGCGCCACGGAGACAGTCGTGCACCACTCTCACCACCGTCAGAACATTTCTTCAGAGCTATCAGCCCAAAGAAAAAAAAGCGCCGCACCACCACTGGGTGGGCTCGAACCTCCAACCTTCCGGTTAACAGCCGATCGCGCTAGCCAATTGCGCCATGGACACAGTCCTGCTACACTCTCACCACCATCGGAACATATCTTCAAATCTATCAGCCCAAAGAAAAAAAAGCAACACACCACTCCTGGGAGGGCTCGAACCTCCAACCTTTCAGTTAACAGCCCATCGCGCTAGCCAATTGTGCCAAGGAGACAGTCGTGCTCCACTCTCACCACCATCACAAATATCTTCAAAGCTATCAGCCCAAAAAAAAAGCACCGCACCACCACTGCGTGGGCTCGAACCTCCAACCTTTCGGTTACCAGCCGATTGCGCCACAGAGACAGTCCTGCTCCACTCTCACCACCATCAGAACATATCTTCAAAGCTATCAGCCCAAAGAAAAAAAGCAACACACCATTCCCGGGAGGGCTCGAACCTCCAACCTTTCAGTTAACAGCCGATCACGCTAGCCAATTGCCCCACGAGGACAGTCATGCTCCACTCTCACCACCGTCAGAACATTTCTTCAGAGCTATCAGCCCAAAGGAAAAAAAGGGCCGCACCACCACCGGGTGCGCTCGAGCGTCCAACATTTCGGTTAATAGCCCATCGCGCTAGCCAATCACGCCACGGAGAAAGTCGTGCTCCACTCTCACCACCATCAGAACATATCTTCAAAGCTATCAGCGCAAAGAAAAAATCAACACACCACTCCCGGGAGGGCTCGAACCTCCAACCTTTCGGTTAACAGCCGATCGCGCTAGCCAATTGCGCCAAGGAGACAGTCATGCTCCACTCTCACCACCATCGAAATATATATTCAAAGCTATCAGCGCAAAGAAAAAAGCAACACACCACTCCCGGGAGAGCTCGAACCTCCAACCTTTCGGTTAATACCCCATCGCGCTAGCCAATTACGCCACGGAGACAGTCGTGCTCGACTCTCACCACCATCAGAACATATCTTCAAAGCTATAAGCGCAAAGAAAAAAAAGCAACACACCACTTCCGCGAGGGCTCGAACCTCCAACCTTTTGGTTAACAGCCGATCGCGCTAGCCAATTGCGCCACGGAGACAGTCGTACACCACTCCCACCACCATCAGAACATATATTCAAAGCTATCAGCGCAAAGAAAAAAGCAACACACCACTCCCGGGAGAGCTCGAACCTCCAACCTTTCGGTTAACAGCCGATCGCGCTAGCCGATTGCGCCACGGAGACAGTCCTGCTCCACTCTCACCACCGTCAGAACATTTTTTCAGAGCTATCAGCCCAAAGAAAAAAAAAGCGCCGCACCACCATCGGGTGGGCTCGAACCTCCAACGTTTCGGTTAACAGCCAATCGCGCTAGCCAATAGCGCCACGGAGACAGTCGTGCTCCACTCTCACCACCGTCAGAACATTTCTTCAGAGCTATCAGCCCAAAGAAAAAAAAGCGCCGCACCACCACTGGGTGGGCTCGAACCTCCAACCTTCCGGTTAACAGCCGATCGCGCTAGCCAATTGCGCCATGGACACAGTCCTGCTACACTCTCACCACCATCGGAACATATCTTCAAATCTATCAGCCCAAAGAAAAAAAAGCAACACACCACTCCTGGGAGGGCTCGAACCTCCAACCTTTCAGTTAACAGCCCATCGCGCTAGCCAATTGTGCCAAGGAGACAGTCGTGCTCCACTCTCACCACCATCACAAATATCTTCAAAGCTATCAGCCCAAAAAAAAAGCACCGCACCACCACTGCGTGGGCTCGAACCTCCAACCTTTCGGTTACCAGCCGATTGCGCCACAGAGACAGTCCTGCTCCACTCTCACCACCATCAGAACATATCTTCAAAGCTATCAGCCCAAAGAAAAAAAGCAACACACCATTCCCGGGAGGGCTCGAACCTCCAACCTTTCAGTTAACAGCCGATCACGCTAGCCAATTGCCCCACGAGGACAGTCATGCTCCACTCTCACCACCGTCAGAACATTTCTTCAGAGCTATCAGCCCAAAGGAAAAAAAGGGCCGCACCACCACCGGGTGCGCTCGAGCGTCCAACATTTCGGTTAATAGCCCATCGCGCTAGCCAATCACGCCACGGAGAAAGTCGTGCTCCACTCTCACCACCATCAGAACATATCTTCAAAGCTATCAGCGCAAAGAAAAAATCAACACACCACTCCCGGGAGGGCTCGAACCTCCAACCTTTCGGTTAACAGCCGATCGCGCTAGCCAATTGCGCCAAGGAGACAGTCATGCTCCACTCTCACCACCATCGAAACATATATTCAAAGCTATCAGCGCAAAGAAAAAAGCAACACACCACTCCCGGGAGAGCTCGAACCTCCAACCTTTCGGTTAATACCCCATCGCGCTAGCCAATTACGCCACGGAGACAGTCGTGCTCGACTCTCACCACCATCAGAACATATCTTCAAAGCTATCAGCCCAAAGAAAAAAAGCAACACATCATTCCCGGGAGGGCTCGAACCTCCAACCTTTCAGTTAACAGCCGATCACGCTAGCCAATTGCCCCACGGAGACAGTCATGCTCCACTCTCACCACCGTCAGAACATTTCTTCAGAGCTATCAGCCCAAAGGAAAAAAAGGGCCGCACCACCACCGGGTGCGCTCGAGCGTCCAACATTTCGGTTAATAGCCCATCGCGCTAGCCAATCACGCCACGGAGAATGTCGTGCTCCACTCTCACCACCATCAGAACATATCTTCAAAGCTATCAGCGCAAAGAAAAAATCAACACACCACTCCCGGGAGGGCTCGAACCTCCAACCTTTCGGTTAACAGCCGATCGCGCTAGCCAATTGCGCCAAGAAGACAGTCATGCTCCACTCTCACCACCGTCAGAACATTTCTCCAGAGCTATCAGCCCAAAGAAAAAGAGCGCCGCACCACCACCGGGTGGGCTCGAAACTCCAACCTTTGGTTAACAGCCGATCGCGCTAGCAAATTGCGCCACGGAGAGAGTCGTGCTCCTTTCTCACCACCAACAGAACATATCTCCAAAGCTATCAGCGCAAAGAAAAAAGCAACACACCACTCCCGGGAGGGCTTGAACCTCGAAGCTTTCGGTTAACCGCCGATCGCGCTAGCCAATTGCGCCGCGGAGACAGTCATGCTCCACTCTCACCACCATCAGAACAAAAGCTATAAGCGCAAAGAAAAAAGCAACACACCACTCCCGAGAGGGCTTGAACCTCCAACTTTTCTGTTAACAGCCGATCGCGCTAGCCAATTGCGCCACGGAGACAGTCCTGCTCCACTCTCACCACCATCAGAACATATCTTCAAAGCTATCAGACGAAAGAAAAAAGCAACACACCACTCCCGGGAGGGCTCGAACCTCCAACCTTTTGGTTAACACCCGATCGCGCTAGCCGATTGCGCAACGGAGAGAGTCGTGCTCCACTCTCACCACCGTCAGAAGATTTCTTCAGAGCTATCAGCCCAAAGGAAAAAAGCACCGCACCACCACCGGGTGGGCTCGAGCGTCCAACCTTTCGGTTAATAGCCCATCGCGCTAGCCAATTACGCCACGGAGACAGTCGTGCTCCTCTCTCACCACCGTCAGAACATTTCTTCAGAGCTATCAGCCCAAAAAAAAGCGCCGCACCACCACCGGGTGGGCTCGAACCTCCAACCTTCCGGTTAACAGCCGATCGCGCTAGCCAATTGCGCCATGGAGACAGTCCTGCTACACTCTCACCACCATCAGAACATATCTTCAAATCTATCAGCCCAAAGAAAAAAAAGCAACACACCACTCCTGGGAGGGCTCGAACCTCCAACCTTTCAGTTAACAGCCCATCGCGCTAGCCAATTGTGCCACGGAGACAGTCGTGCTCCACTCTCACCACCATCACAAATATTTTGAAAGCTATCAGCCCAAAGAAAAAAAAGCACCGCACCACCACCACGTGGGCTCTAACCTCCAACCTTTCGGTTACCAGCCGATCGCGCTAGCCGATTGCGCCACAAAGACAGTCCTGCTCCACTCCCACCACCATCAGAACATATCTTCAAAGCTATCAGCCCAAAGAAAAAAAGCATTACACCACTCCCGGGAGGGCTCGAACCTCCAACCTTTCAGTTAACAGCCGATCATGCTAGCCAATTGCGCCATGGAGACAGTGATACTCCACTCTCACCACCATTAGAACATTTCTTCAGAGCTATCAGCCCAAAGGAAAAAAAGCGCCGCACCACCACCGGGTGGGCTCGAGCGTCCAACATTTCGGTTAATAGCCCATCGCGCTAGCCAATCACGCCACGGAGACAGTCGTGTTCCACTCTCACCACCATCAGAACATATCTTCAAAGCTATCAGCCCAAAGAAAAAGAGCGCCGCACCACCACCGGGTGGGCTCGAAACTCCAACCTTTGGTTAACAGCCGATCGCGCTAGCAAATTGCGCCACGGAGAGAGTCGTGCTCCTTTCTCACCACCAACAGAACATATCTCCAAAGCTATCAGCGCAAAGAAAAAAGCAACACACCACTCCCGGGAGGGCTTGAACCTCGAAGCTTTCGGTTAACCGCCGATCGCGCTAGCCAACTGCGCCGCGGAGACAGTCATGCTCCACTCTCACCACCTTCAGAACAAAAGCTATAAGCGCAAAGAAAAAAGCAACACACCACTCCCGAGAGGGCTTGAACCTCCAACTTTTCTGTTAACAGCCGATCGCGCTAGCCGATTGCGCCACGGAGACAGTCCTGCTCCACTCTCACCACCATCAGAACATATCTTCAAAGCTATCAGACGAAAGAAAAAAGCAACACACCACTCCCGGGAGGGCTCGAACCTCCAACCTTTAGGTTAACAGCCGATCGCGCTAGCCAATTGCGCCCAGGAGACAGTCGTGCTCCACTCTCACCACCGTCAGAACAATTCTTCAGAGCTATCAGCCCAAAGGAAAAAAAGCGCCGCACCACCACCGGGTGGGCTCGAACCTCCAACCTTTTGGTTAACACCCGATCGCGCTAGCCGATTGCGCAACGGAGAGAGTCGTGCTCCACTCTCACCACCGTCAGAACATTTCTTCAGAGCTATCAGCCCAAAGGAAAAAAGCACCGCACCACCACCGGGTGGGCTCGAGCGTCCAACCTTTCGGTTAATAGCCCATCGCGCTAGCCAATTACGCCACGGAGACAGTCGTGCTCCACTCTCACCACCGTCAGAACATTTCTTCAGAGCTATCAGCCCAAAGAAAAAGCGCCGCACCACCACCGGGTGGGCTCGAACCTCCAACCTTCCGGTTAACAGCCGATCGCGCTAGCCAATTGCGCCATGGAGACAGTCCTGCTACACTCTCACCACCATCAGAACATATCTTCAAATCTATCAGCCCAAAGAAAAAAAAAGCAACACACCACTCCTGGGAGGGCTCGAACCTCCAACCTTTCAGTTAACAGCCCATCGCGCTAGCCAATTGAGCCACGGAGACAGTCGTGCTCCACTCTCACCACCATCACAAATATTTTGAAAGCTATCAGCCCAAAGAAAAAAAAGCACCGCACCACCACCACGTGGGCTCTAACCTATAACCTTTCGGTTACCAGCCGATCGCGCTAGCCGATTGCGCCACAGAGACAGTCCTGCTCCACTCCCACCACCATCAGAACATATCTTCAAAGCTATCAGCCCAAAGAAAAAAAGCATTACACCACTCCCGGGAGGGCTCGAACCTCCAACCTTTCAGTTAACAGCCGATCATGCTAGCCAATTGCGCCACGGAGACAGTGATACTCCACTCTCACCACCATTAGAACATTTCTTCAGAGCTATCAGCCCAAAGGAAAAAAAGCGCCGCACCACCACCGGGTGGGCTCGAGCGTCCAACATTTCGGTTAATAGCCCATCGCGCTAGCCAATCACGCCACGGAGACAGTCGTGTTCCACTCTCACCACCATCAGAACATATCTTCAAAGCTATAAGCGCAAAGAAAAAAAAGCAACACACCACTCCCGCGAGGGCTCGAACCTCCAACCTTTTGGTTAACAGCCGATCGCGCTAGCCAATTGCGCCACGGAGACAGTCGTGCACCACTCCCACCACCATCAGAACATATATTCAAAGCTATCAGCGCAAAGAAAAAAGCAACACACCACTCCCGGGAGAGCTCGAACCTCCAACCTTTCGGTTAACAGCCGATCGCGCTAGCCAATTGCGCCACGGAGACAGTCCTGCTCCACTCTCACCACCGTCAGAACATTTTTTCAGAGCTATCAGCCCAAAGAAAAAAAAGCGCCGCACCACCATCGGGTGGGCTCGAACCTCCAACGTTTCGGTTAACAGCCAATCGCGCTAGCCAATAGCGCCACGGAGACAGTCGTGCTCCACTCTCACCACCGTCAGAACATTTCTTCAGAGCTATCAGCCCAAAGAAAAAAAAGCGCCGCACCACCACTGGGTGGGCTCGAACCTCCAACCTTCCGGTTAACAGCCGATCGCGCTAGCCAATTGCGCCATGGACACAGTCCTGCTACACTCTCACCACCATCGGAACATAACTTCAAATCTATCAGCCCAAAGAAAAAAAAGCAACACACCACTCCTGGGAGGGCTCGAACCTCCAACCTTTCAGTTAACAGCCCATCGCGCTAGCCAATTGTGCCAAGGAGACAGTCGTGCTCCACTCTCACCACCATCACAAATATCTTCAAAGCTATCAGCCCAAAAAAAAAGCACCGCACCACCACTGCGTGGGCTCGAACCTCCAACCTTTCGGTTACCAGCCGATTGCGCCACAGAGACAGTCCTGCTCCACTCTCACCACCATCAGAACATATCTTCAAAGCTATCAGCCCAAAGAAAAAAAGCAACACACCATTCCCGGGAGGGCTCGAACCTCCAACCTTTCAGTTAACAGCCGATCACGCTAGCCAATTGCCCCACGGAGACAGTCATGCTCCACTCTCACCACCGTCAGAACATTTCTTCAGAGCTATCAGCCCAAAGGAAAAAAAGGGCCGCACCACCACCGGGTGCGCTCGAGCGTCCAACATTTCGGTTAATAGCCCATCGCGCTAGCCAATCACGCCACGGAGAAAGTCGTGCTCCACTCTGACCACCATCAGAACATATCTTCAAAGCTATCAGCGCAAAGAAAAAATCAACACACCACTCCCGGGAGGGCTCGAACCTCCAACCTTTCGGTTAACAGCCGATCGCGCTAGCCAATTGCGCCAAGGAGACAGTCATGCTCCACTCTCACCACCGTCAGAACATTTCTCCAGAGCTATCAGCCCAAAGAAAAAGAGCGCCGCACCACCACCGGGTGGGCTCGAAACTCCAACCTTTGGTTAACAGCCGATCGCGCTAGCAAATTGCGCCACGGAGAGAGTCGTGCTCCTTTCTCACCACCAACAGAACATATCTCCAAAGCTATCAGCGCAAAGAAAAAAGCAACACACCACTCCCGGGAGGGCTTGAACCTCGAAGCTTTCGGTTAACCGCCGATCGCGCTAGCCAATTGCGCCGCGGAGACAGTCATGCTCCACTCTCACCACCATCAGAACAAAAGCTATAAGCGCAAAGAAAAAAGCAACACACCACTCCCGAGAGGGCTTGAACCTCCAACTTTTCTGTTAACAGCCGATCGCGCTAGCCAATTGCGCCACGGAGACAGTCCTGCTCCACTCTCACCACCATCAGAACATATCTTCAAAGCTATCAGACGAAAGAAAAAAGCAACACACCACTCCCGGGAGGGCTCGAACCTCCAACCTTTAGGTTAACAGCCGATCGCGCTAGCCAATTGCGCCCAGGAGACAGTCGTGCTCCACTCTCACCACCGTCAGAACAATTCTTCAGAGCTATCAGCCCAAAGGAAAAAAAGCGCCGCACCACCACCGGGTGGGCTCGAACCTCCAACCTTTTGGTTAACACCCGATCGCGCTAGCCGATTGCGCAACGGAGAGAGTCGTGCTCCACTCTCACCACCGTCAGAACATTTCTTCAGAGCTATCAGCCCAAAGGAAAAAAGCACCGCACCACCACCGGGTGGGCTCGAGCGTCAAACCTTTCGGTTAATAGCCCATCGCGCTAGCCAATTACGCCTCGGAGACAGTCGTGCTCCACTCTCACCACCGTCAGAACATTTCTTCAGAGCTATCAGCCCCAAAAAAAGCGCCGCACCACCACCGGGTGGGCTCGAACCTCCAACCTTCCGGTTAACAGCCGATCGCGCTAGCCAATTGCGCCATGGAGACAGTCCTGCTACACTCTCACCACCATCAGAACATATCTTCAAATCTATCAGCCCAAAGAAAAAAAAGCAACACACCACTCCTGGGAGGGCTCGAACCTCCAACCTTTCAGTTAACAGCCCATCGCGCTAGCCAATTGTGCCACGGAGACAGTCGTGCTCCACTCTCACCACCATCACAAATATTTTGAAAGCTATCAGCCCAAAGAAAAAAAAGCACCGCACCACCACCACGTGGGCTCTAACCTCCAACCTTTCGGTTACCAGCCGATCGCGCTAGCCGATTGCGCCACAGAGACAGTCCTGCTCCACTCCCACCACCATCAGAACATATCTTCAAAGCTATCAGCCCAAAGAAAAAAAGCATTACACCACTCCCGGGAGGGCTCGAACCTCCAACCTTTCAGTTAACAGCCGATCATGCTAGCCAATTGCGCCACGGAGACAGTGATACTCCACTCTCACCACCATTAGAACATTTCTTCAGAGCTATCAGCCCAAAGGAAAAAAAGCGCCGCACCACCACCGGGTGGGCTCGAGCGTCCAACATTTCGGTTAATAGCCCATCGCGCTAGCCAATCACGCCACGGAGACAGTCGTGTTCCACTCTCACCACCATCAGAACATATCTTCAAAGCTATCAGCGCAAAGAAAAATGCAACGCACCACTCCCGGGAGGGCTCGAACCTCCAACCTTTCGGTTAACAGCCGATCGCGCTAGCCAATTGCGCCAAGGAGACAGTCATGCTCCACTCTCACCACCGTCAGAACATTTCTCCAGAGCTATCAGCCCAAAGAAAAAAAGCGCCGCACCACCATCGGGTGGGCTCGAACCTCCAACCTTTCGGTTAACAGCCCATTGCGCTAGCCAATTGCGCCACGGAGACAGTCCTGCACCACTCTCACTACCGTCAGAACATATGTTCAAAGCTATCAGCGCAAAGAAAAAAGCAACACACCGCTCCCGGGTGGGCTCGAACCTCCAACATTTCGGTTAACAGCCAATCGCGCTCGCCACTTCTGCATCGGAGACAGTCCGGCTCCACTCTCACCACCGTCAGAACATTTCTTCAGAGCTATCAGCCCAAAGACAAAAAAGCGCCGCACCACCATCGGGTGGGCTCGAACCACCAACGTTTCGGTTAACAGCCGATCGCGCTAGCCAATTGCGCCAAGGAGACAGTCATGCTCCACTCTCACCACCGTCAGAACATTTCTCCAGAGCTATCAGCCCAAAGAAAAAAAGCGCCGCACCACCATCGGGTGGGCTCGAACCTCCAACCTTTCGGTTAACAGCCCATTGCGCTAGCCAATTGCGCCACGGAGACAGTCCTGCACCACTCTCACTACCGTCAGAACATATGTTCAAAGCTATCAGCGCAAAGAAAAAAGCAACACACCGCTCCCGGGTGGGCTCGAACCTCCAACATTTCGGTTAACAGCCGATCGCGCTCGCCACTTCTGCATCGGAGACAGTCCGGCTCCACTCTCACCACCGTCTGAACATTTCTTCAGAGCTATCAGCCCAAAGACAAAAAAGCGCCGCACCACCATCGGGTGGGCTCGAACCACCAACGTTTCGGTTAACAGCCAATCGCGCTAGCCAATTGCGCCACGGAGACAGTCGTGCTCCACTCTCACCACCGTCAGAACATTTCTTCAGAGCTATGAGCCCAAAGAAAAAAAAGCGCCGCACCACCACCGGGTGGGCTCGAACCTCCAACCTTTCGGTTAATACCCCATCGCGCTAGCCAATTACGCCACGGAGACAGTCGTGCTCCACTCTCACCACCATCAGAACATATCTTCAAAGCTATAAGCGCAAAGAAAAAAAAGCAACACACCACTCCCGGCAGGGCTCGAACCTCCAACCTTTTGGTTAACAGCCGATCGCGCTAGCCAATTGCGCCACGGAGACAGTCGTGCTCCAGTCCCACCACCATCGAAACATATATTCAAAGCTATCAGCGCAAAGAAAAAAGCAACACACCACTCCCAGGAGAGCTCGAACCTCCAACCTTTCGGTTAATACCCCATCGCGCTAGCCAATTACGCCACGGAGACAGTCGTGCTCGACTCTCACCACCATCAGAACATATCTTCAAAGCTATAAGCGCAAAGAAAAAAAAGCAACACACCACTCCCGGGAGGGCTCGAACCTCCAACCTTTTGGTTAACAGCCGATCGCGCTAGCCAATTGCGCCACGGAGACAGTCGTGCTCCACTCCCACCACCATCAGAACATATATTCAAAGCTATCAGCGCAAAGAAAAAAGCAACACACCACTCCCGGGAGAGCTCGAACCTCCAACCTTTCGGTTAACAGCCGATCGCGCTAGCCAATTGCGCCACGGAGACAGTCCTGCTCCACTCTCACCACCGTCAGAAAATTTTTTCAGAGCTATCAGCCCAAAGAAAAAAAAGCGCCGCACCACCATCGGGTGGGCTCGAACCTCCAACGTTTCGGTTAACAGCCAATCGCGCTAGCCAATAGCGCCACGGAGACAGTCGTGCTCCACTCTCACCACCGTCAGAACATTTCTTCAGAGCTATCAGCCCAAAGAAAAAAAAGCGCCGCACCACCACTGGGTGGGCTCGAACCTCCAACCTTCCGGTTAACAGCCGATCGCGCTAGCCAATTGCGCCATGGACACAGTCCTGCTACACTCTCACGACCATCGGAACATATCTTCAAATCTATCAGCCCAAAGAAAAAAAAAGCAACACACCACTCCTGGGAGGGCTCGAACCTCCAACCTTTCAGTTAACAGCCCATCCCGCTAGCCAATTGTGCCAAGGAGACAGTCGTGCTCCACTCTCACCACCATCACAAATATCTTCAAAGCTATCAGCCCAAAGAAAAAAAAGCACCGCACCACCACCGCGTGGGCTCGAACCTCCAACCTTTCGGTTACCAGCCGATTGCGCCACAGAGACAGTCCTGCTCCACTCTCACCACCATCAGAACATATCTTCAAAGCTATCAGCCCAAAGAAAAAAAGCAACACACCATTCCCGGGAGGGCTCGAACCTCCAACCTTTCAGTTAACAGCCGATCACGCTAGCCAATTGCCCCACGGAGACAGTCATGCTCCACTCTCACCACCGTCAGAACATTTCTTCAGAGCTATCAGCCCAAAGGAAAAAAAGGGCCGCACCACCACCGGGTGGGCTCGAGCGTCCAACATTTCGGTTAATAGCCCATCGCGCTAGCCAATCACGCCACGGAGACAGTCGTGCTCCACTCTCACCACCATCAGAACATATCTTCAAAGCTATCAGCGCAAAGAAAAAATCAACACACCACTCCCGGGAGGGCTCGAACCTCCAACCTTTCGGTTAACAGCCGATCGCGCTAGCCAATTGCGCCAAGGAGACAGTCATGCTCCACTCTCACCACCGTCAGAACATTTCTCCAGAGCTATCAGCCCAAAGAAAAAAAGCGCCGCACCACCATCGGGTGGGCTCGAACCTCCCACCTTTCGGTTAACAGCCCATCGCACTAGCCAATTGCGCCACAGAGACAGTCCTGCTCCACTCTCACTACCGTCAGAACATTTCTTTAGAGCTATCAGCCCAAAGGAAAAGAGCGCCACACCACCACCGGGTGGGCTCGAACCTCCAACGTTTGGTTACCAGCCGATCGCGCTAGCAAATTGCACCACGGAGAGAGTCGTGCTCCTTTCTCACCACCAACAGAACATATCTCCAAAGCTATCAGCGCAAAGAAAAAAGCAACACACCACTCCCGGGAGGGCTTGAACCTCGAACCTTTCGGTTAACCGCCGATCGCGCTAGCCAATTGCGCCGCGGAGACAGTCATGCTCCACTCTCACCACCATCAGAACAAAAGCTATAAGCACAAAGAAAAAAGCAACACACCACTCCCGAGAGGGCTTGAACCTCCAACTTTTCTGTTAACAGCCGATCGCGCTAGCCAATTGCGCCACGGAGACAGTCCTGCTCCACTCTCACCACCATCAGAACATATCTTCAAAGCTATCAGACGAAAGAAAAAAGCAACACACCACTCCCGGGAGGGCTCGAACCTCCAACCTTTAGGTTAACAGCCGATCGCGCTAGCCAATTGCGCCCAGGAGACAGTCGTGCTCCACTCTCACCACCGTCAGAACAATTCTCCAGAGCTATCAGCCCAAAGGAAAAAAAGCGCCGCACCACCACCGGGTGGGCTCGAACCTCCAACCTTTTGGTTAACACCCGATCGCGCTAGCCGATTGCGCAACGGAGAGAGTCGTGCTCCACTCTCACCACCAACAGAACATTTCTTCAGAGCTATCAGCGCAAAGAAAAAAGCAACACACCACTCTCGGGAGAGCTTGAACCTCGAACCTTTCGGTTAACAGCCGATCTCGCTAGCCAATTGCGCCACGGAGACAGTCCTGCTCCACTCTCACCACCGTCAGAACATTTCTCCAGAGCTATCAGCCCAAAGAAAAAAAGCGCCGCACCACCATCGGGTGGGCTCGAACCTCCAACCTTTCGGTTAACAGCCCAATGCGCTAGCCAATTGCGCCACGGAGACAGTCCTGCTCCACTCTCACTACCGTCAGAACATATGTTCAAAGCTATCAGCGCAAAGAAAAAAGCAACACACCACTCCCGGGTGGGCTCGAACCTCCAACATTTCGGTTAACAGCCGATCGCGCTAGCCACTTCCGCATCGGAGAAAGTCCGGCTCCACTCTCACCACCATCAGAACATTTCTTCAGAGCTATCAGTCCAAAGACAAAAAAGCGCCGCACCACAATCGGGTGGGCTCGAACCACCAACGTTTCGGTTAACAGCCAATCGCGCTAGCCAATTGCGCCACGGAGACAGTCGTGCTCCACTCTCACCACCGTCAGAACATTTCTTCAGAGCTATGAGCCCAAAGAAAAAAAAGCGCCGCACCACCACCGGGTGGGCTCGAACCTCCAACCTTTCGGTTAATACCCCATCGCGCTAGCCAATTACGCCACGGAGACAGTCGTGCTCCACTCTCACCACCATCAGAACATATCTTCAAAGCTATAAGCGCAAAGAAAAAAAGCAACACACCACTCCCGGGAGGGCTCGAACCGCCAACCTTTTGGTTAACAGCCGATCGCGCTAGCCAATTGCGCCACGGAGACAGTCGTGCTCCACTCCCACCACCATCGAAACATATATTCAAAGCTATCAGCGCAAAGAAAAAAGCAACACACCACTCCCGGGAGAGCTCGAACCTCCAACCTTTCGGTTAATACCCCATCGCGCTAGCCAATTACGCCACGGAGACAGTCGTGCTCGACTCTCACCACCATCAGAACATATCTTCAAAGCTATAAGCGCAAAGAAAAAAAAGCAACACACCACTCCCGGGAGGGCTCGAACCTCCAACCTTTTGGTTAACAGCCGATCGCGCTAGCCAATTGCGCCACGGAGACAGTCGTGCTCCACTCCCACCACCATCAGAACATATATTCAAAGCTATCAGCGCAAAGAAAAAAGAACACACCACTCCCGGGACAGCTCGAACCTCCAACCTTTCGGTTAACAGCCGATCGGGCTAGCCAATTGCGCCACGGAGACAGTCCTGCTCCACTCTCACCACCGTCAGAACATTTCTTCAGAGCTATCAGCCCAAAGAAAAAAAAGCGCCGCACCACCATCGGGTGGGCTCCAACCTCCAACGTTTCGGTTAACAGCCAATCGCGCTAGCCAATAGCGCCACGGAGACAGTCGTGCTCCACTCTCACCACCGTCAGAACATTTCTTCAGAGCTGTCAGCCCAAAGCAAAAAAGCGCCGCACCACCACTGGGTGGGCTCGAACCTCCAACCTTCCGGTTAACAGCCGATCGCGCTAGCCAATTGCGCCATGGACACAGTCCTGCTACACTCTCACCACGATCGGAACATATCTTCAAATCTATCAGCCCAAAGAAAAAAAAGCAACACACCACTCCTGGGAGGGCTCGAACCTCCAACCTTTCAGTTAACAGCCCATCGCGCTAGCCAATTGTGCCACGGAGACAGTCGTGCTCCACTCTCACCACCATCACAAATATCTTCAAAGCTATCAGCCCAAAGAAAAAAAAGCACCGCACCACCACCGCGTGGGCTCGAACCTCCAACCTTTTCGGTTACCAGCCGATTGTGCCACAGAGACAGTCCTGCTCCACTCTCACCACCATCAGAACATATCTTCAAAGCTATCAGCCCAAAGAAAAAAAGCAACACACCATTCCCGGGAGGGCTCGAACCTCCAACCTTTCAGTTAACAGCCGATCGCGCTAGCCGATTGCCCCACGGAGACAGTCATGCTCCACTCTCACCACCATCACAAATATCTTCAAAGCTATCAGCCCAAAGAAAAAAAAGCACCGCACCACCACCGCGTGGGCTCGAACCTCCAACCTTTCGGTTACCAGCCGATTGTGCCACAGAGACAGTCCTGCTCCACTCTCACCACCATCAGAACATATCTTCAAAGCTATCAGCCCAAAGAAAAAAAGCAACACACCATTCCCGGGAGGGCTCGAACCTCCAACCTTTCAGTTAACAGCCGATCGCGCTAGCCAATTGCCCCACGGAGACAGTCATGCTCCACTCTCACCACCGTCAGAACATTTCTTCAGAGCTGTCAGCCCAAAGGAAAAAAAGGGCCGCACCACCACCGGGTGGGCTCGAGCGTCCAACATTTCGGTTAATAGCCCAACGCGCTAGCCATACACGCCATGGAGACAGTCATGCTCCACTCTCACCACCGTCAGAACATTTCTTCAGAGCTGTCAGCCCAAAGGAAAAAAAGGGCCGCACCACCACCGGGTGGGCTCGATCCTCCAACCTTTCGGTTAACAGCCCAATGCGCTAGCCAATTGCGCCACGGAGACAGTCCTGCTCCACTCTCACTACCGTCAGAACATATGTTCAAAGCTATCAGCGCAAAGAAAAAAGCAACACACCACTCCCGGGTGGGCTCGAACCTCCAACATTTCGGTTAACAGCCGATCGCGCTAGCCACTTCCGCATCGGAGACAGTCCGGCTCCACTCTCACCACCGTCAGAACATTTCTTCAGAGCTATCAGCCCAAAGACAAAAAAGCGCCGCACCACAATCGGGTGGGCTCGAACCTCCAACCTTTCGGTTAATACCCCATCGCGCTAGCCAATTACGCCACGGAGACAGTCGTGCTCCACTCTCACCACCATCAGAACATATCTTCAAAGCTATAAGCGCAAAGAAAAAAAAGCAACACACCACTCCCGGGAGGGCTCGAACCTCCAACCTTTTGGTTAACAGCCGATCGCGCTAGCCAATTGCGCCACGGAGACAGTCGTGCTCCACTCCCACCACCATCGAAACATATATTCAAAGCAATCAGCGCAAAGAAAAAAGCAACACACCACTCCCGGGAGAGCTCGAACCTCCAACCTTTCGGTTAATACCCCATCGCGCTAGCCAATTACGCCACGGAGACAGTCGTGCTCGACTCTCACCACCATCAGAACATATCTTCAAAGCTATAAGCGCAAAGAAAAAAAAGCAACACACCACTCCCTTGAGGGCTCGAACCTCCAACCTTTTGGTTAACAGCCGATCGCGCTAGCCAAATGCGCCACGGAGACAGTCGTGCTCCACTCCCACCACCATCAGAACATATATTCAAAGCTATCAGCGCATAGAAAAAAGCAACACACCACTCCCGGGACAGCTTGAACCTCCAACCTTTCGGTTAACAGCCGATCGCGCTAGCCAATTGCGCCACGGAGACAGTCCTGCTCCACTCTCACCACCGTCAGAACATTTCTTCAGAGCTATCAGCCCAAAGAAAAAAAAGCGCCGCACCACCATCGGGTGGGCTCCAACCTCCAACGTTTCGGTTAACAGCCAATCGCGCTAGCCAATAGCGCCACGGAGACAGTCGTGCTCCACTCTCACCACCGTCAGAACATTTCTTCAGAGCTGTCAGCCCAAAGAAAAAAAAGCGCCGCACCACCACTGGGTGGGCTCGAACCTCCAACCTTCCGGTTAACAGCCGATCGCGCTAGCCAATTGCGCCATGGACACAGTCCTGCTACACTCTCACCACCATCGGAACATATCTTCAAATCTATCAGCCCAAAGAAAAAAAAGCAACACACCATTCCTGGGAGGGCTCGAACCTCCAACCTTTCAGTTAACAGCCCATCGCGCTAGCCAATTGTGCCACGGAGACAGTCGTGCTCCACTCTCACCACCATCACAAATATCTTCAAAGCTATCAGCCCAAAGAAAAAAAAGCACCGCACCACCACCGCGTGGGCTCGAACCTCCAACCTTTTCGGTTACCAGCCGATTGTGCCACAGAGACAGTCCTGCTCCACTCTCACCACCATCAGAACATATCTTCAAAGCTATCAGCCCAAAGAAAAAAAGCAACACACCATTCCCGGGAGGGCTCGAACCTCCAACCTTTCAGTTAACAGCCGATCGCGCTAGCCAATTGCCCCACGGAGACAGTCATGCTCCACTCTCACCACCATCACAAATATCTTCAAAGCTATCAGCCCAAAGAAAAAAAAGCACCGCACCACCACCGCGTGGGCTCGAACCTCCAACCTTTCGGTTACCAGCCGATTGTGCCCCAGAGACAGTCCTGTTCCACTCTCACCACCATCAGAACATATCTTCAAAGCTATCAGCCCAAAGAAAAAAAGCAACACACCATTCCCGGGAGGGCTCGAACCTCCAACCTTTCAGTTAACAGCCGATCGCGCTAGCCAATTGCTCCACGGAGACAGTCATGCTCCACTCTCACCACTGTCAGAACATTTCTTCAGAGCTGTCAGCCCAAAGGAAAAAAAGGGCCGCACCACCACCGGGTGGGCTCGAGCGTCCAACATTTCGGTTAATAGCCCAACGCGCTAGCCATACACGCCACGGAGACAGTCGTGCTCCACTCTCACCACCATCAGAACATATCTTCAAAGCTATCAGCGCAAAGAAAAAATCAACACAACACTCCCGGGAGGGCTCGAACCTCCAACCTTTCGGTTAACAGCCGATCGCGCTAGCCAATTGCGCCAAGGAGACAGTCATGCTCCACTCTCACCACCATCAGAACATTTCTCCAGAGCTATCAGCCCAAAGAAAAAAAGCGCCGCAGCACCACCGGGTGGGCTCGAACCTCCAATCTTTGGTTAACAGCCGATCGCGCTAGCAAATTGCGCCACGGAGAGAGTCGTGCTCCTTTCTCACCACCAACAGAACATATCTCCAAAGCTATCAGCGCAAAGAAAAAAGCAACACACCACTCCCGGGAGGGCTTGAACCTCGAACCTTTCGGTTAACCGCCGATCGCGCTAGCCAATTGCGCCGCGGAGACAGTCATGCTCCACTCTCACCACCATCAGAACAAAAGCTATAAGCGCAAAGAAAAAGCAACACACCACTCCCGAGAGGGCTTGAACCTCCAACTTTTCTGTTAACAGCCGATCGCGCTAGCCAATTGCGCCACGGAGACAGTCCTGCTCCACTCTCACCACCATCAGAACATATCTTCAAAGCTATCAGACGAAAGAAAAAAGCAACACACCACTCCCGGGAGGGCTCGAACGTCCAACCTTTAGGTTAACAGCCGATCGCGCTAGCCAATTGCGCCAAGGAGACAGTCGTGCTCCACTCTCACCACCGTCAGAACAATTCTCCAGAGCTATCAGCCCAAAGGAAAAAAAGCGCCGCACCACCACCGGGTGGGCTCGAACCTCCAACCTTTTGGCTAACACCCGATCGCGCTAGCCGATTGCGCAACGGAGAGAGTCGTGCTACACTCTCACCACCACCAGAACATTTCTTCAGAGCTATCAGCGCAAAGAAAAAAGCAACACACCACTCCCAGGAGGGCTTGAACCTCGAACCTTTCGGTTAATAGCCGATCTCGCTAGCCAATTGCGCCACAGAGAAAGTCCTGCTCCACTCTCACCACCATCAGAACATATCTTCAAAGCTATCAGCCCAAAGAAAAAAAAGCGCCGCACCACCACCGAGTGGGCTCGAACCTCCAACCTTTCGGTTATCTGCCGAACGTGCTAGCCGATTGCGCCAAGGAGACAGTCGTGCTCCACTCTCACCACCGTCAGAACATTTCTTCAGAGCTATCAGCCAAAAAAAAGCGCCGCACCACCATCGGGTGGGCTCGAACCTCCAACCTTTCGGTTAACAGCCAATCGCGCTAGCTAATTGTGCCACGGAGACAGTCGTGCTCCACTCTCACCACCGTCAGAACATTTCTTCAGAGCTAACAGCCCAAAGAAAAAAAAGCGCCGCACCACCACCAGGTGGGCTCGAACCTCCAACCTTTCGGTTAACAGCCGATCGCGCTAGCCAATTGCGCCATGGAGACAGTCCTGCTCCACTCTCACCACCATCAGAACATATCTTTAAAGCTATCAGCCCAAAGAAAAACAAGCAACACACCATTACTGGGTGGGCTCGAACCTCCAACCTTTCAGTTAACAGCCCATCGCGCTAGCCAATTGCGCCACGGAGAGAGTCGTGCTCCAATCACACCACCATCACAACATGTCTTCAGAGCTATCAGCCCAAAGAAAAAAAAGCACCGCACCACCACCACGTGGGCTCGAACCTCCAACATTTCGGTTACCAGCCGATCGCGCTAGCCAATTGCGCCACGGAGACAGTCGTGCTCCACTCTCACCACCGTCAGAACATTTCTTCAGAGCTATCAGCCCAAAGGAAAAAAGCACCGCACCACCACCGGGTGGGCTCGAGCGTCCAACCTTTCGGTTAATAGCCCATCGCGCTAGCCAATTACGCCACGGAGACAGTCGTGCTCCACTCTCACCACCGTCAGAACATTTCTTCAGAGCTATCAGCCCAAAGAAAAAAAAGCGCCGCACCACCAACGGGTGGGCTCGAACCTCCAACCTTTCGGTTAATACCCCATCGCGCTAGCCAATTACGCCACGGAGACAGTCGTGCTCCACTCTCACCACCATCAGAACATATCTTCAAAGCTATAAGCGCAAAGAAAAAAAAGCAACACACCACTCCCGGTAGGGCTCGAACCTCCAAACTTTTGGTTAACAGCCGATCGCGCTAGCCAATTGCGCCACGGAGACAGTCCTGCTCCACTCTCACCATCGTCAGAACATTTCTTCAGAGCTATCAGCCCAAAGAAAAAAAAGCGCCACACCACCATCGGGTGGGCTCGAACCTCCAATGTTTCGGTTAACAGCCAATTGCGCTAGCCAATAGCGCCACGGAGACAGTCGTGCTCCACTCTCACCACCGTCAAAACAATTCTTCAGAGCTATCAGCCCAAAGAAAAAAAAAGCGCCGCACCACCACCGGGTGATTCGAACCTCAACCTTCCGGTTAACAGCCGATCGCGCTAGCCAATTGCACCATGGAGACAGTCCTGCTACACTCTCACCACCATCAGAACATATCTTCAAATCTATCAGCCCAAACAAAAAAAAGCAACACACCACTCCTGGGAGGGCTCGAAACTCCAACCTTTCATTTAACAGCCCATCGCGCTAGCCAATGGTGCCACGGAGACAGTCGTGCTCCACTCTCACCACCATCACAAATATCTTCAAAGCTATCAGCCCAAAGAAAAAAAGCACCGCACCACCACCGCGTGGGCTCGAACCTCCAACCTTTCGGTTACCAGCCGATCGCGCTAACCGATTGCGCCACAGAGACAGTCCTGCTCCACTCTCACCACCATCAGAACATATCTTCAAAGCTATCAGCCCAAAGAAAAAAAAGCAACACACCACTCCCGGGAGGGCTCGAACCTCCAACCTTTCAGTTAACAGCCGATCACGCTAGCCAATTGCGCCACGGAGACAGTCATGCTCCACTCTCACCACTGTCAGAACTTTTCTTCTGAGCTATCAGCCCAAAGGAAAAAAAGCGCCGCACCACCACCGGGTGGGCTCGAGCGTCCAACACTTCGGTTAATAGCCCATCGCGCTAGCCAATCACGCAACGGAGACAGTTTTGCTCCACTCTCACCACCATCAGCACATATCTTCAAAGCTATCAGCGCAAAGAAAAAAGCAACACACCACTCCCGGGAGGGCTCGAACCTCCAACCTTTCGGTTAACAGCCGATCGCGCTAGCCAATTGCGCCAAGGAGACAGTCATTTTCCACTCTCACCACCGTCAGAACATTTCTCCAGAGCTATCAGCCCAAAGAAAAAAAGCGCCGCACCACCATTGGGTGGGCTCGAACCTCCAACCTTTCGGTTAACAGCCGATCGCGCTAGCCAATAGCGCCATGGAGACAGTCCTGCTCCACTCTCACCACCATCAGAACATATCTTCAAAGCTATCAGCCCAAAGAAAAAAAAGCAACACACCAATCCTGGGTGGGCTCGAACCTCCAACCTTTCAGTTAACAGCCCATCGCGCTAGCAAATTGCGCCACGGAGAGAGTCGTGCTCCAATCACACCACCATCACAACATATCTTCAAAGCTATCAGCCCAAAGAAAAAAAAAGCACCGCACCGCCACCGCGTGGGCTCGAACCTCCAACATCTCGGTTACTAGCCGATCGCGCTAGCCAATTGCGCCACGGAGACAGTCCTGCTCCACTCTCACCACCATCACAACATATCTTCAAAGCTATCAGCCCAAAGAAAAAAAGCACCACACCACCACCGCATGGGCTCGAACCTCCAACCTTTCAATTACCAGCCGATCGCGCTAGCCGATTGCGCCACGGAGACAGTCCTGCTCCACTCTCACCACCATCAGAACATATCTTCAAAGCTATCAGCCCAAAGAAAAAAAAGCAACACACCACTCCCGGGAGGGCTCGAACCTCCAACCTTTCAGTTAACAGCCGATTGTGCTAGCCAATGGCGCCACGGAGACAGTCATGCTCCAGTCTCACCACCGTCAGAACATTTTTCAGAGCTATCAGCCCAAAGGAAAAAAAGCACCGTACCACCACCGGGTGGGCTCGAGCGTCCAACCTTTCGGTTAATAGCCCATCGCGCTAGCCAATTACGCCACAGAGACAGTCGTGCTCCACTCTCACCACCATCAGAACATATCTTCAAAGCTATCAGCGCAAAGAAAAAAGCAACACACCACTCCCGGGAGGGCTCGAACCTCCAACCTTTCGGTTAACAGCCGATCGCGCTAGCCAATTGCGCCAAGGAGACAGTCATACTCCACTCTCACCACCATCAGAACATATCTTCAAAGCTATAAGCGCAAAGAAAAAAAAGCAACACACCACTCCCGGGAGGGCTCGAACCTCCAAACTTTTGGTTAACAGCCGATCGCGCTAGCCAATTGCGCCACGGAGACAGTCGTGCTCCACTCCCACCACCATCAGAACATATCTTCAAAGCTATCAGCGCAAAGAAAAAAGCAACACACCACTCCCGGGAGAGCTCGAACCTCCAACCTTTCGGTTAACAGCCGACCGCGCTAGCCAATTGCGCCACGGAGACAGTCGTGCTCCACTCTCACCATCGTCAGAACATTTCTTCAGAGCTATCAGCCCAAAGAAAAAAAAGCGCCGCACCACCACCGGGTGGGCTCGAACCTCCAACCTTCCGGTTAACAGCCGATCGCGCTAGCCAATTGCACCATGGAGACAGTCCTGCTACACTCTCACCACCATCAGAACATATCTTCAAATCTATCAGCCCAAACAAAAAAAAGCAACACACCACTCCTGGGAGGGCTCGAAACTCCAACCTTTCATTTAACAGCCCATCGCGCTAGCCAATGGTGCCACGGAGACAGTCGTGCTCCACTCTCACCACCATCACAAATATCTTCAAAGCTATCAGCCCAAAGAAAAAAAGCACCGCACCACCACCGCGTGGGCTCGAACCTCCAACCTTTCGGTTACCAGACGATCGCGCTAACCGATTGCGCCACAGAGACAGTCCTGCTCCACTCTCACCACCATCAGAACATATCTTCAAAGCTATCAGCCCAAAGAAAAAAAAGCAACACACCACTCCCGGGAGGGCTCGAACCTCCAACCTTTCAGTTAACAGCCGATCACGCTAGCCAATTGCGCCACGGAGACAGTCATGCTCCACTCTCACCACTGTCAGAACATTTCTTCAGAGCTATCAGCCCAAAGGAAAAAAAGCGCCGCACCACCACCGGGTGGGCTCGAGCGTCCAACACTTCGGTTAATAGCCCATCGCGCTAACCGATTGCGCCACGGAGACAGTCCTGCTCCACTCTCACCACCATCAGAACATATCTTCAAAGCTATCAGACGAAAGAAAAAAGCAACACACCACTCCCGGGAGGGCTCGAACCTCCAACCTTTAGGTTAACAGCCGATCGCGCTAGCCAATTGCGTAAAGGAGACAGTCGTGCTCCACTCTCACCACCGTCAGAACAATTCTCCAGAGCTATCAGCCCAAAGGAAAAAAAGCGCCGCACCACCACCGGGTGGGCTCGAACCTCCAACCTTTTGGCTAACAACCGATCGCGCTAGCCGATTGCGCAACGGAGAGAGTCGTGCTACACTCTCACCACCAACAGAACATTTCTTCAGAGCTATCAGCGCAAAGAAAAAAGCAACACACCACTCCCGGGAGGGCTTGAACCTCGAACCTTTCGGTTGACAGCCGATCTCGCTAGCCAATTGCGCCACGGAGAAAGTCCTGCTCCACTCTCACCACCATCAGAACATAGCTTCAAAGCTATCAGCCCAAAGAAAAAAAAGCGCCGCACCACCACCGAGTGGGCTCGAACCTCCAACCTTTCGGTTATCTGCCGAACGTGCTAGCCGATTGCGCCAAGGAGACAGTCGTGCTCCACTCTCACCACCGTCAGAACATTTCTTCAGAGCTATCAGCCAAAAAAAAGCGCCGCACCACCATCGGGTGGGCTCGAACCTCCAACCTTTCGGTTAACAGCCAATCGCGCTAGCTAATTGTGCCACGGAGACAGTCGTGCTCCACTCTCACCACCGTCAGAACATTTCTTCAGAGCTAACAGCCCAAAGAAAAAAAAGCGCCGCACCCCCACCAGGTGGGCTCGAACCTCCAACCTTTCGGTTAACAGCCGATCGCGCTAGCCATTTGCGCCATGGAGACAGTCCTGCTCCACTCTCACCACCATCAGAACATATCTTTAAAGCTATCAGCCCAAAGAAAAAAAAGCAACACACCATTACTGGGTGGGCTCGAACCTCCAACCTTTCAGTTAACAGCCCATCGCGCATGCCGATTGCGCCACGGAGAGAGTCGTGCTCCAATCACACCACCATCACAACATGTCTTCAGAGCTATCAGCCCAAAGAAAAAAAAGCACCGCACCACCACCACGTGGGCTCGAACCTCCAACCTTTCGGTTACCAGCCGATCGCGCTAGCCAATTGCGCCACGGAGACAGTCGTGCTCCACTCTCACCACCGTCAGAACATTTCTTCAGAGCTATCAGCCCAAAGAAAAAAAGCACCGCACCACCACCGGGTGGGCTCGAGCGTCCAACCTTTCGGTTAATAGCCCATCGCGCTAGCCAATTACGCCAGGGAGACAGTCGTGCTCTACTCTCACCACCGTCAGAACATTTCTTCAGAGCTATCAGCCCAAAGAAAAAATAGCGCCGCACCACCACCGGGTGGGCTCGAACCTCCAACCTTTCGGTTAATACCCCATCGCGCTAGCCAATTACGCCACGGAGACAGTCGTGCTCCACTCCCACCACCATCAGAACATATATTCAAAGCTATCAGCGCAAAGAAAAAAGCAACACACCAATCCCGGGACAGCTCGAACCTCCACCCTTTCGGTTAACAGCCGATCGCGCTAGCCAATTGCGCCACGGAGACAGTCCTGCTCCACTCTCACCACCGTCAGAACATTTCTTCAGAGCTATCAGCCCAAAGAAAAAAAAGCGCCGCACCACCATCGGGTGGGCTCGAACCTGCAACGTTTCGGTTAACAGCAAATCGCGCTAGCCAATAGCGCCACGGAGACAGTCGTGCTCCACTCTCACCACCGTCAGAACATTTCTTCAGAGCTATCAGCCCAAAGAAAAAAAAGCGCCGCACCACCACTGGGTGGGCTCGAAGCTCCAACCTTCCGGTTAACAGCCGATCGCGCTAGCCAATTGCGCCATGGACACAGTCCTGCTACACTCTCACCACCATCGGAACATATCTTCAAATCTATCAGCCCAAAGAAAAAAAAGCAACACACCACTCCTGGGAGGGCTCGAACCTCCAACCTTTCAGTTAACAGCCCATCGCGCTAGCCAATTGTGCCACGGAGACAGTCGTGCTCCACTCTCACCACCATCACAAATATCTTCAAAGCTATCAGCCCAAAGAAAAAAAAGCAACGCACCACCACCGCGTGGGCTCGAACCTCCAACCTTTCGGTTACCAGCCGATTGTGCCACAGAGACAGTCCTTCTCCACTCTCACCACCATCAGAACATATCTTCAAAGCTATCAGCCCAAAGAAAAAAAGCAACACACCATTCCCGGGAGGGCTCGAACCTCCAACCTTTCAGTTAACAGCCGATCGCGCTAGCCAATTGCCCCACGGAGACAGTCATGCTCCACTCTCACCACCATCACAAATATCTTCAAAGCTATCAGCCCAAAGAAAAAAAAGCACCGCACCACCACCGCGTCCGCTCGAACCTCCAACCTTTCGGTTAGCAGCCGATTATGCCACAGAGACAGTCCTGCTCCACTCTCACCACCATCAGAACATATCTTCAAAGCTATAAGCCCAAAGAAAAAAAGCAACACACCATTCCCGGGAGGGCTCGAACCTCCAACCTTTCAGTTAACAGCCGATCGCGCTAGCCAATTGCCCCACGGAGACAGTCATGCTCCACTCTCACCACCGTCAGAACATTTCTTCAGAGCTGTCAGCCCAAAGGAAAAAAAGGGCCGCACCACCACCGGGTGGGCTCGAGCGTCCAACATTTCGGTTAATAGCCCAACGCGCTAGCCAATCACGCCACGGAGACAGTCATGCTCCACTCTCACCACCATCAGAACATATCTTCAAAGCTATCAGTGCAAAGAAAAAATCAACACAACACTCCCGGGAGGGCTCGAACCTCCAACCTTTCGGTTAACAGCCGATCGCGCTAGCCAATTGCGCCAAGGAGACAGTCATGCTCCACTCTCACCACCATCAGAACATTGCTCCAGAGCTATCAGCCCAAAGAAAAAAAGCGCCGCACCACCATCGGGTGGGCTCGAACCTCCAATCTTTGGTTAACAGCCGAACGCGCTAGCAAATTGCGCCACGGAGAGAGTCGTGCTCCTTTCTCACCACCAACAGAACATATCTCCAAAGCTATCAGCGCAAAGAAAAAAGCAACACACCACTCCCGGGAGGGCTTGAACCTCGAACCTTTCGGTTAACCGCCGATCGCGCTAGCCAATTGCGCCGCGGAGACAGTCATGCTCCACTCTCACCACCATCAGAACAGAAGCTATAAGCGCAAAGAAAAAAGCAACACACCACTCCCGAGAGGGCTTGAACCTCCAACTTTTCTGTTAACAGCCGATCGCGCTAGCCAATTGCGCCACGGAGACAGTCCTGCTCCACTCTCACCACCATCAGAACATATCTTCAAAGCTATCAGACGAAAGAAAAAAGCAACACACCACTCCCGGGAGGGCTCGAACCTCCAACCTTTAGGTTAACAGCCGATCGCGCTAGCCAATTGCGCCAAGGAGACAGTCGTGCTCCACTCTCACCACCGTCAGAACAATTCTCCAGAGCTATCAGCCCAAAGGAAAAAAAGCGCCGCACCACCACCGGGTGGGCTCGAACCTCCAACCTTTTGGCTAACACCCGATCGCGCTAGCCGATTGCGCAACGGAGAGAGTCGTGCTACACTCTCACCACCAACAGAACATTTCTTCAGAGCTATCAGCGCAAAGAAAAAAGCAACACACCACTCCCGGGAGGGCTTGAACCTCGAACCTTTCGGTTAACAGCCGATCTCGCTAGCCAATTGCGCCACGGAGAAAGTCCTGCTCCACTCTCACCACCATCAGAACATATCTTCAGAGCTATCAGCGCAAAAAAAAAGCGCCGCACCACCACCGAGTGGGCTCGAACCTCCAACCTTTCGGTTATCTGCCGAACGTGCTAGCCGATTGCGCCAAGGAGACAGTCGTGCTCCACTCTCACCACCGTCAGTACATTTCTTCAGAGCTATCAGCCAAAAAAAAGCGCCGCACCACCATCGGGTGGGCTCGAACCTCCAACCTTTCGGTTAACAGCCAATCGCGCTTGCTAATTGTGCCACGGAGACAGTCGTGCTCCACTCTTACCACCGTCAGAACATTTCTTCAGAGCTAACAGCCCAAAGAAAAAAAAGCGCCGCACCCCCACCAGGTGGGCTCGAACCTCCAACCTTTCGGTTAACAGCCGATCGCGCTAGCCAATTGCGCCATGGAGACAGTCCTGCTCCACTCTCACCACCATCAGAACATATCTTTAAAGCTATCAGCCCAAAGAAAAAAAAGCAACACACCATTACTGGGTGGGCTCGAACCTCCAACCTTTCAGTTAACAGCCCATCGCGCTAGCCAATTGCGCCACGGAGAGAGTCGTGCTCCAATCACACCACCATCACAACATGTCTTCAGAGCTATCAGCCCAAAGAAAAAAAAGCACCGCACCACCACCACGTGGGCTCGATCCTCCAACCTTTCGGTTACCAGCCGATCGCGCTAGCCAATTGCGCCACGGAGACAGTCGTGCTCCACTCTCACCACCGTCAGAACATTTCTTCAGAGCTATCAGCCCAACGGAAAAAAGCACCGCACCACCACCGGGTGGGCTCGAGCGTCCAACCTTTCGGTTAATAGCCCATCGCGCTAGCCAATTACGCCACGGAGACAGTCGTGCTCCACTCTCACCACCGTCAGAACATTTCTTCAGAGCTTTCAGCCCAAAGAAAAAAAAGCGCCGCACCACCACCGGGTGGGCTCGAACCTCCAACCTTTCGGTTAATACCCCATCGCGCTAGCCAATTACGCCACGGAGACAGTCGTGCTCCACTCTCACCACCATCAGAACATATCTTCAAAGCTATAAGCGCAAAGAAAAAAAAGCAACACACCACTCCCGGGAGGGCTCGAACCTCCAACCTTTTGGTTAACAGCCGATCGCGCTAGCCAATTGCGCCACGGAGACAGTCGTGCTCCACTCCCACCACCATCAGAACATATATTCAAAGCTATCAGCGCAAAGAAAAATGCACCACACCACTCCCGGGACAGCTCGAACCTCCAACCTTTCGGTTAACAGCCGATCGCGCTAGCCAATTGCGCCACGGAGACAGTCCTGCTCCACTCTCACCACCATCAGAACATATCTTCAAAGCTATAAGCGCAAAGAAAAAAAGCAACACACCACTCTCGGGAGGGCTCGAACCTCCAAACTTTTGGTTAACAGCCGATCGCGCTAGCCAATTGCGCCACGGAGACAGTCCTGCTCCACTCTCACCATCGTCAGAACATTTCTTCAGAGCTATCAGCCCAAAGAAAAAAAAGCGCCGCACCACCATCGGGTGGGCTCGAACCTCCTATGTTTCGGTTAACAGCCAATCCCGCTAGCCAATAGCGCCACGGAGACAGTCGTGCTCCACTCTCACCACCGTCAGAACAATTCTTCAGAGCTATCAGCCCAAAGAAAAAAAAAGCGCCGCACCACCACCGGGTGGGCTCGAACCTCCAACCTTCCGGTTAACAGCCGATCGCGCTAGCCAATTGCACCATGGAGACAGTCCTGCTACACTCTCACCACCATCAGAACATATCTTCAAATCTATCAGCCCAAACAAAAAAAAAGCAACACACCGTTCCTGGGAGGGCTCCAAACTCCAACCTTTCATTTAACAGCCCATCGCGCTAGCCAATGGTGCCACGGAGACAGTCGTGCTCCACTCTCACCACCATCACAAATATCTTCAAAGCTATCAGCCCAAAGAAAAAAACCACCGCACCACCACCGCGTGGGCTCGAACCTCCAACCTTTCGGTTACCAGCCGATCGCGCTAACCGATTGCGCCACAGAGACAGTCCTGCTCCACTCTCACCACCATCAGAACATATCTTCAAAGCTATCAGCCCAAAGAAAAAAAAGCAACACACCACTCCCGGGAGGGCTCGAACCTCCAACCTTTCAGTTAACAGCCGATCACGCTAGCCAATTGCGCCACGGAGACAGTCATGCTCCACTCTCACCACTGTCAGAACATTTCTTCAGAGCTATCAGCCCAAAGGAAAAAAAGCGCCGCACCACCACCGGGTGGGCTCGAGCGTCCAACACTTCGGTTAATAGCCCATCGCGCTAGCCAATCACGCAACGGAGACAGTTTTGCTCCACTCTCACCACCATCAGCACATATCTTCAAAGCTATCAGCGCAAAGAAAAAAGCAACACACCACTCCCGGGAGGGCTCGAACCTCCAACCTTTCGGTTAATAGCCGATCGCGCTAGCCAATTGCGCCAAGGAGACAGTCATTTTCCACTCTCACCACCGTCAGAACATTTCTCCAGAGCTATCAGCCCAAAGAAAAAAAGCGCCGCACCACCATTGGGTGGGCTCGAACCTCCAACCTTTCGGTTAACAGCCGATCGCGCTAGCCAATTGCGCCATGGAGACAGTCCTGCTCCACTCTCACCACCATCAGAACATATCTTCAAAGCTATCAGCCCAAAGAAAAAAAGCAACACACCATTCCTGGGTGGGCTCGAACCTCCAACCTTTCAGTTAACAGCCCATCGCGCTAGCAAATTGCGCCACGGAGAGAGTCGTGCTCCAATCACACCACCATCACAACATATCTTCAAAGCTATCAGCCCAAAGAAAAAAAAAGCACCGCACCGCCACCGCGTGGGCTCGAACCTCCAACATCTCGGTTACCAGCCGATCGCGCTAGCCAATTGCGCCACGGAGACAGTCCTGCTCCACTCTCACCACCATCACAACATATCTTCAAAGCTATCAGCCCAAAGAAAAAAAGCACCACACCACCACCGCATGGGCTCGAACCTCCAACCTTTCAATTACCAGCCGATCGCGCTAGCCGATTGCGCCACGGAGACAGTCCTGCTCCACTCTCACCACCATCAGCACATATCTTCAAAGCTATCAGCGCAAAGAAAAAAGCAACACACCACTCCCGGGAGGGCTCGAACCTCCAACCTTTCGGTTAACAGCCGATCGCGCTAGCCAATTGCGCCAAGGAGACAGTCATACTCCACTCTCACCACCATCAGAACATTTCTCCAGAGCTATCAGCCCAAAGAAAAAAAGCGCCGCACCACCATCGGGTGGGTTCGAACCTCCAATCTTTGGTTAACAGCCGATCGGGCTAGCCAATGGTGCCACGGAGACAGTCGTGCTCCACTCTCACCACCATCACAAATATCTTCAAAGCTATCAGCCCAAAGAAAAAAAAGCACCGCACCACCACCGCGTGGGCTCGAACCTCCAACCTTTCGGTTACCAGCCGATCGCGCTAACCGATTGCGCCACACAGACAGTCCTGCTCCACTCTCACCACCATCAGCACATATCTTCAAAGCTATCAGCGCAAAGAAAAAAGCAACACACCACTCCCGGGAGGGCTCGAACCTCCAACCTTTCGGTTAACAGCCGATCGCGCTAGCCAATTGCGCCAAGGAGACAGTCATACTCCACTCTCACCACCATCAGAACATTTCTCCAGAGCTATCAGCCCAAAGAAAAAAAGCGCCGCACCACCATCGGGTGGGTTCGAACCTCCAATCTTTGGTTAACAGCCGATCGGGCTAGCAAATTTCGCCACGGAGAGAGTCGTGCTCCTTTCTCACCACCAACAGAACATATCTCCAAAGCTATCAGCGCAAAGAAAAAAGCAACACACCACTCCCGGGAGGGCTTGAACCTCGAACCTTTCGGTTAACCGCCGATCGCGCTAGCCAATTGCGCCGCGGAGACAGTCATGCTCCACTCTCTCCACCATCAGAACAAAAGCTATAAGCGCAAAGAAAAAAGCAACACACCACTCCCGAGAGGGCTTGAACCTCCAACTTTTCTGTTAACAGCCGATCGCGCTAGCCAATTGCGCCACGGAGACAGTCCTGCTCCACTCTCACCACCATCAGAACATATCTTCAAAGCTATCAGACGAAAGAAAAAAGCAACACACCACTCCCGGGAGGGCTCGAACCTCCAACCTTTAGGTTAACAGCCGATCGCGCTAGCCAATTGCGCCAAGGAGACAGTCGTGCTCCACTCTCACCACCGTCAGAACAATTCTCCAGAGCTATCAGCCCTAAGGAAAAAAAGCGCCGCACCATCACCGGGTGGGCTCGAACCTCCAACCTTTTGGCTAACACCCGATCGCGCTAGCCGATTGCGCAACGGAGAGAGTCGTGCTACACTCTCACCACCAACAGAACATTTCTTCAGAGCTATCAGCGCAAAGAAAAAAGCAACACACCACTCCCCGGAGGGCTTGAACCTCGAACCTTTCGGTTAACAGCCGATCTCGCTAGCCAATTGCGCCACGGAGAAAGTCCTGCTCCACTCTCACCACCATCAGAACATAGCTTCAAAGCTATCAGCGCAAAGAAAAAAAAGCAACACACCACTCCCGGGAGGGCTCGAACCTCCAACCTTTTGGTTAACAGCAGATCGCGCTAGCCAATTGCGCCACGGAGACAGTCGTGCTCCACTCCCACCACCGTCAGAACATATATTCAAAGCTATCAGCGCAAAGAAAAAAGCAACACACCACTCCCGGGAGGGCTCGAACCTCCAAACTTTCGGTTAACAGCCGATCGCGCTAGCCAATTGCGCCACGGAGACAGTCCTGCTCCACTCTCACCACCGTCAGAACATTTCTTCAGAGCTATCAGCCCAAAGAAAAAAAAGCGTCGCACCACCATCGGGTGGGCTCGAACCTGCAACGTTTCGGTTAACAGCCAATCGCGCTAGCCAATAGCGCCACGGAGACAGTCGTGCTCCACTCTCACCACCGTCAGAACATTTCTTCAGAGCTATCAGCCCAAAGAAAAAAAAGCGCCGCACCACCACTGGGTGGGCTCGAACCTCCAACCTTCCGGTTAACAGCCGATCGCGCTAGCCAATTGCGCCATGGACACAGTCCTGCTACACTCTCACCACCAACGGAACATATCTTCAAATCTATCAGCCCAAAGAAAAAAAAGCAACACACCACTCCTGGGAGGGCTCGAACCTCCAACCTTTCAGTTAACAGCCCATCGCGCTAGCCAATTGTGCCACGTAGACAGTCGTGCTCCACTCTCACCACCATCACAAATATCTTCAAAGCTATCAGCCCAAAGAAAAAAAAGCACCGCACCACCACCGCGTGGGCTCGAACCTCCAACCTTTCGGTTACCAGCCGATTGTGCCACAGAGACAGTCCTTCTCCACTCTCACCACCATCAGAACATATCTTCAAAGCTATCAGCCCAAAGAAAAAAAGCAACACACCATTCCCGGGAGGGCTCGAACCTCCAACCTTTCAGTTAACAGCCGATCGCGCTAGCCAATTGCCCCACGGAGACAGTCATGCTCCACTCTCACCACCATCACAAATATCTTCAAAGCTATCAGCCCAAAGAAAAAAAAGCACCGCACCACCACCGCATGGGCTCGAACCTCCAACCTTTCGGTTACCAGCCGATTGTGCCACAGAGACAGTCCTGCTCCACTCTCACCACCATCAGAACATATCTTCAAAGCTATCAGCCCAAAGAAAAAAAGCAACACACCATTCCCGGGAGGGCTCGAACCTCCAACCTTTCAGTTAACAGCCGATCGCGCTAGCCAATTGCCACACGGAGACAGTCATGCTCCACTCTCACCACCGTCAGAACATTTCTTCAGAGCTGTCAGCCCAAAGGAAAAAAAGGGCCGCACCACCACCGGGTGGGCTCGAGCGTCCAACATTTCGGTTAATAGCCCAACGCGCTAGCCAATGACGCCACGGAGACAGTCGTGCTCCACTCTCACCACCATCAGAACATATCTTCAAAGCTATCAGCGCAAAGAAAAAATCAACACAACACTCCCGGGAGGGCTCGAACCTCCAACCTTTCGGTTAACAGCCGATCGCGCTAGCCAATAGCGCCAAGGAGACAGTCATGCTCCACTCTCACCACCATCAGAACATTTCTCCAGAGCTATCAGCCCAAAAAAAAAAAGCGCCGCACCACCATCGGGTGGGTTCGAACCTCCAATCTTTGGTTAACAGCCGATCGGGCTAGCAAATTTCGCCACGGAGAGAGTCGTGCTCCTTTCTCACCACCAACAGAACATATCTCCAAAGCTATCAGCGCAAAGAAAAAAGCAACACACCACTCCCGGGAGGGCTTGAACCTCGAACCTTTCTGTTAACAGCCGATCGCGCTAGCCAATTGCGCCACGGAGACAGTCCTGCTCCACTCTCACCACCATCAGAACATATCTTCAAAGCTATCAGACGAAAGAAAAAAGCAACACACCACTCCCGGGAGGGCTCGAACCTCCAACCTTTAGGTTAACAGCCGATCGCGCTAGCCAATTGCGCCAAGGAGACAGTCGTGCTCCACTCTCACCACCGTCAGAACAATTCTCCAGAGCTATCAGCCCAAAGGAAAAAAAGCGCCGCACCACCACCGGGTGGGCTCGAACCTCCAACCTTTTGGCTAACACCCGATCGCGCTAGCCGATTGCGCAATGGAGAGAGTCGTGCTACACTCTCACCACCAACAGAACATTTCTTCAGAGCTATCAGCGCAAAGAAAAATGCAACACACCACTCCCCGGAGGGCTTGAACCTCGAACCTTTCGGTTAACAGCCGATCTCGCTAGCCAATTGCGCCACGGAGAAAGTCCTGCTCCACTCTCACCACCATCAGAACATAGCTTCAAAGCTATCAGCCCAAAGAAAAAAAAGCGCCGCACCACCACCGAGTGGGCTCGAACCTCCAACCTTTCGGTTATCTGCCGAACGTGCTAGCCGATTGCGCCAAGGAGACAGTCGTGCTCCACTCTCACCACCGTCAGAACATTTCTTCAGAGCTATCAGCCAAAAAAAAGCGCCGCACCACCATCGGGTGGGCTCGAACCTCCAACCTTTCGGTTAACAGCCGATCGCGCTAGCCAATTGCGCCATGGAGACAGTCCTGCTCCACTCTCACCACCATCAGAACATATCTTCAAAGCTATCAGCCCAAAGAAAAAAAAGCAACACACCATTACTGGGTGGGCTCGAACCTCCAACCTTTCAGTTAACAGCCCATCGCGCTAGCCGATTGCGCCACGGAGAGAGTCGTGCTCCAATCACACCACCATCACAACATGTCTTCAGGGCTATCAGCCCAAAGAAAAAAAAGCATCGCACCACCACCACGTGGGCTCGAACCTCCAACCTTTCGGTTACCAGCCGATCGCGCTAGCCAATTGCGCCACGGAGACAGTCCTGCTCCACTCTCACCACCGTCAGAACATTTCTTCAGAGCTATCAGCCCAAAGAAAAAAAAGCGCCGCACCACCATCGGGTGGGCTCGAACCTGCAACGTTTCGGTTAACAGCCAATCGCGCTAGCCAATAGCGCCACGGAGACAGTCGTGCTCCACTCTCGCCACCGTCAGAACATTTCTTCAGAGCTATCAGCCCAAAGGAAAAAAGCACCGCACCACCACCGGGTGGGCTCGAGCGTCCAACCTTTCGGTTAATAGCCCATCGCACTAGCCAATTACGCCACGGAGACAGTCATGCTCCACTCTCACCACCGTCAGAACATTTCTTCAGAGCTATCAGCCCAAAGGAAAAAAAGCGCCGCACCACCACCGAGTGGGCTCGAACCTCCAACCTTTCGGTTAACAGCCGATCGCGCCAGCCAATTGCGCCACGGAGACAGTCGTGCTCCACCCTCCTCCCCGTCCGAACATTTCTTCAGAGCTATCAGCCCAAAGAAAAAGAAGCGCCGCACCACCACCGGGTGGGCTCGAACCTCCAACCTTTCGGTTAACAGCCCATTGCGCTAGCCAATTGCGCCACAGAGACAGTCGTGCTCCACTCCCACCACCATCAGAACATATCTTCAAAGCTATCAGCGCAAAGAAAAAAGCAACACACCACTCCCGGGAGAGGTCGAACCTCCAACCTTTCGGTTAACAGCCGATTGCGCTAGCCGATTGCGCCACGGAGACAGTCCTGCTCCACTCTCACCACCGTCAGAACAATTCTTCAGAGCTATCAGCCCAAAGGAAAAAAAGCGCCGCACCACCACTGGGTGGGCTCGAACCTCCAACCTTTTGGTTAACACCCGATCGCGCTAGCCAATTGCGCAACGGAGAGAGTCGTACTCTACTCTCACCACCAACAGAACATATCTTCAAAGCTATCAGCGCAAAGAAAAAAGCAACACACCACTCCCGGGAGGGCTGGAACCTCGAACCTTTCGGTTAACAGCCAATCGCGCTAGCCAATTCTGCCACGGAGACAGTCGTGCTCCACTCTCACCACCGTCAGAACATTTCTTCAGAGCTATCAGCCCAAAGAAAAAAAAGCGCCGCACCACCACCAGGTGGGCTCGAACCTCCAACCCTTCGGTTAACAGCCGATCGCGCTAGCCAATAGCGCCATGGAGACAGTCCTCCTCCACTCTCACCACCATCAGAACATATCTTCAAAGCTATCAGCCCAAAGAAAAAAAAGCAACACACCAATCCTGGGTGGGCTCGAACCTCCTACCTTTCAGTTAACAGCCCATCGCGCTAGCCAATTGCGCCACGGAGAGAGTCGTGCTCCAATCACACCACCATCACAACATATCTTCAAAGCTATCAGCCCAAAGAAAAAAAAAAGCACGGCACCGCCACCGCGTGGGCTCGAACCTCCAACCTCTCGGTTACCAGCCGATCGCGCTAGCCAATTGCGCCACGGAGACAGTCCTGCTCCACTCTCACCACCATCACAACATATCTTCAAAGCTATCAGCCCAAAGAAAAAAGCACCACACCACCACCGCATGGGCTCGAACCTCCAACCTTTCGGTAACCAGCCGATCGCGCTAGCCGATTGCGCCACGGAGACAGTCCTGCTCCACTCTCACCACCATCAGAACATATCTTCAAAGCTATCAGCCCAAAGAAAAAAAAGCAACACACCACTCCCGGGAGGGCTCGAACCTCCAACCTTTATGTTAACAGCCGATCGCGCTAGCCAATTGCGCCACGGAGACAGTCATGCTCCACTCTCACCACCGTCAGAACATTTCTTCAGAGCTATCAGCCCAAAGGAAAAAAAGCGCCGCACCACCACCGGGTGGGCTCGAGCGTCCGACCTTTCGGTTAATAGCCCATCGCGCTAGCCAATTACGCCACAGAGACAGTCGTGCTCCACTCTCACCACCATCAGAACATATCTTCAAAGCTATCAGCGCAAAGAAAAAAGCAACACACCACTCCCGGGAGGGCTCGAACCTCCAACCTTTCGGTTAACAGCCGATCGCGCTAGCCAATTGCGCCAAAGAGACAGTCATGCTTCACTCTCACCACCGTCAGAACATTTCTTCAGAGCTATCAGCCCAAAGAAAAAAAGCGCCGCACCACCATCGGGTGGGCTCGAACCTCCAACCTTTCGGTTAACAGCCCATCACGCTAGCCAATTGCGCCACGGAGACAGTCATGCTCCACTCTCACTACAGTCAGAACATTTCTTCAGAGCTATCAGCCCAAAGAAAAAAAAGCGCCGCACCACCACCGGGTGGGCTCAAACCACCAACCTTTCGCTTAACAGTCGATCACGCTAGCCAATTGCGCCATGGAGACAGTCGTGCTCCACTCTCGCCACCATCAGAACATATTTTCAAAGCTATCAGCGCAAATAAAAAAAAGCAACACACCACTCCCGGGAGGGCTCGAACCTCCAACCTTTCGGTTAACAGCCGATCGCGCAAGCCAATCGCGCCACGGAGACAGTCGTGCTCCACTCCCACCACCATCAGAACATATCTTCAAAGCTATTAGCGCAAAGAAAAAAGCAACACACCACTCCCGGGAGAGGTCGAACCTCCAACCTTTCGGTTAACAGCCGATCGCGCTAGCCAATTGCGCCATGGAGACAATCCTGTTCCACTCTCACCACCATCAGAACATATCTTCAAAGCTATCAGCCCAAAGAAATAAAAGCAACACACCACTCCTGGGAGGGCTCGAACCTCCAACCTTTCAGTTAACAGCCCATCGCGCTAGCCAATTGCGCCACGGAGACAGTCGTGCTCCACTCTCACCACCATCACAACATATCTTCAAAGCTATCAGCCCAAAGAAAAAAAAGCACCACGCCACCACCGCATGGGCTCGAACCTCCAACCTTTCGGTTACCAGCCGATCGCGCTAGCCGATTGCGCCACGGAGACAGTCCTGCTCCACTCTCACCACCATCAGAACATATCTTCAAAGCTATCAGCCCAAAGAAAAAAAAGCAACACACCACTCCCAGGAGGGCTCGAACCTCCAACCTTTCGGTTAACAGCCGATCGCGCTAGCCAATTGCGCCACGGAGACAGTCATGCTCCACTCTCACCACCGTCAGAACATTTCTTCAGAGCTATCAGCCCAAAGGAAAAAAAGCGCCGCACCACCACCGGGTGGGCTCGAGCGTCCAACCTTTCGGTTAATAGCTCATCGCGCTAGCCAATTACGCCACAGAGACAGTCGTGCTTCACTCTCACCACCATCAGAACATATCTTCAAAGCTATCAGCGCAAAGAAAAAAGCAACACACCACTCCCGGGAGGGCTCGAACCTCCAACCTTTCGGTTAACAGCCGATCGCGCTAGCCAATTGCGCCAAGGAGACAGTCATTCTTCACTCTCACCACCGTCAGAACATTTCTTCAGAGCTATCAGCCCAAAGAAAAAAAAGCGCCGCACCACCATCCGGTGGGCTCGAACCTCCAACCTTTCAGTTAACAGCCCATCGCGCTAGCCAATTGCGCCAAGGGGACAGTCGTGCTCCACTCTCACCACCATCACAACATATCTTCAAAGCTATCAGCGCAAAGAAAAAAGCAACACACCACTCCCGGGAGAGGTCGAACCTCCAACCTTTCGGTTAACAGCCGATCGCGCTAGCCAATTGCGCCATGGAGACAATCCTGCTCCACTCTCACCACCGTCAGAACAATTCTTCAGAGCTATCAGCCCAAAGGAAAAAAAGCGCCGAACCACCACTGGGTGGGCTCGAACCTCCAACCTTTTGGTTTACACCCGATCGCGCTAGCCAATTGCGCAACGGAGAGAGTCGTGCTCTACTCTCACCACCAACAGAACATATCTTCAAAGCTATCAGCGCAAAGAAAAAAGCAACACACCACTCCCGGGAGGGCTTGAACCTCGAACCTTTCGGTTAACAGCCGATCTCGCTAGCCAATTGCGCCACGGAGACAGTCCTGCTCCACTCTCACCATCATCAGAACATATCTTCAAAGCTATCAGCCCAAAGAAAAAAAAGCGCCGCACCACCACCGAGTGGGCTCGAACCTCCAACATTTCCGTTAACAGCCGATCGCGCCAGCCAATTGCGCCACGGAGACAGTCGTGCTCCACCCTCCTCCCCGTCCGAACATTTCTTCAGAGCTATCAGCCCAAAGAAAAAGAAGCGCCGCACCACCACCGGGTGGGCTCGAACCTCCAACTATTCGGTTAACAGCCGATCACGCTAGCCAATTGCGCCACGGAGACAGTCGTGCTCCACTTCCACCACCATCAGAACATATCTTCAAAGCTATCAGCGCAAAGAAAAAAGCAACACAACACTCCCGGGAGAGCTCGAACCTCCAACCTTTCGGTTAACAGCCGATCGCGCTAGCCAATTGCGACATGGAGACAGTCCTGCTGCACTCTCACCACCGTCAGAACATTTCTTCAGAGCTATCAGCCCAAAGAAAAAAAAGCGCCGCACCACCATCAGGTGGGCTCGAACCTCCAACCTTTCGGTTAACAGCCCATCGCGCTAGCCAATTGCGCCACGGAGAGAGTCATGCTCCACTCTCACCACCGTCAGAACATTTCTTCAGAGCTATCAGCCCAAAGAAAAAAAAAGCGCCGCACCACCACCGGGTGGGCTCGAACCTCCAACCTTCCGGTTAACAGCCGATCGCGCTAGCCAATTGCACCATGGAGACAGTCCTGCTACACTCTCACCACCATCAGAACATATCTTCAAATCTATCAGCCCAAACAAAAAAAAAGCAACACACCGTTCCTGGGAGGGCTCCAAACTCCAACCTTTCATTTAACAGCCCATCGCGCTAGCCAATGGTGCCACGGAGACAGTCGTGCTCCACTCTCACCACCATCACAAATATCTTCAAAGCTATCAGCCCAAAGAAAAAAACCACCGCACCACCACCGCGTGGGCTCGAACCTCCAACCTTTCGGTTACCAGCCGATCGCGCTAACCGATTGCGCCACAGAGACAGTCCTGCTCCACTCTCACCACCATCAGAACATATCTTCAAAGCTATCAGCCCAAAGAAAAAAAAGCAACACACCACTCCCGGGAGGGCTCGAACCTCCAACCTTTCAGTTAACAGCCGATCACGCTAGCCAATTGCGCCACGGAGACAGTCATGCTCCACTCTCACCACTGTCAGAACATTTCTTCAGAGCTATCAGCCCAAAGGAAAAAAAGCGCCGCACCACCACCGGGTGGGCTCGAGCGTCCAACACTTCGGTTAATAGCCCATCGCGCTAGCCAATCACGCAACGGAGACAGTTTTGCTCCACTCTCACCACCATCAGCACATATCTTCAAAGCTATCAGCGCAAAGAAAAAAGCAACACACCACTCCCGGGAGGGCTCGAACCTCCAACCTTTCGGTTAATAGCCGATCGCGCTAGCCAATTGCGCCAAGGAGACAGTCATTTTCCACTCTCACCACCGTCAGAACATTTCTCCAGAGCTATCAGCCCAAAGAAAAAAAGCGCCGCACCACCATTGGGTGGGCTCGAACCTCCAACCTTTCGGTTAACAGCCGATCGCGCTAGCCAATTGCGCCATGGAGACAGTCCTGCTCCACTCTCACCACCATCAGAACATATCTTCAAAGCTATCAGCCCAAAGAAAAAACGCAACACACCATTCCTGGGTGGGCTCGAACCTCCAACCTTTCAGTTAACAGCCCATCGCGCTAGCAAATTGCGCCACGGAGAGAGTCGTGCTCCAATCACACCACCATCACAACATATCTTCAAAGCTATCAGCCCAAAGAAAAAAAAAAAGCACCGCACCGCCACCGCGTGGGCTCGAACCTCCAACATCTCGGTTACCAGCCGATCGCGCTAGCCAATTGCGCCACGGAGACAGTCCTGCTCCACTCTCACCACCATCACAACATATCTTCAAAGCTATCAGCCCAAAGAAAAAAAGCACCACACCACCACCGCATGGGCTCGAACCTCCAACCTTTCAATTACCAGCCGATCGCGCTAGCCGATTGCGCCACGGAGACAGTCCTGCTCCACTCTCACCACCATCAGCACATATCTTCAAAGCTATCAGCGCAAAGAAAAAAGCAACACACCACTCCCGGGAGGGCTCGAACCTCCAACCTTTCGGTTAACAGCCGATCGCGCTAGCCAATTGCGCCAAGGAGACAGTCATACTCCACTCTCACCACCATCAGAACATTTCTCCAGAGCTATCAGCCCAAAGAAAAAAAGCGCCGCACCACCATCGGGTGGGTTCGAACCTCCAATCTTTGGTTAACAGCCGATCGGGCTAGCCAATGGTGCCACGGAGACAGTCGTGCTCCACTCTCACCACCATCACAAATATCTTCAAAGCTATCAGCCCAAAGAAAAAAAAGCACCGCACCACCACCGCGTGGGCTCGAACCTCCAACCTTTCGGTTACCAGCCGATCGCGCTAACCGATTGCGCCACACAGACAGTCCTGCTCCACTCTCACCACCATCAGCACATATCTTCAAAGCTATCAGCGCAAAGAAAAAAGCAACACACCACTCCCGGGAGGGCTCGAACCTCCAACCTTTCGGTTAACAGCCGATCGCGCTAGCCAATTGCGCCAAGGAGACAGTCATACTCCACTCTCACCACCATCAGAACATTTCTCCAGAGCTATCAGCCCAAAGAAAAAAAGCGCCGCACCACCATCGGGTGGGTTCGAACCTCCAATCTTTGGTTAACAGCCGATCGGGCTAGCAAATTTCGCCACGGAGAGAGTCGTGCTCCTTTCTCACCACCAACAGAACATATCTCCAAAGCTATCAGCGCAAAGAAAAAAGCAACACACCACTCCCGGGAGGGCTTGAACCTCGAACCTTTCGGTTAACCGCCGATCGCGCTAGCCAATTGCGCCGCGGAGACAGTCATGCTCCACTCTCTCCACCATCAGAACAAAAGCTATAAGCGCAAAGAAAAAAGCAACACACCACTCCCGAGAGGGCTTGAACCTCCAACTTTTCTGTTAACAGCCGATCGCGCTAGCCAATTGCGCCACGGAGACAGTCCTGCTCCACTCTCACCACCATCAGAACATATCTTCAAAGCTATCAGACGAAAGAAAAAAGCAACACACCACTCCCGGGAGGGCTCGAACCTCCAACCTTTAGGTTAACAGCCGATCGCGCTAGCCAATTGCGCCAAGGAGACAGTCGTGCTCCACTCTCACCACCGTCAGAACAATTCTCCAGAGCTATCAGCCCTAAGGAAAAAAAGCGCCGCACCATCACCGGGTGGGCTCGAACCTCCAACCTTTTGGCTAACACCCGATCGCGCTAGCCGATTGCGCAACGGAGAGAGTCGTGCTACACTCTCACCACCAACAGAACATTTCTTCAGAGCTATCAGCGCAAAGAAAAAAGCAACACACCACTCCCCGGAGGGCTTGAACCTCGAACCTTTCGGTTAACAGCCGATCTCGCTAGCCAATTGCGCCACGGAGAAAGTCCTGCTCCACTCTCACCACCATCAGAACATAGCTTCAAAGCTATCAGCGCAAAGAAAAAAAAGCAACACACCACTCCCGGGAGGGCTCGAACCTCCAACCTTTTGGTTAACAGCCGATCGCGCTAGCCAATTGCGCCACGGAGACAGTCGTGCTCCACTCCCACCACCGTCAGAACATATATTCAAAGCTATCAGCGCAAAGAAAAAAGCAACACACCACTCCCGGGAGGGCTCGAACCTCCAAACTTTCGGTTAACAGCCGATCGCGCTAGCCAATTGCGCCACGGAGACAGTCCTGCTCCACTCTCACCACCGTCAGAACATTTCTTCAGAGCTATCAGCCCAAAGAAAAAAAAGCGTCGCACCACCATCGGGTGGGCTCGAACCTGCAACGTTTCGGTTAACAGCCAATCGCGCTAGCCAATAGCGCCACGGAGACAGTCGTGCTCCACTCTCACCACCGTCACAACATTTCTTCAGAGCTATCAGCCCAAAGAAAAAAAAGCGCCGCACCACCACTGGGTGGGCTCGAACCTCCAACCTTCCGGTTAACAGCCGATCGCGCTAGCCAATTGCGCCATGGACACAGTCCTGCTACACTCTCACCACCAACGGAACATATCTTCAAATCTATCAGCCCAAAGAAAAAAAAGCAACACACCACTCCTGGGAGGGCTCGAACCTCCAACCTTTCAGTTAACAGCCCATCGCGCTAGCCAATTGTGCCACGTAGACAGTCGTGCTCCACTCTCACCACCATCACAAATATCTTCAAAGCTATCAGCCCAAAGAAAAAAAAGCACCGCACCACCACCGCGTGGGCTCGAACCTCCAACCTTTCGGTTACCAGCCGATTGTGCCACAGAGACAGTCCTTCTCCACTCTCACCACCATCAGAACATATCTTCAAAGCTATCAGCCCAAAGAAAAAAAGCAACACACCATTCCCGGGAGGGCTCGAACCTCCAACCTTTCAGTTAACAGCCGATCGCGCTAGCCAATTGCCCCACGGAGACAGTCATGCTCCACTCTCACCACCATCACAAATATCTTCAAAGCTATCAGCCCAAAGAAAAAAAAGCACCGCACCACCACCGCATGGGCTCGAACCTCCAACCTTTCGGTTACCAGCCGATTGTGCCACAGAGACAGTCCTGCTCCACTCTCACCACCATCAGAACATATCTTCAAAGCTATCAGCCCAAAGAAAAAAAGCAACACACCATTCCCGGGAGGGCTCGAACCTCCAACCTTTCAGTTAACAGCCGATCGCGCTAGCCAATTGCCACACGGAGACAGTCATGCTCCACTCTCACCACCGTCAGAACATTTCTTCAGAGCTGTCAGCCCAAAGGAAAAAAAGGGCCGCACCACCACCGGGTGGGCTCGAGCGTCCAACATTTCGGTTAATAGCCCAACGCGCTAGCCAATGACGCCACGGAGACAGTCGTGCTCCACTCTCACCACCATCAGAACATATCTTCAAAGCTATCAGCGCAAAGAAAAAATCAACACAACACTCCCGGGAGGGCTCGAACCTCCAACCTTTCGGTTAACAGCCGATCGCGCTAGCCAATAGCGCCAAGGAGACAGTCATGCTCCACTCTCACCACCATCAGAACATTTCTCCAGAGCTATCAGCCCAAAGAAAAAAAGCGCCGCACCACCATCGGGTGGGTTCGAACCTCCAATCTTTGGTTAACAGCCGATCGGGCTAGCAAATTTCGCCACGGAGAGAGTCGTGCTCCTTTCTCACCACCAACAGAACATATCTCCAAAGCTATCAGCGCAAAGAAAAAAGCAACACACCACTCCCGGGAGGGCTTGAACCTCGAACCTTTCTGTTAACAGCCGATCGCGCTAGCCAATTGCGCCACGGAGACAGTCCTGCTCCACTCTCACCACCATCAGAACATATCTTCAAAGCTATCAGACGAAAGAAAAAAGCAACACACCACTCCCGGGAGGGCTCGAACCTCCAACCTTTAGGTTAACAGCCGATCGCGCTAGCCAATTGCGCCAAGGAGACAGTCGTGCTCCACTCTCACCACCGTCAGAACAATTCTCCAGAGCTATCAGCCCAAAGGAAAAAAAGCGCCGCACCACCACCGGGTGGGCTCGAACCTCCAACCTTTTGGCTAACACCCGATCGCGCTAGCCGATTGCGCAATGGAGAGAGTCGTGCTACACTCTCACCACCAACAGAACATTTCTTCAGAGCTATCAGCGCAAAGAAAAATGCAACACACCACTCCCCGGAGGGCTTGAACCTCGAACCTTTCGGTTAACAGCCGATCTCGCTAGCCAATTGCGCCACGGAGAAAGTCCTGCTCCACTCTCACCACCATCAGAACATAGCTTCAAAGCTATCAGCCCAAAGAAAAAAAAGCGCCGCACCACCACCGAGTGGGCTCGAACCTCCAACCTTTCGGTTATCTGCCGAACGTGCTAGCCGATTGCGCCAAGGAGACAGTCGTGCTCCACTCTCACCACCGTCAGAGCATTTCTTCAGAGCTATCAGCCAAAAAAAAGGGCCGCACCACCATCGGGTGGGCTCGAACCTCCAACCTTTCGGTTAACAGCCGATCGCGCTAGCCAATTGCGCCATGGAGACAGTCCTGCTCCACTCTCACCACCATCAGAACATATCTTCAAAGCTATCAGCCCAAAGAAAAAAAAGCAACACACCATTACTGGGTGGGCTCGAACCTCCAACCTTTCAGTTAACAGCCCATCGCGCTAGCCGATTGCGCCACGGAGAGAGTCGTGCTCCAATCACACCACCATCACAACATGTCTTCAGGGCTATCAGCCCAAAGAAAAAAAAGCATCGCACCACCACCACGTGGGCTCGAACCTCCAACCTTTCGGTTACCAGCCGATCGCGCTAGCCAATTGCGCCACGGAGACAGTCCTGCTCCACTCTCACCACCGTCAGAACATTTCTTCAGAGCTATCAGCCCAAAGAAAAAAAAGCGCCGCACCACCATCGGGTGGGCTCGAACCTGCAACGTTTCGGTTAACAGCCAATCGCGCTAGCCAATAGCGCCACGGAGACAGTCGTGCTCCACTCTCACCACCGTCAGAACATTTCTTCAGAGCTATCAGCCCAAAGGAAAAAAGCACCGCACCACCACCGGGTGGGCTCGAGCGTCCAACCTTTCGGTTAATAGCCCATCGCACTAGCCAATTACGCCACGGAGACAGTCATGCTCCACTCTCACCACCGTCAGAACATTTCTTCAGAGCTATCAGCCCAAAGGAAAAAAAGCGCCGCACCACCACCGAGTGGGCTCGAACCTCCAACCTTTCGGTTAACAGCCGATCGCGCCAGCCAATTGCGCCACGGAGACAGTCGTGCTCCACCCTCCTCCCCGTCCGAACATTTCTTCAGAGCTATCAGCCCAAAGAAAAAGAAGCGCCGCACCACCACCGGGTGGGCTCGAACCTCCAACCTTTCGGTTAACAGCCCATTGCGCTAGCCAATTGCGCCACAGAGACAGTCGTGCTCCACTCCCACCACCATCAGAACATATCTTCAAAGCTATCAGCGCAAAGAAAAAAGCAACACACCACTCCCGGGAGAGGTCGAACCTCCAACCTTTCGGTTAACAGCCGATTGCGCTAGCCGATTGCGCCACGGAGACAGTCCTGCTCCACTCTCACCACCGTCAGAACAATTCTTCAGAGCTATCAGCCCAAAGGAAAAAAAGCGCCGCACCACCACTGGGTGGGCTCGAACCTCCAACCTTTTGGTTAACACCCGATCGCGCTAGCCAATTGCGCAACGGAGAGAGTCGTACTCTACTCTCACCACCAACAGAACATATCTTCAAAGCTATCAGCGCAAAGAAAAAAGCAACACACCACTCCCGGGAGGGCTGGAACCTCGAACCTTTCGGTTAACAGCCAATCGCGCTAGCCAATTCTGCCACGGAGACAGTCGTGCTCCACTCTCACCACCGTCAGAACATTTCTTCAGAGCTATCAGCCCAAAGAAAAAAAAGCGCCGCACCACCACCAGGTGGGCTCGAACCTCCAACCCTTCGGTTAACAGCCGATCGCGCTAGCCAATAGCGCCATGGAGACAGTCCTCCTCCACTCTCACCACCATCACAACATATCTTCAAAGCTATCAGCCCAAAGAAAAAAAAGCAACACACCAATCCTGGGTGGGCTCGAACCTCCTACCTTTCAGTTAACAGCCCATCGCGCTAGCCAATTGCGCCACGGAGAGAGTCGTGCTCCAATCACACCACCATCACAACATATCTTCAAAGCTATCAGCCCAAAGAAAAAAAAAGCACGGCACCGCCACCGCGTGGGCTCGAACCTCCAACCTCTCGGTTACCAGCCGATCGCGCTAGCCAATTGCGCCACGGAGACAGTCCTGCTCCACTCTCACCACCATCACAACATATCTTCAAAGCTATCAGCCCAAAGAAAAAAGCACCACACCACCACCGCATGGGCTCGAACCTCCAACCTTTCGGTAACCAGCCGATCGCGCTAGCCGATTGCGCCACGGAGACAGTCCTGCTCCACTCTCACCACCATCAGAACATATCTTCAAAGCTATCAGCCCAAAGAAAAAAAAGCAACACACCACTCCCGGGAGGGCTCGAACCTCCAACCTTTCAGTTAACAGCCGATCGCGCTAGCCAATTGCGCCACGGAGACAGTCATGCTCCACTCTCACCACCGTCAGAACATTTCTTCAGAGCTATCAGCCCAAAGGAAAAAAAGCGCCGCACCACCACCGGGTGGGCTCGAGCGTCCAACCTTTCGGTTAATAGCCCATCGCGCTAGCCAATTACGCCACAGAGACAGTCGTGCTCCACTCTCACCACCATCAGAACATATCTTCAAAGCTATCAGCGCAAAGAAAAAAGCAACACACCACTCCCGGGAGGGCTCGAACCTCCAACCTTTCGGTTAACAGCCGATCGCGCTAGCCAATTGCGCCAAAGAGACAGTCATGCTTCACTCTCACCACCGTCAGAACATTTCTTCAGAGCTATCAGCCCAAAGAAAAAAAGCGCCGCACCACCATCGGGTGGGCTCGAACCTCCAACCTTTCGGTTAACAGCCCATCACGCTAGCCAATTGCGCCACGGAGACAGTCATGCTCCACTCTCACTACAGTCAGAACATTTCTTCAGAGCTATCAGCCCAAAGAAAAAAAAGCGCCGCACCACCACCGGGTGGGCTCAAACCACCAACCTTTCGCTTAACAGTCGATCACGCTAGCCAATTGCGCCATGGAGACAGTCGTGCTCCACTCTCGCCACCATCAGAACATATTTTCAAAGCTATCAGCGCAAATAAAAAAAAGCAACACACCACTCCCGGGAGGGCTCGAACCTCCAACCTTTCGGTTAACAGCCGATCGCGCTAGCCAATCGCGCCACGGAGACAGTCGTGCTCCACTCCCACCACCATCAGAACATATCTTCAAAGCTATTAGCGCAAAGAAAAAAGCAACACACCACTCCCGGGAGAGGTCGAACCTCCAACCTTTCGGTTAACAGCCGATCGCGCTAGCCAATTGCGCCATGGAGACAATCCTGTTCCACTCTCACCACCATCAGAACATATCTTCAAAGCTATCAGCCCAAAGAAATAAAAGCAACACACCACTCCTGGGAGGGCTCGAACCTCCAACCTTTCAGTTAACAGCCCATCGCGCTAGCCAATTGCGCCACGGAGACAGTCGTGCTCCACTCTCACCACCATCACAACATATCTTCAAAGCTATCAGCCCAAAGAAAAAAAAGCACCACGCCACCACCGCATGGGCTCGAACCTCCAACCTTTCGGTTACCAGCCGATCGCGCTAGCCGATTGCGCCACGGAGACAGTCCTGCTCCACTCTCACCACCATCAGAACATATCTTCAAAGCTATCAGCCCAAAGAAAAAAAAGCAACACACCACTCCCAGGAGGGCTCGAACCTCCAACCTTTCGGTTAACAGCCGATCGCGCTAGCCAATTGCGCCACGGAGACAGTCATGCTCCACTCTCACCACCGTCAGAACATTTCTTCAGAGCTATCAGCCCAAAGGAAAAAAAGCGCCGCACCACCACCGGGTGGGCTCGAGCGTCCAACCTTTCGGTTAATAGCTCATCGCGCTAGCCAATTACGCCACAGAGACAGTCGTGCTTCACTCTCACCACCATCAGAACATATCTTCAAAGCTATCAGCGCAAAGAAAAAAGCAACACACCACTCCCGGGAGGGCTCGAACCTCCAACCTTTCGGTTAACAGCCGATCGCGCTAGCCAATTGCGCCAAGGAGACAGTCATTCTTCACTCTCACCACCGTCAGAACATTTCTTCAGAGCTATCAGCCCAAAGAAAAAAAAGCGCCGCACCACCATCCGGTGGGCTCGAACCTCCAACCTTTCAGTTAACAGCCCATCGCGCTAGCCAATTGCGCCAAGGGGACAGTCGTGCTCCACTCTCACCACCATCACAACATATCTTCAAAGCTATCAGCGCAAAGAAAAAAGCAACACACCACTCCCGGGAGAGGTCGAACCTCCAACCTTTCGGTTAACAGCCGATCGCGCTAGCCAATTGCGCCATGGAGACAATCCTGCTCCACTCTCACCACCGTCAGAACAATTCTTCAGAGCTATCAGCCCAAAGGAAAAAAAGCGCCGAACCACCACTGGGTGGGCTCGAACCTCCAACCTTTTGGTTAACACCCGATCGCGCTAGCCAATTGCGCAACGGAGAGAGTCGTGCTCTACTCTCACCACCAACAGAACATATCTTCAAAGCTATCAGCGCAAAGAAAAAAGCAACACACCACTCCCGGGAGGGCTTGAACCTCGAACCTTTCGGTTAACAGCCGATCTCGCTAGCCAATTGCGCCACGGAGACAGTCCTGCTCCACTCTCACCATCATCAGAACATATCTTCAAAGCTATCAGCCCAAAGAAAAAAAAGCGCCGCACCACCACCGAGTGGGCTCGAACCTCCAACATTTCCGTTAACAGCCGATCGCGCCAGCCAATTGCGCCACGGAGACAGTCGTGCTCCACCCTCCTCCCCGACCGAACATTTCTTCAGAGCTATCAGCCCAAAGAAAAAGAAGCGCTGCACCACCACCGGGTGGGCTCGAACCTCCAACTATTCGGTTAACAGCCGATCACGCTAGCCAATTGCGCCACGGAGACAGTCGTGCTCCACTTCCACCACCATCAGAACATATCTTCAAAGCTATCAGCGCAAAGAAAAAAGCAACACAACACTCCCGGGAGAGCTCGAACCTCCAACCTTTCGGTTAACAGCCGATCGCGCTAGCCAATTGCGACATGGAGACAGTCCTGCTGCACTCTCACCACCGTCAGAACATTTCTTCAGAGCTATCAGCCCAAAGAAAAAAAAGCGCCGCACCACCATCAGGTGGGCTCGAACCTCCAACCTTTCGGTTAACAGCCCATCGCGCTAGCCAATTGCGCCACGGAGAGAGTCATGCTCCACTCTCACCACCGTCAGAACATTTCTTCAGAGCTATCAGCCCAAAGAAAAAAAAGCGCCGCACCACCACCAGGTGGGCTCGAACCTCCAACCTTTCGGTTAATAGCCCATCGCGCTAGCCAATTACGCCACGGAGACAGTCGTGCTCCACTCTCACCACCATCAGAACATATCTTCAAAGCTATAAGCGCAAAGAAAAAAAGCAACACACCACTCCCGGGAGGGCTCGAACCTCCAACCTTTCGGTTAACAGCCCATTGCGCTAGCCAATTGCGCCACAGAGACAGTCGTGCTCCACTCCCACCACCATCAGAACATATCTTCAAAGCTATCAGCGCAAAGAAAAAAGCAACACACCACTCCCGGGAGAGGTCGAACCTCCAACCTTTCGGTTAACAGCCGATTGCGCTAGCCGATTGCGCCACGGAGACAGTCCTGCTCCACTCTCACCACCATCAGAACAATTCTTCAGAGCTATCAGCCCAAAGGAAAAAAAGCGCCGCACCACCACTGGGTGGGCTCGAACCTCCAACCTTTTGGTTAACACCCGATCGCGCTAGCCAATTGCGCAACGGAGAGAGTCGTACTCTACTCTCACCACCAACAGAACATATCTTCAAAGCTATCAGCGCAAAGAAAAAAGCAACACACCACTCCCGGGAGGGCTTGAACCTCGAACCTTTCGGTTAACAGCCAATCGCGCTAGCCAATTCTGCCACGAAGACAGTCGTGCTCCACTCTCACCACCGTCAGATCATTTCTTCAGAGCTATCAGCCCAAAGAAAAAAAAGCGCCGCACCACCACCAGGTGGGCTCGAACCTCCAACCCTTCGGTTAACAGCCGATCGCGCTAGCCAATAGCGCCATGGAGACAGTCCTCCTCCACTCTCACCACCATCAGAACATATCTTCAAAGCTATCAGCCCAAAGAAAAAAAGCAACACACCAATCCTGGGTGGGCTCGAACCTCCAACCTTTCAGTTAACAGCCCATCGCGCTAGCCAATTGCGCCACGGAGAGAGTCGTGCTCCAATCACACCACCATCACAACATATCTTCAAAGCTATCAGCCCAAAGAAAAAAAAGCACGGCACCGCCACCGCGTGGGCTCGAACCTCCAACCTCTCGATTACCAGCCGATCGCGCTAGCCAATTGCGCCACGGAGACAGTCCTGCTCCACTCTCACCACCATCACAACATATCTTCAAAGCTATCAGCCCAAAGAAAAAAGCACCACACCGCCACCGCATGGGCTCGAACCTCCAACCTTTCGGTTACCAGCCGATCGCGCTAGCCGATTGCGCCACGGAGACAGTCCTGCTCCACTCTCACCACCATCAGAACATATCTTCAAAGCTATCAGCCCAAAGAAAAAAAAGCAACACACCACTCCCGGGAGGGCTCGAACCTCCAACCTTTCAGTTAACAGCCGATCGCGCTAGCCAATTGCGCCACGGAGACAGTCATGCTCCACTCTCACCACCGTCAGAACATTTCTTCAGAGCTATCAGCCCAAAGGAAAAAAAGCGCCGCACCACCACCGGGTGGGCTCGAGCGTCCAACCTTTCGGTTAATAGCCCATCGCGCTAGCCAATTACGCCACAGAGACAGTCGTGCTCCACTCTCACCACCATCAGAACATATCTTCAAAGCTATCAGCGCAAAGAAAAAAGCAACACACCACTCCCGGGAGGGCTCGAACCTCCAACCTTTCGGTTAACAGCCGATCGCGCTAGCCAATTGCGCCAAGGAGACAGTCATGCTTCACTCTCACCACCGTCAGAACATTTCTTCAGAGCTATCAGCCCAAAGAAAAAAAGCGCCGCACCACCATCGGGTGGGCTCGAACCTCCAACCTTTCGGTTAACAGCCGATCGCGCTAGCCAATTGCGACACGGAGACAGTCCTGCTCCACTCTCACCACCGTCAGAACATTTCTTCAGAGCTATCAGCCCAAAGAAAAAAAAGCGCCGCACCACCATCAGGTGGGCTCGAACCTCCAACCTTTCGGTTAACAGCCCATCGCGCTAGCCAATTGCGCCACGGAGAGAGTCATGCTCCACTCTCACCACCGTCAGAACATTTCTTCAGAGCTATCAGCCCAAAGAAAAAAAAGCGCCGCACCACCACCAGGTGGGCTCGAACCTCCAACCTTTCGGTTAATAGCCCATCGCGCTAGCCAATTACGCCACGGAGACAGTCGTGCTCCACTCTCACCACCATCAGAACATATCTTCAAAGCTATAAGCGCAAAGAAAAAAAAGCAACACACCACTCCCGGGAGGGCTCGAACCTCCAACCTTTCGGTTAACAGCCCATTGCGCTAGCCAATTGCGCCACAGAGACAGTCGTGCTCCACTCCCAACACCATCAGAACATATCTTCAAAGCTATCAGCGCAAAGAAAAAAGCAACACACCACTCCCGGGAGAGGTCGAACCTCCAACCTTTCGGTTAACAGCCGATTGCGCTAGCCGATTGCGCCACGGAGACAGTCCTGCTCCACTCTCACCACCGTCAGAACAATTCTTCAGAGCTATCAGCCCAAAGGAAAAAAAGCGCCGCACCACCACTGGGTGGGCTCGAACCTCCAACCTTTTGGTTAACACCCGATCGCGCTAGCCAATTGCGCAACGGAGAGAGTCGTACTCTACTCTCACCACCAACAGAACATATCTTCAAAGCTATCAGCGCAAAGAAAAAAGCAACACACCACTCCCGGGAGGGCTTGAACCTCGAACCTTTCGGTTAACAGCCCATCGCGCTAGCCAATTCTGCCACGGAGACAGTCGTGCTCCACTCTCACCACCGTCAGAACATTTCTTCAGAGCTATCAGCCCAAAGAAAAAAAAGCGCCGCACCACCACCAGGTGGGCTCGAACCTCCAACCCTTCGGTTAACAGCCGATCGCGCTAGCCAATAGCGCCATGGAGACAGTCCTCCTCCACTCTCACCACCATCAGAACATATCTTCAAAGCTATCAGCCCAAAGAAAAAAAAAGCAACACACCAATCCTGGGTGGGCTCGAACCTCCTACCTTTCAGTTAACAGCCCATCGCGCTAGCCAATTGCGCCACGGATAGAGTCGTGCTCCAATCACACCACCATCACAACATATCTTCAAAGCTATCAGCCCAAAGAAAAAAAAAGCACGGCACCGCCACCGCGTGGGCTCGAACCTCCAACCTCTCGGTTACCAGCCGATCGCGCTAGCCAATTGCGCCACGGAGACAGTCCTGCTCCACTCTCACCACCATCACAACATATCTTCAAAGCTATCAGCCCAAAGAAAAAAGCACCACACCACCACCGCATGGGCTCGAACCTCCAACCTTTCGGTTACCAGCCGATCGCGCTAGCCGATTGCGCCACGGAGACAGTCCTGCTCCACTCTCACCACCATCAGAACATATCTTCAAAGCTATCAGCCCAAAGAAAAAAAAGCAACACACCACTCCCGGGAGGGCTCGAATCTCCAACCTTTCAGTTAACAGCCGATCGCGCTAGCCAATTGCGCCACGGAGACAGTCATGCTCCACTCTCACCACCGTCAGAACATTTCTTCAGAGCTATCAGCCCAAAGGAAAAAAAGCGCCGCACCACCACCGAGTGGGCTCGAACCTCCAACCTTTCGGTTAACAGCCGATCGCGCCAGCCAATTGCGCCACGGAGACAGTCGTGCTCCACCCTCCTCCCCGTCCGAACATTTCTTCAGAGCTATCAGCCCAAAGAAAAAGAAGCGCCGCACCACCACCGGGTGGGCTCGAACCTCCAACCTTTCGGTTAACAGCCCATTGCGCTAGCCAATTGCGCCACAGAGACAGTCGTGCTCCACTCCCACCACCATCAGAACATATCTTCAAAGCTATCAGCGCAAAGAAAAAAGCAACACACCACTCCCGGGAGAGGTCGAACCTCCAACCTTTCGGTTAACAGCCGATTGCGCTAGCCGATTGCGCCACGGAGACAGTCCTGCTCCACTCTCACCACCGTCAGAACAATTCTTCAGAGCTATCAGCCCAAAGGAAAAAAAGCGCCGCACCACCACTGGGTGGGCTCGAACCTCCAACCTTTTGGTTAACACCCGATTGCGCTAGCCAATTGCGCAACGGAGAGAGTCGTACTCTACTCTCACCACCAACAGAACATATCTTCAAAGCTATCAGCGCAAAGAAAAAAGCAACACACCACTCCCGGGAGGGCTGGAACCTCGAACCTTTCGGTTAACAGCCAATCGCGCTAGCCAATTCTGCCACGGAGACAGTCGTGCTCCACTCTCACCACCGTCAGAACATTTCTTCAGAGCTATCAGCCCAAAGAAAAAAAAGCGCCGCACCACCACCAGGTGGGCTCGAACCTCCAACCCTTCGGTTAACAGCCGATCGCGCTAGCCAATAGCGCCATGGAGACAGTCCTCCTCCACTCTCACCACCATCAGAACATATCTTCAAAGCTATCAGCCCAAAGAAAAAAAAGCAACACACCAATCCTGGGTGGGCTCGAACCTCCTACCTTTCAGTTAACAGCCCATCGCGCTAGCCAATTGCGCCACGGAGAGAGTCGTGCTCCAATCACACCACCATCACAACATATCTTCAAAGCTATCAGCCCAAAGAAAAAAAAAAGCACGGCACCGCCACCGCGTGGGCTCGAACCTCCAACCTCTCGGTTACCAGCCGATCGCGCTAGCCAATTGCGCCACGGAGACAGTCCTGCTCCACTCTCACCACCATCACAACATATCTTCAAAGCTATCAGCCCAAAGAAAAAAGCACCACACCACCACCGCATGGGCTCGAACCTCCAACCTTTCCGTAACCAGCCGATCGCGCTAGCCGATTGCGCCACGGAGACAGTCCTGCTCCACTCTCACCACCATCAGAACATATCTTCAAAGCTATCAGCCCAAAGAAAAAAAAGCAACACACCACTCCCGGGAGGGCTCGAACCTCCAACCTTTCAGTTAACAGCCGATCGCGCTAGCCAATTGCGCCACGGAGACAGTCATGCTCCACTCTCACCACCGTCAGAACATTTCTTCAGAGCTATCAGCCCAAAGGAAAAAAAGCGCCGCACCACCACCGGGTGGGCTCGAGCGTCCAACCTTTCGGTTAATAGCCCATCGCGCTAGCCAATTACGCCACAGAGACAGTCGTGCTCCACTCTCACCACCATCAGAACATATCTTCAAAGCTATCAGCGCAAAGAAAAAAGCAACACACCACTCCCGGGAGGGCTCGAACCTCCAACCTTTCGGTTAACAGCCGATCGCGCTAGCCAATTGCGCCAAAGAGACAGTCATGCTTCACTCTCACCACCGTCAGAACATTTCTTCAGAGCTATCAGCTCAAAGAAAAAAAGCGCCGCACCACCATCGGGTGGGCTCGAACCTCCAACCTTTCGGTTAACAGCCCATCACGCTAGCCAATTGCGCCACGGAGACAGTCATGCTCCACTCTCACTACAGTCAGAACATTTCTTCAGAGCTATCAGCCCAAAGAAAAAAAAGCGCCGCACCACCACCGGGTGGGCTCAAACCACCAACCTTTCGCTTAACAGTCGATCACGCTAGCCAATTGCGCCATGGAGACAGTCGTGCTCCACTCTCGCCACCATCAGAACATATTTTCAAAGCTATCAGCGCAAATAAAAAAAAGCAACACACCACTCCCGGGAGGGCTCGAACCTCCAACCTTTCGGTTAACAGCCGATCGCGCTAGCCAATCGCGCCACGGAGACAGTCGTGCTCCACTCCCACCACCATCAGAACATATCTTCAAAGCTATCAGCGCAAAGAAAAAAGCAACACACCACTCCCGGGAGAGGTCGAACCTCCAACCTTTCGGTTAACAGCCGATCGCGCTAGCCAATTGCGCCATGGAGACAATCCTGTTCCACTCTCACCACCATCAGAACATATCTTCAAAGCTATCAGCCCAAAGAAATAAAAGCAACACACCACTACTGGGAGGGCTCGAACCTCCAACCTTTCAGTTAACAGCCCATCGCGCTAGCCAATTGCGCCACGGAGACAGTCGTGCTCCACTCTCACCACCATCACAACATATCTTCAAAGCTATCAGCCCAAAGAAAAAAAAGCACCACGCCACCACCGCATGGGCTCGAACCTCCAACCTTTCGGTTACCAGCCGATCGCGCTAGCCGATTGCGCCACGGAGACAGTCCTGCTCCACTCTCACCACCATCAGAACATATCTTCAAAGCTATCAGCCCAAAGAAAAAAAAGCAACACACCACTCCCAGGAGGGCTCGAACCTCCAACCTTTCGGTTAACAGCCGATCGCGCTAGCCAATTGCGCCACGGAGACAGTCATGCTCCACTCTCACCACCGTCAGAACATTTCTTCAGAGCTATCAGCCCAAAGGAAAAAAAGCGCCGCACCACCACCGGGTGGGCTCGAGCGTCCAACCTTTCGGTTAATAGCTCATCGCGCTAGCCAATTACGCCACAGAGACAGTCGTGCTTCACTCTCACCACCATCAGAACATATCTTCAAAGCTATCAGCGCAAAGAAAAAAGCAACACACCACTCCCGGGAGGGCTCGAACCTCAAACCTTTCGGTTAACAGCCGATCGCGCTAGCCAATTGCGCCAAGGAGACAGTCATTCTTCACTCTCACCACCGTCAGAACATTTCTTCAGAGCTATCAGCCCAAAGAAAAAAAAGCGCCGCACCACCATCCGGTGGGCTCGAACCTCCAACCTTTCAGTTAACAGCCCATCGCGCTAGCCAATTGCGCCAAGGGGACAGTCGTGCTCCACTCTCACCACCATCACAACATATCTTCAAAGCTATCAGCGCAAAGAAAAAAGCAACACACCACTCCCGGGAGAGGTCGAACCTCCAACCTTTCGGTTAACAGCCGATCGCGCTAGCCAATTGCGCCATGGAGACAATCCTGCTCCACTCTCACCACCGTCAGAACAATTCTTCAGAGCTATCAGCCCAAAGGAAAAAAAGCGCCGAACCACCACTGGGTGGGCTCGAACCTCCAACCTTTTGGTTAACACCCGATCGCGCTAGCCAATTGCGCAACGGAGAGAGTCGTGCTCTACTCTCACCACCAACAGAACATATCTTCAAAGCTATCAGCGCAAAGAAAAAAGCAACACACCACTCCCGGGAGGGCTTGAACCTCGAACCTTTCGGTTAACAGCCGATCTCGCTAGCCAATTGCGCCACGGAGACAGTCCTGCTCCACTCTCACCATCATCAGAACATATCTTCAAAGCTATCAGCCCAAAGAAAAAAAAGCGCCGCACCACCACCGAGTGGGCTCGAACCTCCAACATTTCCGTTAACAGCCGATCGCGCCAGCCAATTGCGCCACGGAGACAGTCGTGCTCCACCCTCCTCCCCGTCCGAACATTTCTTCAGAGCTATCAGCCCAAAGAAAAAGAAGCGCCGCACCACCACCGGGTGGGCTCGAACCTCCAACTATTCGGTTAACAGCCGATCACGCTAGCCAATTGCGCCACGGAGACAGTCGTGCTCCACTTCCACCACCATCAGAACATATCTTCAAAGCTATCAGCGCAAAGAAAAAAGCAACACAACACTCCCGGGAGAGCTCGAACCTCCAACCTTTCAGTTAACAGCCGATCGCGCTAGCCAATTGCGACATGGAGACAGTCCTGCTGCACTCTCACCACCGTCAGAACATTTCTTCAGAGCTATCAGCCCAAAGAAAAAAAAGCGCCGCACCACCATCAGGTGGGCTCGAACCTCCAACCTTTCGGTTAACAGCCCATCGCGCTAGCCAATTGCGCCACGGAGAGAGTCATGCTCCACTCTCACCACCGTCAGAACATTTCTTCAGAGCTATCAGCCCAAAGAAAAAAAAGCGCCGCACCACCACCAGGTGGGCTCGAACCTCCAACCTTTCGGTTAATAGCCCATCGCGCTAGCCAATTACGCCACGGAGACAGTCGTGCTCCACTCTCACCACCATCAGAACATATCTTCAAAGCTATAAGCGCAAAGAAAAAAAGCAACACACCACTCCCGGGAGGGCTCGAACCTCCAACCTTTCGGTTAACAGCCCATTGCGCTAGCCAATTGCGCCAAGGAGACAGTCCTGCTCCACTCTCACCACCATCAGAACATATCTTCAAAGCTATCAGCGCAAAGAAAAAAGCAACACACCACTCCCGGGAGAGGTCGAACCTCCAACCTTTCGGTTAACAGCCGATTGCGCTAGCCGATTGCGCCACGGAGACAGTCCTGCTCCACTCTCACCACCATCAGAACAATTCTTCAGAGCTATCAGCCCAAAGGAAAAAAAGCGCCGCACCACCACTGGGTGGGCTCGAACCTCCAACCTTTTGGTTAACACCCGATCGCGCTAGCCAATTGCGCAACGGAGAGAGTCGTACTCTACTCTCACCACCAACAGAACATATCTTCAAAGCTATCAGCGCAAAGAAAAAAGCAACACACCACTCCCGGGAGGGCTTGAACCTCGAACCTTTCGGTTAACAGCCAATCGCGCTAGCCAATTCTGCCACGAAGACAGTCGTGCTCCACTCTCACCACCGTCAGATCATTTCTTCAGAGCTATCAGCCCAAAGAAAAAAAAGCGCCGCACCACCACCAGGTGGGCTCGAACCTCCAACCTCTCGGTTACCAGCCGATCGCGCTAGCCAATTGCGCCACGGAGACAGTCCTGCTCCACTCTCACCACCATCACAACATATCTTCAAAGCTATCAGCCCAAAGAAAAAAGCACCACACCGCCACCGCATGGGCTCGAACCTCAAACCTTTCGGTTACCAGCCGATCGCGCTAGCCGATTGCGCCACGGAGACAGTCCTGCTCCACTCTCACCACCATCAGAACATATCTTCAAAGCTATCAGCCCAAAGAAAAAAAAGCAACACACCACTCCCGGGAGGGCTCGAACCTCCAACCTTTCAGTTAACAGCCGATCGCGCTAGCCAATTGCGCCACGGAGACAGTCATGCTCCACTCTCACCACCGTCAGAACATTTCTTCAGAGCTATCAGCCCAAAGGAAAAAAAGCGCCGCACCACCACCGGGTGGGCTCGAGCGTCCAACCTTTCGGTTAATAGCCCATCGCGCTAGCCAATTACGCCACAGAGACAGTCGTGCTCCACTCTCACCACCATTAGAACATATCTTCAAAGCTATCAGCGCAAAGAAAAAAGCAACACACCACTCCCGGGAGGGCTCGAACCTCCAACCTTTCGGTTAACAGCCGATCGCGCTAGCCAATTGCGCCAAGGAGACAGTCATGCTTCACTCTCACCACCGTCAGAACATTTCTTCAGAGCTATCAGCCCAAAGAAAAAAAGCGCCGCACCACCATCGGGTGGGCTCGAACCTCCAACCTTTCGGTTAACAGCCCATCACGCTAGCCAATTGCGCCACGGAGACAGTCATGCTCCACTCTCACTACAGTCAGAACATTTCTTCAGAGCTATCAGCCCAAAGAAAAAAAAGCGCCGCACCACCACCGGGTGGGCTCAAACCACCAACCTTTCGCTTAACAGTCGATCACGCTAGCCAATTGCGCCATGGAGACAGTAGTGCTCCACTCTCACCACCATCAGAACATATTTTCAAAGCTATCAGCGCAAATAAAAAAAAGCAACACACCACTCCCGGGAGGGCTCGAACCTCCAACCTTTCGGTTAACAGCCGATCGCGCTAGCCAATTGCGCCACGGAGACAGTCGTGCTCCACTCCCACCACCATCAGAACATATCTTCAAAGCTATTAGCGCAAAGAAAAAAGCAACACACCACTCCCGGGAGAGGTCGAACCTCCAACCTTTCGGTTAACAGCCGATCGCGCTAGCCAATTGCGCCATGGAGACAATCCTGTTCCACTCTCACCACCATCAGAACATATCTTCAAAGCTATCAGCCCAAAGAAATAAAAGCAACACACCACTCCTGGGAGGGCTCGAACCTCCAACCTTTCAGTTAACAGCCCATCGCGCTAGCCAATTGCGCCACGGAGACAGTCGTGCTCCACTCTCACCACCATCACAACATATCTTCAAAGCTATCAGCCCAAAGAAAAAAAAGCACCACGCCACCACCGCATGGGCTCGAACCTCCAACCTTTCGGTTACCAGCCGATCGCGCTAGCCGATTGCGCCACGGAGACAGTCCTGCTCCACTCTCACCACCATCAGAACATATCTTCAAAGCTATCAGCCCAAAGAAAAAAAAGCAACACACCACTCCCGGGAGGGCTCGAACCTCCAACCTTTCGGTTAACAGCCGATCGCGCTAGCCAATTGCGCCACGGAGACAGTCATGCTCCACTCTCACCACCGTCAGAACATTTCTTCAGAGCTATCAGCGCAAAGAAAAAAAAGCAACACACCACTCCCGGGAGGGCTCGAACCTCCAACCTTTCGGTTAACAGCCCATTGCGCTAGCCAATTGCGCCACAGAGACAGTCGTGCTCCACTCCCACCACCATCAGAACATATCTTCAAAGCTATCAGCGCAAAGAAAAAAGCAACACACCACTCCCGGGAGAGGTCGAACCTCCAACCTTTCGGTTAACAGCCGATTGCGCTAGCCGATTGCGCCACGGAGACAGTCCTGCTCCACTCTCACCACCGTCAGAACAATTCTTCAGAGCTATCAGCCCAAAGGAAAAAAACCGCCGCACCACCACTGGGTGGGCTCGAACCTCCAACCTTTTGGTTAACACCCGATCGCGCTAGCCAATTGCGCAACGGAGAGAGTCGTACTCTACTCTCACCACCAACAGAACATATCTTCAAAGCTATCATCGCAAAGAAAAAAGCAACACACCACTCCCGGGAGGGCTTGAACCTCGAACCTTTCGGTTAACAGCCAATCGCGCTAGCCAATTCTGCCACGGAGACAGTCGTGCTCCACTCTCACCACCGTCAGAACATTTCTTCAGAGCTATCAGCCCAAAGAAAAGAAGCGCCGCACCACCACCAGGTGGGCTCGAACCTCCAACCCTTCGGTTAACAGCCGATCGCGCTAGCCAATAGCGCCATGGAGACAGTCCTCCTCCACTCTCACCACCATCAGAACATATCTTCAAAGCTATCAGCCCAAAGAAAAAAAAGCAACACACCAATCCTGGGTGGGCTCGAACCTCCTACCTTTCAGTTAACAGCCCATCGCGCTAGCCAATTGCGCCACGGAGAGAGTCGTGCTCCAATCACACCACCATCACAACATATCTTCAAAGCTATCAGCCCAAAGAAAAAAAAAGCACGGCACCGCCACCGCGTGGGCTCGAACCTCCAACCTCTCGGTTACCAGCCAATCGCGCTAGCCAATTGCGCAAAGGAGACAGTCCTGCTCCACTCTCACCACCATCACAACATATCTTCAAAGCTATCAGCCCAAAGAAAAAAGCACCACACCACCACCGCATGGGCTCGAACCTCCAACCTTTCGGTAACCAGCCGATCGCGCTAGCCGATTGCGCCACGGAGACAGTCCTGCTCCACTCTCACCACCATCAGAACATATCTTCAAAGCTATCAGCCCAAAGAAAAAAAAGCAACACACCACTCCCGGGAGGGCTCGAACCTCCAACCTTTCAGTTAACAGCCGATCGCGCTAGCCAATTGCGCCACGGAGACAGTCATGCTCCACTCTCACCACCGTCAGAACATTTCTTCAGAGCTATCAGCCCAAAGGAAAAAAAGCGCCGCACCACCACCGGGTGGGCTCGAGCGTCCAACCTTTCGGTTAATAGCCCATCGCGCTAGCCAATTACGCCACAGAGACAGTCGTGCTCCACTCTCACCACCATCAGAACATATCTTCAAAGCTATCAGCGCAAAGAAAAAAGCAACACACCACTCCCGGGAGGGCTCGAACCTCCAACCTTTCGGTTAACAGCCGATCGCGCTAGCCAATTGCGCCAAAGAGACAGTCATGCTTCACTCTCACCACCGTCAGAACATTTCTTCAGAGCTATCAGCCCAAAGAAAAAAAGCGCCGCACCACCATCGGGTGGGCTCGAACCTCCAACCTTTCGGTTAACAGCCCATCACGCTAGCCAATTGCGCCACGGAGACAGTCATGCTCCACTCTCACTACAGTCAGAACATTTCTTCAGAGCTATCAGCCCAAAGAAAAAAAAGCGCCGCACCACCACCGGGTGGGCTCAAACCACCAACCTTTCGCTTAACAGTCGATCACGCTAGCCAATTGCGCCATGGAGACAGTCGTGCTCCACTCTCGCCACCATCAGAACATATTTTCAAAGCTATCAGCGCAAATAAAAAAAAGCAACACACCACTCCCGGGAGGGCTCGAACCTCCAACCTTTCGGTTAACAGCCGATCGCGCTAGCCAATTGCGCCACAGAGACAGTCGTGCTCCACTCCCACCACCATCAGAACGTATCTTCAAAGCTATCAGCGCAAAGAAAAAAGCAACACACCACTCCCGGGAGAGGTCGAACCTCCAACCTTTCGGTTAACAGCCGATCGCGCTAGCCAATTGCGCCATGGAGACAATCCTGTTCCACTCTCACCACCATCAGAACATATCTTCAAAGCTATCAGCCCAAAGAAATAAAAGCAACACACCACTCCTGGGAGGGCTCGAACCTCCAACCTTTCAGTTAACAGCCCATCGCGCTAGCCAATTGCGCCACGGAGACAGTCGTGCTCCACTCTCACCACCATCACAACATATCTTCAAAGCTATCAGCCCAAAGAAAAAAAAGCACCACGCCACCACCGCATGGGCTCGAACCTCCAACCTTTCGGTTACCAGCCGATCGCGCTAGCCGATTGCGCCACGGAGACAGTCCTGCTCCACTCTCACCACCATCAGAACATATCTTCAAAGCTATCAGCCCAAAGAAAAAAAAGTAACACACCACTCCCGGGAGGGCTCGAACCTCCAACCTTTCGGTTAACAGCCGATCGCGCTAGCCAATTGCGCCACGGAGACAGTCATGCTCCACTCTCACCACCGTCAGAACATTTCTTCAGAGCTATCAGCCTAAAGGAAAAAAAGCGCCGCACCACCACCGGGTGGGCTCGAGCGTCCAACCTTTCGGTTAGTAGCTCATCGCGCTAGCCAATTACGCCACAGAGACAGTCGTGCTTCACTCTCACCACCATCAGAACATATCTTCAAAGCTATCAGCGCAAAGAAAAAAGCAACACACCACTCCCGGGAGGGCTCGAACCTCCAACCTTTCGGTTAACAGCCGATCGCGCTAGCCAATTGCGCCAAGGAGACAGTCATTCTTCACTCTCACCACCGTCAGAACATTTCTTCAGAGCTATCAGCCCAAAGAAAAAAAAAAGCGCCGCACCACCATCCGGTGGGCTCGAACCTCCAACCTTTCAGTTAACAGCCCATCGCGCTAGCCAATTGCGCCAAGGGGACAGTCGTGCTCCACTCTCACCACCATCAGAACATATTTTCAAAGCTATCAGCGCAAATAAAAAAAAGCAACACACCACTCCCGGGAGGGCTCGAACCTCCAACCTTTCCGTAACCAGCCGATCGCGCTAGCCGATTGCGCCACGGAGACAGTCCTGCTCCACTCTCACCACCATCAGAACATATCTTCAAAGCTATCAGCCCAAAGAAAAAAAAGCAACACACCACTCCCGGGAGGGCTCGAACCTCCAACCTTTCAGTTAACAGCCGATCGCGCTAGCCAATTGCGCCACGGAGACAGTCATGCTCCACTCTCACCACCGTCAGAACATTTCTTCAGAGCTATCAGCCCAAAGGAAAAAAAGCGCCGCACCACCACCGGGTGGGCTCGAGCGTCCAACCTTTCGGTTAATAGCCCATCGCGCTAGCCAATTACGCCACAGAGACAGTCGTGCTCCACTCTCACCACCATCAGAACATATCTTCAAAGCTATCAGCGCAAAGAAAAAAGCAACACACCACTCCCGGGAGGGCTCGAACCTCCAACCTTTCGGTTAACAGCCGATCGCGCTAGCCAATTGCGCCAAAGAGACAGTCATGCTTCACTCTCACCACCGTCAGAACATTTCTTCAGAGCTATCAGCCCAAAGAAAAAAAGCGCCGCACCACCATCGGGTGGGCTCGAACCTCCAACCTTTCGGTTAACAGCCCATCACGCTAGCCAATTGCGCCACGGAGACAGTCATGCTCCACTCTCACTACAGTCAGAACATTTCTTCAGAGCTATCAGCCCAAAGAAAAAAAAGCGCCGCACCACCACCGGGTGGGCTCAAACCACCAACCTTTCGCTTAACAGTCGATCACGCTAGCCAATTGCGCCATGGAGACAGTCGTGCTCCACTCTCGCCACCATCAGAACATATTTTCAAAGCTATCAGCGCAAATAAAAAAAAGCAACACACCACTCCCGGGAGGGCTCGAACCTCCAACCTTTCGGTTAACAGCCGATCGCGCTAGCCAATCGCGCCACGGAGACAGTCGTGCTCCACTCCCACCACCATCAGAACATATCTTCAAAGCTATCAGCGCAAAGAAAAAAGCAACACACCACTCCCGGGAGAGGTCGAACCTCCAACCTTTCGGTTAACAGCCGATCGCGCTAGCCAATTGCGCCATGGAGACAATCCTGTTCCACTCTCACCACCATCAGAACATATCTTCAAAGCTATCAGCCCAAAGAAATAAAAGCAACACACCACTACTGGGAGGGCTCGAACCTCCAACCTTTCAGTTAACAGCCCATCGCGCTAGCCAATTGCGCCACGGAGACAGTCGTGCTCCACTCTCACCACCATCACAACATATCTTCAAAGCTATCAGCCCAAAGAAAAAAAAGCACCACGCCACCACCGCATGGGCTCGAACCTCCAACCTTTCGGTTACCAGCCGATCGCGCTAGCCGATTGCGCCACGGAGACAGTCCTGCTCCACTCTCACCACCATCAGAACATATCTTCAAAGCTATCAGCCCAAAGAAAAAAAAGCAACACACCACTCCCAGGAGGGCTCGAACCTCCAACCTTTCGGTTAACAGCCGATCGCGCTAGCCAATTGCGCCACGGAGACAGTCATGCTCCACTCTCACCACCGTCAGAACATTTCTTCAGAGCTATCAGCCCAAAGGAAAAAAAGCGCCGCACCACCACCGGGTGGGCTCGAGCGTCCAACCTTTCGGTTAATAGCTCATCGCGCTAGCCAATTACGCCACAGAGACAGTCGTGCTTCACTCTCACCACCATCAGAACATATCTTCAAAGCTATCAGCGCAAAGAAAAAAGCAACACACCACTCCCGGGAGGGCTCGAACCTCCAACCTTTCGGTTAACAGCCGATCGCGCTAGCCAATTGCGCCAAGGAGACAGTCATTCTTCACTCTCACCACCGTCAGAACATTTCTTCAGAGCTATCAGCCCAAAGAAAAAAAAGCGCCGCACCACCATCCGGTGGGCTCGAACCTCCAACCTTTCAGTTAACAGCCCATCGCGCTAGCCAATTGCGCCAAGGGGACAGTCGTGCTCCACTCTCACCACCATCACAACATATCTTCAAAGCTATCAGCGCAAAGAAAAAAGCAACACACCACTCCCGGGAGAGGTCGAACCTCCAACCTTTCGGTTAACAGCCGATCGCGCTAGCCAATTGCGCCATGGAGACAATCCTGCTCCACTCTCACCACCGTCAGAACAATTCTTCAGAGCTATCAGCCCAAAGGAAAAAAAGCGCCGAACCACCACTGGGTGGGCTCGAACCTCCAACCTTTTGGTTAACACCCGATCGCGCTAGCCAATTGCGCAACGGAGAGAGTCGTGCTCTACTCTCACCACCAACAGAACATATCTTCAAAGCTATCAGCGCAAAGAAAAAAGCAACACACCACTCCCGGGAGGGCTTGAACCTCGAACCTTTCGGTTAACAGCCGATCTCGCTAGCCAATTGCGCCACGGAGACAGTCCTGCTCCACTCTCACCATCATCAGAACATATCTTCAAAGCTATCAGCCCAAAGAAAAAAAAGCGCCGCACCACCACCGAGTGGGCTCGAACCTCCAACATTTCCGTTAACAGCCGATCGCGCCAGCCAATTGCGCCACGGAGACAGTCGTGCTCCACCCTCCTCCCCGTCCGAACATTTCTTCAGAGCTATCAGCCCAAAGAAAAAGAAGCGCCGCACCACCACCGGGTGGGCTCGAACCTCCAACTATTCGGTTAACAGCCGATCACGCTAGCCAATTGCGCCACGGAGACAGTCGTGCTCCACTTCCACCACCATCAGAACATATCTTCAAAGCTATCAGCGCAAAGAAAAAAGCAACACAACACTCCCGGGAGAGCTCGAACCTCCAACCTTTCAGTTAACAGCCGATCGCGCTAGCCAATTGCGACATGGAGACAGTCCTGCTGCACTCTCACCACCGTCAGAACATTTCTTCAGAGCTATCAGCCCAAAGAAAAAAAAGCGCCGCACCACCATCAGGTGGGCTCGAACCTCCAACCTTTCGGTTAACAGCCCATCGCGCTAGCCAATTGCGCCACGGAGAGAGTCATGCTCCACTCTCACCACCGTCAGAACATTTCTTCAGAGCTATCAGCCCAAAGAAAAAAAAGCGCCGCACCACCACCAGGTGGGCTCGAACCTCCAACCTTTCGGTTAATAGCCCATCGCGCTAGCCAATTACGCCACGGAGACAGTCGTGCTCCACTCTCACCACCATCAGAACATATCTTCAAAGCTATAAGCGCAAAGAAAAAAAGCAACACACCACTCCCGGGAGGGCTCGAACCTCCAACCTTTCGGTTAACAGCCCATTGCGCTAGCCAATTGCGCCAAGGAGACAGTCCTGCTCCACTCTCACCACCATCAGAACATATCTTCAAAGCTATCAGCGCAAAGAAAAAAGCAACACACCACTCCCGGGAGAGGTCGAACCTCCAACCTTTCGGTTAACAGCCGATTGCGCTAGCCGATTGCGCCACGGAGACAGTCCTGCTCCACTCTCACCACCATCAGAACAATTCTTCAGAGCTATCAGCCCAAAGGAAAAAAAGCGCCGCACCACCACTGGGTGGGCTCGAACCTCCAACCTTTTGGTTAACACCCGATCGCGCTAGCCAATTGCGCAACGGAGAGAGTCGTACTCTACTCTCACCACCAACAGAACATATCTTCAAAGCTATCAGCGCAAAGAAAAAAGCAACACACCACTCCCGGGAGGGCTTGAACCTCGAACCTTTCGGTTAACAGCCAATCGCGCTAGCCAATTCTGCCACGAAGACAGTCGTGCTCCACTCTCACCACCGTCAGATCATTTCTTCAGAGCTATCAGCCCAAAGAAAAAAAAGCGCCGCACCACCACCAGGTGGGCTCGAACCTCCAACCTCTCGGTTACCAGCCGATCGCGCTAGCCAATTGCGCCACGGAGACAGTCCTGCTCCACTCTCACCACCATCACAACATATCTTCAAAGCTATCAGCCCAAAGAAAAAAGCACCACACCGCCACCGCATGGGCTCGAACCTCCAAACTTTCGGTTACCAGCCGATCGCGCTAGCCGATTGCGCCACGGAGACAGTCCTGCTCCACTCTCACCACCATCAGAACATATCTTCAAAGCTATCAGCCCAAAGAAAAAAAAGCAACACACCACTCCCGGGAGGGCTCGAACCTCCAACCTTTCAGTTAACAGCCGATCGCGCTAGCCAATTGCGCCACGGAGACAGTCATGCTCCACTCTCACCACCGTCAGAACATTTCTTCAGAGCTATCAGCCCAAAGGAAAAAAAGCGCCGCACCACCACCGGGTGGGCTCGAGCGTCCAACCTTTCGGTTAATAGCCCATCGCGCTAGCCAATTACGCCACAGAGACAGTCGTGCTCCACTCTCACCACCATCAGAACATATCTTCAAAGCTATCAGCGCAAAGAAAAAAGCAACACACCACTCCCGGGAGGGCTCGAACCTCCAACCTTTCGGTTAACAGCCGATCGCGCTAGCCAATTGCGCCAAGGAGACAGTCATGCTTCACTCTCACCACCGTCAGAACATTTCTTCAGAGCTATCAGCCCAAAGAAAAAAAGCGCCGCACCACCATCGGGTGGGCTCGAACCTCCAACCTTTCGGTTAACAGCCCATCACGCTAGCCAATTGCGCCACGGAGACAGTCATGCTCCACTCTCACTACAGTCAGAACATTTCTTCAGAGCTATCAGCCCAAAGAAAAAAAAGCGCCGCACCACCACCGGGTGGGCTCAAACCACCAACCTTTCGCTTAACAGTCGATCACGCTAGCCAATTGCGCCATGGAGACAGTAGTGCTCCACTCTCACCATCATCAGAACATATCTTCAAAGCTATCAGCCCAAAGAAAAAAAAGCGCCGCACCACCACCGAGTGGGCTCGAACCTCCAACATTTCAGTTAACAGCCCATCGCGCTAGCCAATTGCGCCAAGGGGACAGTCGTGCTCCACTCTCACCACCATCACAACATATCTTCAAAGCTATCAGCGCAAAGAAAAAAGCAACACACCACTCCCGGGAGAGGTCGAACCTCCAACCTTTCGGTTAACAGCCGATCGCGCTAGCCAATTGCGCCATGGAGACAATCCTGCTCCACTCTCACCACCGTCAGAACAATTCTTCAGAGCTATCAGCCCAAAGGAAAAAAAGCGCCGAACCACCACTGGGTGGGCTCGAACCTCCAACCTTTTGGTTAACACCCGATCGCGCTAGCCAATTGCGCAACGGAGAGAGTCGTGCTCTACTCTCACCACCAACAGAACATATCTTCAAAGCTATCAGCGCAAAGAAAAAAGCAACACACCACTCCCGGGAGGGCTTGAACCTCGAACCTTTCGGTTAACAGCCGATCTCGCTAGCCAATTGCGCCACGGAGACAGTCCTGCTCCACTCTCACCATCATCAGAACATATCTTCAAAGCTATCAGCCCAAAGAAAAAAAAGCGCCGCACCACCACCGAGTGGGCTCGAACCTCCAACATTTCCGTTAACAGCCGATCGCGCCAGCCAATTGCGCCACGGAGACAGTCGTGCTCCACCCTCCTCCCCGTCCGAACATTTCTTCAGAGCTATCAGCCCAAAGAAAAAGAAGCGCCGCACCACCACCGGGTGGGCTCGAACCTCCAACTATTCGGTTAACAGCCGATCACGCTAGCCAATTGCGCCACGGAGACAGTCGTGCTCCACTTCCACCACCATCAGAACATATCTTCAAAGCTATCAGCGCAAAGAAAAAAGCAACACAACACTCCCGGGAGAGCTCGAACCTCCAACCTTTCAGTTAACAGCCGATCGCGCTAGCCAATTGCGACATGGAGACAGTCCTGCTGCACTCTCACCACCGTCAGAACATTTCTTCAGAGCTATCAGCCCAAAGAAAAAAAAGCGCCGCACCACCATCAGGTGGGCTCGAACCTCCAACCTTTCGGTTAACAGCCCATCGCGCTAGCCAATTGCGCCACGGAGAGAGTCATGCTCCACTCTCACCACCGTCAGAACATTTCTTCAGAGCTATCAGCCCAAAGAAAAAAAAGCGCCGCACCACCACCAGGTGGGCTCGAACCTCCAACCTTTCGGTTAATAGCCCATCGCGCTAGCCAATTACGCCACGGAGACAGTCGTGCTCCACTCTCACCACCATCAGAACATATCTTCAAAGCTATAAGCGCAAAGAAAAAAAGCAACACACCACTCCCGGGAGGGCTCGAACCTCCAACCTTTCGGTTAACAGCCCATTGCGCTAGCCAATTGCGCCAAGGAGACAGTCCTGCTCCACTCTCACCACCATCAGAACATATCTTCAAAGCTATCAGCGCAAAGAAAAAAGCAACACACCACTCCCGGGAGAGGTCGAACCTCCAACCTTTCGGTTAACAGCCGATTGCGCTAGCCGATTGCGCCACGGAGACAGTCCTGCTCCACTCTCACCACCATCAGAACAATTCTTCAGAGCTATCAGCCCAAAGGAAAAAAAGCGCCGCACCACCACTGGGTGGGCTCGAACCTCCAACCTTTTGGTTAACACCCGATCGCGCTAGCCAATTGCGCAACGGAGAGAGTCGTACTCTACTCTCACCACCAACAGAACATATCTTCAAAGCTATCAGCGCAAAGAAAAAAGCAACACACCACTCCCGGGAGGGCTTGAACCTCGAACCTTTCGGTTAACAGCCAATCGCGCTAGCCAATTCTGCCACGAAGACAGTCGTGCTCCACTCTCACCACCGTCAGATCATTTCTTCAGAGCTATCAGCCCAAAGAAAAAAAAGCGCCGCACCACCACCAGGTGGGCTCGAACCTCCAACCTCTCGGTTACCAGCCGATCGCGCTAGCCAATTGCGCCACGGAGACAGTCCTGCTCCACTCTCACCACCATCACAACATATCTTCAAAGCTATCAGCCCAAAGAAAAAAGCACCACACCGCCACCGCATGGGCTCGAACCTCCAACCTTTCGGTTACCAGCCGATCGCGCTAGCCGATTGCGCCACGGAGACAGTCCTGCTCCACTCTCACCACCATCAGAACATATCTTCAAAGCTATCAGCCCAAAGAAAAAAAAGCAACACACCACTCCCGGGAGGGCTCGAACCTCCAACCTTTCAGTTAACAGCCGATCGCGCTAGCCAATTGCGCCACGGAGACAGTCATGCTCCACTCTCACCACCGTCAGAACATTTCTTCAGAGCTATCAGCCCAAAGGAAAAAAAGCGCCGCACCACCACCGCGTGGGCTCGAGCGTCCAACCTTTCGGTTAATAGCCCATCGCGCTAGCCAATTACGCCACAGAGACAGTCGTGCTCCACTCTCACCACCATCAGAACATATCTTCAAAGCTATCAGCGCAAAGAAAAAAGCAACACACCACTCCCGGGAGGGCTCGAACCTCCAACCTTTCGGTTAACAGCCGATCGCGCTAGCCAATTGCGCCAAGGAGACAGTCATGCTTCACTCTCACCACCGTCAGAACATTTCTTCAGAGCTATCAGCCCAAAGAAAAAAAGCGCCGCACCACCATCGGGTGGGCTCGAACCTCCAACCTTTCGGTTAACAGCCCATCACGCTAGCCAATTGCGCCACGGAGACAGTCATGCTCCACTCTCACTACAGTCAGAACATTTCTTCAGAGCTATCAGCCCAAAGAAAAAAAAGCGCCGCACCACCACCGGGTGGGCTCAAACCACCAACCTTTCGCTTAACAGTCGATCACGCTAGCCAATTGCGCCATGGAGACAGTAGTGCTCCACTCTCACCACCATCAGAACATATTTTCAAAGCTATCAGCGCAAATAAAAAAAAGCAACACACCACTCCCGGGAGGGCTCGAACCTCCAACCTTTCGGTTAACAGCCGATCGCGCTAGCCAATTGCGCCACGGAGACAGTCGTGCTCCACTCCCACCACCATCAGAACATATCTTCAAAGCTATTAGCGCAAAGAAAAAAGCAACACACCACTCCCGGGAGAGGTCGAACCTCCAACCTTTCGGTTAACAGCCGATCGCGCTAGCCAATTGCGCCATGGAGACAATCCTGTTCCACTCTCACCACCATCAGAACATATCTTCAAAGCTATCAGCCCAAAGAAATAAAAGCAACACACCACTCCTGGGAGGGCTCGAACCTCCAACCTTTCAGTTAACAGCCCATCGCGCTAGCCAATTGCGCCACGGAGACAGTCGTGCTCCACTCTCACCACCATCACAACATATCTTCAAAGCTATCAGCCCAAAGAAAAAAAAGCACCACGCCACCACCGCATGGGCTCGAACCTCCAACCTTTCGGTTACCAGCCGATCGCGCTAGCCGATTGCGCCACGGAGACAGTCCTGCTCCACTCTCACCACCATCAGAACATATCTTCAAAGCTATCAGCCCAAAGAAAAAAAAGCAACACACCACTCCCGGGAGGGCTCGAACCTCCAACCTTTCGGTTAACAGCCGATCGCGCTAGCCAATTGCGCCACGGAGACAGTCATGCTCCACTCTCACCACCGTCAGAACATTTCTTCAGAGCTATCAGCGCAAAGAAAAAAAAGCAACACACCACTCCCGGGAGGGCTCGAACCTCCAACCTTTCGGTTAACAGCCCATTGCGCTAGCCAATTGCGCCACAGAGACAGTCGTGCTCCACTCCCACCACCATCAGAACATATCTTCAAAGCTATCAGCGCAAAGAAAAAAGCAACACACCACTCCCGGGAGAGGTCGAACCTCCAACCTTTCGGTTAACAGCCGATTGCGCTAGCCGATTGCGCCACGGAGACAGTCCTGCTCCACTCTCACCACCGTCAGAACAATTCTTCAGAGCTATCAGCCCAAAGGAAAAAAAGCGCCGCACCACCACTGGGTGGGCTCGAACCTCCAACCTTTTGGTTAACACCCGATCGCGCTAGCCAATTGCGCAACGGAGAGAGTCGTACTCTACTCTCACCACCAACAGAACATATCTTCAAAGCTATCATCGCAAAGAAAAAAGCAACACACCACTCCCGGGAGGGCTTGAACCTCGAACCTTTCGGTTAACAGCCAATCGCGCTAGCCAATTCTGCCACGGAGACAGTCGTGCTCCACTCTCACCACCGTCAGAACATTTCTTCAGAGCTATCAGCCCAAAGAAAAGAAGCGCCGCACCACCACCAGGTGGGCTCGAACCTCCAACCCTTCGGTTAACAGCCGATCGCGCTAGCCAATAGCGCCATGGAGACAGTCCTCCTCCACTCTCACCACCATCAGAACATATCTTCAAAGCTATCAGCCCAAAGAAAAAAAAGCAACACACCAATCCTGGGTGGGCTCGAACCTCCTACCTTTCAGTTAACAGCCCATCGCGCTAGCCAATTGCGCCACGGAGAGAGTCGTGCTCCAATCACACCACCATCACAACATATCTTCAAAGCTATCAGCCCAAAGAAAAAAAAAGCACGGCACCGCCACCGCGTGGGCTCGAACCTCCAACCTCTCGGTTACCAGCCAATCGCGCTAGCCAATTGCGCAAAGGAGACAGTCCTGCTCCACTCTCACCACCATCACAACATATCTTCAAAGCTATCAGCCCAAAGAAAAAAGCACCACACCACCACCGCATGGGCTCGAACCTCCAACCTTTCGGTAACCAGCCGATCGCGCTAGCCGATTGCGCCACGGAGACAGTCCTGCTCCACTCTCACCACCATCAGAACATATCTTCAAAGCTATCAGCCCAAAGAAAAAAAAGCAACACACCACTCCCGGGAGGGCTCGAACCTCCAACCTTTCAGTTAACAGCCGATCGCGCTAGCCAATTGCGCCACGGAGACAGTCATGCTCCACTCTCACCACCGTCAGAACATTTCTTCAGAGCTATCAGCCCAAAGGAAAAAAAGCGCCGCACCACCACCGGGTGGGCTCGAGCGTCCAACCTTTCGGTTAATAGCCCATCGCGCTAGCCAATTACGCCACAGAGACAGTCGTGCTCCACTCTCACCACCATCAGAACATATCTTCAAAGCTATCAGCGCAAAGAAAAAAGCAACACACCACTCCCGGGAGGGCTCGAACCTCCAACCTTTCGGTTAACAGCCGATCGCGCTAGCCAATTGCGCCAAAGAGACAGTCATGCTTCACTCTCACCACCGTCAGAACATTTCTTCAGAGCTATCAGCCCAAAGAAAAAAAGCGCCGCACTACCATCGGGTGGGCTCGAACCTCCAACCTTTCGGTTAACAGCCCATCACGCTAGCCAATTGCGCCACGGAGACAGTCATGCTCCACTCTCACTACAGTCAGAACATTTCTTCAGAGCTATCAGCCCAAAGAAAAAAAAGCGCCGCACCACCACCGGGTGGGCTCAAACCACCAACCTTTCGCTTAACAGTCGATCACGCTAGCCAATTGCGCCATGGAGACAGTCGTGCTCCACTCTCGCCACCATCAGAACATATTTTCAAAGCTATCAGCGCAAATAAAAAAAAGCAACACACCACTCCCGGGAGGGCTCGAACCTCCAACCTTTCGGTTAACAGCCGATCGCGCTAGCCAATTGCGCCACAGAGACAGTCGTGCTCCACTCCCACCACCATCAGAACGTATCTTCAAAGCTATCAGCGCAAAGAAAAAAGCAACACACCACTCCCGGGAGAGGTCGAACCTCCAACCTTTCGGTTAACAGCCGATCGCGCTAGCCAATTGCGCCATGGAGACAATCCTGTTCCACTCTCACCACCATCAGAACATATCTTCAAAGCTATCAGCCCAAAGAAATAAAAGCAACACACCACTCCTGGGAGGGCTCGAACCTCCAACCTTTCAGTTAACAGCCCATCGCGCTAGCCAATTGCGCCACGGAGACAGTCGTGCTCCACTCTCACCACCATCACAACATATCTTCAAAGCTATCAGCCCAAAGAAAAAAAAGCACCACGCCACCACCGCATGGGCTCGAACCTCCAATCTTTCGGTTACCAGCCGATCGCGCTAGCCGATTGCGCCACGGAGACAGTCCTGCTCCACTCTCACCACCATCAGAACATATCTTCAAAGCTATCAGCCCAAAGAAAAAAAAGTAACACACCACTCCCGGGAGGGCTCGAACCTCCAACCTTTCGGTTAACAGCCGATCGCGCTAGCCAATTGCGCCACGGAGACAGTCATGCTCCACTCTCACCACCGTCAGAACATTTCTTCAGAGCTATCAGCCTAAAGGAAAAAAAGCGCCGCACCACCACCGGGTGGGCTCGAGCGTCCAACCTTTCGGTTAGTAGCTCATCGCGCTAGCCAATTACGCCACAGAGACAGTCGTGCTTCACTCTCACCACCATCAGAACATATCTTCAAAGCTATCAGCGCAAAGAAAAAAGCAACACACCACTCCCGGGAGGGCTCGAACCTCCAACCTTTCGGTTAACAGCCGATCGCGCTAGCCAATTGCGCCAAGGAGACAGTCATTCTTCACTCTCACCACCGTCAGAACATTTCTTCAGAGCTATCAGCCCAAAGAAAAAAAAAAGCGCCGCACCACCATCCGGTGGGCTCGAACCTCCAACCTTTCAGTTAACAGCCCATCGCGCTAGCCAATTGCGCCAAGGGGACAGTCGTGCTCCACTCTCACCACCATCAGAACATATTTTCAAAGCTATCAGCGCAAATAAAAAAAAGCAACACACCACTCCCGGGAGGGCTCGAACCTCCAACCTTTCGGTTAACAGCCGATCGCGCTAGCCAATTGCGCCACGGAGACAGTCGTGCTCCACTCCCACCACCATCAGAACATATCTTCAAAGCTATCAGCGCAAAGAAAAAAGCAACACACCACTCCCGGGAGAGGTCGAACCTCCAACCTTTCGGTTAACAGCCGATCGCGCTAGCCGATTGCGCCATGGAGACAATCCTGCTCCACTCTCACCACCGTCAGAACAATTCTTCAGAGCTATCAGCCCAAAGGAAAAAAAGCGCCGAACCACCACTGGGTGGGCTCGAACCTCCAACCTTTTGGTTAACACCCGATCGCGCTAGCCAATTGCGCAACGGAGAGAGTCGTGCTCTACTCTCACCACCAACAGAACATATCTTCAAAGCTATCAGCGCAAAGAAAAAAGCAACACACCACTCCCGGGAGGGCTTGAACCTCGAACCTTTCGGTTAACAGCCGATTTCGCTAGCCAATTGCGCCACGGAGACAGTCCTGCTCCACTCTCACCATCATCAGAACATATCTTCAAAGCTATCAGCCCAAAGAAAAAAAAGCGCTGCACCACCACCGAGTGGGCTCGAACCTCCAACCTTTCGGTTAACAGCCGATCGCGCCAGCCAATTGCGCCACGGAGACAGTCGTGCTCCACCCTCCTCCCCGTCCGAACATTTCTTCAGAGCTATCAGCCCAAAGAAAAAGAAGCGCCGCACCACCACCGGGTGGGCTCGAACCTCCAACTATTCGGTTAACAGCCGATCACGCTAGCCAATTGCGCCACGGAGACAGTCGTGCTCCACTTCCACCACCATCAGAACATATCTTCAAAGCTATCAGCGCAAAGAAAAAAGCAACACAACACTCCCGGGAGAGCTCGAACCTCCAACCTTTCGGTTAACAGCCGATCGCGCTAGCCAATTGCGACACGGAGACAGTCCTGCTCCACTCTCACCACCGTCAGAACATTTCTTCAGAGCTATCAGCCCAAAGAAAAAAAAGCGCCGCACCACCAGCAGGTGGGCTCGAACCTCTAACCTTTCGGTTAACAGCCCATCGCGCTAGCCAATTGCGCCACGGAGAGAGTCATGCTCCACTCTCACCACCGTCAGAACATTTCTTCAGAGCTATCAGCCCAAAGAAAAAAAAGCGCCGCACCACCACCAGGTGGGCTCGAACCTCCAACCTTTCGGTTAATAGCCCATCGCGCTAGCCAATTACGCCACGGAGACAGTCGTGCTCCACTCTCACCACCATCAGAACATATCTTCAAAGCTATAAGCGCAAAGAAAAAAAGCAACACACCACTCCCGGGAGGGCTCGAACCTCCAACCTTTCGGTTAACAGCCCATTGCGCTAGCCAATTGCGCCACAGAGACAGTCGTGCTCCACTCCCACCACCATCAGAACATATCTTCAAAGCTATCAGCGCAAAGAAAAAAGCAACACACCACTCCCGGGAGAGGTCGAACCTCCAACCTTTCGGTTAACAGCCGATTGCGCTAGCCGATTGCGCCACGGAGACAGTCCTGCTCCACTCTCACCACCATCAGAACAATTCTTCAGAGCTATCAGCCCAAAGGAAAAAAAGCGCCGCACCACCACTGGGTGGGCTCGAACCTCCAACCTTTTGGTTAACACCCGATCGCGCTAGCCAATTGCGCAACGGAGAGAGTCGTACTCTACTCTCACCACCAACAGAACATATCTTCAAAGCTATCAGCGCAAAGAAAAAAGCAACACACCACTCCCGGGAGGGCTTGAACCTCGAACCTTTCGGTTAACAGCCAATCGCGCTAGCCAATTCTGCCACGGAGACAGTCGTGCTCCACTCTCACCACCGTCAGAACATTTCTTCAGAGCTATCAGCCCAAAGAAAAAAAAGCGCCGCACCACCACCAGGTGGGCTCGAACCTTCAACCCTTCGGTTAACAGCCGATCGCGCTAGCCAATAGCGCCATGGAGACAGTCCTCCTCCACTCTCACCACCATCAGAACATATCTTCAAAGCTATCAGCCCAAAGAAAAAAAGCAACACACCAATCCTGGGTGGGCTCGAACCTCCAACCTTTCAGTTAACAGCCCATCGCGCTAGCCAATTGCGCCACGGAGAGAGTCGTGCTCCAATCACACCACCATCACAACATATCTTCAAAGCTATCAGCCCAAAGAAAAAAAAGCACGGCACCGCCACCGCGTGGGCTCGAACCTCCAACCTCTCGGTTACCAGCCGATCGCGCTAGCCAATTGCGCCACGGAGACAGTCCTGCTCCACTCTCACCACCATCACAACATATCTTCAAAGCTATCAGCCCAAAGAAAAAAGCACCACACCGCCACCGCATGGGCTCGAACCTCCAACCTTTCGGTTACCAGCCGATCGCGCTAGCCGATTGCGCCACGGAGACAGTCCTGCTCCACTCTCACCACCATCAGAACATATCTTCAAAGCTATCAGCCCAAAGAAAAAAAAGCAACACACCACTCCCGGGAGGGCTCGAACCTCCAACCTTTCAGTTAACAGCCGATCGCGCTAGCCAATTGCGCCACGGAGACAGTCATGCTCCACTCTCACCACCGTCAGAACATTTCTTCAGAGCTATCAGCCCAAAGGAAAAAAAGCGCCGCACCACCACCGGGTGGGCTCGAGCGTCCAACCTTTCGATTAATAGCCCATCGCGCTAGCCAATAACGCCACAGAGACAGTCGTGCTCCACTCTCACCACCATCAGAACATATCTTCAAAGCTATCAGCGCAAAGAAAAAAGCAACACACCACTCCCGGGAGGGCTCGAACCTCCAACCTTTCGGTTAACAGCCGATCGCGCTAGCCAATTGCGCCAAGGAGACAGTCATGCTTCACTCTCACCACCGTCAGAACATTTCTTCAGAGCTATCAGCCCAAAGAAAAAAAGCGACGCACCACCATCGGGTGGGCTCGAACATCCAACCTTTCGGTTAACAGCCCATCACGCTAGCCAATTGCGCCACGGAGACAGTCATGCTCCACTCTCACTACAGTCAGAACATTTCTTCAGAGCTATCAGCCCAAAGAAAAAAAAGCGCCGCACCACCACCGGGTGGGCTCAAACCACCAACCTTTCGCTTAACAGTCGATCACGCTAGCCAATTGCGCCATGGAGACAGTCGTGCTCCACTCTCACCACCATCAGAACATATTTTCAAAGCTATCAGCGCAAATAAAAAAAAGCAACACACCACTCCCGGGAGGGCTCGAACCTCCAACCTTTCGGTTAACAGCCGATCGCGCTAGCCAACTGCGCCACGGAGACAGTCGTGCTCCACTCCCACCACCATCAGAACATATCTTCAAAGCTATCAGCGCAAAGAAAAAAGCAACACACCACTCCCAGGAGAGGTCGAACCTCCAACCTTTCGGTTAACAGCCGATCGCGCTAGCCAATTGCGCCATGGAGACAATCCTGTTCCACTCTCACCACCATCAGAACATATCTTCAAAGCTATCAGCCCAAAGAAATAAAAGCAACACACCACTCCTGGGAGGGCTCGAACCTCCAACCTTTCAGTTAACAGCCCATCGCGCTAGCCAATTGCGCCACGGAGACAGTCGTGCTCCACTCTCACCACCATCACAACATATCTTCAAAGCTATCAGCCCAAAGAAAAAAAAGCACCACGCCACCACCGCATGGGCTCGAACCTCCAACCTTTCGGTTACCAGCCGATCGCGCTAGCCGATTGCGCCACGGAGACAGTCCTGCTCCACTCTCACCACCATCAGAACATATCTTCAAAGCTATCAGCCCAAAGAAAAAAAAGCAACACACCACTCCCGGGAGGGCTCGAACCTCCAACCTTTCGGTTAACAGCCGATCGCGCTAGCCAATTGCGCCACGGAGACAGTCATGCTCCACTCTCACCACCGTCAGAACATTTCTTCAGAGCTATCAGCCCAAAGGAAAAAAAGCGCCGCACCACCACCGGGTGGGCTCGAGCGTCCAACCTTTCAGTTAATAGCTCATCGCGCTAGCCAATTACGCCACAGAGACAGTCGTGCTCCACTCTCACCACCATCAGAACATATCTTCAAAGCTATCAGCGCAAAGAAAAAAGCAACACACCACTCCCGGGAGGGCTCGAACCTCCAACCTTTCGGTTAACAGCCGATCGCGCTAGCCAATTGCGCCAAGGAGACAGTCATTCTTCACTCTCACCACCGTCAGAACATTTCTTCAGAGCTATCAGCCCAAAGAAAAAAAAGCGCCGCACCACCATCCGGTGGGCTCGAACCTCCAACCTTTCAGTTACCAGCCCATCGCGCTAGCATATTGCGCCACGGAGACAGTCATGCTCCACTCTCACTACAGTCAGAACATTTCTTCAGAGCTATCATCCCAAAGAAAAAAAAGCGCCGCACCACCACCGGGTGGGCTCAAACCTCCAACCTTTCGCTTAACAGTCGATCACGCTAGCCAATTGCGCCATGGAGACAGTCGTGCTCCACTCTCACCACCATCAGAACATATCTTCAAAGCTATCAGCGCAAATAAAAAAAAGCAACACACCACTCCCGGGAGGGCTCGAACCTCCAACCTTTCGGTTAACAGCCGATCGCGCTAGCCAATTGCGCCACGGAGACAGTCGTGCTCCACTCCCACCACCATCAGAACATATCTTCAAAGCTATCAGCGCAAAGACAAAAGCAACACACCACTCCCGGGAGAGGTCAAACCTCCAACCTTTCGGTTAACAGCCGATTGCGCTAGCCGATTGCGCCACGGAGACAGTCCTGCTCCACTCTCACCACCGTCAGAACAATTCTTCAGAGCTATCAGCCCAAAGGAAAAAAAGCGCCGCACCACCACTGGGTGGGCTCGAACCTCCAACCTTTTGGTTAACACCCGATCGCGCTAGCCAATTGCGCAACGGAGAGAGTCGTGCTCTACTCTCACCACCAACAGAACATATCTTCAAAGCTATCAGCCCAAAGAAAAAAAAGCGCCGCACCACCACCGAGTGGGCTCGAACCTCCAACCTTTCGGTTAACAGCCGATCGCGCCAGCCAATTGCGCCACGGAGACAGTCGTGCTCCACCCTCCTCCCCGTCAGAACATTTCTTCAGAGCTATCAGCCCAAGAAAAAAACAAGCGCCGCACCACCACCGGGTGGGCTCGAACCTCCAACTATTCGGTTAACAGCCGATCGCGCTAGCCAATTGCGCCACGGAGACAGTCGTGCTCCACTTCCACCGCCGTCAGAACATATCTTCAAAGCTATCAGCGCAAAGAAAAAAGCAACACACCACTCCCGGGAGAGCTCGAACCTCCAACCATTCGGTTAACAGCCCATCGCGCTAGCCAATTGCGACACGGAGACAGTCCTGCTCCACTCTCACCACCGTCAGAACATTTCTTCAGAGCTATCAGCCCAAAAAAAAGCGCCGCACCACCATCGGGTGGGCTCGAACCTCCAACCTTTCGGTTAACAGCCCATCGCGCTAGCCAATTGCGCCACAGAGAGAGTCATGCTCCACTCTCACCACCGTCAGAACATTTCTTCAGAGCTATCAGCCCAAAGAAAAAAAGCGCCGCACCACCACCGGGTGGGCTCGAACCTCCAACCTTTCGGTTAATAGCCCATCGCGCTAGCCAATTACGCCACGGACACAGTCGTGCTCCACTCTCACCACCATCAGAACATATCTTCAAAGCTATAAGCGCAAAGAAAAAAAGCAACACACCACTCCCGGGAGGGCTCGAACCTCCAACCTTTCGGTTAACAGCCGATCGCGCTAGCCAATTGCGCCACGGAGACAGTCATGCTCCACTCACACCACCGTCAGAACATTTCTTCAGAGCTATCAGCCCAAAGGAAAAAAAGCGCCGCAACACCACCGGGTGGGCTCGAGCGTCCAACGTTTCGGTTAATAGCCCATCGCGCTAGCCAATTACGCCACAGAGACAGTCGTGCTCCACTCTCACCACCATCAGAACATATCTTCAAAGCTATCAGCGCAAAGAAAAAAGCAACACACCACTCCCGGGAGGGCTCCGAACCTCCAACCTTTCGGTTAACAGCCGATCGCGCTAGCCAATTGCGCCAAGGAGACAGTCATGCTTCACTCTCACCACCATCAGAACATATCTTCAAAGCTATCAGCGCAAATAAAAAAAGCAACACACCACTCCCGGGAGGGCTCGAACCTCCAACCTTTCGGTTAACAGCCGATCGCGCTAGCCAATTGCGCCACGGAGACAGTCGTGCTCCACTCCCACCACCATCAGAACATATCTTCAAACCTATCAGCGCAAAGAAAAAAGCAACACACCACTCCCGGGAGAGGTCGAACCTCCAACCTTTCGGTTAACAGCCGATTGCGCTAGCCGATTGCGCCACGGAGACAGTCCTGCTCCACTCTCACCACCGTCAGAACAATTCTTCAGAGCTATCAGCCCAAAGGAAAAAAAGCGCCGCACCACCACTGGGTGGGCTCGAACCTCCAACCTTTTGGTTAACACCCGATCGCGCTAGCCAATTGCGCAACGGAGAGAGTCGTGCTCTACTCTCACCACCAACAGAACATATCTTCAAAGCTATCAGCGCAAAGAAAAAAGCAACACACCACTCCCGGGAGGGCTTGAACCTCGAACCTTTCGGTTAACAGCCGATCTCGCTAGCCAATTGCGCCACGGAGACAGTCCTGCTCCACTCTCACCACCATCAGAACATATCTTCAAAGCTATCAGCCCAAAGAAAAAAGCAACACACCACTCCCGGGAGAGCTCCAACCTCCAACCTTTCGGTTAACAGCCGATCGCACTAGCCAATTGCGACACGGAGACAGTCCTGCTCCACTCTCATCACCGTCAGAACATTTCTTCAGAGCTATCAGCCCAAAGAAAAAAAAGCGCCGCACCACCATCGGGTGGGCTCGAACCTCCAACCTTTCGGTTAACAGCCCATCGCGCTAGCCAATTGCGCCACGGAGAGAGTCATGCTCCACTCTCACCACCGTCAGAACATTTCTTCAGAGCTATCAGCCCAAAGAAAAAAAGCGCCGCACCACCACCGGGTGGGCTCGAACCTCCAACCTTTCGGTTAATAGCCCATCGCGCTAGCCAATTACGCCACGGACACAGTCGTGCTGCACTCTCACCACCATCAGAACATATCTTCGAAGCTATAAGCGCAAAGAAAAAAAGCAACACACCACTCCCGGGAGGGCTCGAACCTCCAACCTTTCGGTTAACAGCCCATCGCGCTAGCCAATTGCGCCACGGAGACAGTCGAGCTCCACTCCCACCACCATCAGAACATATCTTCAAAGGTATCAGCGCAAAGAAAAAAGCAACACACCACTCCCGGGAGAGCTCGAACCTCCAACCTTTCAGTTAACAGCCCATCGCGCTAGCCAATTGCGCCACGGAGAGAGTCGTGCTTCAATCACACCACCATCACAACATATCTTCAAAGCTATCAGCCCAAAGAAAAAAAAAGCACGGCACCGCCACCGCGTGGGCTCGAACCTCCAACCTCTCGGTTACCAGCCGATCGCGCTAGCCAATTGCGCCACGGAGACAGTCCTGCTCCACTCTCACCACCATCACAACATATCTTCAAAGCTATCAGCCCAAAGAAAAAAGCACCACACCACCACCGCATGGGCTCGAACCTCCAACCTTTCGGTTACCAGCCGATCGCGCTAGCCGATTGCGCCACGGAGACAGTCCTGCTCCACTCTCACCACCATCAGAACATATCTTCAAAGCTATCAGCCCAAAGAAAAAAAAGCAACACACCACTCCCGGGAGGGCTCGAACCTCCAACCTTTCAGTTAACAGCCGATCGCGCTAGCCAATTGCGCCACGGAGACAGTCATGCTCCACTCTCACCACCGTCAGAACATTGCTTCAGAGCTATCAGCCCAAAGGAAAAAAAGCGCCGCACCACCACCGGGTGGGCTCGAGCGTCCAACCTTTCGGTTAATAGCCCATCGCGCTAGCCAATTACGCCACAGAGACAGTCGTGCTCCACTCTCACCACCATCAGAACATATCTTCAAAGCTATCAGCGCAAAGAAAAAAGCAACACACCACTCCCGGGAGGGCTCGAACCTCCAACCTTTCGGTTAACAGCCGATCGCGCTAGCCAATTGCGCCAAGGAGACAGTCATGCTTCACTCTCACCACCGTCAGAACATTTCTTCAGAGCTATCAGCCCAAAGAAAGAAAAGCGCCGCACCACCATCGGGTGGGCTCGAACCTCCAACCTTTCGGTTAACAGCCCATCACGCTAGCCAATTGCGCCACGGAGACAGTCATGCTCCACTCTCACTACAGTCAGAACATTTCTTCAGAGCTATCAGCCCAAAGAAAAAAAAGCGCCGCACCACCACCGGGTGGGCTCAAACCACCAACCTTTCGCTTAACAGTCGATCACGCTAGCCAATTGCGCCATGGAGACAGTCGTGCTCCACTCTCACCGCCATCAGAACATATTTTCAAAGCTATCAGCGCAAATAAAAAAAGCAACACACCACTCCCGGGAGGGCTCGCACCTCCAACCTTTCGGTTAACAGCCGATCGCGCTAGCCAATTGCGCCACGGAGACAGTCGTGCTCTACTCCCACCACCATCAGAACATATCTTCAAAGCTATCAGCGCAAAGAAAAAAGCAACACACCACTCCCGGGAGAGGTCGAACCTCCAACCTTTCGGTTAACAGCCGATCGCGCTAGCCAATTGCGCCATGGAGACAATCCTGTTCCACTCTCACCACCATCAGAACATATCTTCAAAGCTATCAGCCCAAAGAAATAAAAGCAACACACCACTCCTGGGAGGGCTCGAACCTCCAACCTTTCAGTTAACAGCCCATCGCGCTAGCCAATTGCGCCACGGAGACAGTCGTGCTCCACTCTCACCACCATCACAACATATCTTCAAAGCTATCAGCCCAAAGAAAAAAAAGCACCACGCCACCACCGCATGGGCTCGAACCTCCAACCTTTCGGTTACCAGCCGATCGCGCTAGCCGATTGCGCCACGGAGACAGTCCTGCTCCACTCTCACCACCATCAGAACATATCTTCAAAGCTATCAGCCCAAAGAAAAAAAAGCAACACACCACTCCCGGGAGGGCTCGAACCTCCAACCTTTCGGTTAACAGCCGATCGCGCTAGCCAATTGCGCCACGGAGACAGTCATGCTCCACTCTCACCACCGTCAGAACATTTCTTCAGAGCTATCAGCCCAAAGGAAAAAAAGCGCCGCACCACCACCGGGTGGGCTCGAGCGTCCAACCTTTCAGTTAATAGCTCATCGCGCTAGCCAATTACGCCACAGAGACAGTCGTGCTCCACTCTCACCACCATCAGAACATATCTTCAAAGCTATCAGCGCAAAGAAAAAAGCAACACACCACTCCCGGGAGGGCTCGAACCTCCAACCTTTCGGTTAACAGCCGATCGCGCTAGCCAATTGCGCCAAGGAGACAGTCATTCTTCACTCTCACCACCGTCAGAACATTTCTTCAGAGCTATCAGCCCAAAGAAAAAAAAGCGCCGCACCACCATCCGGTGGGCTCGAACCTCCAACCTTTCAGTTACCAGCCCATCGCGCTAGCCAATTGCGCCACGGAGACAGTCATGCTCCACTCTCACTACAGTCAGAACATTTCTTCAGAGCTATCATCCCAAAGAAAAAAAAGCGCCGCACCACCACCGGGTGGGCTCAAACCTCCAACCTTTCGCTTAACAGTCGATCACGCTAGCCAATTGCGCCATGGAGACAGTCGTGCTCCACTCTCACCACCATCAGAACATATCTTCAAAGCTATCAGCGCAAATAAAAAAAAGCAACACACCACTCCCGGGAGGGCTCGAACCTCCAACCTTTCGGTTAACAGCCGATCGCGCTAGCCAATTGCGCCACGGAGACAGTCGTGCTCCACTCCCACCACCATCAGAACATATCTTCAAAGCTATCAGCGCAAAGACAAAAGCAACACACCACTCCCGGGAGAGGTCAAACCTCTAACCTTTCGGTTAACAGCCGATTGCGCTAGCCGATTGCGCCACGGAGACAGTCCTGCTCCACTCTCACCACCGTCAGAACAATTCTTCAGAGCTATCAGCCCAAAGGAAAAAAAGCGCCGCACCACCACTGGGTGGGCTCGAACCTCCAACCTTTTGGTTAACACCCGATCGCGCTAGCCAATTGCGCAACGGAGAGAGTCGTGCTCTACTCTCACCACCAACAGAACATATCTTCAAAGCTATCAGCCCAAAGAAAAAAAAGCGCCGCACCACCACCGAGTGGGCTCGAACCTCCAACCTTTCGGTTAACAGCCGATCGCGCCAGCCAATTGCGCCACGGAGACAGTCGTGCTCCACCCTCCTCCCCGTCAGAACATTTCTTCAGAGCTATCAGCCCAAGAAAAAAACAAGCGCCGCACCACCACCGGGTGGGCTCGAACCTCCAACTATTCGGTTAACAGCCGATCGCGCTAGCCAATTGCGCCACGGAGACAGTCGAGCTCCACTTCCACCACCGTCAGAACATATCTTCAAAGCTATCAGCGCAAAGAAAAAAGCAACACACCACTCCCGGGAGAGCTCGAACCTCCAACCATTCGGTTAACAGCCCATCGCGCTAGCCAATTGCGACACGGAGACAGTCCTGCTCCACTCTCACCACCATCAGAACATATCTTCAAAGCTATCAGCCCAAAGAAAAAAGCAACACACCACTCCCGGGAGAGCTCCAACCTCCAACCTTTCGGTTAACAGCCGATCGCGCTAGCCAATTGCGCCACAGAGAGAGTCATGCTCCACTCTCACCACCGTCAGAACATTTCTTCAGAGCTATCAGCCCAAAGAAAAAAAGCGCCGCACCTCAACCGGGTGGGCTCGAACCTCCAACCTTTCGGTTAATAGCCCATCGCGCTAGCCAATTACGCCACGGACACAGTCGTGCTCCACTCTCACCACCATCAGAACATATCTTCAAAGCTATAAGCGCAAAGAAAAAAAGCAACACACCACTCCCGGGAGGGCTCGAACCTCCAACCTTTCGGTTAACAGCCCATCGCGCTAGCCAATTGCGCCACGGAGACAGTCGTGCTCCACTCCCACCACCATCAGAACATATCTTCAAAGGTATCAGCGCAAAGAAAAAAGCAACATACCACTCCCGGGAGAGCTCGAACCTCCAACCTTTCAGTTAACAGCCCATCGCGCTAGCCAATTGCGCCACGGAGAGAGTCGTGCTCCAATCACACCACCATCACAACATATCTTCAAAGCTATCAGCCCAAAGAAAAAAAAAGCACGGCACCGCCACCGCGTGGGCTCGAACCTCCAACCTCTCGGTTACCAGCCGATCGCGCTAGCCAATTGCGCCACGGAGACAGTCCTGCTCCACTCTCACCACCATCACAACATATCTTCAAAGCTATCAGCCCAAAGAAAAAAGCACCACACCACCACCGCATGGGCTCGAACCACCAACCTTTCGGTTACCAGCCGATCGCGCTAGCCGATTGCGCCACGGAGACAGTCCTGCTCCACACTCACCACCATCAGAACATATCTTCAAAGCTATCAGCCCAAAGAAAAAAAAGCAACACACCACTCCCGGGAGGGCTCGAACCTCCAACCTTTCAGTTAACAGCCGATCGCGCTAGCCAATTGCGCCACGGAGACAGTCATGCTCCACTCTCACCACCGTCAGAACATTGCTTCAGAGCTATCAGCCCAAAGGAAAAAAAGCGCCGCACCACCACCGGGTGGGCTCGAGCGTCCAACCTTTCGGTTAATAGCCCATCGCGCTAGCCAATTCGCCACAGAGACAGTCGTGCTCCACTCTCACCACCATCAGAACATATCTTCAAAGCTATCAGCGCAAAGAAAAAAGCAACACACCACTCCCGGGAGGGCTCGAACCTCCAACCTTTCGGTTAACAGCCGATCGCGCTAGCCAATTGCGCCAAGGAGACAGTCATGCTTCACTCTCACCACCGTCAGAACATTTCTTCAGAGCTATCAGCCCAAAGAAAAAAAAGCGCCGCACCACCATCGGGTGGGCTCGAACCTCCAACCTTTCGGTTAACAGCCCATCACGCTAGCCAATTGCGCCACGGAGACAGTCATGCTCCACTCTCACTACAGTCAGAACATTTCTTCAGAGCTATCAGCCGAAAGAAAAAAAAGCGCCGCACCACCACCGGGTGGGCTCAAACCACCAACCTTTCGCTTAACAGTCGATCACGCTAGCCAATTGCGCCATGGAGACAGTCGTGCTCCACTCTCACCGCCATCAGAACATATTTTCAAAGCTATCAGCGCAAATAAAAAAAAGCAACACACCACTCCCGGGAGGGCTCGAACCTCCAACCTTTCGGTTACCAGCCGATCGCGCTAGCCGATTGCGCCACGGAGACAGTCCTGCTCCACACTCACCACCATCAGAACATATCTTCAAAGCTATCAGCCCAAAGAAAAAAAAGCAACACACCACTCCCGGGAGGGCTCGAACCTCCAACCTTTCAGTTAACAGCCGATCGCGCTAGCCAATTGCGCCACGGAGACAGTCATGCTCCACTCTCACCACCGTCAGAACATTGCTTCAGAGCTATCAGCCCAAAGGAAAAAAAAGCGCCGCATCACCACCGGGTGGGCTCGAGCGTCCAACCTTTCGGTTAATAGCCCATCGCGCTAGCCAATTACGCCACAGAGACAGTCGTGCTCCACTCTCACCACCATCAGAACATATCTTCAAAGCTATCAGCGCAAAGAAAAAAGCAACACACCACTCCCGGGAGGGCTCGAACCTCCAACCTTTCGGTTAACAGCCGATCGCGCTAGCCAATTGCGCCAAGGAGACAGTCATGCTTCACTCTCACCACCGTCAGAACATTTCTTCAGAGCTATCAGCCCAAAGAAAAAAAAGCGCCGCACCACCATCGGGTGGGCTCGAACCTCCAACCTTTCGGTTAACAGCCCATCACGCTAGCCAATTGCGCCACGGAGACAGTCATGCTCCACTCTCACTACAGTCAGAACATTTCTTCAGAGCTATCAGCCGAAAGAAAAAAAAGCGCCGCACCACCACCGGGTGGGCTCAAACCACCAACCTTTCGCTTAACAGTCGATCACGCTAGCCAATTGCGCCATGGAGACAGTCGTGCTCCACTCTCACCGCCATCAGAACATATTTTCAAAGCTATCAGCGCAAATAAAAAAAAGCAACACACCACTCCCGGGAGGGCTCGAACCTCCAACCTTTCGGTTAACAGCCGATCGCGCTAGCCAATTGCGCCACGGAGACAGTCGTGCTCTACTCCCACCACCATCAGAACATATCTTCAAAGCTATCAGCGCAAAGAAAAAAGCAACACACCACTCCCGGGAGAGATCGAACCTCCAACCTTTCGGTTAACAGCCGATCGCGCTAGCCAATTGCGCCATGGAGACAATCCTGTTCCACTCTCACCACCATCAGAACATATCTTCAAAGCTATCAGCCCAAAGAAATAAAAGCAACACACCACTCCTGGGAGGGCTCGAACCTCCAACCTTTCAGTTAACAGCCCATCGCGCTAGCCAATTGCTCCACGGAGACAGTCGTGCTCCACTCTCACCACCATCACAACATATCTTCAAAGCTATCAGCCCAAAGAAAAAAAGCACCACGCCACCACCGCATGGGCTCGAACTTCCAACCTTTCGGTTACCAGCCGATCGCGCTAGCCGATTGCGCCACGGAGACAGTCCTGCTCCACTCTCACCACCATCAGAACATATCTTCAAAGCTATCAGCCCAAAGAAAAAAAGCAACACACCACTCCCGGGAGGGCTCGAACCTCCAACCTTTCGGTTAACAGCCGATCGCGATAGCCAATTGCGCCACGGAGACAGTCATGCTCCACTCTCACCACCGTCAGAACATTTCTTCAGAGCTATCAGCCCAAAGGAAAAAAAGCGCCGCACCACCACCGGGTGGGCTCGAGCGTCCAACCTTTCGGTTAATAGCTCATCGCGCTAGCCAATTACGCCACAGAGACAGTCGTGCTCCACTCTCACCACCATCAGAACATATCTTCAAAGCTATCAGCGCAAAGAAAAAAGCAACACACCACTCCCGGGAGGGCTCGAACCTCCAACCTTTCGGTTAACAGCCGATCACGCTAGCCAATTGCGCCAAGGAGACAGTCATGCTTCACTCTCACCACCGTCAGAACATTTCTTCAGAGCTATCAGACTAAAGAAAAAAAAGTGCCGCACCACCATCGGGTGGGCTCGAACCTCCAACCTTTCGGTTAACAGCCCATCACGCTAGCCAATTGCGCCACGGAGACAGTCATGCTCCACTCTCACTACAGTCAGAACATTTCTTCAGAGCTATCAGCCCAAAGAAAAAAAAAGCGCCGCTCCACCACCGGGTGGGCTCAAACCACCAACCTTTCGCTTAACAGTCGATCACGCTAGCCAATTGCGCCATGGAGACAGTCGTGCTCCACTCTCACCACCATCAGAACATATTTTCAAAGCTATCAGCGCAAATAAAAAAAAGCAACACACCACTCCCGGGAGGGCTCGAACCTCCAACCTTTCGGTTAACAGCCGATCGCGCTAGCCAATTGCGCCACGGAGACAGTCGTGCTCCACTCCCACCACCATCAGAACATATCTTCAAAGCTATCAGCGCAAAGAAAAAAGCAACACACCACTCCCGGGAGAGGTCGAACCTCCAACCTTTCGGTTAACAGCCGATCGCGCTAGCCAATTGCGCCATGGAGACAATCCTGTTCCACTCTCACCACCATCAGAACATATCTTCAAAGCTATCAGCCCAAAGAAATAAAAGCAACACACCACTCCTGGGAGGGCTCGAACCTCCAACCTTTCAGTTAACAGCCCATCGCGCTTGCCAATTGCGCCACGGAGACAGTCGTGCTCCACTCTCACCACCATCACAACATATCTTCAAAGCTATCAGCCCAAAGAAAAAAAGCACCACGCCACCACCGCATGGGCTCGAACCTCCACCCTTTCGGTTACCAGCCGATCGCGCTAGCCGATTGCGCCACGGAGACAGTCCTGCTCCACTCTCACCACCATCAGAACATAGCTTCAAAGCTATCAGCCCAAAGAAAAAAAACCAACACACCACTCCCGGGAGGGCTCGAACCTCCAACCTTTCGGTTAACAGCCGATCGCGCTAGCCAATTGCGCCACGGAGACAGTCATGCTCCACTCTCACCACCGTCAGAACATTTCTTCAGAGCTATCAGCCCAAAGGAAAAAAAGCGCCGCACCACCACCGGGTGGGCTCGAGCGTCTAACCTTTCGGTTAATAGCTCAACGCGCTAGCCAATTACGCCACAGATACAGTCGTGCTCCACTCTCACCACCATCAGAACATATCTTCAAAGCTATCACCGCAAAGAAAAAAGCAACACACCACTCCCGGGAGGGCTCGAACCTCCAACCTTGCGGTTAACAGCCGATCGCGCTAGCCAATTGCGCCAAGGAGACAGTCATTCTTCACTCTCACCACCGTCAGAACATTTCTTCAGAGCTATCAGCCCAAAGAAAAAAAAGCGCCGCACCACCATCCGGTGGGCTCGAACCTCCAACCTTTCAGTTAACAGCCCATCGTGCTAGCCAATTGCGCCACGGAGACAGTCATGCTCCACTCTCACTACAGTCAGAACATTTCTTCAGAGCTATCATCCCAAAGAAAAAAAAGCGCCGCACCACCACCGGGTGGGCTCAAACCTCCAACCTTTCGCTTAACAGTCGATCACGCTAGCCAATTGCGCCATGGAGACAGTCGTGCTCCACTCTCACCACCATCAGAACATATCTTCAAAGCTATCAGCGCAAATAAAAAAAAGCAACACACCACTCCCGGGAGGGCTCGAACCTCCAACCTTTCGGTTAACAGCCGATCGCGCTAGCCAATTGCGCCGCGGAGACAGTCGTGCTCCACTCCCACCACCATCAGAACATATCTTCAAAGCTATCAGCGCAAAGACAAAAGCAACACACCACTCCCGGGAGAGGTCGAACCTCCAACCTTTCGGTTAACAGCCGATTGCGCTAGCCGATTGCGCCACGGAGACAGTCCTGCTCCACTCTCACCACCGTCAGAACAATTCTTCAGAGCTATCAGCCCAAAGGAAAAAAAGCGCCGCACCACCACTGGGTGGGCTCGAACCTCCAACCTTTTGGTTAACACCCGATCGCGCTAGCCAATTGCGCAACGGAGAGAGTCGTGCTCTACTCTCACCACCAACAGAACATATCTTCAAAGCTATCAGCGCAAAAAAAAGCAACACACCACTCCCGGGAGTGCTTGAACCTCGAACCTTTCGGTTAACAGCCGATCTCGCTAGCCAATTGCGCCACGGAGACAGTCCTGCTCCACTCTCACCACCATCAGAACATATCTTCAAAGCTATCAGCCCAAAGAAAAAAAAGCGCCGCACCACCACCGAGTGGGCTCGAACCTCCAACCTTTCGGTTAACAGCCGATAGCGCCAGCCAATTGCGCCACGGAGACAGTCGTGCTCCACCCTCCTCCCCGTCAGAACATTTCTTCAGAGCTATCAGCCCAAGAAAAAAACAAGCGCCGCACCACCACCGGGTGGGCTCGAACCTCCAACTATTCGGTTAACAGCCGATCGCGCTAGCCAATTACGCCACGGAGACAGTCGTGCTCCACTTCCACCACCATCAGAACATATCTTCAAAGCTATCAGCGCAAAGAAAAAAGCAACACACCACTCCCGGGAGAGCTCGAACCTCCAACCATTCGGTTAACAGCCGATCGCGCTAGCCAATTGCGACACGGAGACAGTCCTGCTCCACTCTCACCACCGTCAGAACATTTCTTCAGAGCTATCAGCCCAAAAAAAAGCGCCGCACCACCATCGGGTGGGCTCGAACCTCCAACCTTTCGGTTAACAGCCCATCGCGCTAGCCAATTACGCCACGGACACAGTCGTGCTCCACTCTCACCACCATCAGAACATATCTTCAAAGCTATAAGCGCAAAGAAAAAAAGCAACACACCACTCCCGGGAGGGCTCGAACCTCCAACCTTTCGGTTAACAGCCGATCGCGCTAGCCAATTGCGCCACGGAGACAGTCATGCTCCACTCACACCACCGTCAGAACATTTCTTCAGAGCTATCAGCCCAAAGGAAAAAAAGCGCCGCAACACCACCGGGTGGGCTCGAGCGTCCAACGTTTCGGTTAATAGCCCATCGCGCTAGCCAATTACGCCACAGAGACAGTAGTGCTCCACTCTCACCACCATCAGAACATATCTTCAAAGCTATCAGCGCAAAGAAAAAGCAACACACCACTCCCGGGAGGGCTCCGAACCTCCAACCTTTCGGTTAACAGCCGATCGCGCTAGCCAATTGCGCCAAGGAGACAGTCATGCTTCACTCTCTCCACCGTCAGAACATTTCTTCAGAGCTATCAGCCCAAAGAAAAAAAAGCGCCGCACCACCATCGGGTGGGCTCGAACCTCCAACCGTTCGGTTAACAGCCCATCGCGCTAGCCAATTGCGCCACGGAGACAGTCATGCTCCACTCTCACTACAGTCAGAACATTTCTTCAGAGCTATCAGCCCAAAGAAAAAAAAGCGCCGCACCACCACCGGGTGGGCTCAAACCTCCAACCTTTCGCTTAACAGTCGCTCACGCTAGCCAATTGCGCCATGGAGACAGTCGTGCTCCACTCTCACCACCATCAGAACATATCTTCAAAGCTATCAGCGCAAATAAAAAAAAGCAACACACCACTCCCGGGAGGGCTCGAACCTCCAACCTTTCGGTTAACAGCCGATCGCGCTTGCCAATTGCGCCACGGAGACAGTCGTGCTCCACTCCCACCACCATCAGAACATATCTTCAAAGCTATCAGCGCAAAGAAAAAAGCAACACACCACTCCCGGGAGAGGTCGAACCTCCAACCTTTCGGTTAACAGCCGATCGCGCTAGCCAATTGCGACACGGAGACAGTCCTGCTCCACTCTCATCACCGTCAGAACATTTCTTCAGAGCTATCAGCCCAAAGAAAAAAAAAGCGCCGCACCACCATCGGGTGGGCTCGAACCTCCAACCTTTCGGTTAACAGCCAATCGCGCTAGCCAATTGCGCCACGGAGAGAGTCATGCTCCACTCTCACCACCGTCAGAACATTTCTTCAGAGCTATCAGCCCAAAGAAAAAAAGCGCCGCACCACCACCGGGTGGGCTCGAACCTCCAACCTTTCGGTTAATAGCCCATCGCGCTAGCCAATTACGCCACGGACACAGTCGTGCTCCACTCTCACCACCATCAGAACATATCTTCAAAGCTATAAGCGCAAAGAAAAAAAGCAACGCACCACTCCCGGGAGGGCTCGAACCTCCAACCTTTCGGTTAACAGCCCATCGCGCTAGCCAATTGCGCCACGGAGACAGTCGTGCTCCACTCCCACCACCATCAGAACATATCTTCAAAGGTATCAGCGCAAAGAAAAAAGCAACACACCACTCCCAGGAGAGCTCGAACCTCCAACCTTTCGGTTAACAGCCCATCGCGCTATCCAATTGCGCCACGGAGACAGTCGAGCTCCACTCTCACCGCCATCACAACTTATCTTCAAAGCTATCAGCCCAAAGGAAAAAAAGCACCGCACCACCACCGCCTGGGCTCGAACTTCCAACCTTTCGGTAAACAGCGGAACGTGCTAGCCGATTGCGCCAAGGAGACAGTCATGCTCCACTCTCACCACCGTCAGAACATTTCTTCAGAGATATCAGCCTAAAGAAAAAAAAGCGCTGCACCACCATCGGGTGGGCTCGAACCTCCAACCTTTCGGTTAACAGCCAATCGCGCTAGCCAATTGTGCCAAGGAGACAGTCGTGCTCCACTCTCACCACCGTCAGAACATTTCTTCAGAGCTATCAGCCCAAAGAAAAAAGCGCCGCACCACCACCAGGTGGGCTCGAACCTCCAACGTTTCGGTTAACAGCCGATCGCGCTAGCCAATAGCGCCATGGAGACAGTCCTGCTCCACTCTCACCACCATCAGAACATATCTTCAAAGCTATCAGCCCAAAGAAAAAAAAGCAACACACCATTCCTGGGTGGGCTCGAACCTCCAACCTTTCAGTTAACAGCCCATCCCGCTAGCCAATTGCGCCACGGAGAGAGTCGTGCTCCAATCACACCACCATCACCACATATCTTCAAAGCTATCAGCCAAAAGAGAAAAAGCACCGAACCGCCACCGCGTGGGCTCGAACCTCCAACCTCACGGTTACCAGCCGATCGCGCAACCCTTTTGCGCCACGGAGACAGTCCTGCTCCACTCTCACCACCATCAGAACATATCTTCAAAGCTATCAGCGCAAAGAAAAAAGCAACACACCACTCCCGGGAGGGCTCGAACCTCCAACCTTTCGGTTAACAGCCGATCGCGCTAGCCAATTGCGCCAAGGAGACAGTCATGCTCCACTCTCACCACCGTCAGAACATTTCTTCAGAGCTATCAGCGCAAAGAAAAAAAAGCGCTGCACCACCATCGGGTGGGCTCGAACCTCCAACCTTTCGGTTAACAGCCCATCGCGCTAGCCAATTGCGCCACGGAGACAGTCATGCTCCACTCTCACCACCGTCAGAACATTTCTTCAGAGCTATCAGCCCAAAGAAAAAAAAGCGCCGCACCACCACCGGGTGGGCTCAAACCTCCAACCTTTCGGTTAATACCCCATCGCGCTAGCCAATTGCGCCACGGAGACAGTCATGCTCCACTCTCACCACCGTCAGAACATTTCTTCAGAGCTATCAGCGCAAAGAAAAAAGCAACACACCACTCCCGGGAGGGCTCGAACCTCCAACCTTTCGGTTAACAGCCGATCGCGCTAGCCAATTGCGCCAAGGAGACAGTCATGCTTCACTCTCACCACCGTCAGAACATTTCTTCAGAGCTATCAGCCCAAAGAAAAAAAAGCGCCGCACCACCATCGGGTGGGCTCGAACCTCCAACCTTTCGGTTAACAGCCCATCGCGCTAGCCAGTTGCGCCACGGAGACAGTCATGCTCCACTCTCACCACCGTCAGAACATTTCTTCAGAGCTATCAGCGCAAAGAAAAAAAAGCGCTGCACCACCATCGGGTGGGCTCGAACCTCCAACCTTTCGGTTAACAGCCCATCGCGCTAGCCAATTGCGCCACGGAGACAGTCATGCTCCACTCTCACCACCGTCAGAACATTTCTTCAGAGCTATCAGCCCAAAGAAAAAAAAGCGCCGCACCACCACCGGGTGGGCTCAAACCTCCAACCTTTCGGTTAATACCCCATCGCGCTAGCCAATTGCGCCACGGAGACAGTCATGCTCCACTCTCACCACCGTCAGAACATTTCTTCAGAGCTATCAGCGCAAAGAAAAAAGCAACACACCACTCCCGGGAGGGCTCGAACCTCCAACCTTTCGGTTAACAGCCGATCGCGCTAGCCAATTGCGCCAAGGAGACAGTCATGCTTCACTCTCACCACCGTCAGAACATTTCTTCAGAGCTATCAGCCCAAAGAAAAAAAAGCGCCGCACCACCATCGGGTGGGCTCGAACCTCCAACCTTTCGGTTAACAGCCCATCGCGCTAGCCAGTTGCGCCACGGAGACAGTCATGCTCCACTCTCACCACCGTCAGAACATTTCTTCAGAGCTATCAGCCCAAAGAAAAAATAGCGCCACACCACCACCGGGTGGGCTCAAACCTCCAATCTTTCGCTTAACAGTTGAGCACGCTAGCCAATTGCGCCATGGAGACAGTCGTGCTCCACTCTCACCACCATCAGAACATATCTTCAAAGCTATCAGCGCAAATAAAAAAAAGCGCCGCACCACCACCGGGTGGGCTCAAACCTCCAACATTTCGGTTAATACCCCATCGCGCTAGCCAATTGCGCCACGGAGACAGTCATGCTCCACTCTCACCACCATCAGAACATTTCTTCAGAGCTATCAGCCCAAAGAAAAAAAAGCGCCGCACCACCATCGGGTGGGCTCGAACCTCCAACCTTTCGGTTAACAGCCCGTCGCGCTAGCCAATTGCGCCACGGAGACAGTCATGCTCCACTCTCACCACCGTCAGAACATTTCTTCAGAGCTATCAGCGCAAAGAAAAAAGCAACACACCACTCCCGGGAGGGCTCGAACCTCCAACCTTTCGGTTAACAGCCGATCGCGCTAGGCAATTGCGCCAATTAGACAGTCATGCTCCACTCTCACCACCGTCAGAACATTTCTTCAGAGCTATCAGCCCAAAGAAAAAAAAGCGCTGCACCACCATCGGGTGGGCTCGAACCTCCAACCTTTCGGTTAACAGCCCATCGCGCTAGCCAATTGCGTCACGGAGACAGTCATGCTCCACTCTCACCACCGTCAGAACATTTCTTCAGAGCTATCAGCCCAAAGAAAAAAAAGCGCCGCACCACCACCGGGTGGGCTCAAACCTCCAACCTTTCGGTTAATACCCCATCGCGCTAGCCAATTACGCCACGGAGACAGTCGTGCGCCACTCTCACCACCATCAGAACATATCTTCAAAGCTATCAGCGCAAAGAAAAAAGCAACACACCACTCCCGGGAGGGCTCGAACCTCCAACCTTTCGGTTAACAGCCGATTGCGCTAGCCAATTGCGCCAAGGAGACAGTCATGCTTCACTCTCACCACCGTCAGAACATTTCTTCAGAGCTATCAGCCCAAAGAAAAAAAAGCGCCGCACCACCATCGGGTGGGCTCGAACCTCCAACCTTTCGGTTAACAGGCCATCGCGCTAGCCAGTTGCGCCACGGAGACAGTCATGCTCCACTCTCACCACCGTCAGACTATTTCTTCAGAGCTATCAGCCCAAAGAAAAAATAGCGCCGCACCACCACCGGGTGGGCTCAAACCTCCAACCTTTCGCTTAACAGTTGATCACGCTAGCCAATTGCGCCATGGAGACAGTCGTGCTCCACTCTCACCACCATCAGAACATATCTTCAAAGCTATCAGCGCAAATAAAAAAAAGCAACACACCACTCTCGGGAGGGCTCGAACCTCCAACCTTTCGGTTAACAGCCGATCTCGCTAGCCAATTGCGCCACGGAGACAATCCTGCTCCAGTCTCACCACCATCAGAACATATCTTCAAAGCTATCAGCCCGAAGAAAAAGAAGCGCCGCACCACCAACGGGTGGGCTCGAACCTCCAACTATTCGGTTAACAGCCGATCGCGCTAGCCAATTGCGCCACGGAGACAGTCGTGCTCCACTTCCACCACCATCAGAACATATTTTCAAAGCTATCAGCGCAAAGAAAAAAGCAACACACCATTCCCGGGAGAGCTCGAACCTCCAACCTTTCGGTTAACAACCGATCGCGCCAGCCAATTGCGACACGGAGACAGTCCTGCTCCACTCTCACCACCCTCAGAACATTTCTTCAGAGCTATCAGCCCAAAGAAAAAAAGCGCCGCACCACCATCGGGTGGGCTCGAACCTCCAACCTTTCGGTTAACAGCCCATTGCGCTAGCCAATTGCGCCACGGAGAGAGTCATGCTCCCCTCTCACCACCGTCAGAACATTTCTTCAGAGCTATCAGCCCAAAGAAAAAAAAGCGCCACACCACCACCGGGTGGGCTCGAACCTCCAACCTTTCGGTTAATAGCCCATCGCGCTAGCCAATTACGCCACGGAGACAGTCGTGCTCTACTCTCACCACCATCAGAACATATCTTCAAAGCTATAAGCGCAAAGAAAAAAAGCAACACACCACTCCCGGGAGGGCTCGAACCTCCAACATTTCGGTTAACAGCCCATCGCGCTAGCCAATTGCGCCACGGAGACAGTCGTGCTCCACTCCCACCACCATCAGAACATATCTTCAAAGCTATCAGCGCAAAGAAAAAAGCAACACACCACTCCCGGGAGAGCTCGAACCTCCAACTTTTTAGTTAACAGCCCATCGCGCTAGCCAATTGCGCCACGGAGACAGTCGCGCTCCACTCACACCACCATCACAACATATCTTCAAAGCTATCAGCCCAACGAAAAAAAGCACCGCACCACTCCCGGGAGGGCTCGAACCTCCAACCTTTCGGTTAACAGCCGATCGCGCTAGCCAATTGCGCCATGGAGACAGTCATGCTCCACTCTCACCACCGTCAGAACATTTCTCCAGAGCTATCAGCCCAAAGAGAAAAAGCGCCGCGCCACCATTGGGTGGGCTCGAACCTCCAACCTTTCGGTTAACAGCCCATCGCGCTAGCCAATTGCGCCACGGAGACAGTCCTGCTCCACTCTCACTACCGTCAAAACATTTCTTCAGAGCTATCAGCCCAAAGGAAAAAAGCGCCGCACCACCACCGGGTGGGCTCGAACCTCCAACCTTTCGGTTAACAGCCGATCGCGCTAGCCAATAGCGCCATGGAGACAGTCCTGCTCCACTCTCACCACCATCAGAACATATCTTCAAAGCTATCAGCCCAAAGAAAAAAAAGCAACACACCATTCCTGGGTGGGCTCGAACCTCCAACCTTTCAGTTAACAGCCCATCGCGCTAGCAAATTGCGCCACGGAGAGAGTCGTGCTCCAATCACACCACCATCACAACATATCTTCAAAGCTATCAGCCCAAAGAAAAAAAAGCACCGCACCGCCACCGCGTGGGCTCGAACCTCCAACATCTCGGTTACCAGCCGATCGCGCTAGCCAATTGCGCCACGGAGACAGTCCTGCTCCACTCTCACCACCATCACAACATATCTTCAAAGCTATCAGCCCAAAGAAAAAAAAGCAACACACCACCACCGCATGGGCTCGAACCTCCAACCTTTCGGTTAATAGCCCATCGCGCTAGCCAATTACGCCACAGAGACAGTCGTGCTCCACTCTCACCACCATCAGAACATATCTTCAAAGCTATCAGCGCAAAGAAAAAAGCAACACACCACTCCCGGGAGGGCTCGAACCTCCAACCTTTCGGTTAACAGCCGATCGCGCTAGCCAATTGCGCCAAGGAGACAGTCACGCTTCACTCTCACCACCGTCAGAACATTTCTTCAGAGCTATCAGCCCAAAGAAAAAAAAGCGCCGCACCACCGTCGGGTGGGCTCGAACCTCCAACCTTTCGGTTAACAGCCCATCGCGCTAGCCAATTGCGCCACGGAGACAGTCATGTTCCACTCTCACTACAGTCAGAACATTTCTTCAGAGCTATCAGCCCAAAGAAAAAAAAGCGCCGCACCACCACCGGGAGGGCTCAAACCTCCAACCTTTCGCTTAACAGTCGATCACGCTAGCCAATTGCGCCATGGAGACAGTCGTGCTCCACTCTTACCACCATCAGAACATATCTTCAAAGCTATCAGCGCAAATAAAAAAAAGCAACACACCACTCCCGGGAGGGCTCGAACCTCCAACCTTTCGGTTAACAGCCGATCGCGCTAGCCAATTGCGCCACGGAGACAGTCGTGCTCCACTCCCACCACCATCAGAAAATATCTTCAAAGCTATCAGCGCAAAGAAAAAAGCAACACACCACTCCCGGGAGAGGTCGAACCTCCAACCTTTCGGTTAACAGCCGATTGCGCTAGCCGATTGCGCCACGGAGACAGTCCTCCTCCACTCTCACCACCGTCAGAACAATTCTTCAGAGCTATCAGTCCAAAGGAAAAAAAGCGCCGCACCACCACTGGGTGGGCTCGAACCTCCAACCTTTTGGTTAACACCCGATCGCGCTAGCCAATTGCGCAACGGAGAGAGTCGTGCTCTACAATCACCACCAACAGAACATATCTTCAAAGCTATCAGCAGAAAGAAAAAAGCAACACACCACTCCCGGGAGGGCTTGAACCTCGAACCTTTCGGTTAACAGCCGATCTCGCTAGCCAATTGCGCCACGGAGACAGTCCTGCTCCACTCTCACCACCATCAGAACATATCTTCAAAGCTATCAGCCCAAAGAAAAAAAAGCGCCGCACCACCACCGAGTGGGCTCGAACCTCCAACCTTTCGGTTAACAGCCGATCGCGCCAGCCAATTGCGCCGCGGAGACAGTCGTGCTCCACTCTCACCACCGTCAGAACATTTCTTCAGAGCTATCAGCCCAAAGAAAAAAAGCGCCGCACCACCATCAGGTGGGCTCGAACCTCCAACCTTTCGGTTAACAGCCCATCGCGCTAGCCAATTGCGCCACGGAGACAGTCCTGCTCCACTCTCACTACCGTCAGAACATTTCTTTAGAGCTATCAGCCCAAAGGAAAAAAGCGCCGCACCACCACCGGGTGGGCTCGAACCTCCAACCTTTGGTTAACAGCCGATCGCGCTAGCAAATTGCGCCACGGAGAGAGTCGTGCTCCTTTTTCACCACCAACAGAACATATCTCCTAAGCTATCAGCGCAAAGAAAAAAGCAACACACCACTCCCGGGAGGGCTTGAACCTCGAACCTTTCGGTTAACCGCCGATCGCGCTAGCCAATTGCGCCGCGGAGACAGTCATGCTCCACTCTCACCACCATCAGAACAAAAGCTATAAGCGCAAAGAAAAAAGCAATACACCACTCCCGAGAGGGCTTGAACCTCCAACTTTTCTGTTAACAGCCGATCGCGCTAGCCAATTGCGCCACGGAGACAGTCCTGCTCCACTCTCACCACCATCAGAACATATCTTCAAAGCTATCAGACGAAAGAAAAAAGCAACACACCACTCCCGGGAGGGCTCGAACCTCCAACCTTTAGGTTAACAGCCGATCGCGCTAGCCAATTGCGCCAAGGAGACAGTCGTGCTCCACTCTCACCACCGTCAGAACAATTCTCCAGAGCTATCAGCCCAAAGAAAAAAAAGCGCCACACCACCACCGGGTGGGCTCGAACCTCCAACCTTTCGGTTAATAGCCCATCGCGCTAGCCAATTACGCCACGGAGACAGTCGTGCTCCACTCTCACCACCGTCAGAACATTTCTTCAGAGCTATCAGCCCAAAGAAAAAAAAGCGCCGCACCACCACCGGGTGGGCTCGAACCTCCAACCTTTCGGTTAATACCCCATCGCGCTAGCCAATTACGCCAAGGAGACAGTCATGCTCCACTCTCACCACCATCCGAACATATCTTCAAATCTATAAGCGCAAAGAAAAAAAAGCAACACACCACTCCCGGGAGGGCTCGAACCTCCAAACTTTTGGTTAACAGCCGATCGCGCTAGCGAATTGCGCCACGGAGACAGTCGTGCTCCACTCCCACCACCACCAGAACATATCTTCAAAGCTATCAGCGCAAAGAAGAAAGCAACACACCACTCCCGGGAGAGCTCGAACCTCCAACCTTTGGGTTAACAGCCGATCGCGCTAGCCAATTGCGCCACGGAGACAGTCCTGCTCCACTCTCACCATCGTCAGAACATTTCTTCAGAGCTATCAGCCCAAAGAAAAAAAAGCGCCGCACCACCATCGGGTGGGCTCGAACGTCCAATGTTTCGGTTAACAGCCAATCGCGCTAGCCCATAGCGCCACGGAGACAGTCGTGCTCCACTCTCACCACAGTCAGAACAATTCTTCAGAGCTATCAGCCCAAAGAAAAAAAAGCGCCGCACCACCACCGGGTGGGCTCGAACCTCCAACCTTCCGGTTAACAGCCGATCGCGCTAGCAAATTGCACCATGGAGACAGTCCTGCTACACTCTCACCACCATCAGAACATATCTTCAAATCTATTTAGCCCAAACAAAAAAAGCAACACACAACTCCTGGGAGGGCTCGAACCTCCAAATTTTCATTTACCAGCCCATCGCGCTAGCCAATTGTGCCACGGAGACAGTCGTGCTCCACTCTCACCACCATCACAAATATCTTCAAAGCTATCAGCCCAAAGAAAAAAAAGCACCGCACCACCACCGCGTGGGCTCGAACCTCCAAACTTTCGGTTACCAGCCGATCGCGCTAGCCGATTGCGCCACAGAGACAGTCCTGCTCCACTATCACCACCATCAGAACATATCTTCAAAGCTATCAGCCCAAAGAAAAAAAGCAACACACCACTCCCGGGAGGGTTCGAACCTCCAACCTTTCAGTTAACAGCCGATCACGCTAGCCAATTGCGCCACGGAGACAGTCGTGCTCCACCCTCCTCCCCGTCAGAACATTTCTTCAGAGCTATCAGCCCAAAAAAAAGAAGCGCCGCACCACCACCGGGTGGGCTCGAACCTCCAACTATTCGGTTAACAGCCGATCGCGCTAGCCAATTGCGCCACCGAGACAGTCGTGCTCCACTTCCACCACCATCAGATCATATCTTCAAAGCTATAAGCGCAAAGAAAAAAGCAACACACCACTCCCGGGAGAGCTCGAACCTCCAACCATTCGGTTAACAGCCGATCGCGCTAGCCAATTGCGACACGGAGACAGTCCTGCTCCACTCTCACCACCGTCAGAACATTTCTTCAGAGCTATCAGCCCAAAAAAAAACGCCGCACCACCATCGGGTGGGCTCGAACCTCCAACCTTTCGGCTAACAGCCCATCGCGCTAGCCAATTGCGCCACAGAGAGAGTCATGCTCCACTCTCACCACCGTCAGAACATTTCTTCAGAGCTATCAGCCCAAAGAAAAAAAGCGCCGCACCACCTTCGGGTGGGCTCGAATCTCCAACCTTTCGGTTAATAGCCCATCGCGCTAGCCAATTACGCCACGGACACAGTCGTGCTCCACTCTCACCACCATCAGAACATATCTTCAAAGCTATAAGCGCAAAGAAAAAAAGCAACACACCACTCCCGGGAGGGCTCGAACCTCCAACCTTTCGGTTAACAGCCGATCGCGCTAGCCAATTGCGCCACGGAGACAGTCATGCTCCACTCTCACCACCGTCAGAACATTTCTTTAGAGCTATCAGCCCAAAGGAAAAAAAGCGCCGCAACACCACCGGGTGGGCTCGAGCGTCCAACCTTTCGGTTAATAGCCCATCGCGCTAGCCAATTACGCCAAAGAGACAGTCGTGCTCCACTCTCACCACCATCAGAACATATCTTCAAAGCTATCAGCGCAAAGAAAAAAGCAACACACCACTCCCGGGAGGGCTCCGAACCTCCAACCTTTCGGTTAACAGCCGATCGCGCTAGCCAATTGCGCCAAGGAGACAGTCATGCTTCACTCTCACCACCGTCAGAACATTTCTTCAGAGCTATCAGCCCACAGAAAAAAAGCGCCGCACCACCATCGGGTGGGCTCGAACCTCCAACCTTTCGGTTAACAGCCCATCGCGCCAGCCAATTGCGCCACGGAGACAGTCATGCTCCACTCTCACTACAGTCAGAACATTTCTTCAGAGCTATCAGCCCAAAGAAAAAAAAGCTCCGCACCACCACCGGGTGGGCTCAAACCTCCAACCTTTCGCTTAACAGTCGATCACGCTAGCCAATTGCGCCATGGAGACAGTCGTGCTCCACTCTCACCACCATCAGAACATATCTTCAAAGCTATCAGCGCAAATAAAAAAGCACCACACCACCACTGCATGGGCTCGAACCTCCAACCTTTCGGTTAACAGCCGATCGCGCTAGCCGATTGCGCCACGGAGACAGTCCTGCTCCACTCTCACCACCATCAGAACATATCTTCAAAGCTATCAGCCCAAAGAAAAAAAAGCAACACACCACCCCCGGGAGGGCTCGAACCTCCAACCTTTCGGTTAACAGCCGATCGCGCTAGCCAATTTCGCCACGGAGACAGTCATGCTCCACTCTCACCACCGTCAGAACATTTCTTCAGAGCTATCAGCCCAAAGGAAAAAAAGCGCCGCACCACCACCGGGTGGGCTTGAGCGTCCAACCTTTCGGTTAATAGCCCATCGCGCTAGCCAATTACGCCACAGAGACAGTCGTGCTCCACTCTCACCGCCATCAGAACATATCTTCAAAGCTATCAGCGCAAAGAAAAAAGCAACACACCACCCCCGGGAGGGCTCGAACCTCCAACCTTTCGGTTAACAGCCGATCGCGCTAGCCAATTTCGCCACGGAGACAGTCATGCTCCACTCTCACCACCGTCAGAACATTTCTTCAGAGCTATCAGCCCAAAGGAAAAAAAGCGCCGCACCACCACCGGGTGGGCTTGAGCGTCCAACCTTTCGGTTAATAGCCCATCGCGCTAGCCAATTACGCCACAGAGACAGTCGTGCTCCACTCTCACCGCCATCAGAACATATCTTCAAAGCTATCAGCGCAAAGAAAAAAGCAACACACCACTCCCGGGAGGGCTCGAACCTCCAACCTTTCGGTTAACAGCCGATCGCGCTAGACAATTGCGCCACGGAGACAGTCGTGCTCCACTCCCACCACCATCAGAACATATCTTCAAAGCTATCAGCGCAAAGAAAAAAGCAACACACCACTCCCGGGAGAGGTCGAACCTCCAACCTTTCGGTTAACAGCCGATTGCGCTAGCCGATTGCGCCAAGGAGACAGTCATGATCCACTCTCACCACCGTCAGAACATTTCTTCAGAGATATCAGCCAAAAGAAAAAAAGCGCTGCACCACCAACGGGTGGGCTCGAACCTCCAACCTTTCGGTTAACAGCCAATCGCGCTAGCCAATTGTGCCACGGAGACAGTCGTGCTCCACTCTCACCCCCATCAGAACATATCTTCAAAGCTATCAGCGCAAAGAAAAAAGCAACACACCACTCCCGGGAGGGCTCGAACCTCCAACCTTTCGGTTAACAGCCGATCGCGCTAGACAATTGCGCCACGGAGACAGTCGTGCTCCACTCCCACCACCATCAGAACATATCTTCAAAGCTATCAGCGCAAAGAAAAAAGCAACACACCACTCCCGGGAGAGGTCGAACCTCCAACCTTTCGGTTAACAGCCGATTGCGCTAGCCGATTGCGCCACGGAGACAGTCGTGCTCCACTCTCACCGCCATCACAACTTATCTTCAAAGCTATCAGCCCAAAGGAAAAAAAGCACCGCACCACCACCGCCTGGGCTCGAACTTCCAACCTTTCGGTAAACAGCGGAACGTGCTAGCCGATTGCGCCAAGGAGACAGTCTTGCTCCACTCTCACCACCGTCAGAACATTTCTTCAGAGATATCAGCCAAAAGAAAAAAAGCGCTGCACCACCATCGGGTGGGCTCGAACCTCCAACCTTTCGGTTAACAGCCAATCGCGCTAGCCAATTGTGCCACGGAGACAGTCGTGCTCCACTCTCACCACCGTCAGAACATTTCTTCAGAGCTATCAGCCCAAAGAAAAAAAAGCGCCGCACCACCACCAGGTGGGCTCGAACCTCCAACGTTTCGGTTAACAGCCGATCGCGCTAGCCAATAGCGCCATGGAGACAGTCCTGCTCCACTCTCACCACCATCAGAACATATCTTCAAAGCTATCAGCCCAAAGAAAAAAAAGCAACAAACCATTCCTGGGTGGGCTCGAACCTCCAACCTTTCAGTTAACAGCCCATCGCGCTAGCCAATTGCGCCACGGAGAGAGTCGTGCTCCAATCACACCACCATCACAACATATCTTCAAAGCTATCAGCCCAAAGAAAAAAAGCACCGCACCGCCACCGCGTGGGCTCGAACTTCCAACCTCACGGTTACCAGCCGATCGCGCTAGCCAATTGCGCCACGGAGACAGTCCTGCTCCACTCTCACCACCATCAGAACATATCTTCAAAGCTATCAGCGCAAAGAAAAAAGCAACACACCACTCCCGGGAGGGCTCGAACCTCCAACCTTTCGGTTAACAACCGATCGCGCTAGCCAATTGCGCCAAGGAGACAGTCATGCTCCACTCTCATCACCGTCAGAACATTTCTTCAGAGCTATCAGCCCAAAGAAAAAAAAGCGCTGCACCACCATCGCGTGGGCTCGAACCTCCAACCTTTCGGTTAACAGCCCATCACGCTAGCCAATTGCGCCACGGAGACAGTCATGCTCCACTCTCACCACCGTCAGAACATTTCTTCAGAGCTATCAGCCCAAAGAAAAAAAAGCGCCGCACCACCACCGGGTGGGCTCAAACCTCCAACCTTTCGGTTAATACTCATCGCGCTAGCCATTTACGCCACGGAGACAGTCGTGCGCCACTCTCACCACCATCAGAACATATCTTCAAAGCTATCAGCGCAAAGAAAAAAGCAACACACCACTCCCGGGAGGGCTCGAACCTCCAACCTTTCGGTTAACAGCCGATCTCGCTAGCCAATTGCGCCACGGAGACAGTCCTGCTCCACTCTCACCACCATCAGAACATATCTTCAAAGCTATCAGCCCAAAGAAAAAAAAGCGCCGCACCACCACCGAGTGGGCTCGAACCTCCAACCTTTCGGTTAACAGCCGATCGCGCCAGCCAATTGCGCCACGGAGACAGTCGTGCTCCACCCTCCTCCCCGTCAGAACATTTCTTCAGAGCTATCAGCCCAAAGAAAAAGAAGCGCCGCACCACCACCGGGGGGGCTTGAACCTCCAACTATTCGGTTAACAGCCGATCGCGCTAGCCAATTGCGCCACGGAGACAGTCGTGCTCCACTTCCACCACCATCAGAACATTTCTTCAGAGCTATCAGCCCAAAGAAAAAAAAGTGCCGCACCACCACCGGGTGGGCTCGAACCTCCAACCTTTCGATTAATGGCCCATAGTGCTAGCCAATTACGCCACGGAGACAGTCGTGCTCTACTCTCACCACCATCAGAACATATCTTCAAAGCTATCAGCGCAAAGAAAAAAGCAACACACCACTCCCGGGAGAGCTCGAACCTCCAACTTTTCAGTTAACAGCCCATCGCGCTAGCCAATTGCGCCACGGAGACTGTCGCGCTCCACTCACACCACCATCACAACATATCTTCAAAGCTATCAGCCCAAAGGAAAAAAAGCACCGCACCACCACCGCGTGGGCTCGAACTTCCAACCTTTCGGTTAACAGCGAAACGTGCTAGCCGATTGCGCCAAGGAGACAGTCATGCTCCACTCTAACCACCGTCAGAACATTTCTTCAGAGATATCAGCCAAAAGAAAAAAAGCGCTGCACCACCATCGGGTGGGCTCGAACCTCCAACCTTTCGGTTAACAGCCAATCGCGCTAGCCAATTGCGCCACAGAGACAGTCGTGCTCCACTCCCACCACCGTCAGAACATTTCTTCAGAGCTATCAGCCCAAAGGAAAAGAGCGCCGCACCACCACCGGGTGGGCTCGAGCGTCCAACCTTTCGGTTAATAGCCCATCGCGCTAGCCAATTACGCCACGGAGACAGTCGTGCTCAACTCTCACCACCATCAGAACATATCTTCAAAGCTATCAGCGCAAAGAAAAAAGCAACACACCACTCCCGGGAGGGCTCGAACCTCCAACCTTTCGGTTAACAGCCGATCCCGCTAGCCAATTGCGCCAAGGACACAGTCATGCTCCACTCTCACCACCGTCAGAACATTTCTTCAGAGCTATCAGCCCAAAGAAAAAAAAGCGCTGCACCACCATCGGGTGGGCTCGAACCTCCAACCTTTCGGTTAACAGCCCATCGCGCTAGCCAATTACGCCACGGAGACAGTCGTGCTCCACTCTCACCACCGTCAGAACATTTCTTCAGAGCTATCAGCCCAAAGAAAAAACAGCGCCGCACCACCACCGGGTGGGCTCAAACCTCCAACCTTTCGGTTAATACCCCATCGCGCTAGCCAATTACGCCACGGAGACAGTCGTGCTCCACTCTCACCACCATCAGAACATATCTTCAAAGCTATAGGCGCAAAGAAAAAAAAGCAACACACCACTCCCGGGAGTGCTCGAACCTCCAACCTTTTGGTTAACAGCCGATCGCGCTAGCATATTGCGCCACGGAGACAGTCGTGCTCCACTCCCACCACCATCAGAACATATCTTCAAAGCTATAAGCGCAAAGAAAAAAAGCAACACACCACTCCCGGGAGGGCTCGAACCTCCAACCTTTCGGTTAACAGCCCATCGCGCTAGCCAATTGCGCCACGGAGACAGTCGTGCTCCACTCCCACCACCACCAGAACATATCTTCAAAGCTATCAGCGCAAAGAAAAAAGCAACACACCACTCCCGGGAGAGCTCGAACCTCCAACCTTTCAGTTACCAGCCCATCGCGCTAGCCAATTGCGCCACGGAGACAGTCGTGCTCCACTCTTACCACCAACACAACATATCTTCAAAGCTATCAGCCCAAAGGAAAAAAAGCACCGCACCACCACCGAGTGGGCTCGAACCTCCAACCTTTCGGTTAATACCCCATCGCGCTAGCCAATTACGCCACGGAGACAGTCGTGCTCCACTCTCACCACCATCAGAACATATCTTCAAAGCTATAAGCGCAAAGAAAAAAAAGCAACACACCACTCCCGGGAGTTCTCGAACCTAAAACCTTTCGGTTAACAGCCGATCTCGCTAGCCCATTGCGCCACGGAGACAGTCCTGCTCCACTCTCACCACCATCAGAACATATCTTCAAAGCTATCAGCCCCAAAAAAAAGCGCCGCACCACCACCGAGTGGGCTCGAACCTCCAACCTTTCGGTTAACAGCCGATCGCGCCAGCCAATTGCACCTCGGAGACAGTCGTCCTCCACCCTCCTCCCCGTCAGAACTTTTCTTCAGAGCTATCAGCCCAAAGAAAAAGAAGCGCCGCACCACCACCGGGTGGGCTCGAACCTCCACAAATTCGGTTAACAGCCGATCGCGCTAGCCAATTGCGCCACGGAGACAGTCGTGCTCCACTTCCACCACCATCAGAACATATCTTCAAAGCTATCAGCACAAAGAAAAAAGCAACACACCACTCCCGGGAGAGCTCGAACCTCCAACCTTTCGGTTAACAGCCGATCGCGCTAGCCAATTGCGCCACGGAGACAGTCGTGCTCCACTCTCACCACCATCACAACATATCTTCAAAGCTATCAGCCCAAAGGAAAAAAAGCACCGCACCACCACCGCGTGGGCTCGAACTTCCAACCTTTCGGTTAACAGCGGAACGTGCTAGCCAATTGCGCCAAAGAGACAGTCATGCTCCACTCTCACCACCGTCAGAACATTTCTTCAGAGATATCAGCCAAAAGAAAAAAAGCGCTGCACCACCATTGGGTGGGCTCGAACCTCCAACCTTTCGGTTAACAGCCAATCGCGCTAGCCAATTGTGCCACGGAGACAGTCGTGCTCCCCTCTCACCACCATCAGAACATTTCTTCAGAGCTATCAGCCCAAAGAAAAAAAAGCGCCGCACCACCACCAGGTGGGCTCGAACCTCCAACCTTTCGGTTAACAGCCGATCGCGCTAGCCAATAGCGCCATGGAGACAGTCCTGCTCCACTCTCACCACCATCAGAACATATCTTCAAAGCTAACAGCCCAAAGAAAAAAAAAGCAACACACCATTCCTGGGTGGGCTTGAACCTCCAGCCTTTCAGTTAACAGCCCATCGCGCTAGCCAATTGCGCCACGGAGAGAGTCGTGCTCCAATCACACCACCATCACAACATATCTTCAAAGCTAGCAGCCCAAAGAAAAAAAAGCAACGCAGCGCCACCGCGTGGGCTCGAACCTCCAACCTCTCGGTTACCAGCCGATCGCGCTAGCCAATTGCGCCACGGAGACAGTCCTGCTCCACTCTCACCACCATCAGAACATATCTTCAAAGCTATCAGCCCAAAGAAAAAAAAAGCAACACACCACTCCCGGGAGGGCTCGAACCTCAAACCTTTCAGTTAACAGCCCATCGCGCTAGCCAATTGTGCCACGGAGACAGTCGTGCTCCACTCTCACCACCATCACAAATATCTTCAAAGCTATCAGCCCAAAGAAAAAAAAGCACCGCACCACCACCGCGTGGGCTCGAACCTCCAAACTTTCGGTTACCAGCCGATCGCGCTAGCCGATTGCGCCACAGAGACAGTCCTGCTCCACTATCACCACCATCAGAACATATCTTCAAAGCTATCAGCCCAAAGAAAAAAAGCAACACACCACTCCCGGGAGGGCTCGAACCTCCAACCTTTCAGTTAACAGCCGATCACGCTAGCTAATTGCGCCACGGAGACAGTCGTGCTCCACCCTCCTCCCCGTCAGAACATTTCTTCAGAGCTATCAGCCCAAAAAAAAAGAAGCGCCGCACCACCACCGGGTGGGCTCGAACCTCCAACTATTCGGTTAACAGCCGATCGCGCTAGCCAATTGCGCCACCGAGACAGTCGTGCTCCACCTCCACCACCATCAGATCATATCTTCAAAGCTATCAGCGCAAAGAAAAAAGCAACACACCACTCTCGGGAGAGCTCGAACCTCCAACCATTCGGTTAACAGCCGATCGCGCTAGCCAATTGCGACACGGAGACAGTCCTGCTCCACTCTCACCACCGTCAGAACATTTCTTCAGAGCTATCAGCCCAAAAAAAAGCGCCGCACCACCATCGGGTGGGCTCGAACCTCCAACCTTTCGGCTAACAGCCCATCGCGCTAGCCAATTGCGCCACAGAGAGAGTCATGCTCCACTCTCACCACCGTCAGAACATTTCTTCAGAGCTATCAGCCCAAAGAAAAAAAGCGCCGCACCACCACCGGGTGGGCTCGAATCTCCAACCTTTCGGTTAATAGCCCATCGCGCTAGCCAATTACGCCACGGACACAGTCGTGCTCCACTCTCACCACCATCAGAACATATCTTCAAAGCTATAAGCGCAAAGAAAAAAAGCAACACACCACTCCCGGGAGGGCTCGAACCTCCAACCTTTCGGTTAACAGCCGATCGCGCTAGCCAATTGCGCCACGGAGACAGTCATGCTCCACTCTCACCACCGTCAGAACATTTCTTTAGAGCTATCAGCCCAAAGGAAAAAAAGCGCCGCAACACCACCGGGTGGGCTCGAGCGTCCAACCTTTCGGTTAATAGCCCATCGCGCTAGCCAATTACGCCAAAGAGACAGTCGTGCTCCACTCTCACCACCATCAGAACATATCTTCAAAGCTATCAGCGCAAAGAAAAAAGCAACACACCACTCCCGGGAGGGCTCCGAACCTCCAACCTTTCGGTTAACAGCCGATCGCGCTAGCCAATTGCGCCAAGGAGACAGTCATGCTTCACTCTCACCACCGTCAGAACATTTCTTCAGAGCTATCAGCCCACAGAAAAAAAGAGCCGCACCACCATCGGGTGGGCTCGAACCTCCAACCTTTCGGTTAACAGCCCATCGCGCCAGCCAATTGCGCCACGGAGACAGTCATGCTCCACTCTCACTACAGTCAGAACATTTCTTCAGAGCTATCAGCCCAAAGAAAAAAAAGCTCCGCACCACCACCGGGTGGGCTCAAACCTCCAACCTTTCGCTTAACAGTCGATCACGCTAGCCAATTGCGCCATGGAGACAGTCGTGCTCCACTCTCACCACCATCAGAACATATCTTCAAAGCTATCAGCGCAAATAAAAAAGCACCACACCACCACTGCATGGGCTCGAACCTCCAACCTTTCGGTTAACAGCCGTTCGCGCTAGCCGATTGCGCCACGGAGACAGTCCTGCTCCACTCTCACCACCATCAGAACATATCTTCAAAGCTATCAGCCCAAAGAAAAAAAAGCAACACACCACCCCCGGGAGGGCTCGAACCTCCAACCTTTCGGTTAACAGCCGATCGCGCTAGCCAGTTTCGCCACGGAGACAGTCATGCTCCACTCTCACCACCGTCAGAACATTTCTTCAGAGCTATCAGCCCAAAGGAAAAAAAGCGCTGCACCACCACCGGGTGGGCTTGAGCGTCCAACCTTTCGGTTAATAGCCCATCGCGCTAGCCAATTACGCCACAGAGACAGTCGTGCTCCACTCTCACCGCCATCAGAACATATCTTCAAAGCTATCAGCGCAAAGAAAAAAGCAACACACCACTCCCGGGAGGGCTCGAACCTCCAACCTTTCGGTTAACAGCCGATCGCGCTAGACAATTGCGCCACGGAGACAGTCGTGCTCCACTCCCACCACCATCAGAACATATCTTCAAAGCTATCAGCGCAAAGAAAAAAGCAACACACCACTCCCGGGAGAGGTCGAACCTCCAACCTTTCGGTTAACAGCCGATTGCGCTAGCCGATTGCGCCACGGAGACAGTCCTGCTCCACTCTCACCACCGTCAGAACAATTCTTCAGAGCTATCAGCCCAAAGGAAAAAAAGCGCCGCACCACCACTGGGTGGGCTCGAACCTCCAACCTTTTGGTAAACAGCGGAACGTGCTAGCCGATTGCGCCAAGGAGACAGTCATGATCCACTCTCACCACCGTCAGAACATTTCTTCAGAGATATCAGCCAAAAGAAAAAAAGCGCTGCACCACCAACGGGTGGGCTCGAACCTCCAACCTTTCGGTTAACAGCCAATCGCGCTAGCCAATTGTGCCACGGAGACAGTCGTGCTCCACTCTCACCCCCATCAGAACATATCTTCAAAGCTATCAGCGCAAAGAAAAAAGCAACACACCACTCCCGGGAGGGCTCGAACCTCCAACCTTTCGGTTAACAGCCGATCGCGCTAGACAATTGCGCCACGGAGACAGTCGTGCTCCACTCCCACCACCATCAGAACATATCTTCAAAGCTATCAGCGCAAAGAAAAATGCAACACACCACTCCCGGGAGAGGTCGAACCTCCAACCTTTCGGTTAACAGCCGATTGCGCTAGCCGATTGCGCCACGGAGACAGTCGTGCTCCACTCTCACCGCCATCACAACTTATCTTCAAAGCTATCAGCCCAAAGGAAAAAAAGCACCGCACCACCACCGCCTGGGCTCGAACTTCCAACCTTTCGGTAAACAGCGGAACGTGCTAGCCGATTGCGCCAAGGAGACAGTCTTGCTCCACTCTCACCACCGTCAGAACATTTCTTCAGAGATATCAGCCAAAAGAAAAAAAGCGCTGCACCACCATCGGGTGGGCTCGAACCTCCAACCTTTCGGTTAACAGCCAATCGCGCTAGCCAATTGTGCCACGGAGACAGTCGTGCTCCACTCTCACCACCGTCAGAACATTTCTTCAGAGCTATCAGCCCAAAGAAAAAAAAGCGCCGCACCACCACCAGGTGGGCTCGAACCTCCAACGTTTCGGTTAACAGCCGATCGCGCTAGCCAATAGCGCCATGGAGACAGTCCTGCTCCACTCTCACCACCATCAGAACATATCTTCAAAGCTATCAGCCCAAAGAAAAAAAAGCAACAAACCATTCCTGGGTGGGCTCGAACCTCCAACCTTTCAGTTAACAGCCCATCGCGCTAGCCAATTGCGCCACGGAGAGAGTCGTGCTCCAATCACACCACCATCACAACATATCTTCAAAGCTATCAGCCCAAAGAAAAAAAGCACCGCACCGCCACCGCGTGGGCTCGAACTTCCAACCTCACGGTTACCAGCCGATCGCGCTAGCCAATTGCGCCACGGAGACAGTCCTGCTCCACTCTCACCACCATCAGAACATATCTTCAAAGCTATCAGCGCAAAGAAAAAAGCAACACACCACTCCCGGGAGGGCTCGAACCTCCAACCTTTCGGTTAACAATCGATCGCGCTAGCCAATTGCGCCAAGGAGACAGTCATGCTCCACTCTCATCACCGTCAGAACATTTCTTCAGAGCTATCAGCCCAAAGAAAAAAAAGCGCTGCACCACCATCGCGTGGGCTCGAACCTCCAACCTTTCGGTTAACAGCCCATCACGCTAGCCAATTGCGCCACGGAGACAGTCATGCTCCACTCTCACCACCGTCAGAACATTTCTTCAGAGCTATCAGCCCAAAGAAAAAAAAGCGCCGCACCACCACCGGGTGGGCTCAAACCTCCAACCTTTCGGTTAATACTCATCGCGCTAGCCATTTACGCCACGGAGACAGTCGTGCGCCACTCTCACCACCATCAGAACATATCTTCAAAGCTATCAGCGCAAAGAAAAAAGCAACACACCACTCCCGGGAGGGCTCGAACCTCCAACCTTTCGGTTAACAGCCGATCTCGCTAGCCAATTGCGCCACGGAGACAGTCCTGCTCCACTCTCACCACCATCAGAACATATCTTCAAAGCTATCAGCCCAAAGAAAAAAAAGCGCCGCACCACCACCGAGTGGGCTCGAACCTCCAACCTTTCGGTTAACAGCCGATCGCGCCAGCCAATTGCGCCACGGAGACAGTCGTGCTCCACCCTCCTCCCCGTCAGAACATTTCTTCAGAGCTATCAGCCCAAAGAAAAAGAAGCTCCGCACCACCACCGGGGGGGCTCGAACCTCCAACTATTCGGTTAACAGCCGATCGCGCTAGCCAATTGCGCCACGGAGACAGTCGTGCTCCACTTCCACCACCATCAGAACATTTCTTCAGAGCTATCAGCCCAAAGAAAAAAAAGTGCCGCACCACCACCGGGTGGGCTCGAACCTCCAACCTTTCGATTAATGGCCCATAGCGCTAGCCAATTACGCCACGGAGACAGTCGTGCTCTACTCTCACCACCATCAGAACATATCTTCAAAGCTATCAGCGCAAAGAAAAAAGCAACACACCACTCCCGGGAGAGCTCGAACCTCCAACTTTTCAGTTAACAGCCCATCGCGCTAGCCAATTGCGCCACGGAGACTGTCGCGCTCCACTCGCACCACCATCACAACATATCTTCAAAGCTATCAGCCCAAAGGAAAAAAAGCACCGCACCACCACCGCGTGGGCTCGAACTTCCAACCTTTCGGTTAACAGCGAAACGTGCTAGCCGATTGCGCCAAGGAGACAGTCATGCTCCACTCTAACCACCGTCAGAACATTTCTTCAGAGATATCAGCCAAAAGAAAAAAAGCGCTGCACCACCATCGGGTGGGCTCGAACCTCCAACCTTTCGGTTAACAGCCAATCGCGCTAGCCAATTGCGCCACAGAGACAGTCGTGCTCCACTCCCACCACCGTCAGAACATTTCTTCAGAGCTATCAGCCCAAAGGAAAAAAGCGCCGCACCACCACCGGGTGGGCTCGAGCGTCCAACCTTTCGGTTAATAGCCCATCGCGCTAGCCAATTACGCCACGGAGACAGTCGTGCTCAACTCTCACCACCATCAGAACATATCTTCAAAGCTATCAGCGCAAAGAAAAAAGCAACACACCACTCCCGGGAGGGCTCGAACCTCCAACCTTTCGGTTAACAGCCGATCGCGCTAGCCAATTGCGCCAAGGACACAGTCATGCTCCACTCTCACCACCGTCAGAACATTTCTTCAGAGCTATCAGCCCAAAGAAAAAAAAGCGCTGCACCACCATCGGGTGGGCTCGAACCTCCAACCTTTCGGTTAACAGCCCATCGCGCTAGCCAATTACGCCACGGAGACAGTCGTGCTCCACTCTCACCACCGTCAGAACATTTCTTCTGAGCTATCAGCCCAAAGAAAAAAAAGCGCCGCACCACCACCGGGTGGGCTCAAACCTCCAACCTTTCGGTTAATACCCCATCGCGCTAGCCAATTACGCCACGGAGACAGTCGTGCTCCACTCTCACCACCATCAGAACATATCTTCAAAGCTATAGGCGCAAAGAAAAAAAAGCAACACACCACTCCCGGGAGTGCTCGAACCTCCAACCTTTTGGTTAACAGCCGATCGCGCTAGCATATTGCGCCACGGAGACAGTCGTGCTCCACTCCCACCACCATCAGAACATATCTTCAAAGCTATAAGCGCAAAGAAAAAAAGCAACACACCACTCCCGGGAGGGCTCGAACCTCCAACCTTTCGGTTAACAGCCCATCGCGCTAGCCAATTGCGCCACGGAGACAGTCGTGCTCCACTCCCACCACCACCAGAACATATCTTCAAAGCTATCAGCGCAAAGAAAAAAGCAACACACCACTCCCGGGAGAGCTCGAACCTCCAACCTTTCAGTTACCAGCCCATCGCGCTAGCCAATTGCGCCACGGAGACAGTCGTGCTCCACTCTTACCACCAACACAACATATCTTCAAAGCTATCAGCCCAAAGGAAAAAAAGCACCGCACCACCACCGAGTGGGCTCGAACCTCCAACCTTTCGGTTAATACCCCATCGCGCTAGCCAATTACGCCACGGAGACAGTCGTGCTCCACTCTCACCACCATCAGAACATATCTTCAAAGCTATAAGCGCAAAGAAAAAAAAGCAACACACCACTCCCGGGAGTTCTCGAACCTAAAACCTTTCGGTTAACAGCCGATCTCGCTAGCCCATTGCGCCACGGAGACAGTCCTGCTCCACTCTCACCACCATCAGAACATATCTTCAAAGCTATCAGCCCCAAAAAAAAGCGCCGCACCACCACCGAGTGGGCTCGAACCTCCAACCTTTCGGTTAACAGCCGATCGCGCCAGCCAATTGCACCTCGGAGACAGTCGTGCTCCACCCTCCTCCCCGTCAGAACTTTTCTTCAGAGCTATCAGCCCAAAGAAAAAGAAGCGCCGCACCACCACCGGGTGGGCTCGAACCTCCACAAATTCGGTTAACAGCCGATCGCGCTAGCCAATTGCGCCACGGAGACAGTCGTGCTCCACTTCCACCACCATCAGAACATATCTTCAAAGCTATCAGCACAAAGAAAAAAGCAACACACCACTCCCGGGAGAGCTCGAACCTCCAACCTTTCGGTTAACAGCCGATCGCGCTAGCCAATTGCGCCACGGAGACAGTCGTGCTCCACTCTCACCACCATCACAACATATCTTCAAAGCTATCAGCCCAAAGGAAAAAAAGCACCGCACCACCACCGCGTGGGCTCGAACTTCCAACCTTTCGGTTAACAGCGGAACGTGCTAGCCAATTGCGCCAAAGAGACAGTCATGCTCCACTCTCACCACCGTCAGAACATTTCTCCAGAGATATCAGCCAAAAGAAAAAAAGCGCTGCACCACCATTGGGTGGGCTCGAACCTCCAACCTTTCGGTTAACAGCCAATCGCGCTAGCCAATTGTGCCACGGAGACAGTCGTGCTCCCCTCTCACCACCATCAGAACATTTCTTCAGAGCTATCAGCCCCAAGAAAAAAAAGCGCCGCACCACCACCAGGTGGGCTCGAACCTCCAACCTTTCGGTTAACAGCCGATCACGCTAGCCAATTACGCCACGGAGACAGTCGTGCTCCACTCTCACCACCATCAGAGCATATCTTCAAAGCTATAAGCGCAAAGAAAAAAAGCAACACACCACTCCCGGGAGGGCCCGAACCTCCAACCTTTCGGTTAACAGCCCATCGCGCTAGCCAATTGCGCCACGGAGACAGTCGTGCTCCAATCCCACCACCATCACAACATATCTTCAAAGCTATGAGCCCAAAGAAAAAAAGCACCGCACCGCCACCGCGTGGGCTCGAACTTCCAACCTCACGGTTACCAGCCGATCGCGCTAGCCAATTGCGCCACGGAGACAGTCCTGCTCCACTCTCACCACCATCAGAACATATCTTCAAAGCTATCAGCGCAAAGAAAAAAGCAACACACCACTCCCGGGAGGGCTCGAACCTCCAACCTTTCGGTTAACAGCCGATCGCGCTAGCCAATTGTGCCAAGGAGACAGTCATGCTCCACTCTCATCACCGTCAGAACATTTCTTCAGAGCTATCAGCCCAAAGAAAAAAAAGCGCTGCACCACCATCGGGTGGGCTCGAACCTCCAACCTTTCGGTTAACAGCCCATCACGCTAGCCAATTGCGCCACGGAGACAGTCATGCTCCACTCTCACCACCGTCAGAACATTTCTTCAGAGCTATCAGCCCAAAGAAAAAAAAGCGCCGCACCACCACCGGGTGGGCTCAAACCTCCAACCTTTCGGTTAATACTCATCGCGCTAGCCATTTACGCCACGGAGACAGTCGTGCGCCACTCTCACCACCATCAGAACATATCTTCAAAGCTATCAGCGCAAAGAAAAAAGCAACACACCACTCACGGGAGGGCTCGAACCTCCAACCTTTCGGTTAACAGCCGATCTCGCTAGCCAATTGCGCCACGGAGACAGTCCTGCTCCACTCTCACCACCATCAGAACATATCTTCAAAGCTATCAGCCCAATGAAAAAAAAAGCGCCGCACCACCACCGAGTGGGCTCGAACCTCCAACTATTCGGTTAACAGCCGATCGCGCTAGCCAATTGCGCCACGGAGACAGTCGTGCTCCACTTCCACCACCATCAGAACATTTCTTCAGAGCTATCAGCCCAAAGAAAAAAAAGTGCCGCACCACCACCGGGTGGGCTCGAACCTCCAACCTTTCGGTTAATAGCCCATAGCGCTAGCCAATTACGCAACGGAGACAGTCGTGCTCTACTCTCACCACCATCAGAACATATCTTCAAAGCTATAAGCGCAAAGAAAAAAAGCAACACACCACTCCCGGGAGGGATCGAACCTCCAAACTTTCGGTTAACAGCCCATCGCGCTAGCCAATTGCGCCACGGAGACAGTCATGCTCCACTCCCACCACCATCAGAACATATCTTCAAAGCTATCAGCGCAAAGAAAAAAGCAACACACCACTCCCGGGAGAGCTCGAACCTCCAACTTTTCAGTTAACAGCCCATCGCGCTAGCCAATTGCGCCACGGAGACAGTCGCGCTCCACTCACACCACCATCACAACATATCTTCAAAGCTATCAGCCCAAAGGAAAAAAAGCACCGCACCACCACCGCGTGGGCTCGAACTTCCAACCTTTCGGTTAACAGCGAAACGTGCTAGCCGATTGCGCCAAGGAGACAGTCATGCTCCACTCTAACCACCGTCAGAACATTTCTTCAGAGATATCAGCCAAAAGAAAAAAAGCGCTGCGCCACCATCGGGTGGGCTCGAACCTCCAACCTTTCGGTTAACAGCCAATCGCGCTAGCCAATTGCGCCACAGAGACAGTCGTGCTCCACTCCCACCACCGTCAGAACATTTCTTCAGAGCTATCAGCCCAAAGGAAAAAAGCGCCGCACCACCACCGGGTGGGCTCGAGCGTCCAACCTTTCGGTTAATAGCCCATCGCGCTAGCCAATTACGCCACGGAGACAGTCGTGCTCAACTCTCACCACCATCAGAACATATCTTCAAAGCTATCAGCGCAAAGAAAAAAGCAACACACCACTCCCGGGAGGGCTCGAACCTCCAACCTTTCGGTTAACAGCCGATCTCGCTAGCCCATTGCGCCACGGAGACAGTCCTGCTCCACTCTCACCACCATCAGAACATATCTTCAAAGCTATCAGCCCCCAAAAAAAGCGCCGCACCACCACCGGGTGGGCTCGAACCTCCACAAATTCGGTTAACAGCCGATCGCGCTAGCCAATTGCGCCACGGAGACAGTCGTGCTCCACTTCCACCACCATCAGAACATATCTTCAAAGCTATCAGCACAAAGAAAAAAGCAACACACCACTCCCGGGAGAGCTCGAACCTCCAACCTTTCGGTTAACAGCCGATCGCGCTAGCCAATTGCGCCACGGAGACAGTCGTGCTCCACTCTCACCACCATCACAACATATCTTCAAAGCTATCAGCCCAAAGGAAAAAAAGCACCGCACCACCACCGCGTGGGCTCGAACTTCCAACCTTTCGGTTAACAGCGGAACGTGCTAGCCAATTGCGCCAAAGAGACAGTCATGCTCCACTCTCACCACCGTCAGAACATTTCTTCAGAGATATCAGCCAAAAGAAAAAAAGCGCTGCACCACCATTGGGTGGGCTCGAACCTCCAACCTTTCGGTTAACAGCCAATCGCGCTAGCCAATTGTGCCACGGAGACAGTCGTGCTCCCCTCTCACCACCATCAGAACATTTCTTCAGAGCTATCAGCCCCAAGAAAAAAAAGCGCCGCACCACCACCAGGTGGGCTCGAACCTCCAACCTTTCGGTTAACAGCCGATCGCGCTAGCCAATAGCGCCATGGAGACAGCCCTGCTCCACTCTCACCACCATCAGAACATATCTTCAAAGCTAACAGCCCAAAGAAAAAAAAGCAACACACCATTCCTGGGTGGGCTTGAACCTCCAGCCTTTCAGTTAACAGCCCATCGCGCTAGCCAATTGCGCCACGGAGAGAGTCGTGCTCCAATCACACCACCATCACAACATATCTTCAAAGCTAGCAGCCCAAAGAAAAAAAAGCAACGCAGCGCCACCGCGTGGGCTCGAACCTCCAACCTCTCGGTTACCAGCCGATCGCGCTAGCCAATTGCGCCACGGAGACAGTCCTGCTCCACTCTCACCACCATCAGAACATATCTTCAAAGCTATCAGCCCAAAGAAAAAAAAAGCAACACACCACTCCCGGGAGGGCTCGAACCTCAAACCTTTCAGTTAACAGCGGATAGCGCGAGCCAATTGCGCCACGAAGACAGTCGTGCTCCACTCCCACCACCGTCAGAACATTTCTTCAGAGCTATCAGCCCAAAGGAAAAAAGCGCCGCACCACCACCGGGTGGGCTCGAGCGTCCAACCTTTCGGTTAATAGCCCATCGCGCTAGCCAATTACGCCACGGAGACAGTCGTGCTCAACTCTCACCACCATCAGAACATGTCTTCAAAGCTATCAGCGCAAAGAAAAAAGCAACACACCACTCCCGGGAGGGCTCGAACCTCCAACCTTTCGGCTAACAGCCGATTGCGCTAGCCAATTGCGCCAAGGAGACAGTCATGCTTCACTCTCACCACCGTCAGAACATTTCTTCAGAGCTATCAGCCCAAAGAAAAAAAAGCGCTGCACCACCATCGGGTGGGCTCGAACCTCCAACCTTTCGGTTAACAGCCCATCACGCTAGCCAATTGCGCCACGGAGACAGTCATGCTCCACTCTCACCACCGTCAGAACATTTCTTCAGAGCTATCAGCCCAAAGAAAAAAAAGCGCCGCACCACCACCGGGTGGGCTCAAACCTCCAACCTTTCGGTTAATACTCATCGCGCTAGCCATTTACGCCACGGAGACAGTCGTGCGCCACTCTCACCACCATCAGAACATATCTTCAAAGCTATCAGCGCAAAGAAAAAAGCAACACACCACTCACGGGAGGGCTCGAACCTCCAACCTTTCGGTTAACAGCCGATCTCGCTAGCCAATTGCGCCACGGAGACAGTCCTGCTCCACTCTCACCACCATCAGAACATATCTTCAAAGCTATCAGCCCAATGAAAAAAAAGCGCCGCACCACCACCGAGTGGGCTCGAACCTCCAACCTTTCGGTTAACAGCCGATCGCGCCAGCCAATTGCGCCACGGAGACAGTCGTGCACCACCCTCCTCCCCGTCAGAACATTTCTTCAGAGCTATCAGCCCAAAGAAAAAGAAGCGCCGCACCACCACCGGGGGGGCTCGAACCTCCAACTATTCGGTTAACAGCCGATCGCGCTAGCCAATTGCGCCACGGAGACAGTCGTGCTCCACTTCCACCACCATCAGAACATTTCTTCAGAGCTATCAGCCCAAAGAAAAAAAAGTGCCGCACCACCACCGGGTGGGCTCGAACCTCCAACCTTTCGGTTAATAGCCCATAGCGCTAGCCAATTACGCCACGGAGACAGTCGTGCTCTACTCTCACCACCATCAGAACATATCTTCAAAGCTATAAGCGCAAAGAAAAAAAGCAACACACCACTCCCGGGAGGGCTCGAACCTCCAAACTTTCGGTTAACAGCCCATCGCGCTAGCCAATTGCGCCACGGAGACAGTCGTGCTCCACTCCCACCACCATCAGAACATATCTTCAAAGCTATCAGCGCAAAGAAAAAAGCAACACACCACTCCCGGGAGAGCTCGAACCTCCAACTTTTCAGTTAACAGCCCATCGCGCTAGCCAATTGCGCCACGGAGACAGTCGCGCTCCACTCACACCACCATCACAACATATCTTCAAAGCTATCAGCCCAAAGGAAAAAAAGCACCGCATCACCACCGCGTGGGCTCGAACTTCCAACCTTTCGGTTAACAGCGAAACGTGCTAGCCGATTGCGCCAAGGAGACAGTCATGCTCCACTCTAACCACCGTCAGAACATTTCTTCAGAGATATCAGCCAAAAGAAAAAAAGCGCTGCACCACCATCGGGTGGGCTCGAACTTCCAACCTTTCGGTTAACAGCCAATCGCGCTAGCCAATTGCGCCACAGAGACAGTCGTGCTCCACTCCCACCACCGTCAGAACATTTCTTCAGAGCTATCAGCCCAAAGGAAAAAAGCGCCGCACCACCACCGGGTGGGCTCGAGCGTCCAACCTTTCGGTTAATAGCCCATCGCGCTAGCCAATTACGCCACGGAGACAGTCGTGCTCAACTCTCACCACCATCAGAACATATCGTCAAAGCTATCAGCGCAAAGAAAAAAGCAACACACCACTCCCGGGAGGGCTCGAACCTCCAACCTTTCGGTTAACAGCCGATCGCGCTAGCCAATTGCGCCAAGGACACGGTCATGCTCCACTCTCACCACCGTCAGAACATTTCTTCAGAGCTATCAGCCCAAAGAAAAAAAAGCGCTGCACCACCATCGGGTGGGCTCGAACCTCCAACCTTTCGGTTAACAGCCCATCGCGCTAGCCAATTACGCCACGGAGACAGTCGTGCTCCACTCTCACCACCGTCAGAACATTTCTTCAGAGCTATCAGCCCAAAGAAAAAAAAGCGCCGCACCACCACCGGGTGGGCTCAAACCTCCAACCTTTCGGTTAATACCCCATCGCGCTAGCCAATTACGCCACGGAGACAGTCGTGCTCCACTCTCACCACCATCAGAACATATCTTCAAAGCTATAGGCGACAAGAAAAAAAAGCAACACACCACTCCCGGGAGTGCTCGAACCTCCAACCTTTTGGTTAACAGCCGATCGCGCTAGCCAATTGCGCCACGGAGACAGTCGTGCTCCACTCCCACCACCATCAGAACATATCTTCAAAGCTATAAGCGCAAAGAAAAAAAGCAACACACCACTCCCGGGAGGGCTCGAACCTCCAACCTTTCGGTTAACAGCCCATCGCGCTAGCCAATTGCGCCACGGAGACAGTCGTGCTCCACTCCCACCACCACCAGAACATATCTTCAAAGCTATCAGCGCAAAGAAAAAAGCAACACACCACTCCCGGGAGAGCTCGAACCTCCAACCTTTCAGTTACCAGCCCATCGCGCTAGCCAATTGCGCCACGGAGACAGTCGTGCTCCACTCTTACCACCAACACAACATATCTTCAAAGCTATCAGCCCAAAGGAAAAAAAGCACCGCACCACCACCGAGTGGGCTCGAACCTCCAACCTTTCGGTTAATACCCCATCGCGCTAGCCAATTACGCCACGGAGACAGTCGTGCTCCACTCTCACCACCATCAGAACATATCTTCAAAGCTATAAGCGCAAAGAAAAAAAAGCAACACACCACTCCCGGGAGGGCTCGAACCTAAAACTTTTCGGTTAACAGCCGATCTCGCTAGCCCATTGCGCCACGGAGACAGTCCTGCTCCACTCTCACCACCATCAGAACATATCTTCAAAGCTATCAGCCCCCAAAAAAAGCGCCGCACCACCACCGAGTGGGCTCGAACCTCCAACCTTTCGGTTAACAGCCGATCGCGCCAGCCAATTGCACCTCGGAGACAGTCGTGCTCCACCCTCCTCCCCGTCAGAACTTTTCTTCAGAGCTATCAGCCCAAAGAAAAAGAAGCGCCGCACCACCACCGGGTGGGCTCGAACCTCCAACTATTCGGTTAACAGCCGATCGCGCTAGCCAATTGCGCCACGGAGACAGTCGTGCTCCACTTCCACCACCATCAGAACATATCTTCAAAGCTATCAGCACAAAGAAAAAAGCAACACACCACTCCCGGGAGAGCTCGAACCTCCAACCTTTCGGTTAACAGCCGATCGCGCTAGCCAATTGCGCCACGGAGACAGTCGTGCTCCACTCTCACCACCATCACAACATATCTTCAAAGCTATCAGCCCAAAGGAAAAAAAGCACCGCACCACCACCGCGTGGGCTCGAACTTCCAACCTTTCGGTTAACAGGGGAACGTGCTAGCCAATTGCGCCAAAGAGACAGTCATGCTCCACTCTCACCACCGTCAGAACATTTCTTCAGAGATATCAGCCAAAAGAAAAAAAGCGCTGCACCACCATTGGGTGGGCTCGAACCTCCAACCTTTCGGTTAACAGCCAATCGCGCTAGCCAATTGTGCCACGGAGACAGTCGTGCTCCCCTCTCACCACCATCAGAACATTTCTTCAGAGCTATCAGCCCAAAGAAAAAAAAGCGCCGCACCACCACCAGGTGGGCTCGAACCTCCAACCTTTCGGTTAACAGCCGATCGCGCTAGCAAATAGCGCCATGGAGACAGTCCTGCTCCACTCTCACCACCATCAGAACATATCTTCAAAGCTAACAGCCCAAAGAAAAAAAAAGCAACACACCATTCCTGGGTGGGCTTGAACCTCCAACCTTTCAGTTAACAGCCCATCGCGCTAGCCAATTGCGCCACGGAGAGAGTCGTGCTCCGATCACACCACCATCACAACATATCTTCAAAGCTATCAGCCCAAAGAAAGAAAAGCAACGCAGCGCCACCGCGTGGGCTCGAACCTCCAACCTCTCGGTTACCAGCCGATCGCGCTAGCCAATTGCGCCACGGAGACAGTCCTGCTCCACTCTCACCACCGTCAGAACATTTCTTCAGAGCTATCAGCCCAAAGAAAAAAAAGCGCTGCACCACCATCGGGTGGGCTCGAACCTCCAACCTTTCGGTTAACAGCCCATCGCGCTAGCCAATTACGCCACGGAGACAGTCGTGCTCCACTCTCACCACCGTCAGAACATTTCTTCAGAGCTATCAGCCCAAAGAAAAAAAAGCGCCGCACCACCACCGGGTGGGCTCAAACCTCCAACCTTTCGGTTAATACCCCATCGCGCTAGCCAATTACGCCACGGAGACAGTCGTGCTCCACTCTCACCATCATCAGAACATATCTTCAAAGCTATAGGCGCAAAGAAAAAAAAGCAACACACCACTCCCGGGAGTGCTCGAACCTCCAACCTTTTGGTTAACAGCCGATCGCGCTAGCCAATTGCGCCACGGAGACGGTCGTGCTCCACTCCCACCACCATCAGAACATATCTTCAAAGCTATAAGCGCAAAGAAAAAAAGCAACACACCACTCCCGGGAGGGCTCGAACCTCCAACCTTTCGGTTAACAGCCCATCGCGCTAGCCAATTGCGCCACGGAGACAGTCGTGCTCCACTCCCACCACCACCAGAACATATCTTCAAAGCTATCAGCGCAAAGAAAAAAGCAACACACCACTCCCGGGAGAGCTCGAACCTCCAACCTTTCAGTTACCAGCCCATCGCGCTAGCCAATTGCGCCACGGAGACAGTCGTGCTCCACTCTCACCACCATCACAACATATCTTCAAAGCTATCAGCCCAAAGGAAAAAAAGCACCGCACCACCACCGCGTGGGCTCGAACTTCCAACCTTTCGGGTAACAGCGGAACGTGCTAGCCAATTGCGCCAAAGAGACAGTCATGCTCCACTCTCACCACCGTCAGAACATTTCTTCAGAGATATCAGCCAAAAGAAAAAAAGCGCTGCACCACCATTGGGTGGGCTCGAACCTCCAACCTTTCGGTTAACAGCCAATCGCGCTAGCCAATTGTGCCACGGAGACAGTCGTGCTCCCCTCTCACCACCATCAGAACATTTCTTCAGAGCTATCAGCCCAAAGAAAAAAAAGCGCCGCACCACCACCAGGTGGGCTCGAACCTCCAACCTCTCGGTTACCAGCCGATCGCGCTAGCCAATTGCGCCACGGAGACAGTCCTGCTCCACTCTCACCACCATCAGAACATATCTTCAATGCTATCAGCCCAAAGAAAAAAAAGCAACACACCACTCCCGGGAGGGCTCGAACCTCAAACCTTTCAGTTAACAGCCGATAGCGCGAGCCAATTGCGCCACGAAGACAGTCGTGCTCAACTCTCACCACCATCAGAACATGTCTTCAAAGCTATCAGCGCAAAGAAAAAAGCAACACACCACTCCCGGGAGGGCTCGAACCTCCAACATTTCGGTTAACAGCCGATTGCGCTAGCCAATTGCGCCAAGGAGACAGTCATGCTCCACTCTCACCACCGTCAGAACATTTCTTCAGAGCTATCAGCCCAAAGAAAAAAAAGCGCTGCACCACCATCGGGTGGGCTCGAACCTCCAACCTTTCGGTTAACAGCCCATCGCGCTAGCCAATTACGCCACGGAGACAGTCGTGCTCCACTCTCACCACCGTCAGAACATTTCTTCAGAGCTATCAGCCCAAAGAAAAAAAAGCGCCACACCACCACCGGGTGGGCTCAAACCTCCAACCTTTCGGTTAATACCCCATCGCGCTAGCCAATTACGCCACGGAGACAGTCGTGCTCCACTCTCACCACCATCAGAACATATCTTCAAAGCTATAAGCGCAAAGAAAAAAAAGCAACACACCACTCCCGGCAGTGCTCGAACCTCCAACCTTTTGGTTAACAGCCGATCGCGCTAGCCTATTGCGCCACGGAGACAGTCGTGCTCCACTCCCACCACCATCAGAACATATCTTCAAAGCTATAAGCGCAAAGAAAAAAAGCAACACACCACTCCCGGGAGGGCTCGAACCTCCAACCTTTCGGTTAAAAGCCCATCGCGCTAGCCAATTGCGCCACGGAGACAGTCGTGCTCCACTCCCACCACCATCAGAACATATCTTCAAAGCTATCAGCGCAAAGAAAAAAGCAACACACCACTCCCGGGAGAGCTCGAACCTCCAACCTTTCAGTTAACAGCCCATCGCGCTAGCCAATTGCGCCACGGAGACAGTCGTGCTCCACTCTCACCACCAACACAACATATCTTCAAAGCTATCAGCCCAAAGGAAAAAAAGCACCGCACCACCACCGCGTGGGCTCGAACTTCCAACCTTTCGGTTAACAGCGGAACGTGCTAGCCGATTGCGCCAAGGAGACAGTCATGCTCCACTCTCACCACCGTCAGAACATTTCTTCAGAGATATCAGCCAAAAGAAAAAAAGCGCTGCACCACCATCGGGTGGGCTCGAACCTCCAACCTTTCGGTTAACAGCCCATCGCGCTAGCCAATTGCGCCAAGGAGAGAGTCATGCTCCACTCTCACCACCGTCAGAACATTTCTTCAGAGCTATCAGCCCAAAGAAAAAAAAGCGCCGCACCACCACCGGGTGGGCTCGAACCTCCAACCTTTCGGTTAATAGCCAATCGCGCTAGCCAATTACGCCACGGAGACAGTCGTGCTCCACTCTCACCACCATCAGAACATATCTTCAAAGCTATAAGCGCAAAGAAAAAAAGCAACACACCACTCCCGGGAGGGCCCGAACCTCCAACCTTTCGGTTAACAGCCCATCGCGCTAGCCAATTGCGCCACGGAGACAGTCGTGCTCCAATCCCACCACCATCAGAACATATCTTCAAAGCTATCAGCCCAAAGGAAAAAAAGCACCGCACCACCACCGCGTGGGCTCGAACTTCCAACCTTTCGGTTAACAGCGGAACGTGCTAGCCAATAGCGCCATGGAGACAGTCCTGCTCCACTCTCACCACCATCAGAACATATTGTTACGGGGAGAAGGCGTCTGAAAAATGCCTTTACTTTCGGTAAACAGGCAGGCATACAATATGAAGCCCGGTCTGCACGAGCTCGCCCTAAACATCGTCCTCTTTTCTACAATGTTCATTTGTGGCGCCCCGTAGCATCACCCCCGGCGGCGAAGGCACCGTCTCGGTGCCTGGTTGGTCTGAGTAATATCGTTTCAGGCGAGTGACGTGAACAACGTCAGAACACGATCGCGCGCTGGTGGCGTTAAGAGGTTCAATTTCATATGTCACGTCGGAGACTTGGCGCACCACACGGTACGGACCCGAGTACGGTGAAGTCAGTTTTTCGCACAGGCCAACTCGCCGCGACGGCGTCCAGAGAAGGACTGTGTCACCTTGACTGAAGTGGACATCACGATGGCACGCGTTGTAGACCTGTCGTTGTCGTTCCTGGGAATCGCTCAGACGCTGGCGAGCAATCTCACGTGCCTCTAGAGCTCTAGAAATCACATCGCGGGCATATTCTGACGTGTGGCCAACGGCAGGAAGGAGCGGGTCGAAAGGCAACGTAGGTTCTCGTCCGTACAGGAGGAAAAATGGCGAGAAACCTGCAGTGTCATGCCGAGACGTATTATAGGCAAATGTTACAAATGGAAGGGCGGTGTCCCAGTCACGATGGTCGGAAGAAACATACATGGCGAGCATGTCCGTGATGGTTCTATTCAGCCGCTCCGTGAGCCCGTTGGTTTGAGGATGATACGCCGTTGTGAACTTGTGCTTTGTAGCGCAAGAGTGCAATATGTCTTGGATAACTTGTGATAAAAAGTAGCGACCCCGATCGGTAAGCAGTTGCCGAGGAGCGCCGTGGTGTAATATGACGTCTTCTAGAAGAAAGTCAGCGACGTCGGTCGCACAACTGGTAGGAAGGGCCCGTGTGATGGCATACCGAGTGGTGTAATCCGTGGCGACTGCTATCCACTTGTTTCCGCTGGCCGATAAAGGAAACGGTCCTAGTAAGTCAACACCTATCCTATAAAATGGTTCGGATGGGATCTGAATGGGTTGAAGGTGTCCCGCTTTAAGTGTTGCTGGTTTTTTGCGGTGTTGACAGGATTTGCATGAGGCGACGTAACGGCAGACGGATCGGTAAATACCGGGCCAAAAGAAGCGACGTCGAACGCGGTCATAAGTTCTTGAAACTCCCAGGTGACCAGCTGTCGGAATATCATGCAGCTGTGCAAGGACAGTCTGACGCATATGTTGTGGTATGACCAACAGCAGCTCAGGTCCGTCAGGATGCATGCTGTAGCGATATAAGACGCCATCTTGGAGCAGGAACATACGGAGAGACGGAGGAGTTGTGGGACCACTAAGCCGAAGGATTATATCTCTGAGGTGAGGATCACGGCGTTGCTGATCTCCGATGTTGCTAAACGCGGAAAGTGCCAAAACGCAAGTAGCGTCATCGCTCTCAGAAAGGTCTGCTGGGTCTACTGGATGACGCGACAAGCAATCAGCATCCTCATGGTGGCGACCTGATTTGTAGACAACCGTGTAGGAATATTCCTGTAGCCGTAGAGCCCACCGGCCGAGACGTCCACAAGGATCTTTTAAGGACGACAACCAGCATAAGGCGTGGTGATCAGTGACAACCGTGAACGGGCGTCCATGCAAATACGGCCGAAATTTAGCCACTGCCCAGACGAGTGCGAGGCATTCGCGTTCTGTGATGGAGTAATTTCGCTCTGCTGGCGATAAAAGACGGCTAGCGTATGCAATAACGCGCTCGCAGCCATGCTGCCGTTGTGCCAAAACGGCTCCGATTCCGTGGCCGCTGGCGTCGGTACGCATTTCCGTTGGAGCGCATATATCAAAGTGGCCGAGAATCGGTGGCGTCGTAAGTCTACTCGTCAGTTCAACGAATGCTCTGGTTTGTTCAGGTCCCCACACAAAAGTCACATTTTTTTTAGTAGTTCCGTGAGTGGTCGTGCGACGTCAGCAAAATTCCGCACAAATCTACGAAAGTAAGAACAAAGGCCCACAAAGCTTCGAACATCGTTCGCAGAGGTCGGCACAGGGAAATCTTTGACGGCACGGATTTTCTCAGGATCGGGACGAACACCAGAAGAACCGACAAGGTGTCCAAGGACAGTGAGCTGCCGGCGGCCGAAGTGACATTTGGACGAGTTTAGTTGGAGCCCTGCTTTGCGGAAAACCGAAAGAATTGTTGAGAGACGCTCGAGGTGAGTTTCTAAAGTTGGCGAAAAAACAATGACGTCATCAAGGTAACATAAGCAGATTGACCACTTGAAACCGTGAAGAAGAGCGTCCATCATTTGTTCGAATGTAGCTGGGGCATTGCATAACCCGAACGGCATTACTTTGAACTGATAGAGCCCGTCGGGAGTTATAAATGCCGTCTTTTCACGGTCCAGATCATCAACTGATATCTGCCAGTACCCGGAACGGAGGTCGATGGAAGAGAAATAATTTGCTCCACTAAGGCAGTCAAGAGCGTCGTCTATCCGCGGCAGAGGATACATGTCTTTTTTTTGTAACCTTGTTAAGATTTCTGTAGTCGACACAGAAGCGCCAGCTGTTATCCTTCTTTCTCACAAGCACAACGGGCGAAGCCCAAGGACTTGAAGAAGGTTCAATGATGTCTCGGGCAAGCATCTTGTCGACTTCTTGCTGGATCACGTGGCGCTCGGTGGAGGAAACTCGATAGGGTCGCCGGTGTACTGGATTTGCGTCACCGGTGTTGATCCGATGCTTTACGACGGTCGTTTGACCTAGGGGTCGGTCGCAGAAATCAAAGACGTCTTGATACGACGCAAGAAGGCCACGAAGCGCCGACACATGCTCTGCCGGGAGATCAGAGGCAATCATTCCAGTTATGCAGTCTAGTGTACTACGCGACTGAATACTTGCAGATGACAGTGTATCCTCTGTTAGGGCCGATATGTGGTAGTCGCCGGCCGGGGCAAGGGTTGCAAGGGATATTCCTCGTGGCAGCACTTCAGGGCAAAGTCCAAAGTTTACAATAGGGAGACATGCCACGTTGTTCTTCATTGTGATGATGGTGTGGGGGAACGTAACATTGAGCGAACAGAGTACTGTAGGATTAGGCGAAATGACATAATCGCCGTCAGCCACAGGTGGATCAGAAGAGACGTCGATATACGTCACAGCTTGACAAGATAGGCGAACAAAGTCGGCGGAGCATAGCTTTGGCAGCGCAGGATCAGGAGGGTCAACGGCGTGTGGTAGGACAAGCTGAACAACACCAGCAGAACAGTCAATTAGGGCGGAATGCTCCGACAGAAAATCGAGTCCCAGTATGATGTCATGTGGGCAGTGGTCCAATACGTAAAACAGAACAGTGGTATGACGTCCAGCAACAGTGACACGGGCGGCACACATCCCGGTGACCGCTGGTGTTGCACCATCAGCTACTCGGACAAGAGTGATCGGAGCAGGAGTGAGCACTTTCTTGAGTCGAGCACAAAGGTTGGAGTTCATGACTGATATGTGAGCGCCGGTGTCAATGAGTGCTGCCACAGAAGTACCGTCAACATTTACTTTAATCAAGTTGTTGTGTCCGGGTATCGTTTGTAGAGGAATTTTGGGTCGGGTCGTCGAAGCAGGCTCACCTCTAGGAGCTGCGCCCATCAGTTTTCCGAGGACTGGTGGTAGGAGGGTGAGGGGGAGCGACGTCGGTTAGTTGAGCGGGACATGCGTCCAGAGGGCGACGGGGAGCGGCTTGGTCGGGCGGGCCTGGATGGCGAAGCATCATCTTGTGCCGTGTAGATCGGCATCCGAGAGCCAGAAGGGGGGCGTCGGGTGTTGGCATAATGCGACCATGGCTGCCAACCCCAGGAAGTGCGGCAATGACGTGAAATATGGCCCACTCGTCCACAGTTGAAGCAGATCGGCCTGTCATCGGAAGTTCGCCATTCTGCCGGGTTCCGGTAACGTGGGCGGTTGTTCAGTCCGCGGGACATATTAGGTGTACTGGGCAATCGGTAGTCAGGTCGGTTAACGGGGCATAGCGTCTGAAGTCCGGCGTTGGCCAGTTCCTGGCGTACGACACTCTTGATTAAAGAAATCGTGGCGCGAGAATCGTCAGGGGCCTCGACTTGGTCAGACAGGGGAGATGCTGCCTCGATTTCGTGGCGCACAATGCGCACGATATTGTCGGAAGCAGCAGGGGCTGGTGCCAAACGGGCGTCCTCGCAGGTTGATGTTGCAGCCGTGTTGGGAAGACGGGAAAAGTGTGGAGTGATACGGCGACTTTTCGCGTCTTCGAAGCGTCGGCATTCTTTGATAACGTCGTCTACGGTCGATGAGTTGCGAAATACGAGGAGATTAAAGGCGTCATCGGCGATTCCTTTGAGGATGTGCGCGACCTTTTCAGATTCCGGCATCTTGTCATCAACCTTCCGGCAGAGGGCGAGCACATGCTGTATGTATGTGACGTATGACTCGGTGCCGGACTGGAGTCGGGATGCTAGTTCTTTTTGCGCAGCACGACGACGCCCGATAGGCTTGCCGAAGAGATCGATGAGTTTCTGCTTACAGATGTCCCAACTCGTGATATCTTCCTCGTGGTTGGAAAACCAAACTTTAGCTGTACCGTCAAGGTAGAGAATAATATTGGCCAACATGAGCGTCGGATCCCAGTTGTAAAGAGCGCTCACCCTTTCGTACAGCTGAAGCCATTCCTCCACGTCGGTACTGTCACTGCCCGAAAATGTGCCTGGGTCACGCGGTTGAGTCAGGACGACGGTGCGGTTAGTTGCAGCTGGATGCGGTGCTGTTGGTTGCTGCGTAGTTGGACGAAGCACGGTTGGGGTAGTCTCCGAAGAATCCTCGTGTTCGTCTTGATCAGGCATCGCACAGGCAGCCAAGGAACGTCCGCTGCGTAGAATCGTCGTGGTGTTGACTGTAGAAAGACCCGCACTCTCCACCAAAATGTTACGGGGAGAAGGCGTCTGAAAAATGCCTTTACTTTCGGTAAACAGGCAGGCATACAATATGGAGCCCGGTCTGCACGAGCTCGCCCTAAACATCGTCCTCTTTTCTACAATGTTCATTTGTGGCGCCCCGTAGCAATATCTTCAAAGCTATCAGCCCAAAGAAAAAAAGCAACACACCATTCCTGGGTGGGCTCGAACCTCCAACCTTTCAGTTAACAGCCCATCGCGCTAGCCAATTGCGCCACGGAGAGAGTCGTGCTCCAATCACACCACCATCACAACATATCTTCAAAGCTATCAGCCCAAAGAAAAAAAAGCACCGCACCGCCACCGCGTGGGCTCGAACCTCCAACCTCTCGGTTACCAGCCGATCGCGCTAGCCAATTGCGCCACGGAGACAGTCCTGCTCCACTCTCACCACCATCAGAACATATCTTCAAAGCTATCAGCCCAAAGAAAAAAAAAGCAACACACCACTCCCGGGAGGGCTCGAACCTCCAACCTTTCAGTTAACAGCCGATCGCGCGAGCCAATTGCGCCACGGAGACAGTCGTGCTCCACTCCCACCACCGTCAGAACATTTCTTCAGAGCTATCAGCCCAAAGGAAAAAAGCGCCGCACCACCACCTGCTGGGCTCGAGCGTCCAACCTTTCGGTTAATAGCCCATCGCGCTAGCCAATTACGCCACGGAGACAGTCGTGCGCAACTCTCACCACCATCAGAACATATCTTCAAAGCTATAAGCGCAAAGAAAAAAGCAACACACCACTCCCGGGAGGGCTCGAACCTCCAACCTTTCGGTTAACAGCCGATTGCGCTAGCCAATTGCGCCAAGGAGACAGTCATGCTCCACTCTCACCACCGTCAGAACATTTCTTCAGAGCTATCAGCCCAAAGAAAAAAAAGCGCTGCACCACCATCGGGTGGGCTCGAACCTCCAACCTTTCGGTTAACAGCCCATCGCGCTAGCCAATTACGCCACGGAGACAGTCGTGCTTCACTCTCACCACCGTCAGAACATTTCTTCAGAGCTATCAGCCCAAAGAAAAAAAAGCGCCGCACCACCACCGGGTGGGCTCAAACCTCCAACCTTTCGGTTAATACCCCATCGCGCTAGCCAATTACGCCACGGAGACAGTCGTGCTCCACTCTCACCACCATCAGAACATATCTTCAAAGCTATAAGCGCAAAGAAAAAAAAGCGCCGCACCACCACCGGGGTGGGCTCGAACCTCCAACCTTTCGGTTAATAGCCAATCGCGCTAGCCAATTACGCCACGGAGACAGTCGTGCTCCACTCTCAACACCATCAGAACATATCTTCAAAGCTATAAGCGCAAAGAAAAAAAGCAACACACCACTCCCGGGAGGGCTCGAACCTCCAACCTTTCGGTTAACAGCCCATCGCGCTAGCCAATTGCGCCACGGAGACAGTCGTGCTCCAATCCCACCACCATCAGAACATATCTTCAAAGCTATCAGCGCAAAGAAAAAAGCAACACACCACTCCCGGGAGAGCTCGAACCTCCAACCTTTCAGTTAACAGCCCATCGTGCTAGCCAATTGCGCCACGGAGACAGTCGTGCTCCACTCTCACCACCATCACAACATATCTTCAAAGCTATCAGCCCAACGGAAAAAAAGCACCGCACCACCACCGCGTGGGCTCGAACTTCCAACCTTTCGGTTAACAGCGGAACGTGCTAGCCGATTGCGCCAAGGAGACAGTCATGCTCCACTCTCACCACAGTCAGAACATTTCTTCAGAGATATCAGCCAAAAGAAAAAAAGCGCTGCACCATCATCGGGTGGGCTCGAACCTCAAACCTTTCGGTTAACAGCCAATCGCGCTAGCCAATTGTGCCACGGAGACAGTCGTGCTCCACTCTCACCACCGTCAGAACATTTCTTCAGAGCTATCAGCCCAAAGAAAAAAAAGCGCCGCATCACCACCAGGTGGGCTCGAACATCCAACCTTTCGGTTAACAGCCGATCGCGCTAGCCAATAGCGCCATGGAGACAGTCCTGCTCCACTCTCACCACCATCAGAACATATCTTCAAAGCTATCAGCCCAAAGAAAAAAAGCAACACACCATTCCTGGGTGGGCTCGAACCTCCAACCTTTCAGTTAACAGCCCATCGCGCTAGCCAATTGCGCTACGGAGAAAGTCGTGCTCCAATCACACCACCATCACAACATATCTTCAAAGCTATCAGCCCAAAGAAAAAAAAGCACCGCACCGCCACCGCGTGGGCTCGAACCTCCAACCTCTCGGTTACCAGCCGATCGCGCTAGCCAATTGCGCCACGGAGACAGTCCTGCTCCACTCTCACCACCATCAGAACATATCTTCAAAGCTATCAGCCCAAAGAAAAAAAAAGCAACACACCACTCCCGGGAGGGCTCGAACCTCCAACCTTTCAGTTAACAGCCGATCGCGCGAGCCAATTGCGCCACGGAGACAGTCGTGCTCCACTCCCACCACCGTCAGAACATTTCTTCAGAGCTATCAGCCCAAAGGAAAAAAGCGCCGCACCACCACCGGGTGGGCTCGAGCGTCCAACCTTTCGGTTATTAGCCCATCGCGCTAGCCAATTACGCCACGGAGACAGTCGTGCTCAACTCTCACCACCATCAGAACATATCTTCAAAGCTATCAGCCCAAAGAAAAAAAGCGCCGCACCACCACCAGGTGGGCTCGAACCTCCAACCTTTTGGTTAACAGCCGATCGCGCTAGCCAATTGCGCCACGGAGACAGTCATGCTCCACTCTCACCACCGTCAGAACATTTCTTCAGAGCTATCAGCCCAAAGAAAAAAAAGCGCTGCACCACCATCGGGTGGGCTCGAACCTCCAACCTTTCGGTTAACAGCCCATCGCGCTAGCCAATTACGCCACGGAGACAGTCGTGCTTCACTCACACCACCGTCAGAACATTTCTTCAGAGCTATCAGCCCAAAGAAAAAAAATTGCCGCACCACCACCGGGTGGGCTCAAACCTCCAACCTTTCGGTTAATACCCCATCGCGCTAGCCAATTACGCCACGGAGACAGTCGTGCTCCACTCTCACCACCATCAGAACATATCTTCAAAGCTATAAGCGCAAAGAAAAAAAGCAACACACCACTCCCGGGAGTGCTCGAACCTCCAACCTTTTGGTTAACAGCCGATCACGCTAGCCAATTGCGCCACGGAGACAGTCATGCGCCACTCCCACCACCATCAGAACATATCTTCAAAGCTATCAGCGCAAAGAAAAAAGCAACACACCACTCCCGGGAGAGCTCGAACCTCCAACCTTTCGGTTAACAGCTGATCGCGCTAGCCAATTGCGCCACGGAGACAGTCGTGCTCCACTCTCACCACCATCAGAACATTTCTTCAGAGCTATCAGCCCAAAAAAAAGCGCCGCACCACCACCGGGTGGGCTCGAACCTCCACCCTTTCGGTTAAAAGCCCATCGCGCAAGCCAATTACGCCACGGAGACAGTCGTGCTCCACTCTCACCACCATCAGAACATATCTTCAAAGCTATAAGCTCAAAGAAAAAAAGCAACACACCGCTCCCGGGAGGGCTTGAACCTTTAACCTTTCGGTTAACAGCCGATCGCGCTAGCCAATTGCGCCACGGAGACAGTCGTGCTCCACTCCCACCACCATCAGAACATATCTTCAAAGCTATCAGCGCAAAGAAAAAAGCAACACACCACTCCCGGGAGAGCTCGAACCTCCAACCTTTCAGTTAACAGCCCATCGCGCTAGCCAATTGCGTCACGGAGACAGTCGTGCTCCACTCTCACCACCATCACAACATATCTTCAAAGCTATCAGCCCAAAGGAAAAAAAGCACCGCACCACCACCGCGTGGGCTCGAACTTCCAACCTTTCGGTTAACAGCCGAACGTGCTAGCCGATTGCGCCAAGTGGACAGTCATGCTCCACTCTCACCACCGTCAGAACATTTCATCAGAGCTATCAGCCAAAAGAAAAAAAGCGCTGCACCACCATCGGGTGGGCTCGAACCTACAACCTTTCGGTTAACAGCCAATCGCGCTAGCCAATTGTGCCACGGAGACAGTCGTGCTCCACTCTCACCACCGTCAGAACATTTCTTCAGAGCTATCAGCCCAAAGAAAAAAAAGCGCCGCACCACCACCAGGTGGGCTCGAACCTCCAACCTTTCGGTTAACAGCCGATCGCGCTAGCCAATTGCGCCATTGAGATAGTCCTGCTCCTCTCACCACCATCAGAACATATCTTCAAAGCTATCAGCCCAAAGAAAAAAAGCAACACACCACTCCCGGGAGGGCTCGAACCTCCAACCTTTCAGTTAACAGCCGATCACGCGAGCCAATTGCGCCACGGAGACAGTCGTGCTCCACTCCCACCACCGTCAGAACATTTCTTCAGAGCTATCAGCCCAAAGGAAAAAAGCGCCGCACCACCACCGGGTGGGCTCGAGCGTCCAACCTTTCCGTTAATAGCCCATCGCGCTAGCCAATTACGCCACGGAGACAGTCGTGCTCAACTCTCACCACCATCAGAACATATCTTCAAATCTATCAGCGCAAAGAAAAAAGCAACACACCACTCCCGGGAGGGCTCGAACATCCAACCTTTCGGTTAACAGCCGATTGCGCTAGCCAATTGCGCCAAGGAGACAGTCATGCTCCACACTCACCACCGTCAGAACATTTCTTCAGAGCTATCAGCCCAAAGAAAAAAAAGCGCTGCACCACCATCGGGTGGGCTCGAACCTCCAACCTTTCGGTTAACAGCCCATCGCGCTAGCCAATTACGCCACGGAGACAGTCGTGCTTCACTCTCACCACCGTCAGAACATTTCTTCAGAGCTATCAGCCCAAAGAAAAAAAAGCGCCGCACCACCACCGGGTGGGCTCAAACCTCCAACCTTTCGGTTATTACCCCATCGCGCTAGCCAATTACGCCACGGAGACAGTCGTTCTCCACTCTCACCACCATCAGAACATATCTTCAAAGCTATAAGCGCAAAGAAAAAAAAGCTACACACCACTCCCGGGAGTGCTCGAATCTCCAACCTTTTGGTTAACAGCCGATCGCGCTAGCCTATTGCGCCACGGAGACAGTCGTGCTCCACTCCTACCACCATCAGAACATATCTTCAAAGCTATAAGCGCAAAGAAAAAAAGCAACACACCACTCCCGGGAGGGCTCGAACCTCCAACCTTTCGGTTAAAAGCCCATCGCGCTAGCCAATTGCGCCACGGAGACAGTCGTGCTCCACTCCCACCACCATCAGAACATATTTTCAAAGCTATCAGCGCAAAGAAAAAAGCAACACACCACTCCCGGGAGAGCTCGAACCTCCAACCTTTCAGTTAACAGCCCATCGCGCTAGCCAATTGCGCCACGGAGACAGTCGTGCTCCACTCTCACCACCAACACAACATATCTTCAAAGCTATCAGCCCAAAGGAAAAAAAGCACCGCACCACCACCGCGTGGGCTCGAACTTCCAACCTTTCGGTTAACAGCGCAACGTGCTAGCCGATTGCGCCAAGGAGACAGTCATGTTCCACTCTCACCACCGTCAGAACATTTCTTCAGAGATATCAGCCAAAAGAAAAAAAGCGCTGCACCACCATCGGGTGGGCTCGAACCTCCAACCTTTCGGTTAACAGCCAATCGCGCTAGCCAATTGTGCCACGGAGACAGTCGTGCTCCACTCTCACCACCGTCAGAACATTTCTTCAGAGCTATCAGCCCAAAGAAAAAAAAGCGCCGCACCACCACCGGGTGGGCTCGAACCTCCAACAATTCGGTTAATAGCCGATCGCGCTAGCCAATAGCGCCATAGAGACAGTCCTGCTCCACTCTCACCACCATCAGAACATATCTTCAAAGCTATCAGCCCAAAGAAAAAAAAGCAACACACCATTCCTGGGTGGGCTCGAACCTCCAACCTTTCAGTTAACAGCCCATCGCGCTAGCCAATTGCGCCACGGAGACAGTCGTGCTCCACTCCCACCACCATCAGAACATATTTTCAAAGCTATCAGCGCAAAGAAAAAAGCAACACACCACTCCCGGGAGAGCTCGAACCTCCAACCTTTCAGTTAACAGCCCATCGCGCTAGCCAATTGCGCCACGGAGACAGTCGTGCTCCACTCTCACCACCATCACAACATATCTACAAAGCTATCAGCCCAAAGAAAAAAAAGCACCGGCCCCCCACCGCGTGGGCTCGAACTTCCAACCTCTCGGTTACCAGCCGATCGCGCTAGCCAATTGCGCCACGGAGACAGTCCTGCTCCACTCTCACCACCATCAGAACATATCTTCAAAGCTATCAGCCCAAAGAAAAAAAAAGCAACACACCACTCCGGGGAGGGCTCGAACCTCCAACCTTTCAGTTAACAGCCGATCGCGCTAGCCAATTGCGCCACGGAGACAGTCGTGCTCCACTCCCACCACCGTCAGAACATTTCTTCAGAGCTATCAGCCCAAAGGAAAAAAGCGCCGCACCACCACCGGGTGGGCTCGAGCGTCCAACCTTTCGGTTCATAGCCCATCGCGCTAGCCAATTACGCCAAGGAGACAGGCGTGCTCAACTCTCACCACCATCAGAACATATCTTCAAAGCTATCAGCGCAAAGAAAAAAGCAAAACACCACTCCAGGGAGGGCTCGAACCTCCAACCTTTCGGTTAACAGCCGATCGCGCTAGCCAATTGCGCCAAGGAGACAGTCATGCTCCACTCTCACCACCGTCAGAACATTTCTTCAGAGCTATCAGCCCAAAGAAAAAAAAGCGCCGCACCACCACCGGGTGGGCTCAAACCTCCAGCCTTTCGGTTAATACCCCATCGCGCTAGCCAATTACGCCACGGAGACAGTCGTGCTCCACTCTCACCACCATCAGAACATATCTTCAAAGCTATAAGCGCAAAGAAAAAAAAGCAACACACCACTCCCGGGAGTGCTCGAACCTCCAACCTTTTCGTTAACAGCCGATCGCGCTAGCCAATTGCGCCACGGAGACAGTCGTGCGCCACTCCCACCACCGTCAGAACATTTCTTCAGAGCTATCAGCCAGAAGAAAAAAAGCGCTGCACCACCATCGGGTGGGCTCGAACCTCCAACCTTTCGGTTAACAGCCGATCGCGCTAGCCAATTGCGCCACGGAGACAGTCGTGCTCCACTCTCACCATCGTCAGAACATTTCTTCAGAGCTATCAGCCCAAAAAAAAAGCGCCGCACCACCACCGGGTGGGCTCGAACCTCCAACCTTTCGGTTAACAGCCCACCGCGCTAGCCAATTACGCCACGGAGACAGTCGTGCTCCACTCTCACCACCATCAGAACATATCTTCAAAGCTATAAGCTCAAAGAAAAAAAAGCAACACAACACTCCCGGGAGGGCTAGAACCTCCAACCTTTCAGTTAACAGCCGATCGCGCTAGCCAATTGCGCCACGGAGACAGCCGTGCTCCACTCCCACCACCATCAGAACATATCTTCAAAGCTATCAGCGCAAAGAAAAAAGCAACACACCACTCCCGGGAGAGCTCGAACCTCCAATCTTTGAGTTAACAGCCCATCGCGCTAGCCAATTGCGCCACGGAGACAGTCGTGCTCCACTCTCACCACCATCACAACATATCTTCAAAGCTATCAGCCTAAAGGAAAAAAAGCACCGCACCACCACCGCGTGGGCTCGAACTTCCAACCTTTCGGTTAATAGCCGAACGTGCTAGCCGATTGCGCCAAGAGACAGTCATGCTCCACTCTCACCACCGTCAGAACATTTCTTCAGAGCTATCAGCCAGAAGAAAAAAAGCGCTGCACCACCATCGGGTGGGCTCGAACCTCCAACCTTTCGGTTAACAGCCAATCGCGCTAGCCAATTGTGCCACGGAGACAGTCGTGCTCCAATCTCACCACCGTCAGAACATTTATTCAGAGCTATCAGCCCAAAGAAAAAAAAGCGCCGCACCACCACCAGGTGGGCTCGAACCTCAAACCTTTCGGTTAACAGCCGATCGCGCTAGCCCATTGCGCCATTGAGACAGTCCTGCTCCACTCTCACCACCATCAGAACATATCTTCAAAGCTATCAGCCCAAAGAAAAAAAAGCAACACACCATTCCTGGGTGGGCTGGAACCTCCAACCTTTCAGTTAACAGCCCATTGCGCTAGCCAATTGCGCAACGGAGAGAGTCGTTCTCCAATCACACCACCATCACAACATATCTTCAAAGCTATCAGCCCAAAGAAAAAAAAGCACCGCCCCGCCACCGCGTGGGCTCGAACCTCCAACCTCTCGGTTACCAGCCGATCGCGCTAGCCAATTGCGCCACGGAGACAGTCCTGCTCCACTCTCACCACCATCAGAACATATCTTCAAAGCTATCAGCCCAAAGAAAAAAAAGCAGCACACCACTCGCGGGAGGGCTCGAACCTCCAACCTTTCAGTTAACAGCCGATCGCGCTAGCCAATTGCGCCACGGAGACAGCCGTGCTCCACTCCCACCACCGTCAGAACATTTCTTCAGAGCTATCAGCCCAAAGGAAAAAAGCGCCGCACCACCACCGGGTGGGCTCGAGCGTCCAACCATTCGGTTAATAGCCCATCGCGCTAGCCAATTACGCCACGGAGACAGTCGTGCTCAACTCTCACCACCATCAGAACATATCTTCAAAGCTATCAGCACAAAGAAAAAAGCAACACACCACTCCCGGGAGGGCTCGAACCTCCAACCTTTCGGTTAACAGCCGATCGCGCTAGCCAATTGCGCCAAGGAGACAGTCATGCTCCACTCTCACCACCGTCAGAACATTTCTTCAAAGCTATCAGCCAAAAGAAAAAAAGCGCTGCACCACCATCGGGTGGGCTCGAACCTCCAACCTTTCGGTTAACAGCCCATCGCGCTAGCCAATTGCGCCACGGAGACAGTCATGCTCCACTCTCACCACCGTCAGAACATTTCTTCAGAGCTATCAGCCCAAAGAAAAAAAAGCGCCGCGCCACCACCGGGTGGGCTAAAACCTCCAACCTTTCGGTTCATACCCCATCGCTCTAGCCAATTACGCCACGGAGACAGTCGTGCTCCACTCTCACCACCATCAGAACATATCTTCAAAGCTATCAGCCCAAAGAAAAAAAAGCAACACACCACTCCCGGGAGGGCTCGAACCTCCAACCTTTCAGTTAACAGCCGATCGCGCTAGCCAATTGCGCCACGGAGACAGTCGGGCTCCACTCCCACCACCGTCAGAACATTTCTTCAGAGCTATCAGCCCAAAGGAAAAAAGCGCTGCACCACCACCGGGTGGGCTCAAACCTCCAACCTTTCGGGTAATACCCCATCGCGCTAGCCAATTACGCCACGGAGACAGTCGTGCTCCACTCTCACCACCATCAGAACATATCTTCAAAGCTATAAGCGCAAAGAAAAAAAAGCAACACACCACTCCCGGGAGTGCTCGAACCTCCAACCTTTTGGTTAACAGCCGATCACGCTAGCCAATTGCGCCACGGAGACAGTCATGCGCAACTCCCACCACCATTAGAACATATCTTCAAAGCTATCAGCGCAAAGAAAAAAAGCAACACACCACTCCCGGGAGAGCTCGAACCTCCAACCTTTCGGTTAACAGCTGATCGCGCTAGCCAATTGCGCCACGGAGACAGTCGTGCTCCACTCTCACCACCGTAAGAACATTTCTTCAGAGCTATCAGCCCAAAAAAAAGCGCCGCACCACCACCGGGTGGGCTCGAACCTCCACCCTTTCGGTTAATAGCCCATCGCGCAAGCCAATTACGCCACGGAGACAGTCGTGCTCCACTCTCACCACCATCAGAACATATCTTCAAAGCTATAAGCTCCAAGAAAAAAAGCAACACACCACTCCCGGGAGGGCTTGAACCTTTAACCTTTCGGTTAACAGCCGATCGCGCTAGCCAATTGCGCCACAGAGACAGTCGTGCTCCACTCCCACCACCATCAGAACATATCTTCAAAGCTATCAGCGCAAAGAAAAAAAGCAACACACCACTCCCGGGAGAGCTCGAACCTCCAACCTTTCAGTTAACAGCCCATCGCGCTAGCCAATTGCGCCACGGAGACAGTCGTGCTCCACTCTCACCACCATCACAACATATCTTCAAAGCTATCAGCCCAAAGGAAAAAAAGCACCGCACCACCACCGCGTTGGCTCGAACTTCCAACCTTTCGGTTAACAGCCGAACGTGCTAGCCGATTGCGCCAAGGAGACAGTCATGCTCCACTCTCACCACCGTCAGAACATTTCTTCAGAGCTATCAGCCAAAAGAAAAAAAGCGCTGCACCACCATCGGGTGGGCTCGAACCTCCAACCTTTCGGTTAACAGCCAATCGCGCTAGCCAATTGTGCCACGGAGACAGTCATGCTCCACTCTCACCACCGTCAGAACATTTCTTCAGAGATATCAGCCAAAAGAAAAAAGCGCTGCACCACCATCGGGTGGGCTCGAACCTCCAACCTTTCGATTAACAGCCGATCGCGCTAGCCAATTGCGCCATTGAGACAGTCCTGCTCCACTCTCACCACCATCAGAACATATCTTCAAAGCTATCAGCCCAAAGAAAAAAAAGCAACACACCATTCCTGGGTGGGCTCGAACCTCCAACCTTTCAGTTAACAGCCCATCGCGCTAGCCAATTGCGCCACGGAGAGAGTCGTGCTCCAATCACACCACCATCACAACATATCTTCAAAGCTATCAGCCCGAAGAAAAAAAAGCACCGCCCCGCCACCGCGTAGGCTCGAACCTCCAACCTCTCTGTTACCAGCCGATCGCACTAGCCGATTGCGCCAAGGAGACAGTCATGCTCCACTCTCACCACCGTCAGAACATTTCTTCAGAGATATCAGCCAAAAGAAAAAAGCGCTGCACCACCATCGGGTGGGCTCGAACCTCAAACCTTTCGGTTAACAGCCAATCGCGCTAGCCAATTGTGCCACGGAGACAGTCGTGCTCCACTCTCACCACCGTCAGAACATTTGTTCAGAGCTATCAGCCCAAAGAAAAAAAAGTGCCGCCCCACCACCAGGTGGGCTCGAACCTCCAACCTTTCGGTTAACAGCCGATCGCGCTAGCCAATAGCGCCATGGAGACAGTCCTGCTTCACTCTCACCACCATCAGAACATATCTTCAAAGCTATCAGCCCAAAGAAAAAAAAGCAACACACCATTCCTGGGTGGGCTCGAACCTCCAACCTTTCAGTTAACAGCCGATCGCGCGAGCCAATTGCGCCACGGAGACAGTCGTGCTCCGCTCCCACCACCGTCAGAACATTTCTTCAGAGCTATCAGCCCAAAGGAAAAAAGCGCCGCACCACCACCGGGTGGGCTCGAGCGTCCAACCTTTCGGTTAATAGCCCATCGCGCTAGCTAATTACGCCACGGAGACAGTCGTGCTCAACTCTCACCACCATCAGAACATATCTTCAAATCTATCAGCGCAAAGAAAAAAAGCAACACACCACTCCCGGGAGGGCTCGAACCTCCAACCTTTCGGTTAACAGCCGATTGCGCTAGCCAATTGCGCCAAGGAGACAGTCATGCTCCACACTCACCACCGTCAGAACATTTCTTCAGAGCTATCAGCCCAAAGAAAAAAAAGCGCTGCACCACCATCGGGTGGGCTCGAACCTCCAACCTTTCGGTTAATAGCCGAACGTGCTAGCCGATTGCGCCAAGGAGACAGTCATGCTCCACTCTCACCACCGTCAGAACATTTCTTCAAAGCTATCAGCCAAAAGAAAAAAAGCGCTGCACCACCATCGGGTGGGCTCGAACCTCCAACCTTTCAGTTAACAGCCGATCGCGCTAGCCAATTGCGCCACGGAGACAGTCGTGCTCCACTCCCACCACCGTCAGAACATTTCTTCTGAGCTATCAGCCCAAAGGAAAAAAGCGCTGCACTACCACCGGGTGGGCTCAAACCTCCAACCTTTCGGTTAATACCCCATCGCGCTAGCCAATAGCGCCATGGAGACAGTCCTGCTTCACTCTCACCACCATCAGAACATATCTTCAAAGCTATCAGCCCAAAGAAAAAAAAGCAACACGCCATTCCTGGGTGGGCTCGAACCTCCAACCTTTCAGTTAACAGCCGATCGCGCGAGCCAATTGCGCCACGGAGACAGTCGTGCTCCACTCCCACCACCGTCAGAACATTTCTTCAGAGCTATCAGCCCAAAGGAAAAAAGCGCCGCACCACCACCGGGTGGGCTCGAGCGTCCAACCTTTCGGTTAATAGCCCATCGCGCTAGCCAATTACGCCACGGAGACAGTCGTGCTCAACTCTCACCACCATCAGAACATATCTTCAAATCTATCAGCGCAAAGAAAAAAGCAACACACCACTCCCCGGAGGGCTCGAACCTCCAACCTTTCGGTTAACAGCTGATTGCGCTAGCCAATTGCGCCAAGGAGACAGTCATGCTCCACACTCACCACCGTCAGAACATTTCTTCAGAGCTATCAGCCCAACGAAAAAAAGCGCTGCACCACCATCGGGTGGGCTCGAACCTCCAACCTTTCGGTTAATAGCCGAACGTGCTAGCCGATTGCGCCAAGGAGACAGTCATGCTCCACTCTCACCACCGTCAGAACATTTCTTCAGAGCTATCAGCCAGAAGAAATAAAGCGCTGCACCACCATCGGGTGGGCTCGAACCTCCAACCTTTCGGTTAACAGCCAATCGCGCTAGCCAATTGTGCCACGGAGACAGTCGTGCTCCACTCTCACCACCGTCAGAACATTTATTCAGAGCTATCAGCCCAAAGAAAAAAAAGCGCCGCACCACCACCAGGTGGGCTCGAACCTCCAACCTTTCGGTTAACAGCCGATCGCGCTAGCCCATTGCGCCATTGAGACAGTCCTGCTCCACTCTCACCACCATCAGAACATATCTTCAAAGCTATCTGCCCAAAGAAAAAAAAGCAACACACCATTCCTGGGTGGGCTCGAACCTCCAACCTTTCAGTTAACAGCCCATCGCGCTAGCCAATTGCGCAACGGAGAGAGTCGTTCTCCAATCACACCACCATCACAACATATCTTCAAAGCTATCAGTCCAAAGAAAAAAAAGCACCGCCCCGCCACCGCGTGGGCTCGAACCTCCAACCTCTCGGTTACCAGCCGATCGCGCTAGCCAATTGCGCCACGGAGACAGTCCTGCTCCACTCTCACCACCATCAGAACATATCTTCAAAGCTATCAGCCCAAAGAAAAAAAAAGCAACACACCACTCTCGGGAGGGCTCGAACCTCCAACCTTTCAGTTAACAGCCGATCGCGCTAGCCAATTGCGCCACGGAGACAGTCGTGCTCCACTCCCACCACCGTCAGAACATTTCTTCAGAGCTATCAGCCCAAAGGAAAAAAGCGCCGCACCACCACCGGGTGGGCTCGAGCGTCCAACCATTCGGTTAATAGCCCATCGCGCTAGCCAATTACGCCACGGAGACAATCGTGCTCAGCTCTCACCACCATCAGAACATATCTTCAAAGCTATCAGCACAAAGAAAAAAGCAACACACCACTCCCGGGAGGGCTCGAACCTCCAACCTTTCGGTTAACAGCCGATCGCGCTAGCCAATTGCGCCAAGGAGACAGTCATGCTCCACTCTCACCACCTTCAGAACATTTCTTCAAAGCTATCAGCCAAAAGAAAAAAAAGCGCTGCACCACCATTGGGTGGGCTCGAACCTCCAACCTTTCGGTTAACAGCCCATCACGCTAGCCAATTGCGCCACGGAGACAGTCATGCTCCACTCTCACCACCGTCAGAACATTTCTTCAGAGCTTTCAGCCCAAAGAAAAAAAAGCGCCGCACCACCACCGGGTGGGCTCAAACCTCCAACCTTTCGGTTAATACCCCATCGCTCTAGCCAATTACGCCACGGAGACAGTCGTGCTCCACTCTCACCACCATCAGAACATATCTTCAAAGCTATCAGCCCAAAGAAAAAAAAGCAACACACCACTCCCGGGAGGGCTCGAACCTCCAACCTTTCAGTTAACAGCCGATCGCGCTAGCCAATTGCGCCACGGAGACAGTCGTGCTCCACTCCCACCACCGTCAGAACATTTCTTCAGAGCTATCAGCCCAAAGGAAAAAAGCGCCGCACCACCACCGGGTGGGCGCAAACCTCCACCCTTTCGGTTAATACCCCATCGCGCTAGCCAATTACGCCACGGAGACAGTCGTGCTCCACTCTCACCACCATCAGAACATATCTTCAAAGCTATAAGCGCAAAGAAAAAAAAGCAACACACCACTCCCGGGAGTGCTCGAACCTCCAACCTTTTGGTTAACAGCCGATCACGCTAGCCAATTGCGCCACGGAGACAGTCATGCGCCACTCCCACCACCATCAGAACATAACTTCAAAGCTATCAGCGCAAAGAAAAAAGCAACACACCACTCCCGGGAGAGCTCGAACCTCCAACCTTTCGGTTAACAGCTGATCGCGCTAGCCAATTGCGCCACGGAGACAGTCGTGCTCCACTCTCACCACCGTCAGAACATTTCTTCAGAGCTATCAGCCCAAAAAAAAGCGCCGCACCACCACCGGGTGGGCTCGAACCTCAACCCTTTCGGTTAATAGCCCATCGCGCAAGCCAATTTCGCCACGGAGACAGTCGTGCTCCACTCTCACCACCATCAGAACATATCTTCAAAGCTATAAGCTCAAAGAAAAAAAAGCAACACACCACTCCCGGGAGTGCTCGAACCTCCAACCTTTTGGTTAACAGCCGATCACGCTAGCCAATTGCGCCACGGAGACAGTCATGCGCCACTCCCACCACCATCAGAACATAACTTCAAAGCTATCAGCGCAAAGAAAAAAGCAACACACCACTCCCGGGAGAGCTCGAACCTCCAACCTTTCGGTTAACAGCTGATCGCGCTAGCCAATTGCGCCACGGAGACAGTCGTGCTCCACTCTCACCACCGTCAGAACATTTCTTCAGAGCTATCAGCCCAAAAAAAAGCGCCGCACCACCACCGGGTGGGCTCGAACCTCCACCCTTTCGGTTAATAGCCCATCGCGCAAGCCAATTTCGCCACGGAGACAGTCGTGCTCCACTCTCACCACCATCAGAACATATCTTCAAAGCTATAAGCTCAAAGAAAAAAAGCAACACACCACTCCCGGGAGGGCTTGAACCTTTAACCTTTCGGTTAACAGCCGATCGCGCTAGCCAATTGCGCCACGGAGACAGTCGTGCTCCACTCCCACCACCATCAGAACATATCTTCAAAGCTATCAGCCCAAAGAAAAAAAAGCAACACACCATTCCTGGGTGGGCTCGAACCTCCAACCTTTCAGTTAACAGCCCATCGCGCTAGCCAATCGCGACACGGAGAGAGTCGTGCTCCAATCACACCACCATCACAACATATCTTCAAAGCTATCAGCCCAAAGAAAAAAAAGCACCGCCCCGCCACCGCGTGGGCTCGAACCTCCAACCTCTCGGTTACCAGCCGATCGCGCTAGCCGATTGCGCCAAGGAGACAGTCATGCTCCACTCTCACCACCGTCAGAACATTTCTTCAGAGATATCAGCCAAAAGAAAAAAAGCGCTGCACCACCATCGGGTGGGCTCGAACCTCAAACCTTTCGGTTAACAGCCAATCGCGCTAGCCAATTGTGCCACGGAGACAGTCGTGCTCCACTCTCACCACCGTCAGAACATTTGTTCAGAGCTATCAGCCCAAAGAAAAAAAAGTGCCGCACCACCACCAGGTGGGCTCGAACCTCCAACCTTTCGGTTAACAGCCGATCGCGCTAGCCAATAGAGCCATGGAGACAGTCCTGCTTCACTCTCACCACCATCAGAACATATCTTCAAAGCTATCAGCCCAAAGAAAAAAAAGCAACACACCATTCCTGGGTGGGCTCGAACCTCCAACCTTTCTGTTAACAGCCCATCGCGCTAGCCAATTGCGCCACGGAGAGAGTCGTGCTCCAATCACACCACCATCACAACATATCTTCAAAGCTATCAGCCAAAGAAAAAAAAACCCCGCACCGCCACCGCGTGGGCTCGAACCTCCAACCTCTCGGTTACCAGCCGATCGCGCTAGCCAATTGCGCCACGGAGACAGTCCTGCTCCTCTCACCACCATCAGAACATATCTTCAAAGCTATCAGCCCAAAGAAAAAAAAAAGCAACACACCACTCCCGGGAGGGCTCGAACCTCCAACCTTTCAGTTAACAGCCGATCGCGCGAGCCAATTGCGCCACGGAGACAGTCGTGCTCCACTCCCACCACCGTCAGAACATTTCTTCAGAGCTATCAGCCCAAAGGAAAAAAGCGCCGCACCACCACCGGGTGGGCTCGAGCGTCCAACCTTTCGGTTAATAGCCCATCGCGCTAGCCAATTACGCCACGGAGACAGTCGTGCTCAACTCTCACCACCATCAGAACATATCTTCCAATCTATCAGCGCAAAGAAAAAAGCAACACACCACTCCCGGGAGGGCTCGAACCTCCAACCTTTCGGTTAACAGCCGATTGCGCTAGCCAATGGCGCCAAGGAGACAGTCATGCTCCACACTCACCACCGTCAGAACATTTCTTCAGAGCTATCAGCTCAAAGAAAAAAAGCGCTGCACCACCATCGGGTGGGCTCGAACCTCCAACCTTTCGGTTAACAGCCCATCGCGCTTGCCAATTACGCCACGGAGACAGTCGTGCTTCACTCCCACCACCGTCAGAACATTTCTTCAGAGCTATCAGCCCAAAGAAAAAAAAAAGCAACACACCACTCTCGGGAGGGCTCGAACCTCCAACCTTTCAGTTAACAGCCGATCGCGCTAGCCAATTGCGCCACGGAGACAGTCGTGCTCCACTCCCACCACCGTCAGAACATTTCTTCAGAGCTATCAGCCCAAAGAAAAAAAGCGCCGCACCACCACCGGGTGGGCTCGAGCGTCCAACCATTCGGTTAATAGCCCATCGCGCTAGCCAATTACGCCACGGAGACAATCGTGCTCAACTCTCACCACCATCAGAACATATCTTCAAAGCTATCAGCACAAAGAAAATAGCAACACACCACTCCCGGGAGGGCTCGAACCTCCAACCTTTCAGTTAACAGCCGATCGCGCTAGCCAATTGCGCCACGGAGACAGTCGTGCTCCACTCCCACCACCGTCAGAACATTTCTTCAGAGCTATCAGCCCAAAGGAAAAAAGCGCCGCACCACCACCGGGTGGGCTCAAACCTCCAACCTTTCGGTTAATACCCCATCGCGCTAGCCAATTACGCCACGGAGACAGTCGTGCTCCACTCTCACCACCTTCAGAACATATCTTCAAAGCTATAAGCGCAAAGAAAAAAAAGCAACACACCACTCCCGGGAGTGCTCGAACCTCCAACCTTTTGGTTAACAGCCGATCACGCTAGCCAATTGCGCCACGGAGACAGTCATGCGCCACTCCCACCACCATCAGAACATAACTTCAAAGCTATCAGCGCAAAGAAAAAAGCAACACACCACTCCCGGGAGAGCTCGAACCTCCAACCTTTCGGTTAACAGCTGATCGCGCTAGCCAATTGCGCCACGGAGACAGTCGTGCTCCACTCTCACCACCGTCAGAACATTTCTTCAGAGCTATCAGCCCAAAAAAAAGCGCCGCACCACCACCGGGTGGGCTCGAACCTCCACCCTTTCGGTTAATAGCCCATCGCGCAAGCCAATTTCGCCACGGAGACAGTCGTGCTCCACTCTCACCACCATCAGAACATATCTTCAAAGCTATAAGCTCAAAGAAAAAAAGCAACACACCACTCCCGGGAGGGCTTGAACCTTTAACCTTTCGGTTAACAGCCGATCGCGCTAGCCAATTGCGCCACGGAGACAGTCGTGCTCCACTCCCACCACCATCAGAACATATCTTCAAAGCTATCAGCCCAAAGAAAAAAAAGCAACACACCATTCCTGGGTGGGCTCGAACCTCCAACCTTTCAGTTAACAGCCCATCGCGCTAGCCAATCGCGACACGGAGAGAGTCGTGCTCCAATCACACCACCATCACAACATATCTTCAAAGCTATCAGCCCAAAGAAAAAAAAGCACCGCCCCGCCACCGCGTGGGCTCGAACCTCCAACCTCTCGGTTACCAGCCGATCGCGCTAGCCGATTGCGCCAAGGAGACAGTCATGCTCCACTCTCACCACCGTCAGAACATTTCTTCAGAGATATCAGCCAAAAGAAAAAAAGCGCTGCACCACCATCGGGTGGGCTCGAACCTCAAACCTTTCGGTTAACAGCCAATCGCGCTAGCCAATTGTGCCACGGAGACAGTCGTGCTCCACTCTCACCACCGTCAGAACATTTGTTCAGAGCTATCAGCCCAAAGAAAAAAAAGTGCCGCACCACCACCAGGTGGGCTCGAACCTCCAACCTTTCGGTTAACAGCCGATCGCGCTAGCCAATAGAGCCATGGAGACAGTCCTGCTTCACTCTCACCACCATCAGAACATATCTTCAAAGCTATCAGCCCAAAGAAAAAAAAGCAACACACCATTCCTGGGTGGGCTCGAACCTCCAACCTTTCTGTTAACAGCCCATCGCGCTAGCCAATTGCGCCACGGAGAGAGTCGTGCTCCAATCACACCACCATCACAACATATCTTCAAAGCTATCAGCCAAAGAAAAAAAAACCCCGCACCGCCACCGCGTGGGCTCGAACCTCCAACCTCTCGGTTACCAGCCGATCGCGCTAGCCAATTGCGCCACGGAGACAGTCCTGCTCCTCTCACCACCATCAGAACATATCTTCAAAGCTATCAGCCCAAAGAAAAAAAAAAGCAACACACCACTCCCGGGAGGGCTCGAACCTCCAACCTTTCAGTTAACAGCCGATCGCGCGAGCCAATTGCGCCAGGGAGACAGTCGTGCTCCACTCCCACCACCGTCAGAACATTTCTTCAGAGCTATCAGCCCAAAGGAAAAAAGCGCCGCACCACCACCGGGTGGGCTCGAGCGTCCAACCTTTCGGTTAATAGCCCATCGCGCTAGCCAATTACGCCACGGAGACAGTCGTGCTCAACTCTCACCACCATCAGAACATATCTTCCAATCTATCAGCGCAAAGAAAAAAGCAACACACCACTCCCGGGAGGGCTCGAACCTCCAACCTTTCGGTTAACAGCCGATTGCGCTAGCCAATGGCGCCAAGGAGACAGTCATGCTCCACACTCACCACCGTCAGAACATTTCTTCAGAGCTATCAGCTCAAAGAAAAAAAGCGCTGCACCACCATCGGGTGGGCTCGAACCTCCAACCTTTCGGTTAACAGCCCATCGCGCTTGCCAATTACGCCACGGAGACAGTCGTGCTTCACTCCCACCACCGTCAGAACATTTCTTCAGAGCTATCAGCCCAAAGAAAAAAAAAGCAACACACCACTCTCGGGAGGGCTCGAACCTCCAACCTTTCAGTTAACAGCCGATCGCGCTAGCCAATTGCGCCACGGAGACAGTCGTGCTCCACTCCCACCACCGTCAGAACATTTCTTCAGAGCTATCAGCCCAAAGAAAAAAAGCGCCGCACCACCACCGGGTGGGCTCGAGCGTCCAACCATTCGGTTAATAGCCCATCGCGCTAGCCAATTACGCCACGGAGACAATCGTGCTCAACTCTCACCACCATCAGAACATATCTTCAAAGCTATCAGCACAAAGAAAATAGCAACACACCACTCCCGGGAGGGCTCGAACCTCCAACCTTTCAGTTAACAGCCGATCGCGCTAGCCAATTGCGCCACGGAGACAGTCGTGCTCCACTCCCACCACCGTCAGAACATTTCTTCAGAGCTATCAGCCCAAAGGAAAAAAGCGCCGCACCACCACCGGGTGGGCTCAAACCTCCAACCTTTCGGTTAATACCCCATCGCGCTAGCCAATTACGCCACGGAGACAGTCGTGCTCCACTCTCACCACCTTCAGAACATATCTTCAAAGCTATCAGCGCAAAGAAAAAAGCAACACACCACTCCCGGGAGAGCTCTAACCTCCAACCTTTCGGTTAACAGCTGATCGCGCTAGCCAATTGCGCCACGGAGACAGTCGTGCTCCACTCTCACCACCGTCAGAACATTTCTTCAGAGCTATCAGCCCAAAAAAAAGCGCCGCACCACCACCGGGTGGGCTCGAACCTCCACCCTTTCGGTTAATAGCCCATCGCGCAAGCCAATTTCGCCACGGAGACAGTCGTGCTCCACTCTCACCACCATCAGAACATATCTTCAAAGCTATAAGCTCAAAGAAAAAAAGCAACACACCACTCCCGGGAGGGCTTGAACCTTTAACCTTTCGGTTAACAGCCGATCGCGCTAGCCAATTGCGCCACGGAGACAGTCGTGCTCCACTCCCACCACCATCAGAACATATCTTCAAAGCTATCAGCGCAAAGAAAAAAGCAACACACCACTCCCGGGAGAGCTCGAACCTCCAACCTTTCAGTTAACAGCCCATCGCGCTAGCCAATTGCGCCACGGAGACAGTCGCGCTCCACTCTCACCACCATCACAACATATCTTCAAAGCTATCAGCCCAAAGAAAAAAAAGCACCGCCCCGCCACCGCGTGGGCTTGAACCTCCAACCTCTCGGTTACCAGCCGATCGCGCTAGCCGATTGCGCCAAGGAGACAGTCATGCTCCACTCTCACCACCGTCAGAACATTTCTTCAGAGATATCAGCCAAAAGAAAAAAAGCGCTGCACCACCATCGGGTGGGCTCGAACCTCCAACCTTTCGGTTAACAGCCAATCGCGCTAGCCAATTGTGCCACGGAGACAGTCGTGCTCCACTCTCACCACCGTCAGAACATTTCTTCAGAGCTATCAGCCCAAAGAAAAAAAAGCGCCGCACCACCACCAGGTGGGCTCGAACCTCCAACCTTTCGATTAACAGCCGATCGCGCTAGCCAATTGCGCCATTGAGACAGTCCTGCTCCACTCTCACCACCATCAGAACATATCTTCAAAGCTATCAGCCCAAAGAAAAAAAAGCAACACACCATTCCTGGGTGGGCTCGAACCTCCAACCTTTCAGTTAACAGCCCATCGCGCTAGCCAATTGCGCCACGGAGAGAGTCGTGCTCCAATCACACCACCATCACAACATATCTTCAAAGCTATCAGCCCGAAGAAAAAAAAGCACCGCCCCGCCACCGCGTAGGCTCGAACCTCCAACCTCTCTGTTACCAGCCGATCGCACTAGCCGATTGCGCCAAGGAGACAGTCATGCTCCACTCTCACCACCGTCAGAACATTTCTTCAGAGATATCAGCCAAAAGAAAAAAGCGCTGCACCACCATCGGGTGGGCTCGAACCTCAAACCTTTCGGTTAACAGCCAATCGCGCTAGCCAATTGTGCCACGGAGACAGTCGTGCTCCACTCTCACCACCGTCAGAACATTTGTTCAGAGCTATCAGCCCAAAGAAAAAAAAGTGCCGCCCCACCACCAGGTGGGCTCGAACCTCCAACCTTTCGGTTAACAGCCGATCGCGCTAGCCAATAGCGCCATGGAGACAGTCCTGCTTCACTCTCACCACCATCAGAACATATCTTCAAAGCTATCAGCCCAAAGAAAAAAAAGCAACACACCATTCCTGGGTGGGCTCGAACCTCCAACCTTTCAGTTAACAGCCGATCGCGCGAGCCAATTGCGCCACGGAGACAGTCGTGCTCCGCTCCCACCACCGTCAGAACATTTCTTCAGAGCTATCAGCCCAAAGGAAAAAAGCGCCGCACCACCACCGGGTGGGCTCGAGCGTCCAACCTTTCGGTTAATAGCCCATCGCGCTAGCTAATTACGCCACGGAGACAGTCGTGCTCAACTCTCACCACCATCAGAACATATCTTCAAATCTATCAGCGCAAAGAAAAAAAGCAACACACCACTCCCGGGAGGGCTCGAACCTCCAACCTTTCGGTTAACAGCCGATTGCGCTAGCCAATTGCGCCAAGGAGACAGTCATGCTCCACACTCACCACCGTCAGAACATTTCTTCAGAGCTATCAGCCCAAAGAAAAAAAAGCGCTGCACCACCATCGGGTGGGCTCGAACCTCCAACCTTTCGGTTAATAGCCGAACGTGCTAGCCGATTGCGCCAAGGAGACAGTCATGCTCCACTCTCACCACCGTCAGAACATTTCTTCAAAGCTATCAGCCAAAAGAAAAAAAGCGCTGCACCACCATCGGGTGGGCTCGAACCTCCAACCTTTCAGTTAACAGCCGATCGCGCTAGCCAATTGCGCCACGGAGACAGTCGTGCTCCACTCCCACCACCGTCAGAACATTTCTTCTGAGCTATCAGCCCAAAGGAAAAAAGCGCTGCACTACCACCGGGTGGGCTCAAACCTCCAACCTTTCGGTTAATACCCCATCGCGCTAGCCAATAGCGCCATGGAGACAGTCCTGCTTCACTCTCACCACCATCAGAACATATCTTCAAAGCTATCAGCCCAAAGAAAAAAAAGCAACACGCCATTCCTGGGTGGGCTCGAACCTCCAACCTTTCAGTTAACAGCCGATCGCGCGAGCCAATTGCGCCACGGAGACAGTCGTGCTCCACTCCCACCACCGTCAGAACATTTCTTCAGAGCTATCAGCCCAAAGGAAAAAAGCGCCGCACCACCACCGGGTGGGCTCGAGCGTCCAACCTTTCGGTTAATAGCCCATCGCGCTAGCCAATTACGCCACGGAGACAGTCGTGCTCAACTCTCACCACCATCAGAACATATCTTCAAATCTATCAGCGCAAAGAAAAAAGCAACACACCACTCCCCGGAGGGCTCGAACCTCCAACCTTTCGGTTAACAGCTGATTGCGCTAGCCAATTGCGCCAAGGAGACAGTCATGCTCCACACTCACCACCGTCAGAACATTTCTTCAGAGCTATCAGCCCAACGAAAAAAAGCGCTGCACCACCATCGGGTGGGCTCGAACCTCCAACCTTTCGGTTAATAGCCGAACGTGCTAGCCGATTGCGCCAAGGAGACAGTCATGCTCCACTCTCACCACCGTCAGAACATTTCTTCAGAGCTATCAGCCAGAAGAAAAAAAGCGCTGCACCACCATCGGGTGGGCTCGAACCTCCAACCTTTCGGTTAACAGCCAATCGCGCTAGCCAATTGTGCCACGGAGACAGTCGTGCTCCACTCTCACCACCGTCAGAACATTTATTCAGAGCTATCAGCCCAAAGAAAAAAAAGCGCCGCACCACCACCAGGTGGGCTCGAACCTCCAACCTTTCGGTTAACAGCCGATCGCGCTAGCCCATTGCGCCATTGAGACAGTCCTGCTCCACTCTCACCACCATCAGAACATATCTTCAAAGCTATCTGCCCAAAGAAAAAAAAGCAACACACCATTCCTGGGTGGGCTCGAACCTCCAACCTTTCAGTTAACAGCCCATCGCGCTAGCCAATTGCGCAACGGAGAGAGTCGTTCTCCAATCACACCACCATCACAACATATCTTCAAAGCTATCAGTCCAAAGAAAAAAAAGCACCGCCCCGCCACCGCGTGGGCTCGAACCTCCAACCTCTCGGTTACCAGCCGATCGCGCTAGCCAATTGCGCCACGGAGACAGTCCTGCTCCACTCTCACCACCATCAGAACATATCTTCAAAGCTATCAGCCCAAAGAAAAAAAAAGCAACACACCACTCTCGGGAGGGCTCGAACCTCCAACCTTTCAGTTAACAGCCGATCGCGCTAGCCAATTGCGCCACGGAGACAGTCGTGCTCCACTCCCACCACCGTCAGAACATTTCTTCAGAGCTATCAGCCCAAAGGAAAAAAGCGCCGCACCACCACCGGGTGGGCTCGAGCGTCCAACCATTCGGTTAATAGCCCATCGCGCTAGCCAATTACGCCACGGAGACAATCGTGCTCAGCTCTCACCACCATCAGAACATATCTTCAAAGCTATCAGCACAAAGAAAAAAGCAACACACCACTCCCGGGAGGGCTCGAACCTCCAACCTTTCGGTTAACAGCCGATCGCGCTAGCCAATTGCGCCAAGGAGACAGTCATGCTCCACTCTCACCACCTTCAGAACATTTCTTCAAAGCTATCAGCCAAAAGAAAAAAAAGCGCTGCACCACCATTGGGTGGGCTCGAACCTCCAACCTTTCGGTTAACAGCCCATCACGCTAGCCAATTGCGCCACGGAGACAGTCATGCTCCACTCTCACCACCGTCAGAACATTTCTTCAGAGCTATCAGCCCAAAGAAAAAAAAGCGCCGCACCACCACCGGGTGGGCTCAAACCTCCAACCTTTCGGTTAATACCCCATCGCTCTAGCCAATTACGCCACGGAGACAGTCGTGCTCCACTCTCACCACCATCAGAACATATCTTCAAAGCTATCAGCCCAAAGAAAAAAAAGCAACACACCACTCCCGGGAGGGCTCGAACCTCCAACCTTTCAGTTAACAGCCGATCGCGCTAGCCAATTGCGCCACGGAGACAGTCGTGCTCCACTCCCACCACCGTCAGAACATTTCTTCAGAGCTATCAGCCCAAAGGAAAAAAGCGCCGCACCACCACCGGGTGGGCGCAAACCTCCACCCTTTCGGTTAATACCCCATCGCGCTAGCCAATTACGCCACGGAGACAGTCGTGCTCCACTCTCACCACCATCAGAACATATCTTCAAAGCTATAAGCGCAAAGAAAAAAAAGCAACACACCACTCCCGGGAGTGCTCGAACCTCCAACCTTTTGGTTAACAGCCGATCACGCTAGCCAATTGCGCCACGGAGACAGTCATGCGCCACTCCCACCACCATCAGAACATAACTTCAAAGCTATCAGCGCAAAGAAAAAAGCAACACACCACTCCCGGGAGAGCTCGAACCTCCAACCTTTCGGTTAACAGCTGATCGCGCTAGCCAATTGCGCCACGGAGACAGTCGTGCTCCACTCTCACCACCGTCAGAACATTTCTTCAGAGCTATCAGCCCAAAAAAAAGCGCCGCACCACCACCGGGTGGGCTCGAACCTCAACCCTTTCGGTTAATAGCCCATCGCGCAAGCCAATTTCGCCACGGAGACAGTCGTGCTCCACTCTCACCACCATCAGAACATATCTTCAAAGCTATAAGCTCAAAGAAAAAAAAGCAACACACCACTCCCGGGAGTGCTCGAACCTCCAACCTTTTGGTTAACAGCCGATCACGCTAGCCAATTGCGCCACGGAGACAGTCATGCGCCACTCCCACCACCATCAGAACATAACTTCAAAGCTATCAGCGCAAAGAAAAAAGCAACACACCACTCCCGGGAGAGCTCGAACCTCCAACCTTTCGGTTAACAGCTGATCGCGCTAGCCAATTGCGCCACGGAGACAGTCGTGCTCCACTCTCACCACCGTCAGAACATTTCTTCAGAGCTATCAGCCCAAAAAAAAGCGCCGCACCACCACCGGGTGGGCTCGAACCTCCACCCTTTCGGTTAATAGCCCATCGCGCAAGCCAATTTCGCCACGGAGACAGTCGTGCTCCACTCTCACCACCATCAGAACATATCTTCAAAGCTATAAGCTCAAAGAAAAAAAGCAACACACCACTCCCGGGAGGGCTTGAACCTTTAACCTTTCGGTTAACAGCCGATCGCGCTAGCCAATTGCGCCACGGAGACAGTCGTGCTCCACTCCCACCACCATCAGAACATATCTTCAAAGCTATCAGCCCAAAGAAAAAAAAGCAACACACCATTCCTGGGTGGGCTCGAACCTCCAACCTTTCAGTTAACAGCCCATCGCGCTAGCCAATCGCGACACGGAGAGAGTCGTGCTCCAATCACACCACCATCACAACATATCTTCAAAGCTATCAGCCCAAAGAAAAAAAAGCACCGCCCCGCCACCGCGTGGGCTCGAACCTCCAACCTCTCGGTTACCAGCCGATCGCGCTAGCCGATTGCGCCAAGGAGACAGTCATGCTCCACTCTCACCACCGTCAGAACATTTCTTCAGAGATATCAGCCAAAAGAAAAAAAGCGCTGCACCACCATCGGGTGGGCTCGAACCTCAAACCTTTCGGTTAACAGCCAATCGCGCTAGCCAATTGTGCCACGGAGACAGTCGTGCTCCACTCTCACCACCGTCAGAACATTTGTTCAGAGCTATCAGCCCAAAGAAAAAAAAGTGCCGCACCACCACCAGGTGGGCTCGAACCTCCAACCTTTCGGTTAACAGCCGATCGCGCTAGCCAATAGAGCCATGGAGACAGTCCTGCTTCACTCTCACCACCATCAGAACATATCTTCAAAGCTATCAGCCCAAAGAAAAAAAAGCAACACACCATTCCTGGGTGGGCTCGAACCTCCAACCTTTCTGTTAACAGCCCATCGCGCTAGCCAATTGCGCCACGGAGAGAGTCGTGCTCCAATCACACCACCATCACAACATATCTTCAAAGCTATCAGCCAAAGAAAAAAAAACCCCGCACCGCCACCGCGTGGGCTCGAACCTCCAACCTCTCGGTTACCAGCCGATCGCGCTAGCCAATTGCGCCACGGAGACAGTCCTGCTCCTCTCACCACCATCAGAACATATCTTCAAAGCTATCAGCCCAAAGAAAAAAAAAAGCAACACACCACTCCCGGGAGGGCTCGAACCTCCAACCTTTCAGTTAACAGCCGATCGCGCGAGCCAATTGCGCCACGGAGACAGTCGTGCTCCACTCCCACCACCGTCAGAACATTTCTTCAGAGCTATCAGCCCAAAGGAAAAAAGCGCCGCACCACCACCGGGTGGGCTCGAGCGTCCAACCTTTCGGTTAATAGCCCATCGCGCTAGCCAATTACGCCACGGAGACAGTCGTGCTCAACTCTCACCACCATCAGAACATATCTTCCAATCTATCAGCGCAAAGAAAAAAGCAACACACCACTCCCGGGAGGGCTCGAACCTCCAACCTTTCGGTTAACAGCCGATTGCGCTAGCCAATGGCGCCAAGGAGACAGTCATGCTCCACACTCACCACCGTCAGAACATTTCTTCAGAGCTATCAGCTCAAAGAAAAAAAGCGCTGCACCACCATCGGGTGGGCTCGAACCTCCAACCTTTCGGTTAACAGCCCATCGCGCTTGCCAATTACGCCACGGAGACAGTCGTGCTTCACTCCCACCACCGTCAGAACATTTCTTCAGAGCTATCAGCCCAAAGAAAAAAAAAGCAACACACCACTCTCGGGAGGGCTCGAACCTCCAACCTTTCAGTTAACAGCCGATCGCGCTAGCCAATTGCGCCACGGAGACAGTCGTGCTCCACTCCCACCACCGTCAGAACATTTCTTCAGAGCTATCAGCCCAAAGAAAAAAAGCGCCGCACCACCACCGGGTGGGCTCGAGCGTCCAACCATTCGGTTAATAGCCCATCGCGCTAGCCAATTACGCCACGGAGACAATCGTGCTCAACTCTCACCACCATCAGAACATATCTTCAAAGCTATCAGCACAAAGAAAATAGCAACACACCACTCCCGGGAGGGCTCGAACCTCCAACCTTTCAGTTAACAGCCGATCGCGCTAGCCAATTGCGCCACGGAGACAGTCGTGCTCCACTCCCACCACCGTCAGAACATTTCTTCAGAGCTATCAGCCCAAAGGAAAAAAGCGCCGCACCACCACCGGGTGGGCTCAAACCTCCAACCTTTCGGTTAATACCCCATCGCGCTAGCCAATTACGCCACGGAGACAGTCGTGCTCCACTCTCACCACCTTCAGAACATATCTTCAAAGCTATAAGCGCAAAGAAAAAAAAGCAACACACCACTCCCGGGAGTGCTCGAACCTCCAACCTTTTGGTTAACAGCCGATCACGCTAGCCAATTGCGCCACGGAGACAGTCATGCGCCACTCCCACCACCATCAGAACATAACTTCAAAGCTATCAGCGCAAAGAAAAAAGCAACACACCACTCCCGGGAGAGCTCGAACCTCCAACCTTTCGGTTAACAGCTGATCGCGCTAGCCAATTGCGCCACGGAGACAGTCGTGCTCCACTCTCACCACCGTCAGAACATTTCTTCAGAGCTATCAGCCCAAAAAAAAGCGCCGCACCACCACCGGGTGGGCTCGAACCTCCACCCTTTCGGTTAATAGCCCATCGCGCAAGCCAATTTCGCCACGGAGACAGTCGTGCTCCACTCTCACCACCATCAGAACATATCTTCAAAGCTATAAGCTCAAAGAAAAAAAGCAACACACCACTCCCGGGAGGGCTTGAACCTTTAACCTTTCGGTTAACAGCCGATCGCGCTAGCCAATTGCGCCACGGAGACAGTCGTGCTCCACTCCCACCACCATCAGAACATATCTTCAAAGCTATCAGCCCAAAGAAAAAAAAGCAACACACCATTCCTGGGTGGGCTCGAACCTCCAACCTTTCAGTTAACAGCCCATCGCGCTAGCCAATCGCGACACGGAGAGAGTCGTGCTCCAATCACACCACCATCACAACATATCTTCAAAGCTATCAGCCCAAAGAAAAAAAAGCACCGCCCCGCCACCGCGTGGGCTCGAACCTCCAACCTCTCGGTTACCAGCCGATCGCGCTAGCCGATTGCGCCAAGGAGACAGTCATGCTCCACTCTCACCACCGTCAGAACATTTCTTCAGAGATATCAGCCAAAAGAAAAAAAGCGCTGCACCACCATCGGGTGGGCTCGAACCTCAAACCTTTCGGTTAACAGCCAATCGCGCTAGCCAATTGTGCCACGGAGACAGTCGTGCTCCACTCTCACCACCGTCAGAACATTTGTTCAGAGCTATCAGCCCAAAGAAAAAAAAGTGCCGCACCACCACCAGGTGGGCTCGAACCTCCAACCTTTCGGTTAACAGCCGATCGCGCTAGCCAATAGAGCCATGGAGACAGTCCTGCTTCACTCTCACCACCATCAGAACATATCTTCAAAGCTATCAGCCCAAAGAAAAAAAAGCAACACACCATTCCTGGGTGGGCTCGAACCTCCAACCTTTCTGTTAACAGCCCATCGCGCTAGCCAATTGCGCCACGGAGAGAGTCGTGCTCCAATCACACCACCATCACAACATATCTTCAAAGCTATCAGCCAAAGAAAAAAAAACCCCGCACCGCCACCGCGTGGGCTCGAACCTCCAACCTCTCGGTTACCAGCCGATCGCGCTAGCCAATTGCGCCACGGAGACAGTCCTGCTCCTCTCACCACCATCAGAACATATCTTCAAAGCTATCAGCCCAAAGAAAAAAAAAAGCAACACACCACTCCCGGGAGGGCTCGAACCTCCAACCTTTCAGTTAACAGCCGATCGCGCGAGCCAATTGCGCCACGGAGACAGTCGTGCTCCACTCCCACCACCGTCAGAACATTTCTTCAGAGCTATCAGCCCAAAGGAAAAAAGCGCCGCACCACCACCGGGTGGGCTCGAGCGTCCAACCTTTCGGTTAATAGCCCATCGCGCTAGCCAATTACGCCACGGAGACAGTCGTGCTCAACTCTCACCACCATCAGAACATATCTTCCAATCTATCAGCGCAAAGAAAAAAGCAACACACCACTCCCGGGAGGGCTCGAACCTCCAACCTTTCGGTTAACAGCCGATTGCGCTAGCCAATGGCGCCAAGGAGACAGTCATGCTCCACACTCACCACCGTCAGAACATTTCTTCAGAGCTATCAGCTCAAAGAAAAAAAGCGCTGCACCACCATCGGGTGGGCTCGAACCTCCAACCTTTCGGTTAACAGCCCATCGCGCTTGCCAATTACGCCACGGAGACAGTCGTGCTTCACTCCCACCACCGTCAGAACATTTCTTCAGAGCTATCAGCCCAAAGAAAAAAAAAGCAACACACCACTCTCGGGAGGGCTCGAACCTCCAACCTTTCAGTTAACAGCCGATCGCGCTAGCCAATTGCGCCACGGAGACAGTCGTGCTCCACTCCCACCACCGTCAGAACATTTCTTCAGAGCTATCAGCCCAAAGAAAAAAAGCGCCGCACCACCACCGGGTGGGCTCGAGCGTCCAACCATTCGGTTAATAGCCCATCGCGCTAGCCAATTACGCCACGGAGACAATCGTGCTCAACTCTCACCACCATCAGAACATATCTTCAAAGCTATCAGCACAAAGAAAATAGCAACACACCACTCCCGGGAGGGCTCGAACCTCCAACCTTTCAGTTAACAGCCGATCGCGCTAGCCAATTGCGCCACGGAGACAGTCGTGCTCCACTCCCACCACCGTCAGAACATTTCTTCAGAGCTATCAGCCCAAAGGAAAAAAGCGCCGCACCACCACCGGGTGGGCTCAAACCTCCAACCTTTCGGTTAATACCCCATCGCGCTAGCCAATTACGCCACGGAGACAGTCGTGCTCCACTCTCACCACCTTCAGAACATATCTTCAAAGCTATCAGCGCAAAGAAAAAAGCAACACACCACTCCCGGGAGAGCTCTAACCTCCAACCTTTCGGTTAACAGCTGATCGCGCTAGCCAATTGCGCCACGGAGACAGTCGTGCTCCACTCTCACCACCGTCAGAACATTTCTTCAGAGCTATCAGCCCAAAAAAAAGCGCCGCACCACCACCGGGTGGGCTCGAACCTCCACCCTTTCGGTTAATAGCCCATCGCGCAAGCCAATTTCGCCACGGAGACAGTCGTGCTCCACTCTCACCACCATCAGAACATATCTTCAAAGCTATAAGCTCAAAGAAAAAAAGCAACACACCACTCCCGGGAGGGCTTGAACCTTTAACCTTTCGGTTAACAGCCGATCGCGCTAGCCAATTGCGCCACGGAGACAGTCGTGCTCCACTCCCACCACCATCAGAACATATCTTCAAAGCTATCAGCGCAAAGAAAAAAGCAACACACCACTCCCGGGAGAGCTCGAACCTCCAACCTTTCAGTTAACAGCCCATCGCGCTAGCCAATTGCGCCACGGAGACAGTCGCGCTCCACTCTCACCACCATCACAACATATCTTCAAAGCTATCAGCCCAAAGAAAAAAAAGCACCGCCCCGCCACCGCGTGGGCTTGAACCTCCAACCTCTCGGTTACCAGCCGATCGCGCTAGCCGATTGCGCCAAGGAGACAGTCATGCTCCACTCTCACCACCGTCAGAACATTTCTTCAGAGATATCAGCCAAAAGAAAAAAAGCGCTGCACCACCATCGGGTGGGCTCGAACCTCAAACCTTTCGGTTAACAGCCAATCGCGCTAGCCAATTGCGCCACGGAGAGAGTCGTGCTCCAATCACACAACCATCACAACATATCTTCAAAGCTATCAGCCAAAGAAAAAAAAACCCCGCACCGCCACCGCGTGGGCTCGAACCTCCAACCTCTCGGTTACCAGCCGATCGCGCTAGCCAATTGCGCCACGGAGACAGTCCTGCTCCTCTCACCACCATCAGAACATATCTTCAAAGCTATCAGCCCAAAGAAAAAAAAAGCAACACACCACTCCCGGGAGGGCTCGAACCTCCAACCTTTCAGTTAACAGCCAATCGCGCGAGCCAATTGCGCCACGGAGACAGTCGTGCTCCACTCCCACCACCGTCAGAACATTTCTTCAGAGCTATCAGCCCAAAGGAAAAAAGCGCCGCACCACCACCGGGTGGGCTCGAGCGTCCAACCTTTCGGTTAATAGCCCATCGCGCTAGCCAATTACGCCACGGAGACAGTCGTGCTCAACTCTCACCACCATCAGAACATATCTTCCAATCTATCAGCGCAAAGAAAAAAGCAACACACCACTCCCGGGAGGGCTCGAACCTCCAACCTTTCGGTTAACAGCCGATTGCGCTAGCCAATTGCGCCAAGGAGACAGTCATGCTCCACACTCACCACCGTCAGAACATTTCTTCAGAGCTATCAGCCCAAAGAAAAAAAAGCGCTGCACCACCATCGGGTGGGCTCGAACCTCCAACCTTTCGGTTAACAGCCCATCGCGCTAGCCAATTACGCCACGGAGACAGTCGTGCTTCACTCTCACCACCGTCAGAACATTTCTTCAGAGCTATCAGCCCAAAGAAAAAAAAGCGCCGCACCACCACCGGGTGGGCTCAAACCTCCAACCTTTCGGTTAATACCCCATCGCGCTAGCCAATTACGCCACGGAGACAGTCGTGCTCCACTCTCACCACCATCAGAACATATCTTCAAAGCTATAAGCGCAAAGAAAGAAAAGCAACACACCACTCCCGGGAGTGCTCGAACCTCCAACCTTTTGGTTAACAGCCGATTGCGCTAGCCTATTGCGCCACGGAGACAGTCGTGCTCCACTCCCACCACCATCAGAACATATCTTCAAAGCTACAAGCGCAAAGAAAAAAAGCAACACACCAATCCCGGGAGGGCTCGAACCTCCAACCTTTCGGTTAAAAGCCCATCGCGCTAGCCAATTGCGCCACGGAGACAGTCGTGCTCCACTCCTACCACCATCAGAACATATCTTCAAAGCTATCAGCGCAAAGAAAAAAGCAACACACCACTCCCGGGAGAGCTCGAACCTCCAACCTTTCAGTTAACAGCCCATCGCGCTAGCCAATTGCGCCACGGAGACAGTCGTGCTCCACTCTCACCACCAACACAACATATCTTCAAAGCTATCAGCCCAAAGGAAAAAAAGCACCGCACCACCACCGCGTGGGCTCTAACTTCCAACCTTTCGGTTAACAGCGGAACGTGCTAGCCGATTGCGCCAAGGAGACAGTCATACTTCACTCTCACCACCGTCAGAACATTTCTTCAGAGATATCAGCCAAAAGAAAAAAAGCGCTGCACCACCATCGGGTGGGCTCGAACCTCCAACATTTAGGTTAACAGCCAATCGCGCTAGCCAATTGTGCCACGGAGACAGTCGTGCTCCACTCTCACCACTGTCAGAACATTTCTTCAGAGCTATCAGCCCAAAGAAAAAAAAGCGCCGCACCACCACCGGGTGGGCTCGAACCTCCAACCATTCGGTTAATAGCCGATCGCGCTAGCCAATAGCGCCATGGAGACAGTCCTGCTCCACTCTCACCACCATCAGAACATATCTTCAAAGCTATCAGCCCAAATAAAAAAAAGCAACACACCATTCCTGGGTGGGCTCGAACCTCCAACCTTTCAGTTAACAGCCCATCGCGCTAGCCAATTGCGCCACGGAGAGAGTCGTGCTCCAATCACACCACCATCACAACATATCTTCAAAGCTATCAGCCCAAAGAAAAAAAAGCACCGCACCCCCACCGCGTGGGCTCGAACTTCCAACCTCTCGGTTACCAGCCGATCGCGCTAGCCAATTGCGCCACGGAGACAGTCCTGCTCCACTCTCACCACCATCAGAACATATCTTCAAAGCTATCAGCCCAAAGAAAAAAAAGCAACACACCACTCCCGGGAGGGCTCGAACGTCCAACCTTTCAGTTAACAGCCGATCGCGCTAGCCAATTGCGCCACGGAGACAGTCGTGCTCCACTCCCACCACCGTCAGAACATTTCTTCAGAGCTATCAGCCCAAAGGAAAAAAGCGCCGCACCACCACCGGGTGGGCTCGAGCGTCCAACCCTTCGGTTCATAGCCCATCGCGCTAGCCAATTACGCCACGGAGACAGGCGTGCTCAACTCTCACCACCATCAGAACATATCTTCAAAGCTATCAGCGCAAAGAAAAAAGCAAAACACCACTCCCGGGAGGGCTCGAACCTCCAACCTTTCGGTTAACAGCCGATCGCGCTAGCCAATTGCGCCAAGGAGACAGTCATGCTCCACTCTCACCACCGTCAGAACATTTCTTCAGAGCTATCAGCCCACAGAAAAAAAAGCGCCGCACCACCACCGGGTGGGCTCAAACCTCCAACCTTTCGGTTAATACCCCATCGCGCTAGCCAATTACGCCACGGAGACAGTCGTGCTCCACTCTCACCACCATCACAACATATCTTCAAAGCTATAAGCGCAAAGAAAAAAAAGCAACACACCACTCCCGGTAGTGCTCGAACCTCCAACCTTTTGGTTAACAGCCGATCGCGCTAGCCAATTGCGCCACGGAGACAGTCGTGCGCCACTCCCACCACCGTCAGAACATTTCTTCAGAGCTATCAGCCAGAAGAAAAAAAGCGCTGCACCACCATCGGGTGGGCTCGAACCTCCAACCTTTCGGTTAACAGCCGATCGCGCTAGCCAATTGCGCCACGGAGACAGTCGTGCTCCACTCTCACCACCGTCAGAACATTTCTTCAGAGCTATCAGCCCAAAAAAAAGCGCCGCACCACCACCGGGTGGGCTCGAACCTCCAACCTTTCGGTTAATAGCCCACCGCGCTAGCCAATTACGCCACGGAGACAGTCGTGCTCCACTCTCACCACCATCAGAACATATCTTCAAAGCTATAAGCTCAAAGAAAAAAAGCAACACACCACTCCTGGGAGGGCTCGAACCTCCAACCTTTCAGTTAACAGCCGATCGCGCTAGCCAATTGCGCCACGGAGACAGCCGCGCTCCACTCCCACCACCATCAGAACATATCTTCAAAGCTATCAGCCTAAAGGAAAAAAAAGCACCGCACCACCACCGCGTGGGCTCGAACTTCCAACCTTTCGGTTAATAGCCGAACGTGCTAGCCGATTGCGCCAAGGAGACAGTCGTGCTCCACTCTCACCACCGTCAGAACATTTCTTCAGAGCTATCAGCCAGAAGAAAAAAAGCGCTGCACCACCATCGGGTGGGCTCGAACCTCCAACCTTTCGGTTAACAGCCAATCGCGCTAGCCAATTGTGCCACGGAGACAGTCGTGCTCCACTCTCACCACCGTCAGAACATTTATTCAGAGCTATCAGCCCAAAGAAAAAAAAGCGCCGCACCACCACCAGGTGGGCTCGAACCTCCAACCTTTCGGTTAACAGCCGATCGCGCTAGCCCATTGCGCCATTGAGACAGTCCTGTTCCACTCTCACCACCATCAGAACATATCTTCAAAGCTATCAGCCCAAAGAAAAAAAGCAACACACCATTCCTGGGTGGGCTCGAACCTCCAACCTTTCAGTTAACAGCCCATCGCGCTAGCCAATTGCGCAACGGAGAGAGTCGTTCTCCAATCACACCACCATCACAACATATCTTCAAAGCTATCAGCCCAAAGAAAAAAAAGCACCGCCCCGCCACCGCGTGGGCTCGAACCTCCAACCTCTCGGTTACCAGCCGATCGCGCTAGCTAATTGCGCCACGGAGACAGTCCTGCTCCACTCTCACCACCATCAGAACATATCTTGAAAGCTATCAGCCCAAAGAAAAAAAAGCAACACACCACTCCCGGGAGGGCTCGAACCTCCAACCTTTCAGTTAACAGGCGATCGCGCTAGCCAATTGCGCCACGGAGACAGTCGTGCTCCACTCCCACCGCCGTCAGAACATTTCTTCAGAGCTATCAGCCCAAAGGAAAAAAGCGCCGCACCACCACCGGGTGGGCTCGAGCGTCCAACCATTCGGTTAATAGCCCATCGCGCTAGCCAATTACGCCACGGAGACAGTCGTGCTCAACTCTCACCACCATCAGAACATATCTTCAAAGCTATCAGCACAAAGAAAAAAGCAACACACCACTCCCGGGAGGGCTCGAACCTCCAACCTTTCGTTTACCAGCCGATCGCGCTAGCCAATTGCGCCAAGGAGACAGTCATGCTCCACTCTCACCACCGTCAGAACATTTCTTCAAAGCTATCAGCCAAAAGAAAAAAAAGCGCTGCACCACCATCGGGTGAGCTCGAACCTCCAACCTTTCGGTTAACAGCCCATCGCGCTAGCCAATTGCGCCACGGAGACAGTCATGCTCCACTCTCACCACCGTCAGAACATTTCTTCAGAGCTATCAGCCCAAAGAAAAAAAAGCGCCGCACCACCACCGGGTGGGCTCAAACCTCCAACCTTTCGGTTAATACCCCATCGCTCTAGCCAATTACGCCACGGAGACAGTCGTGCTCCACTCTCACCACCATCAGAACATATCTTCAAGGCTATAAGCGCAAAGAAAAAAAAGCAACACACAACTCCCGGGAGTGCTCGAACCTCCAACCTTTTGGTTAACAGCCGATCGCGCTAGCCAATTGCGCCACGGAGACAGTCGTGCTCCACTCCCACCACCATCAGAACATATCTTCAAAGCTATAAGCGCAAAGAAAAAAAAAGCAACACACCACTCCCGGGAGTGCTCGAACCTCCAACCTTTTGGGTAACAGCCGATCGCGCTAGCCAATTGCGCCACAGAGACAGTCGTGCTCCACTCCCACCACCATCAGAACATATCTTCAAAGCTATAAGCGCAAAGAAAAAAAGCAACACACCACTCCCGGGAGGGCTCGAACCTCCAACCTTTCGGTTAACAGCCCATCGCGCTAGCCGATTGCGCCAAGGAGACAGTCATGCTCCACTCTCACCACCGTCAGAACATTTCTTCAGAGATATCAGCCAAAAGAAAAAAAGCGCTGCACCACCATCGGGTGGGCTCGAACCTCCAACCTTTCGGTTAACAGCCAATCGCGCTAGCCAATTGTGCCACGGAGACAGTCGTGCTCCACTCTCACCACCGTCAGAACATTTCTTCAGAGCTATCAGCCCAAAGAAAAAAAAGCGCCGCACCACCACCAGGTGGGCTCGAACCTCCAACCTTTCGGTTAACAGCCGATCGAGCTAGCCAATAGCGCCATGGAGACAGTCCTGCTCCACTCTCACCACCATCAGAACATATCTTCAAAGCTATCAGCCCAAAGAAAAAAAAAGCAACACACCATTCCTGGCTGGGCTCGAAACTCCAACCTTTCAGTTAACAGCCCATCGCGCTAACCAATTGCGCCACGGAGAGAGTCGTGCTCCAATCACACCACCATCACAACATATCTTCAAAGCTATCAGCCCAAAGAATAAAAAGCACCGCACCGCCACCGCGTGGGCTCGAACCTCCAACCTCTCGGTCACCAGCCGATCGCGCTAGCCAATTGCGCCACGGAGACAGTCCTGCTCCACTCGCACCAAAATTAGAACATATCTTCAAAGCTATCAGCCCAAAGAAAAAAAAGCAACACACCACTCCCGGGAGGGCTCGAACCTCCAAACTTTCAGTTAATAGCCCATCGCGCTAGCCAATTACGCCACGGAGACAGTCGTGCTCAACCCTCACCACCATCAGAACATATCTTCAAAGCTATCAGCGCAAAGAAAAAAGCAACACACCACTCCCGGGAGGGCTCGAACATCCAACCTTTCGGTTAACAGCCGATCGCGCTAGCCAATTGCGCCAAGGAGACAGTCATGCTCCACTCTCACCACCGTCAGAACATTTCTTCAGAGCTATCAGCCCAAAGAAAAAAACGCGCTGCACCACCATCGGGTGGGCTCGAACCTCCAACCTTTCGGTTAACAGCCCATCGCGCTAGCCAATTGCGCCACGGAGACAGTCATGCTCCACTCTCACCAGCTTCAGAACATTTCTTCAGAGCTATCAGCCCAAAGAAAAAAAGCGCCGCACCACCACCGGGTGGGCTCAAACCTCCAACCTTTCGGTTATTACCCCATCGCGCTAGCCAATTACGCCACGGAGACAGTCGTGCTCCACTCTCACCACCATCAGAACATATCTCCAAAGCTATAAGCGCAAAGAAAAAAAAAGCAACACACCACTCCCGTGAGTGCTCGAACCTCCAATCTTTTGGTTAACAGCCGATCGCGCTAGCCAATTGCGCCACGGAGACAGTCGTGCTCCACTCCCACCACCATCAGAACATATCTTCAAAGCTATCAGCGCAAAGAAAAAAGCAACACACCACTCCCGGGAGAGCTCGAACCTCCAACCTTTCGGTTAACAGCCGATCGCGCTAGCCAATTGCGCCACGGAGACAGTCGTGCTCCACTCTCACCACCGTCAGAACATTTCTTCAGAGCTATCAGCCCAAACAAAAAAAAGCGCCGCACCACCACCGGGTGTGCTCGAACCTCCAACCTTTCGGTTAATAGCCCATCGTGCTAGCCAATTACGCCACGGAGACAGTCGTGCTCCACTCTCACCACCATCAGAACATATCTTCAAAGCTATAAGCGCAAAGAAAAAAAGCAACACACCACTCCCGGGAGGGCTCGAACCTCCAACCTTTCGGTTAACAGCCGATCGCGCTAGCCAATTGCGCCACGGAGACAGTCGTGCTCCACTCCCACCACCATCAGAACATATCTTCAAAGCTATCAGCGCAAAGAAAAAAGCAACACACCACTCCCGGGAGAGCTCGAACCTCCAACCTTTCAGTTAACAGCCCATCGCGCTAGCCAATTGCGCCACGGAGACAGTCGTGCTCCACTCTCACCACCATCACAACATAACTTCAAAGCTATCAGCCCAAAGGAAAAAAAGCACCGCACCACCACCACCACGTGGGCTCGAACTTCCAACCTTTCGGTTAACAGCCGAACGTGCTAACCGATTGCGCCAAGGAGACAGTCATGCTCCACTCTCACCACCGTCAAAACATTTCTTCATAGCTATCAGCCAAAAGAAAAAAAGCGCTGCACCACCATCGGGTGGGCTCGAACCTCCAACCTTTCGGTTAATAGCCCACCGCGCTAGCCAATTACGCCACGGAGACAGTCGTGCTCCACTCTCACCACCGTCAGAACATTTCTTCAGAGCTATCAGCCCAAAGAAAAAAAAGCGCCGCACCACCACCAGGTGGGCTCGAACCTCCAACCTTTCGGTTAACAGCCGATCGAGCTAGCCAATAGCGCCATGGAGACAGTCCTGCTCCACTCTCACCACCATCAGAATATATCTTCAAAGCTATCAGCCCAAAGAAAAAAAAGCAACACACCATTCCTGGGTGGGCTCGAACCTCCAACCTTTCAGTTAACAGCCCATCGCGCTAGCCAATTGCGCCACGGAGAGAGTCGTGCTCCAATCACACCACCATCACAACATATCTTCAAAGCTATCAGCCCAAAGAATAAAAAGCACCGCACCGCCACCGCGTGGGCTCGAACCTCCAACCTCTCGGTCACCAGCCGATCGCGCTAGCCAATTGCGCCACGGAGACAGTCCTGCTCCACTCTCACCACCATCAGAACATATCTTCAAAGCTATCAGCGCAAAGAAAACAGCAACACACCACTCCCGGGAGAGCTCGAACCTCCAACCTTTCGGTTAACAGCCGATCGCGCTAGCCAATTGCGCCACGGAGACAGTCGTGCTCCACTCTCACCACCGTCAGAACATTTCTTCAGAGCTATCAGCCTAAAGAAAAGAAAGCGCCGCACCACCACCGGGTGGGCCCGAACCTCCAACCTTTCGGTTAATAGCCCATCGTGCTAGCCAATTACGCCACGGAGACAGTCGTGCTCCACTCCCACCATCATCAGAACATATCTTCAAAGCTGTCAGCGCAAAGAAAAAAGCAACACACCACTCCCGGGAGAGCTCGAACCTCCAACCTTTCAGTTAACAGCCCATCGCTCTAGCCAATTGCGCCACGGAGACAGTCGTGCTCCACTCTCACCACCATCACAACATAACTTCAAAGCTATCAGCCCAAAGGAAAAAAAGCACCGCACCACCACCACGTGGGCTCGAACCTCCAACCTTTCGGTTAACAGCCGATCGCGCTAGCCAATTGCGCCACGGAGACAGTCGTGCTCCACTCTCACCACCGTCAGAACATTTCTTCAGAGCTATCAGCCCAAAAAAAGCGCCGCACCACCACCACGTGGGCTCGAACTTCCAACCTTTCGGTTAACAGCCCACTGCGCTAGCCAATTACGCCACGGAGACAGTCGTGCTCCACTCTCACCACCATCAGAACATATCTTCAAAGCTATAAGCTCAAAGAAAAAAAGCAACACACCACTCCCGGGAGGGCTCGAACCTCCAACCTTTCAGTTAACAGCCGATCGCGCTAGCCAATTGCGCCACGGAGACAACCGTGCTCCACTCCCATCACCATCAGAACATATCTTCAAAGCTATCAGCGCAAAGAAAAAAGCAACACACCACTCCCGGGAGAGCTCGAACCTCCAACCTTTGAGTTAACAGCCCATCGCGCTAGCCAGTTGCGCCACGGAGACAGTCGTGCTCCACTCTCACCACCATCACAACATATCTTCAAAGCTATCAGCCTAAAGGAAAAAAAGCACCGCACCACCACCGCGTGGGCTCGAACTTCCAACCTTTAGGTTAATAGCCGAACGTGCTAGCCGATTGCGCCAAGGAGACAGTCATGCTCCACTCTCACCACCGTCAGAACATTTCTTCAGAGCTATCAGCCAGAAGAAAAAAAGCGCTGCACCACCATCGGGTGGGCTCGAACCTCCAACCCTTCGGTTAACAGCCGATCGCGCTAGCCCATTGCGCCATTGAGACAGTCCTGCTCCACTCTCACCACCATCAGAACATATCTTCAAAGCTATCAGCCCAACGAAAAAAAAGCAACACACCATTTCTGGGTGGGCTCGAACCTCCAACCTTTCAGTTCACAGACCATCGCGCTAGCCGATTGCGCCACGGAGAGAGTCGTTCTCCAGACACACCACCATCGCAACATATCTTCAAAGCTATCAGCCCAAAGAAAAAAAAGCACCGCCCCGCCACCGCGTGGGCTCGAACCTCCAACCTCTCGGTTACCAGCCGATCGCGCTAGCCAATTGCGCCACGGAGACAGTACTGCTCCACTCTCACCACCATCAGAACATATCTTCAAAGCTATCAGCCCAAAGAAAAAAAAGCAACACACCACTCCCGGGAGGGCTCGAACCTCCAACCTTTCAGTTAACAGCCGATCGCGCTAGCCAATTGCGCCACGGAGACAGTCGTGCTCCACTCCCACCACCGTCAGAACATTTCTTCAGAGCTATCAGCCCAAAGGAAAAAAGCGCCGCACCACCACCGGGTGGGCTCGAGCGTCCAACCATTCGGTTAATAGCCCATCGCGCTAGCCAATTACGCCACGGAGACAGTCGTGCTCAACTCTCACCACCATCAAAACATATCTTCAAAGCTATCAGCGCAAAGAAAAAAGCAACACACCACTCCCGGGAGAGCTCGAACCTCCAACCTTTCAGTTAACAGCCCATCGCGCTAGCCAATTGCGCCACGGAGACAGCCGTGCTCCACTCTCACCACCATCACAACATAACTTCAAAGCTATCAGCCCAAAGGAAAAAAAGCACCGCACCACCACCACGTGGGCTCGAACTTCCAACCTTTCGGTTAACAGCCGAACGTGCTAGCCGATTGCGCCAAGGAGACAGTCATGCTCCACTCTCACCACCGTCAGAACATTTCTTCATAGCTATCAGCCAAAAGAAAAAAAGCGCTGCACCACCATCGGGTGGGCTCGAACCTCCAACCTTTCGGTTAACAGCCTATCGCGCTAGCCAATTGTGCCACGGAGACAGTCGTGCTCCACTCTCACCACCGTCAGAACATTTCTTCAGAGCCATCAGCCCAAAGAAAAAAAAAGCGCCGCACCACCACCAGGTGGGCTCGAACCTCCAACCTTTCGGTTACCAGCCGATCGCGCTAGCCAATTGCGCCACGGAGACAGTCCTGCTCCACTCTCACCCTCATCAGAACATATCTTCAAAGCTATCAGCCCAAAGAAAAAAAAACAAAACACCACTCCCGGGAGGGCTCGAACCTCCAACCTTTCAGTTAACAGCCGATCGCGCTAGCCAATTGCGCCACGGAGACAGTCGTGCTCCACTCCCACCACCGTCAGAACATTTCTTCAGAGCTATCAGCCCAAAGGAAAAAAGCGCCGCACCACCACCGGGTGGGCTCGAGCGTCCAACCTTTCGGTTATTAGCCCATCGCGCTAGCCAATTACGCCACGGAGACAGTCGTGCTCAACTCTCACCACCATCAGAACATATCTTCAAAGCTATCAGCCCAAAGAAAAAAAGCGCCGCACCACCACCAGGTGGGCTCGAACCTCCAACCTTTTGGTTAACAGCCGATCGCGCTAGCCAATTGCGCCACGGAGACAGTCGTGCTCCACTCTCACCACCATCAGAACATATCTTCAAAGCTATAGGCGCAAAGAAAAAAAAGCAACACACCACTCCCGGGAGTGCTCGAACCTCCAACCTTTTGGTTAACAGCCGATCGCGCTAGCCAATTGCGCCACGGAGACAGTCGTGCTCCACTCCCACCACCATCAGAACATATCTTCAAAGCTATCAGCGCAAAGAAAAAAGCAACACACCACTCCCGGGAGAGCTCGAACCTCCAACCTTTCGGTTAACAGCCGATCGCGCTAGCCAATTGCGCCACGGAGACAGTCGTGCTCCACTCTCACCACCGTCAGATAATTTCTTCAGAGCTATCAGCCCAAAGAAAAAAAAAGCCCCGCACCACCACCGGGTGGGCTCGAACCTCCAACCTTCCGGTTAACAGCCGATCGCGCTAGCCAATTGCGCCACGGAGACAGTCGTGCTCCACTCCCACCACCGTCAGAACATTTCTTCAGAGCTATCAGCCCAAAGGAAAAAAGCGCCGCACCACCACCGGGTGGGCTCGAGCGTCCAACCATTCGGTTAATAGCCCATCGCGCTAGCCAATTACGCCACGTAGACAGTCGTGCTCAACTCTCACCACCATCAAAACATATCTTCAAAGCTATCAGCGCAAAGAAAAAAGCAACACACCACTCCCGGGAGAGCTCGAACCTCCAACCTTTCAGTTAACAGCCCATCGCGCTAGCCAATTGCGCCACGGAGACAGCCGTGCTCCACTCTCACCACCATCACAACATAACTTCAAAGCTATCAGCCCAAAGGAAAAAAAGCACCGCACCACCACCACGTGGGCTCGAACTTCCAACCTTTCGGTTAACAGCCGAACGTGCTAGCCGATTGCGCCAAGGAGACAGTCATGCTCCACTCTCGCCACCGTCAGAACATTTCTTCATAGCTATCAGCCAAAAGAAAAAAAGCGCTGCACCACCATCGGGTGGGCTCGAACCTCCAACCTTTCGGTTAACAGCCTATCGCGCTAGCCAATTGTGCCACGGAGACAGTCGTGCTCCACTCTCACCACCGTCAGAACATTTCTTCAGAGCCATCAGCCCAAAGAAAAAAAAAGCGCCGCACCACCACCAGGTGGGCTCGAACCTCCAACCTTTCGGTTACCAGCCGATCGCGCTAGCCAATTGCGCCACGGAGACAGTCCTGCTCCACTCTCACCCTCATCAGAACATATCTTCAAAGCTATCAGCCCAAAGAAAAAAAACAAAACACCACTCCCGGGAGGGCTCGAACCTCCAACCTTTCAGTTAACAGCCGATCGCGCTAGCCAATTGCGCCACGGAGACAGTCGTGCTCCACTCCCACCACCGTCAGAACATTTCTTCAGAGCTATCAGCCCAAAGGAAAAAAGCGCCGCACCACCACCGGGTGGGCTCGAGCGTCCAACCTTTCAGTTAACAGCCCATCGCGCTAGCCAATTGCGCCACGGAGACAGCCGTGCTCCACTCTCACCACCATCACAACATAACTTCAAAGCTATCAGCCCAAAGGAAAAAAAGCACCGCACCACCACCACGTGGGCTCGAACTTCCAACCTTTCGGTTAACAGCCGAACGTGCTAGCCGATTGCACCAAGGAGACAGTCATGCTCCACTCTCACCACCGTCAGAACATTTCTTCATAGCTATCAGCCAAAAGAAAAAAAGCGCTGCACCACCATCGGGTGGGCTCGAACCTCCAACCTTTCGGTTAACAGCCTATCGCGCTAGCCAATTGCGCCACGGAGACAGTCGTGCTCCACTCTCACCACCGTCAGATAATTTCTTCAGAGCTATCAGCCCAAAGAAAAAAAATGCCCCGCACCACCACCGGGTGGGCTCGAACCTCCAACCTTCCGGTTAACAGCCGATCGCGCTAGCCAATTGCGCCACGGAGACAGTCATGCTCCACTCTCACCACTGTCAGAACATTTCTTCAGAGCTATCAGCCCAAAGGAAAAAAAGCGCCGCACCACCACCGGGTGGGCTCGAGCGTCCAACATTTCGGTTAATAGCCCATCGCGCTAGCCAATTATGCCACGGAGACAGTCGTGCTCCACTCTCACCACCATCAGAACATATCTTCAAAGCTATCAGCGCAAAGAAAAAAGCAACACACCACTCCCGGGAGGGCTCGAACCTCCAACCTTTCGGCTAACAGCCGATCGCGCTAGCCAATTGCGCCACGGAGACAGTCATACTCCACTCTCACCACCGTCAGAACATTTCTCCAGAGCTATCAGCCCAAAGAAAAAAAACGCCGCCCCACCATTGGGTGGGCTCGAACCTCCAACCTTTCGGTTAACAGCCCATCGCGCTAGCCAATTGCGCCACGGAGACAGTCCTGCTCCACTCTCACTACCGTCAGATCAATTCTTTAGAGCTATCAGCACAAAGAAAAAAGCAACACACCACTCCCGGGAGGGCTCCAACTTCCAACCTTTCGGTTAACAGCCGATCGCGCTAGCCAATTGCGCCACGGAGACAGTCATGCTCCACTCTCACCACCGTCAGAACATTTCTTCAGAGCTATCAGCCAAAAGAAAAAAAAGCGCTGCACCACCATCGGGTGGGCTCGAACCTCCAACCTTTCGGTTAACAGCCCATCGCGCTAGCCAATTGCGCCACGAAGACAGTCATGCTCCACTCTCACCACCGTCAGAACATTTCTTCAGAGCTATCAGCCCAAAGAAAAAAAAGCGCCGCACCACCACCAGGTGGGCTCGAACCTCCAACCTTTTGGTTAACAGCCGATCGCGCTAGCCAATTGCGCCACGGAGAGAGTCGTGCTCCTTTCTCACCACCATCAGAACATATCTTCAAAGCTATCAGCGCAAAGAAAAAAGCGACACACCACTCCCGGGAGGGCTCGAAACTCCAACCTTTCGGTTAACAGCCGATCGCGCTAGCCAATTGCGCCACGGAGGCAGTCCTGTTCCACGCTCTCCACCATCAGAACATATCTTCAAAGCTATCAGCCCAAAAAAAAGCGCCGCACCACCACCGGGTGGGCTCGAACCTCCAACCTTTCGCTTAACAGCCGATCGCGCTAGCCAATTGTGCCATGGAGACAGTCCTGGTCCACCCTCACCACCATCAGAACATATCTTCAAAGCTATCAACCCAAAGAAAAAAAGCAACACACCACTCCTGGGTGGGCTCGAACCTCCAACCTTTCAGTTAACAGCCCATGGCACTAGCCAATTGCGCCACGGAGACAGTCATGCTCCACTCTCACCACCGTCAGAGCATTTCTTCAGAGCTATCTGCCCAAAGAAAAAAAATCGCCGCACCACCATCGGGTGCGCTCAAACCTCCAACCTTTCGGTTAACAGCCCATCGCGCTAGCCAATTGCGCCACGGAGACAGTCATGCTCCACTCTCACCACCGTCAGAACATTTCTTCAGAGCTATCAGCCCAAAGAAAAAAAAGCGCCGCACTACCACCGGGTGGGCTCGAACCTCCAACCTTTCGGTTAATAGCCCATCGCGCTAGCCAATTACGCCACGGAGACAGTCGTGCTCCACTCTCACCACCATCAGAACATATCTTCAAAGCTATCAGCGCAAAGAAAAAAAGCAACACACCATTCCCGGGAGGGCTCGAACCTCCAACCTTTCGGTTAACAGCCGATCACGCTAGCCAATTGCGCCACGGAGACAGTCGTGCTCCACTCCCACCACCATAATAATAATAATAATAATAATTTTTATTTCCATCAGCGATGGAGGAGACTGCGGGTAAAAGTTGCTTGAAAGCACAAGCAACTTGACAGAGGCCCGCAGCCACCCCTACAGTGCAGGCAGCGATGGCAAACATTCACATAAAGAGAAAAAAAAATCACAAGAAACACATATTCGGAATACAGATATGTTTAAAAAAAAACACATCAGTAAGGAAGAATGAAAAAAAGCAATATTTTACACTATTTACTATGTTAGCATGAATTGATGAAATGCTCGCGCAGTGTTCGTGCAGAAGTTATTTTCAATTCAATGTGTAATTTATGAAATGAATTTAAAAGGGTTGGCAGCGTGTATGATAGCTTCTGCATAGAATAGCTTGTCCGCGCAGTGACCACCTTCCACTGTTCTATGTAACGAGTGCCGTATGAATGGGTGTTTTTGGCAAGATGAGATAACTCGTGGAAAAACTTTAGGTTTTCTTTTATCTCTCGTTTGAACGCTATACTTAACTTGTAATTGTATAGGGTAAACACGCGGATGACATTTCCCTTCAAGAATAAATCTGAAGTATGGGAATTGTAGGGTACATTGAAAAGCGCCCGTAGAAATTTTTTATGCAGTACATGAAGTCTTTCAAGATTTGTATATGTCGTCGTACCCCATACCAAAAAACAATAATACAAGGAAGAAAAAAAGAGCGCATTGTAAACAAGAAGCTTTATTTTAAAAGGTAATATCAATCTGTGACGCGCCATCATACCAACCACACGAGATAGCTTGCCTAAAACTGATTCGATGTGTAAATAATGTAATGATAGCTTTGAAGAACATATCTTCAAAGCTATCAGTGCAAAGAAAAAAGCAGCACACCACTCCCGGGAGAGGTCGAACCTCAAACCTTTCAGTTAACAGCCGATTGCGCTAGCCAATTGCGCCACGGAGACAGTCCTGCTCCACTCTCACCTCCATCAGAACATTTCTTCAGAGCTATCAGCCCAAAGGAAAAAAGAACCGCACCACCTCCGGGTGGGCTCGAACCTCCAGCCTTTTGGTTAACAGCCGATCGCGCTAGCCAATGGCGCCACGGAGATAGTCGTGTTCCTTTCTCACCACCAACAGAACATATCTTCAAAGCTATCAGCGCAAAGAAAAAAGAAACACACCACTCCTGGGAGCGCTTGAACCTCGAACCTTTCGGTTAACAGCCGATCGCGCTAGCCAATTGCGCCACGGAGACATTCCTGCTGCACTCTCACCACCATCAGAACATTTCTTCAGAGCTATCAGCCCAAAGAAAAAAAAGCGCCGCACCACCACCGGGAGGGCTCGAACCTCCAACCTTTCGGTTAATAGCCCATCGCGCTAGCCAATTGCGCCACGGAGACAGTCCCGCTCCACTCTCACCACCACCAGAACATATGTTCAAAGCTATCAGCGCAAAGAAAAAAGCAACACAGCACTTCCGGGTGGGCTCGAACCTCCAACCTTTCGGTTAAGAGCCGATCGCGCTAGCCACATCCGCCACGGAGACAGTCCTGCTCCGCTCTCACCACCATCAGAACATATCTTCAAAGCTATAAGCCCAAAGAAAAAAAGCACCGCACCACCAACGCGTGGGCTCGAACCTTTCGGTTAACAGCCGATAGCACTAGCCAATTGCGCCATGGAGACAGTCCTGCTCCACTCTCACCACCATCAGAACATATCTTCAAAGCTATCAGCCCAAAGAAAAAAAAACCCACACACCACTCCCGGGAGGGCTCGAACCTCCAACTTTTCAGTTAACAGCCGATAGCGCTAGCCAATTGCGCCACGGAGACAGTCTTTCTCCACTCGCACCACCGTCAGAACATTTCTTCAGAACTATCAGCCCAAAGGAAAAAAAGCGCCGCACCACCACCGGGTGGGCTCGAGCCTCCAACCTTACGGTTAATAGCCCATCGCGTTAGCCAATTACGCCACGGAGACAGCGTGCTCCACTCTCCCCACCATCAGAACATATCTGGAAAGCTATCAGCGCAAAGAAAAAAAAGCAACACACCACTCCCGGGAGGACTCGAACCTCCAACCTTTCGGTTAACAGCCGATCGCGCTAGCCAATTGCGCCACGGAGACAGTCGTGCTCCACTCCCACCACCATCAGAACATATCTTCAAAGCTATCAGCGCAAAGAAAAAAGCAGCACACCACTCCCGGGAGAGGTCGAACCTCCAACCTTTCGGTTAACAGCCAATTGCGCTAGCCAATTGCGCCACGGAGACAGTCCTGCTCCACTCTCACCACCGTCAGAACAATTCTTCAGAGCTAACAGCCCAAAGGAAAAAAGCGCCGCACTACCACCGGGTGGGCTCGAACCTCCAACCTTTTGGTTAACAGCCGATCGCGCTAGCCAATGGCGCCACGGAGATAGTCGTGTTCCTTTCTCACCACCAACAGAACATATCTTCAAAGCTATCAGCGCAAAGAAAAAAGCAACACACCACTCCCGGGAGCGCTTGAACCTCCAACCTTTCGGTTAACAGCCGATCGCGCTAGCCAATTGCGCCACGGAGACAGTCGTGCTCCACTCCCACCACCATCAGAACATATCTTCAAAGCTATCAGCGCAAAGAAAAAAGCAACACACCACTCCCGGGAGGGCTCGAACCTCCAACCTTTCGGTTAACAGCCGATCGCGCTAGCCAATTCCGCCATGGAGACAGTCCCGCTCCGGTCTCACCACCATCAGAACATGTCTTCAAAGCTATCAGCCCAAAGAAAGAAAAGCACCGCACCACCACCGGGTGGGCTCGAACCTCCAACCTTTCGGTTAAAAGCCGATCGCGCTAGCCGATGGCGCCACGGAGACAGTCCTGCTCCACTTTCTCCACCATCAGAACATATCTTCAAAGCTATCAGCCCAAAGAAAAAGAAGCGCCGCACCACCACCGGGTGGGCTCGAACCTCCAACCTTTCGGTTAACAGCCGATCGCGCTAGCCAATTGCGCCACGGAGACAGTCCTGCTCCACTCTCACCACCATCAGAACATATCTTCAAAGCTATCAGCCCAAAGAAAAAAAAGCGCCACACCACCACCTGGTGGGCTCGAACCTCAACCTTTCGGTTAACAGCCGATCGCGCCAGCCAATTGCGCACCGGAGACAGTCGTGCTCCACTCTCACCACCATCACAACATATCTTCAAAGCTATCAGCCCAAAGGAAAAAAAGCGCCGCACCACCACCGGGTGGGCTCGAGCCTCCAACCTTTCGGGTAATAGCCCATCGCGCTAGCCAATTACGCCACGGAGACAGTCGTGCTCCACTCTCACCACCATCAGAACATAACTTCAAAGCTATCAGCGCAAAGAAAAAAGCAACACACCACTCCCGGGAGGGCTCCAACCTCCAACCTTTCGGTTAACAGCCGATCGCGCTAGCCAATTGCGCCACGGAGACAGTCATTCTCAACTCTGACCACCGTCAGAACATTTCTTCAGAGGTATCAGCCCAAAGAAATAAAATCGCCGCACCACCATCGGGTGGGCTCGAACCTCCAACCTTTCGGTTAACAGCCCATCGCGCTAGCCAATTGCGCCACGGAGATAGTCATTCTCCACTCTCACCACCGTCAGAACATTTCTTCAGAGCTATGAGCCCAAAGAAAAAAAAGCGCCGCACCACCACCGGGTGGGCTCGAACCTCCAACCTTTCGGTTAATAGCCCATCGCGCTAGCCAATGCGCCACGGAGACAGTCCTGCTCCACTCTCACCACCGTCAGAACAATTCTTCAGAGCTAACAGCCCAAAGGAAAAAAGCGCCGCACTAACACCGGGTGGGCTCGAACCTCCAACCTTTCGGTTAACAGCCGATCGCGCTAGCCAATGGCGCCACGGAGATAGTCGTGTTCCTTTCTCACCACCAACAGAACATATCTTCAAAGCTATCAGCGCAAAGAAAAAAGCAACACACCACTCCCGGGAGCGCTTGAACCTCGAACCTTTCGGTTAACAGCCGATTGCGCTAGCCAATTGCGCCGCGGATACAGTCGTGCTCCACTCTCACCAACATCAGAACAAAAGCTATAAGCGCAAAGAAAAAAGCAACACACCACTCCCGAGAGGGCTCGAACCTCCAACTTTTCCGTTAACAACCGATCGCGCTAGCCAATTGCGCCACGGAGACAGTCCCGCTCCACTCTCACCACCATCAGAACATATCTTCAAAGCTATCAGCCGAAAGAAAAAAAAGCGCCGCACCACCACCGGGTGGGCTCGAGCCTCCAACCTTTCGGATAACAGCCGATCGCGCCAGCCAATTGCGCCACGGAGACAGTCCCGCTCCACTCTCACCACCATCAGAAGATATGTTCAAACCTATCAGCGCAAAGAAAAAGCAACACACCACTCCCGGGAGAGCTCGAACCTCCAACCTTTCGGTTAACAGCCGATCGCGCTAGCCAATTCCGCCACGGAGACAGTCCCGCTCCGCTCTCACCACCATCAGAACATGTCTTCAAAGGTATCAGCCCAAAGAAAAAAAAGCACCGCACCACCACAGGGTGGGCTCGAACCTCCAACCTTTCGGTTAAAAGCCAATCGCGCTAGCCGATTGCGCCACGGAGACAGTCCTGCTCCACTTTCTCCACCATCAGAACATATCTTCAAAGCTATCAGCCCAAAGAAAAAGAAGCGCCGCACCACCACCGGGTGGGCTCGAACATTCAACGTTTCGGTTAACAGCCGATCGCGCTAGCCAATTGCGCCACGGAGACAGTCCTGCTCCACTCTCACCACCATCAGAACATATCTTCAAAGCTATCAGCCCAAAGAAAAAAAAGCGCCACACCACCACCTGGTGGGCTCGAACCTCAACCTTTCGGTTAACAGCCGATCGCGCCAGCCAATTGCGCCACGGAGATAGTGAGATAGTCGTGCTCCACTCTCACCACCATCAGAACATATCTTCAAAGCTATCAGCGCAAAGAAAAAAGCGACACACCACTCCCGGGAGAGGTCGAACCTCCAACCTTTCGGTTAACAGCCGATTGCGCTAGCCAATTGCGCCACGGAGACAGTCCTGCTCCACTCTCACCACCTTCAGAACAATTCTTCAGAGCTATCAGCCCAAAGGAAAAAAGGGCCGCACTACCACCGGGTGGGCTCGAAACTCCAACCTTTCGGTTAACAGCCGATCGCGCTAGCCAATGGCGCCACGGAGATAGTCGTGGTCCTTTCTCACCACCAACAGAACATATCTTCAAAGCTATCAGCGCAAAGAAAAAAGCAACACACCACTCCCGGGAGCGCTTGAACCTCGAACCTTTCGGTTAACAGCCGATCGCGCTAGCCAATTGCGCCGCGGATACAGTCGTGCTCCACTCTCACCACCATCAGAACAAAAGCTATAAGCGCAAAAAAAAGCAACACACCACTCCCGAGAGGGCTCGAACCTCCAACTTTTCCGTTAACAACCGATCGCGCTAGCCAATTGCGCCACGGAGACAGTCCTGCTCTACTGTCACCACCGTCCGAACATTTCTTCAGAGCTATCAGCCCAAAGAAAAAAAATCGCCGCACCACCATCGGGTGGGCTCAAACCTCCAACCTTTCGGATAACAGCCCATCGCGCTAGCCAATTGCGCCACGGAGACAGTCATGCTCCACTCTCACCACCGTCAAAACATTTCTGCAGAGCTATCAGCCCAAAGAAAAAAAAGCGCCGCACCACCACCGGGTGGGCTCGAATCTCCAACCTTTTGGTTAAACGCCGATCGCGCTAGCCAATTGCGCCACGGAGAGAGTCGTGCTCCACTCTTACCACCAACAGAACATATCTTTAAAGCTACCAGCGCAAAGAAAAAAGCAACACACCACTCCCGGGAGGGCTTGAACCTCGAACCTTTCGGTTAACAGCCGATCGCGTTAGCCAATTCCGCCATGGAGACAGTCCCGCTCCGGTCTCACCACCATCAGAACATGTCTTCAAAGCTATCAGCCCAAAGAAAGAAAAGCACCGCACCACCACCGGGTGGGCTCGAACCTCCAACCTTTCGGTTAAAAGCCGATCGCGCTAGCCGATTGCGCCACGGAGACAGTCCTGCTCCACTTTCTCCACCATCAGAACTTATCTTCAAAGCTATCAGCCCAAAGAAAAAGAAGCGCCGCACCACCACCGGGTGGGCTCGAACCTCCAACCTTTCGGTTAACAGCCGATCGCGCTAGCCAATTGCGCCACGGAGACAGTCCTGCTCCACTCTCACCACCATCAGAACATATCTTCAAAGCTATCAGCCCAAAGAAAAAAAAGCGCCACACCACCACCTGGTGGGCTCGAACCTCAACCTTTCGGTTAACAGCCGATCGCGCCAGCCAATTGCGCACCGGAGACAGTCGTGCTCCACTCTCACCACCATCAGAACATATCTTCAAAGCTATCAGCGCAAAGAAAAAAGCGACACACCACTCCCGGGAGGGCTCTAAACTCCAACCTTTCGGTTAACAGCCGATCGCGCTAGCCAATTGCGCCACGGAGGCAGTCCTGTTCCACTCTCTCCACCATCAGAACACATCTTCAAAGCTATCAGCCCAAAAAAAAGCGCCGCACCACCACCGGGTGGGCTCGAACCTCCAACCTTTCGCTTAACAGCCGATCGCGCTAGCCAATTGTGCCATGGAGACAGTCCTGGTCCACTCTCACCACCATCACAACATATCTTCAAAGCTATCAGCCCACAGAAAAAAAGCAACACACCACTCCTGGGTGGGCCCGAACCTCCAACCTTTCAGTTAACAGCCCATGGCACTAGCCAATTGCGCCACGGAGACAGTCGTGCTCCACTCTCACCACCATCACAACATATCTTCAAAGCTATCAGCCCAAAGGAAAAAAAGCGCCACACCACCACCTGGTGGGCTCGAACCTCAACCTTTCGGTTAACAGCCGATCGCGCCAGCCAATTGCGCACCGGAGACAGTCGTGCTCCACTCTCACCACCATCAGAACATATCTTCAAAGCTATCAGCGCAAAGAAAAAAGCGACACACCACTCCCGGGAGGGCTCGAACCTCCAACCTTTCGGTTAACAGCCGATCGCGCTAGCCAATTGCGCCACGGAGACAGTCCTGCTCCACTCTCACCACCATCAGAACATATCTTCAAAGCTATCAGCCCAAAGAAAAAAAAGCGCCACACCACCACCTGGTGGGCTCGAACCTCAACCTTTCGGTTAACAGCCGATCGCGCCAGCCAATTGCGCACCGGAGACAGTCGTGCTCCACTCTCACCACCATCAGAACATATCTTCAAAGCTATCAGCGCAAAGAAAAAAGCGACACACCACTCCCGGGAGGGCTCGAAACTCCTACCTTTCGGTTAACAGCCGATCGCGCTAGCCAATTGCGCCACGGAGGCAGTCCTGTTCCACTCTCTCCACCATCAGAACATATCTTCAAAGCTATCAGCCCAAAAAAAAGCGCCGCACCACCACCGGGTTGGCTCGAACCTCCAACCTTTCGCTTAACAGCCGATCGCGCTAGCCAATTGTGCCATGGAGACAGTCCTGGTCCACTCTCACCACCATCAGAACATATCTTCAAAGCTATCAGCCCAAAGAAAAAAAGCAACACACCACTCCTGGGTGGGCCCGAACCTCCAACCTTTCAGTTAACAGCCCATGGCACTAGCCAATTGCGCCTCGGAGACAGTCGTGCTCCACTCTCACCACCATCACAACATATCTTCAAAGCTATCAGCCCAAAGGAAAAAAAGCGCCGCACCACCACCGGGTGGGCTCGAGCCTCCAACCTTTCGGGTAATAGCCCATCGCGCTAGCCAATTACGCCACGGAGACAGTCGTGCTCCACTCTCACCACCATCAGAACATAACTTCAAAGCTATCAGCGCAAAGAAAAAAGCAACACACCACTCCCGGGAGGGCTCCAACCTCCAACCTTTCGGTTAACAGCCGATCGCGCTAGCCAATTGCGCCACGGAGACAGTCATTCTCAACTCTGACCACCGTCAGAACATTTCTTCAGAGGTATCAGCCCAAAGAAATAAAATCGCCGCACCACCATCGGGTGGGCTCGAACCTCCAACCTTTCGGTTAACAGCCCATCGCGCTAGCCAATTGCGCCACGGAGATAGTCATTCTCCACTCTCACCACCGTCAGAACATTTCTTCAGAGCTATCAGCCCAAAGAAAAAAAAGCGCCGCACCACCACCGGGTGGGCTCGAACCTCCAACCTTTCGGTTAATAGCCCATCGCGCTAGCCAATGCGCCACGGAGACAGTCCTGCTCCACTCTCACCACCGTCAGAACAATTCTTCAGAGCTAACAGCCCAAAGGAAAAAAGCGCCGCACTACCACCGGGTGGGCTCGAACCTCCAACCTATCGGTTAACAGCCGATCGCGCTAGCCAATGGCGCCACGGAGATAGTCGTGTTCCTTTCTCACCACCAACAGAACATATCTTCAAAGCTATCAGCGCAAAGAAAAAAGCAACACACCACTCCCGGGAGCGCTTGAACCTCGAACCTTTCGGTTAACAGCCGATTGCGCTAGCCAATTGCGCCGCGGATACAGTCGTGCTCCACTCTCACCAACATCAGAACAAAAGCTATAAGCGCAAAGAAAAAAGCAACACACCACTCCCGAGAGGGCTCGAACCTCCAACTTTTCCGTTAACAACCGATCGCGCTAGCCAATTGCGCCACGGAGACAGTCCCGCTCCACTCTCACCACCATCAGAACAAAAGCTATCAGCACAAAGAAAAAAGCAACACACCACTCCCGAGAGGGCTCGAACCTCCAACCTTTCGGATAACAGCCGATCGCGCCAGCCAATTGCGCCACGGAGACAGTCCCGCTCCACTCTCACCACCATCAGAAGATATGTTCAAACCTATCAGCGCAAAGAAAAAGCAACACACCACTCCCGGGAGAGCTCGAACCTCCAACCTTTCGGTTAACAGCCGATCGCGCTAGCCAATTCCGCCACGGAGACAGTCCCGCTCCGCTCTCACCACCATCAGAACATGTCTTCAAAGGTATCAGCCCAAAGAAAAAAAAGCACCGCACCACCACAGGGTGGGCTCGAACCTCCAACCTTTCGGTTAAAAGCCAATCGCGCTAGCCGATTGCGCCACGGAGACAGTCCTGCTCCACTTTCTCCACCATCAGAACATATCTTCAAAGCTATCAGCCCAAAGAAAAAGAAGCGCCGCACCACCACCGGGTGGGCTCGAACATTCAACGTTTCGGTTAACAGCCGATCGCGCTAGCCAATTGCGCCACGGAGACAGTCCTGCTCCACTCTCACCACCATCAGAACATATCTTCAAAGCTATCAGCCCAAAGAAAAAAAAGCGCCACACCACCACCTGGTGGGCTCGAACCTCAACCTTTCGGTTAACAGCCGATCGCGCCAGCCAATTGCGCCACGGAGATAGTCGTGCTCCACTCTCACCACCATCAGAACATATCTTCAAAGCTATCAGCGCAAAGAAAAAAGCGACACACCACTCCCGGGAGAGGTCGAACCTCCAACCTTTCGGTTAACAGCCGATTGCGCTAGCCAATTGCGCCACGGAGACAGTCCTGCTCCACTCTCACCACCTTCAGAACAATTCTTCAGAGCTATCAGCCCAAAGGAAAAAAGGGCCGCACTACCACCGGGTGGGCTCGAAACTCCAACCTTTCGGTTAACAGCCGATCGCGCTAGCCAATGGCGCCACGGAGATAGTCGTGGTCCTTTCTCACCACCAACAGAACATATCTTCAAAGCTATCAGTGCAAAGAAAAAAGCAACACACCACTCCCGGGAGCGCTTGAACCTCGAACCTTTCGGTTAACAGCCGATCGCGCTAGCCAATTGCGCCGCAGATACAGTCGTGCTCCACTCTCACCACCATCAGAACAAAAGCTATAAGCGCAAAAAAAAGCAACACACCACTCCCGAGAGGGCTCGAACCTCCAACTTTTCCGTTAACAACCGATCGCGCTAGCCAATTGCGCCACGGAGACAGTCCTGCTCTACTGTCACCACCGTCCGAACATTTCTTCAGAGCTATCAGCCCAAAGAAAAAAAATCGCCGCACCACCATCGGGTGGGCTCAAACCTCCAACCTTTCGGATAACAGCCCATCGCGCTAGCCAATTGCGCCACGGAGACAGTCATGCTCCACTCTCACCACCGTCAAAACATTTCTGCAGAGCTATCAGCCCAAAGAAAAAAAAGCGCCGCACCACCACCGGGTGGGCTCGAATCTCCAACCTTTTGGTTAAACGCCTATCGCGCTAGCCAATTGCGCCACGGAGAGAGTCGTGCTCCACTCTTACCACCAACAGAACATATCTTTAAAGCTACCAGCGCAAAGAAAAAAGCAACACACCACTCCCGGGAGGGCTTGAACCTCGAACCTTTCGGTTAACAGCCGATCGCGTTAGCCAATTCCGCCATGGAGACAGTCCCGCTCCGGTCTCACCACCATCAGAACATGTCTTCAAAGCTATCAGCCCAAAGAAAGAAAAGCACCGCACCATCACCGGGTGGGCTCGAACCTCCAACCTTTCGGTTAAAAGCCGATCGCGCTAGCCGATTGCGCCACGGAGACAGTCCTGCTCCACTTTCTCCACCATCAGAACTTATCTTCAAAGCTATCAGCCCAAAGAAAAAGAAGCGCCGCACCACCACCGGGTGGGCTCGAACCTCCAACCTTTCGGTTAACAGCCGATCGCGCTAGCCAATTGCGCCACGGAGACAGTCCTGCTCCACTCTCACCACCATCAGAACATATCTTCAAAGCTATCAGCCCAAAGAAAAAAAAGCGCCACACCACCACCTGGTGGGCTCGAACCTCAACCTTTCGGTTAACAGCCGATCGAGCCAGCCAATTGCGCACCGGAGACAGTCGTGCTCCACTCTCACCACCATCAGAACATATCTTCAAAGCTATCAGCGCAAAGAAAAAAGCGACACACCACTCCCGGGAGGGCTCGAAACTCCAACCTTTCGGTTAACAGCCGATCGCGCTAGCCAATTGCGCCACGGAGGCAGTCCTGTTCCACTCTCTCCACCATCAGAACACATCTTCAAAGCTATCAGCCCAAAAAAAAGCGCCGCACCACCACCGGGTGGGCTCGAACCTCCAACCTTTCGCTTAACAGCCGATCGCGCTAGCCAATTGTGCCATGGAGACAGTCCTGGTCCACTCTCACCACCATCAGAACATATCTTCAAAGCTATCAGCCCACAGAAAAAAAGCAACACACCACTCCTGGGTGGGCTCGAACCTCCAACCTTTCAGTTAACAGCCCATGGCACTAGCCAATTTCGCCACGGAGACAGTCGTGCTCCACTCTCACCACCATCACAACATATCTTCAAAGCTATCAGCCCAAAGAAAAAGAGTACCGCACCACCACCCCGTGGGCTTGAACCTCCAACCTTTCGGTTAACAGCTGATCGCGCTAGGCAATTGCGCCACGGAGACAGTCCTGCTCCTCTCTCACCACCATCAGAACATATCTTCAAAGCTATCAGTCCAAAGAAAAAAAAAGCAACACACCACTCCCGGGAGGGCTCGAACCTCCAACCTTTCAGTTAACAGCCGATCGCGCTAGCCGATCTCGCCACGGAGACAGTCTTTCTCCACTCTCACCACCGTCAGAACATTTCTTCAGAGCTATCAGCCCAAAGGAAAAAAAGCGCCGCACCACCACCGGGTGGGCTCGAGCCTCCAACCTTTCGGGTAATAGCCCATCGCGCTAGCCAATTACGCCACGGAGACAGTCGTGCTCCACTCTCACCACCATCAGAACATAACTTCAAAGCTATCAGCGCAAAGAAAAAGCAACACAGCACTCCCGGGAGGGCTCGAACCTCCAACCTTTCAATTAACAGCCAATCGCGCTAGCCAATTGCGCCACGGAGACAGTCATGCTCCACTCTCACCACCGTCAGAGCATTTCTTCAGAGCTATAAGCCCAAAGAAAAAAAATCGCCGCACCACCATCGGGTGCGCTCAAACCCCCAACCTTTCGGTTAACAGCCCATCGCGCTAGCCAATTGCGCCACGGAGATAGTCGTGCTCCACTCTCACCACCATCAGAACATATCTTCAAAGCTATCAGCGCAAAGAAAAAAGCGACACACCACTCCCGGGAGAGGTCGAACCTCCAACCTTTCGGTTAACAGCCGATTGCGCTAGCCAATTGCGCCACGGAAACAGTCCTGCTCCACTCTCACCACCTTCAGAACAATTCTTCAGAGCTATCAGCCCAAAGGAAAAAAAGGGCCGCACTACCACCGGGTGGGCTCGAAACTCCAACCTTTCGGTTAACAGCCGATCGCGCTAGCCAATGGCGCCACGGAGATAGTCGTGGTCCTTTCTCACCACCAACAGAACATATCTTCAAAGCTATCAGCGCAAAGAAAAAAGCAACACACCACTCCCGGGAGTGCTTGAACCTCGAACCTTTCGGTTAACAGCCGATCGCGCTAGCCAATTGCGCCGCGGATACAGTCGTGCTCCACTCTCACCACCATCAGAACAAAAGCTATAAGCGCAAAAAAAAGCAACACACCACTCCCGAGAGGGCTCGAACCTCCAACTTTTCCGTTAACAACCGATCGCGCTAGCCAATTGCGCCACGGAGACAGTCCTGCTCTACTCTCACCACCGTCAGAACATTTCTTCAGATCTATCAGCCCAAAGAAAAAAAATCGCCGCACCACCATCGGGTGGGCTCAAACCTCCAACCTTTTGGATAACAGCCCATCGCGCTAGCCAATTGCGCCACGGAGACAGTCATGCTCCACTCTCACCACCGTCAAAACATTTCTGCAGAGCTATCAGCCCAAAGAAAAAAAAGCGCCGCACCACCACCGGGTGGGCTCGAATCTCCAACCTTTTGGTTAAACGCCGATCGCGCTAGCCAATTGCGCCATGGAGAGAGTCGTGCTCCACTCTTACCACCAACAGAACATATCTTTAAAGCTATCAGCGCAAAGAAAAAAGCAACACACCACTCCCGGGAGGGCTTGAACCTCGAACCTTTCGGTTAACAGCCGATCGCGTTAGCCAATTCCGCCATGGAGACAGTCCCGCTCCGGTCTCACCACCATCAGAACATGTCTTCAAAGCTATCAGCCCAAAGAAAGAAAAGCACCGCACCACCACCGGGTGGGCTCGAACCTCCAACCTTTCGGTTAAAAGCCGATCGCGCTAGCCGATTGCGCCACAGAGACAGTCCTGCTCCACTTTCTCCACCATCAGAACTTATCTTCAAAGCTATCAGCCCAAAGAAAAAGAAGCGCCGCACCACCACCGGGTGGGCTCGAACCTCCAACCTTTCGGTTAACAGCCGATCGCGCTAGCCAATTGCGCCACGGAGACAGTCCTGCTCCACTCTCACCACCATCAGAACATATCTTCAAAGCTATCAGCCCAAAGAAAAAAAAGCGCCACACCACCACCTGGTGGGCTCGAACCTCAACCTTTCGGTTAACAGCCGATCGCGCCAGCCAATTGCGCACCGGAGACAGTCGTGCTCCACTCTCACCACCATCAGAACATATCTTCAAAGCTATCAGCGCAAAGAAAAAAGCGACACACCACTCCGGGGAGGGCTCGAAACTCCAACCTTTCGGTTAACAGCCGATCGCGCTAGCCAATTGCGCCACGGAGGCAGTCCTGTTCCACTCTCTCCACCATCAGAACATATCTTCAAAGCTATCAGCCCAAAAAAAAAGCGCCGCACCACCACCGGGTGGGCTCGAACCTCCAACCTTTCGCTTAACAGCCGATCGCGCTAGCCAATTGTGCCATGGAGACAGTCCTGGTCCACTCTCACCACCATCAGAACATATCTTCAAAGCTATCAGCCCAAAGAAAAAAAGCAACACACCACTCCTGGGTGGGCTCGAACCTCCAACCTTTCAGTTAACAGCCCATGGCACTAGCCAATTGCGCCACGGAGACAGTCGTGCTCCACTCTCACCACCATCACAACATATCTTCAAAGCTATCAGCCCAAAGAAAAAGAGTACCGCACCACCACCCCGTGGGCTTGAACCTCCAACCTTTCGGTTAACAGCTGATCGCGCTAGGCAATTGCGCCACGGAGACAGTCCTGCTCCTCTCTCACCACCATCAGAACATATCTTCAAAGCTATCAGTCCAAAGAAAAAAAAAGCAACACACCACTCCCGGGAGGGCTCGAACCTCCAACCTTTCAGTTAACAGCCGATCGCGCTAGCCGATCTCGCCACGGAGACAGTCTTTCTCCACTCTCACCACCGTCAGAACATTTCTTCAGAGCTATCAGCCCAAAGGAAAAAAAGCGCCGCACCACCACCGGGTGGGCTCGAGCCTCCAACCTTTCGGGTAATAGCCCATCGCGCTAGCCAATTACGCCACGGAGACAGTCGTGCTCCACTCTCACCACCATCAGAACATAACTTCAAAGCTATCAGCGCAAAGAAAAAAGCAACACAGCACTCCCGGGAGGGCTCGAACCTCCAACCTTTCAATTAACAGCCAATCGCGCTAGCCAATTGCGCCACGGAGACAGTCATGCTCCACTCTCACCACCGTCAGAGCATTTCGTCAGAGCTATAAGCCCAAAGAAAAAAAATCGCCGCACCACCATCGGGTGCGCTCAAACCCCCAACCTTTCGGTTAACAGCCCATCGCGCTAGCCAATTGCGCCACGGAGATAGTCGTGCTCCACTCTCACCACCATCAGAACATATCTTCAAAGCTATCAGCGCAAAGAAAAAAGCGACACACCACTCCCGGGAGAGGTCGAACCTCCAACCTTTCGGTTAACAGCCGATTGCGCTAGCCAATTGCGCCACGGAAACAGTCCTGCTCCACTCTCACCACCTTCAGAACAATTCTTCAGAGCTATCAGCCCAAAGGAAAAAAGGGCCGCACTACCACCGGGTGGGCTCGAAACTCCAACCTTTCGGTTAACAGCCGATCGCGCTAGCCAATGGCGCCACGGAGATAGTCGTGGTCCTTTCTCTCCACCAACAGAACATATCTTCAAAGCTATCAGCGCAAAGAAAAAAGCAACACACCACTCCCGGGAGCGCTTGAACCTCGAACCTTTCGGTTAACAGCCGATCGCGCTAGCCAATTGCGCCGCGGATACAGTCGTGCTCCACTCTCACCACCATCAGAACAAAAGCTTTGGGCGCAAAAAAAAGCAACACACCACTACCGAGAGGGCTCGAACCTCCAACTTTTCCGTTAACAACCGATCGCGCTAGCCAATTGCGCCACGGAGACAGTCCTGCTCTACTCTCACCACCGTCAGAACATTTCTTCAGAGCTATCAGCCCAAAGAAAAAAAATCGCCGCACCACCATCGGGTGGGCTCAAACCTCCAACCTTTTGGATAACAGCCCATCGCGCTAGCCAATTGCGCCACGGAGACAGTCATGCTCCACTCTCACCACCGTCAAAACATTTCTGCAGAGCTATCAGCCCAAAGAAAAAAAAGCGCCGCACCACCACCGGGTGGGCTCGAATCTCCAACCTTTTGGTTAAACGCCGATCGCGCTAGCCAATTGCGCCATGGAGAGAGTCGTGCTCCACTCTTACCACCAACAGAACATATCTTTAAAGCTATCAGCGCAAAGAAAAAAGCAACACACCACTCCCGGGAGGGCTTGAACCTCGAACCTTTCGGTTAACAGCCGATCGCGTTAGCCAATTCCGCCATGGAGACAGTCCCGCTCCGGTCTCACCACCATCAGAACATGTCTTCAAAGCTATCAGCCCAAAGAAAGAAAAGCACCGCACCACCACCGGGTGGGCTCGAACCTCCAACCTTTCGGTTAAAAGCCGATCGCGCTAGCCGATTGCGCCACGGAGACAGTCCTGCTCCACTTTCTCCACCATCAGAACTTATCTTCAAAGCTATCAGCCCAAAGAAAAAGAAGCGCCGCACCACCACCGGGTGGGCTCGAACCTCCAACCTTTCGGTTAACAGCCGATCGCGCTAGCCAATTGCGCCACGGAGACAGTCCTGCTCCACTCTCACCACCATCAGAACATATCTTCAAAGCTATCAGCCCAAAGAAAAAAAAGCGCCACACCACCACCTGGTGGGCTCGAACCTCAACCTTTAGGTTAACAGCCGATCGCGCCAGCCAATTGCGCACCGGAGACAGTCGTGCTCCACTCTCACCACCATCAGAACATATCTTCAAAGCTATCAGCGCAAAGAGAAAAGCGACACACCACTCCCGGGAGGGCTCGAAACTCCAACCTTTCGGTTAACAGCCGATCGCGCTAGCCAATTGCGCCACGGAGGCAGTCCTGTTCCACTCTCTCCACCATCAGAACATATCTTCAAAGCTATCAGCCCAAAAAAAGCGCCGCACCACCACCGGGTGGGCTCGAACCTCCAACCTTTCGCTTAACAGCCGATCGCGCTAGCCAATTGTGCCATGGAGACAGTCCTGGTCCACTCTCACCACCATCAGAACATATCTTCAAAGCTATCAGCCTAAAAGAAAAAAAGCAACACACCACTCCTGGGTGGGCTCGAACCTCCAACCTTTCAGTTAACAGCCCATGGCACTAGCCAATTGCGCCACGGAGACAGTCGTGCTCCACTCTCACCACCATCACAACATATCTTCACAGCTATCAGCCCAAAGAAAAAGAGTACCGCACCACCACCCCGTGGGCTTGAACCTCCAACCTTTCGGTTAACAGCTGATCGCGCTAGGCAATTGCGCCACGGAGACAGTCCTGCTCCTCTCTCACCACCATCAGAACATATCTTCAAAGCTATCAGTCCAAAGAAAAAAAAAGCAACACACCACTCCCGGGAGGGCTCGAACCTCCAACCTTTCAGTTAACAGCCGATCGCGCTAGCCGATCTCGCCACGGAGACAGTCTTTCTCCACTCTCACCACCGTCAGAACATTTCTTCAGAGCTATCAGCCCAAAGGAAAAAAAGCGCCGCACCACCACCGGGTGGGCTCGAGCCTCCAACCTTTCGGGTAATAGCTCATCGCGCTAGCCAATTACGCCACGGAGACAGTCGTGCTCCACTCTCACCACCATCAGAACATAACATCAAAGCTATCAGCGCAAAGAAAAAAGCAACACAGCACTCCCGGGAGGGCTCGAACCTCCAACCTTTCAATTAACAGCCAATCGCGCTAGCCAATTGCGCCACGGAGACAGTCATGCTCCACTCTCACCACCGTCAGAGCATTTCTTCAGAGCTATAAGCCCAAAGAAAAAAAATCGCCGCACCACCATCGGGTGCGCTCAAACCCCCAACCTTTCGGTTAACAGCCCATCGCGCTAGCCAATTGCGCCACGGAGATAGTCGTGCTCCACTCTCACCACCATCAGAACATATCTTCAAAGCTATCAGCGCAAAGAAAAAAGCGACACACCACTCCCGGGAGAGGTCGAACCTCCAACCTTTCGGTTAACAGCCGATTGCGCTAGCCAATTGCGCCACGGAGACAGTCCTGCTCCACTCTCACCACCTTCAGAACAATTCTTCAGAGCTATCAGCCCAAAGGAAAAAAGGGCCGCACTACCACCGGGTGGGCTCAAAACTCCAACCTTTCGGTTAACAGCCGATCGCGCTAGCCAATGGCGCCACGGAGATAGTCGTGGTCATTTCTCACCACCAACAGAACATATCTTCAAAGCTATCAGCGCAAAGAAAAAAGCAACACACCACTCCCGGGAGCGCTTGAACCTCGAACCTTTCGGTTAACAGCCGATCGCGCTAGCCAATTGCGCCGTGGATACAGTCGTGCTCCACTCTCACCACCATCAGAACAAAAGCTATAAGCGCAAAAAAAAGCAACACACCACTCCCGAGAGGGCTCGAACCTCCAACTTTTCCGTTAACAACCGATCGCGCTAGCCAATTGCGCCACGGAGACAGTCCTGCTCTACTCTCACCACCGTCAGAACATTTCTTCAGAGCTATCAGCCCAAAGAAAAAAAATCGCCGCACCACCATCGGGTGGGCTCAAACCTCCAACCTTTCGGATAACAGCCCATCGCGCTAGCCAATTGCGCCACGGAGACAGTCATGCTCCACTCTCACCACCGTCAAAACATTTCTGCAGAGCTATCAGCCCAAATAAAAAAAAGCGCCGCACCACCACCGGGTGGGCTCGAATCTCCAACCTTTTGGTTAAACGCCGATCGCGCTAGCCAATTGCGCCATGGAGAGAGTCGTGCTCCACTCTTACCACCAACAGAACATATCTTTAAAGCTATCAGCGCAAAGAAAAAAGCAACACACCACTCCCGGGAGGGCTTGAACCTCGAACCTTTCGGTTAACAGCCGATCGCGTTAGCCAATTCCGCCATGGAGACAGTCCCGCTCCGGTCTCACCACCATCAGAACATGTCTTCAAAGCTATCAGCCCAAAGAAAGAAAAGCACCGCACCACCACCGGGTGGGCTCGAACCTCCAACCTTTCGGTTAAAAGCCGATCGCGCTAGCTGATTGCGCCACGGAGACAGTCCTGCTCCACTTTCTCCACCATCAGAACTTATCTTCAAAGCTATCAGCCCAAAGAAAAAGAAGCGCCGCACCACCACCGGGTGGGCTCGAACCTCCAACCTTTCGGTTAACAGCCGATCGTGCTAGCCAATTGCGCCACGGAGACAGTCCTGCTCCACTCTCACCACCATCAGAACATATCTTCAAAGCTATCAGCCCAAAAAAAAGCGCCGCACCACCAGCGGGTGGGCTCGAACCTCCAACCTTTCGCTTAACAGCCGATCGCGCTAGCCAATTGTGCCATGGAGACAGTCCTGGTCCACTCTCACCACCATCAGAACATATCTTCAAAGCTATCAGCCCAAAGAAAAAAAGCAACACACCACTCCTGGGTGGGCTCGAACCTCCAACCTTTCAGTTAACAGCCCATGGCACTAGCCAATTGCGCCACGGAGACAGATGTGCTCCACTCTCACCACCATCACAACATATCTTCAAAGCTATCAGCCCAAAGAAAAAGAGTACCGCACCACCACCCCGTGGGCTTGAACCTCCAACCTTTCGGTTAACAGCTGATCGCGCTAGGCAATTGCGCCACGGAGACAGTCCTGCTCCTCTCTCACCACCATCAGAACATATCTTCAAAGCTATCAGTCCAAAGAAAAAAAAAGCAACACACCACTCCCGGGAGGGCTCGAACCTCCAACCTTTCAGTTAACAGCCGATCGCGCTAGCCGATCTCGCCAGGAGACAGTCTTTCTCCACTCTCACCACCGTCAGAACATTTCTTCAGAGCTATCATCCCAAAGGAAAAAAAGCGCCGCACCACCACCGGGTGGCCTCGAGCCTCCAACCTTTCGGGTAATAGCCCATCGCGCTAGCCAATTACGCCACGGAGACAGTCGTGCTCCACTCTCACCACCATCAGAACATAACTTCAAAGCTATCAGCGCAAAGAAAAAAGCAACACAGCACTCCCGGGAGGGCTCGAACCTCCAACCTTTCGATTAACAGCCAATCGCGCTAGCCAATTGCGCCACGGAGACAGTCATGCTCCACTCTCACCACCTTCAGAGCATTTCTTCAGAGCTCTAAGCCCAAAGAAAAAAAATCGCCGCACCACCATCGGGTGCGCTCAAACCCCCAACCTTTCGGTTAACAGCCCATCGCGCTAGCCAATTGCGCCACGGAGACAGTCATGCTCCACTCTCACCACCGTCAGAACATTTCTTCAGAGCTATCAGCCCAAAGAAAAAAAAGCGCCGCACTACCACCGGGTGGGCTCGAACCTCCAACCTTTCGGTTAATAGCCCATCGCGCTAGCCAATTACGCCACGGAGACAGTCGTGCTCCACTCTCACCACCATCAGAACATATCTTCAAAGCTATCAGCGCAAAGAAAAAAAGCAACACACCATTCCCGGGAGGGCTCGAACCTCCAACCTTTCGGTTAACAGCCGATCACGCTAGCCAATTGCGCCACGGAGACAGTCGTGCTCCACTCCCACCACCATAAGAACATATCTTCAAAGCTATCAGTGCAAAGAAAAAAGCAGCACACCACTCCCGGGAGAGGTCGAACCTCAAACCTTTCGGTTAACAGCCGATTGCGCTAGCCAATTGCGCCACGGAGACAGTCCTGCTCCACTCTCACCTCCATCAGAACATTTCTTCAGAGCTATCAGCCCAAAGGAAAAAAGCGCCGCACCACCTCCGGGTGTGCTCGAACCTCCAGCCTTTTGGTTAACAGCCGATCGCGCTAGCCAATGGCGCCACGGAGATAGTCGTGTTCCTTTCTCACCACCAACAGAACATATCTTCAAAGCTATCAACGCAAAGAAAAAAGAAACACACCACTCCTGGGAGCGCTTGAACCTCGAACCTTTCGGTTAACAGCCGATCGCGCTAGCCAATTGCGCCGCGGATACAGTCGTGCTCCACTCTCACCACCATCAGAACAAAAGCTATAAGCGCAAAGAAAAAAGCAACACACCACTCCCGAGAGGGCTCGAACCTCCAACTTCTCCGTTAACAACCGATCGCGCTAGCTAATTGCGCCACGGAGACATTCCTGCTGCAATCTCACCACCATCAGAACATTTCTTCAGAGCTATCAGCCCAAAGAAAAAAAAGCGCCGCACCACCACCAGGAGGGCTCGAACCTCCAACCTTTCGGTTAATAGCCCATCACGCTAGCCAATTGCGCCACGGAGACAGTCCCGCTCCACTCTCACCACCACCAGAACATATGTTCAAAGCTATCAGCGCAAAGAAAAATGCAACACAGCACTTCCGGGTGGGCTCGAACCTCCAACTTTTCGGTTAACAGCCGATCACGCTAGCCACATCCGCCACGGAGACAGTCCTGCTCCACTCTCACCACCATCGGAACATATCTTCAAAGCTATCAGCCCAAAGAAAGAAAAGCGCCGCACCACCACCGGGTGGGCTCGAACCTCCAACCTTTCGCTTAACAGCCGATCGCGCTAGCCAATTGCGCCATGGAGACAGTCCTGCTCCACTCTCACCACCATCAGAACATATCTTCCAAGCTATCAGCCCAAAGAAAAAAAAGCAACACACCACTCCTGGGAGGGCTCGAACCTTCAACCTTTCAGTTAACAGCCCATCGCCCTAGCCAATTGCGCCACGGAGACAGTCGTGCTCCACTCTCACCACCATCACAACATATCTTCAAAGCTATCAGCCCAAAGAAAAAAAGCACCGCACCACCAACGCGTGGGCTCAAACCTTTCGGTTAACAGCCGATAGCACTAGCCAATTGCGCCATGGAGACAGTCCTGCTCCACTCTCACCACCATCAGAACATATCTTCAAAGCTATGAGCCCAAAGAAAAAAAACCCACACACCACTCCCGGGAGGGCTCGAACCTCCAACTTTTCAGTTAACAGCCGATAGCGCTAGCCAATTGTGCCACGGAGACAGTCTTTCTCCACTCTCACCACCGTCAGAACATTTCTTCAGAACTATCAGCCCAAAGGAAAAAAAGCGCCGCACCACCACCGGGTGGGCTCGAGCCTCCAACCTTACGGTTAATAGCCCATCGCGCTAGCCAATTACGCCACGGAGACAGTCGTGCTCCACTCTCCCCACCATCAGAACATATCTTGAAAGCTATCAGCGCAAAGAAAAAAAAGCAACACACCACTCCCGGGAGGGCTCGAACCTCCAACCTTTCGGTTAACAGCCGATCGCGCTAGCCAATTGCGCCACGGAGACAGTCGTGCTCCACTCCCACCACCATCAGAACATATCTTCAAAGCTATCAGCGCAAAGAAAAAAGCAGCACACCACTCTCGGGAGAGGTCGAACCTCCAACGTTTCGGTTAACAGCCAATTGCACTAGCCAATTGCGCCACGGAGACAGTCCCGCTCCACTCTCACCACCATCAGAACATATCTTCAAAGCTATCAGCCGAAAGAAAAAAAAGCGCCGCACCACCACCGGGTGGGCTCGAACCTCCAACCTTTCGGTTAACAGCCGATCGCGCTAGCCAATGGCGCCACGGAGATAGTCGTGGTCCTCTCTCACCACCAACAGAACATATCTTCAAAGCTATCAGCGCAAAGAAAAAAGCAACACACCACTCCCGGGAGCGCTTGAACCTCGAACCTTTCGGTTAACAGCCGATCGCGCTAGCCAATTGCGCCGCGGATACAGTCGTGCTCCACTCTCACCACCATCAGAACAAAAGCTATAAGCGCAAAAAAAAAGCAACACACCACTCCCGAGAGGGCTCGAACCTCCAACTTTTCCGTTAACAACCGATCGCGCTAGCCAATTGCGCCACGGAGACAGTCCTGCTCTACTCTCACCACCGTCAGAACATTTCTTCAGAGCTATCAGCCCAAAGAAAAAAAATCGCCGCACCACCATCGGGTGGGCTCAAACCTCCAACCTTTTGGATAACAGCCCATCGCGCTAGCCAATTGCGCCACGGAGACAGTCATGCTCCACTCTCACCACCGTCAAAACATTTCTGCAGAGCTATCAGCCCAAAGAAAAAAAAGCGCCGCACCACCACCGGGTGGGCTCGAATCTCCAACCTTTTGGTTAAACGCCGATCGCGCTAGCCAATTGCGCCATGGAGAGAGTCGTGCTCCACTCTTACCACCAACAGAACATATCTTTAAAGCTATCAGCGCAAAGAAAAAAGCAACACACCACTCCCGGGAGGGCTTGAACCTCGAACCTTTCGGTTAACAGCCGATCGCGTTAGCCAATTCCGCCATGGAGACAGTCCCGCTCCGGTCTCACCACCATCAGAACATGTCTTCAAAGCTATCAGCCCAAAGAAAGAAAAGCACCGCACCACCACCGGGTGGGCTCGAACCTCCAACCTTTCGGTTAAAAGCCGATCGCGCTAGCCGATTGCGCCACGGAGACAGTCCTGCTCCACTTTCTCCACCATCAGAACTTATCTTCAAAGCTATCAGCCCAAAGAAAAAGAAGCGCCGCACCACCACCGGGTGGGCTCGAACCTCCAACCTTTCGGTTAACAGCCGATCGCGCTAGCCAATTGCGCCACGGAGACAGTCCTGCTCCACTCTCACCACCATCAGAACATATCTTCAAAGCTATCAGCCCAAAGAAAAAAAAGCGCCACACCACCACCTGGTGGGCTCGAACCTCAACCTTTCGGTTAACAGCCGATCGCGCCAGCCAATTGCGCACCGGAGACAGTCGTGCTCCACTCTCACCACCATCAGAACATATCTTCAAAGCTATCAGCGCAAAGAAAAAAGCGACACACCACTCCCGGGAGGGCTCGAAACTCCAACCTTTCGGTTAACAGCCGATCGCGCTAGCCAATTGCGCCACGGAGGCAGTCCTGTTCCACTCTCTCCACCATCAGAACATATCTTCAAAGCTATCAGCCCAAAAAAAAGCGCCGCACCACCACCGGGTGGGCTCGAACCTCCAACCTTTCGCTTAACAGCCGATCGCGCTAGCCAATTGTGCCATGGAGACAGTCCTGGTCCACTCTCACCACCATCAGAACATATCTTCAAAGCTATCAGCCCAAAGAAAAAAAGCAACACACCACTCCTGGGTGGGCTCGAACCTCCAACCTTTCAGTTAACAGCCCATGGCACTAGCCAATTGCGCCACGGAGACAGTCGTGCTCCACTCTCACCACCATCACAACATATCTTCAAAGCTATCAGCCCAAAGAAAAAGAGTACCGCACCACCACCCCGTGGGCTTGAACCTCCAACCTTTCGGTTAACAGCTGATCGCGCTAGGCAATTGCGCCACGGAGACAGTCCTGCTCCTCTCTCACCACCATCAGAACATATCTTCAAAGCTATCAGTCCAAAGAAAAAAAAAGCAACACACCACTCCCGGGAGGGCTCGAACCTCCAACTTTTCAGTTAACAGCCGATCGCGCTAGCCGATCTCGCCACGGAGACAGTCTTTCTCCACTCTCACCACCGTCAGAACATTTCTTCAGAGCTATCAGCCCAAAGGAAAAAAAGCGCCGCACCACCACCGGGTGGGCTCGAGCCTCCAACCTTTCGGGTAATAGCCCATCGCGCTAGCCAATTACGCCACGGAGACAGTCGTGCTCCACTCTCACCACCATCAGAACATAACTTCAAAGCTATCAGCGCAAAGAAAAAAGCAACACAGCACTCCCGGGAGGGCTCGAACCTCCAACCTTTCAATTAACAGCCAATCGCGCTAGCCAATTGCGCCACGGAGACAGTCATGCTCCACTCTCACCACCGTCAGAGCATTTCTTCAGAGCTATAAGCCCAAAGAAAAAAAAAATCGCCGCACCACCATCGGGTGCGCTCAAACCCCCAACCTTTCGGTTAACAGCCCATCGCGCTAGCCAATTGCGCCACGGAGATAGTCGTGCTCCACTCTCACCACCATCAGAACATATCTTCAAAGCTATCAGCGCAAAGAAAAAAGCGACACACCACTCCCGGGAGAGGTCGAACCTCCAACCTTTCGGTTAACAGCCGATTGCGCTAGCCAATTGCGCCACGGAGACAGTCCTGCTCCACTCTCACCACCTTCAGAACAATTCTTCAGAGCTATCAGCCCAAAGGAAAAAAGGGCCGCACTACCACCGGGTGGGCTCGAAACTCCAACCTTTCGGTTAACAGCCGATCGCGCTAGCCAATGGCGCCACGGAGATAGTCGTGGTCCTTTCTCACCACCAACAGAACATATCTTCAAAGCTATCAGCGCAAAGAAAAAAGCAACACACCACTCCCGGGAGCGCTTGAACCTCGAACCTTTCGGTTAACAGCCGATCGCGCTAGCCAATTGCGCCGCGGATACAGTCGTGCTCCACTCTCACCACCATCAGAACAAAAGCTATAAGCGCAAAAAAAAGCAACACACCACTCCCGAGAGGGCTCGAACCTCCAACTTTTCCGTTAACAACCGATCGCGCAAGCCAATTGCGCCACGGAGACAGTCCTGCTCTACTCTCACCACCGTCAGAACATTTCTTCAGAGCTATCAGCCCAAAGAAAAAAAAATCGCCGCACCACCATCGGGTGGGCTCAAACCTCCAACCTTTCGGATAACAGCCCATCGCGCTAGCCAATTGCGCCACGGAGACAGTCATGCTCCACTCTCACCACCGTCAAAACATTTCTGCAGAGCTATCAGCCCAAAGAAAAAAAAGCGCCGCACCACCACCGGGTGGGCTCGAATCTCCAACCTTTTGGTTAAACGCCGATCGCGCTAGCCAATTGCGCCATGGAGAGAGTCGTGCTCCACTCTTACCACCAACAGAACATATCTTTAAAGCTATCAGCGCAAAGAAAAAAGCAACACACCACTCCCGGGAGGGCTTGAACCTCGAACCTTTCGGTTAACAGCCGATCGCGTTAGCCAATTCCGCCATGGAGACAGTCCCGCTCCGGTCTCACCACCATCAGAACATGTCTTCAAAGCTATCAGCCCAAAGAAAGAAAAGCACCGCACCACCACCGGGTGGGCTCGAACCTCCAACCTTTCGGTTAAAAGCCGATCGCGCTAGCTGATTGCGCCACGGAGACAGTCCTGCTCCACTTTCTCCACCATCAGAACTTATCTTCAAAGCTATCAGCCCAAAGAAAAAGAAGCGCCGCACCACCACCGGGTGGGCTCGAACCACCAACCTTTCGGTTAACAGCCGATCGCGCTAGCCGATTGCGCCACGGAGACAGTCCTGCTCCACTCTCACCACCATCAGAACATATCTTCAAAGCTATCAGCCCAAAGAAAAAAAAGCGCCACACCACCACCTGGTGGGCTCGAACCTCAACCTTTCGGTTAACAGCCGATCGCGCCAGCCAATTGCGCACCGGAGACAGTCGTGTTCCACTCTCACCACCATCAGAACATATCTTCAAAGCTATCAGCGCAAAGAAAAAAGCGACACACCACTCCCGGGAGGGCTCGAAACTCCAACCTTTCGGTTAACAGCCGATCGCGCTAGCCATTTGCGCCACGGAGGCAGTCCTGTTCCACTCTCTCCACCATCAGAACATATCTTCAAAGCTATCAGCCCAAAAAAAAGCGCCGCACCACCACCGGGTGGGCTCGAACCTCCAACCTTTCGCTTAACAGCCGATCGCGCTAGCCAATTGTGCCATGGAGACAGTCCTGGTCCACTCTCACCACCATCAGAACATATCTTCAAAGCTATCAGCCCAAAGAAAAAAAGCAACACACCACTCCTGGGTGGGCTCGAACCTCCAGCCTTTCAGTTAACAGCCCATGGCACTAGCCAATTGCGCCACGGAGACAGTCGTGCTCCACTCTCACCACCATCACAACATATCTTCAAAGCTATCAGCCCAAAGAAAAAGAGTACCGCACCACCACCCCGTGGGCTTGAACCTCCAACCTTTCGGTTAACAGCTGATCGCGCTAGGCAATTGCGCCACGGAGACAGTCCTGCTCCTCTCTCACCACCATCAGAACATATCTTCAAAGCTATCAGTCCAAAGAAAAAAAAAGCAACACACCACTCCCGGGAGGGCTCGAACCTCCAACCTTTCAGTTAACAGCCGATCGCGCTAGCCGATCTCGCCACGGAGACAGTCTTTCTCCACTCTCACCACCGTCAGAACATTTCTTCAGAGCTATCATCCCAAAGGAAAAAAAGCGCCGCACCACCACCGGGTGGGCTCGAGCCTCCAACCTTTCGGGTAATAGCCCATCGCGCTAGCCAATTACGCCACGGAGACAGTCGTGCTCCACTCTCACCACCATCAGAACATAACTTCAAAGCTATCAGCGCAAAGAAAAAAGCAACACAGCACTCCCGGGAGGGCTCGAACCTCCAACCTTTCGATTAACAGCCAATCGCGCTAGCCAATTGCGCCACGGAGACAGTCATGCTCCACTCTCACCACCGTCAGAGCATTTCTTCAGAGCTATAAGCCCAAAGAAAAAAAATCGCCGCACCACCATCGGGTGCGCTCAAACCCCCAACCTTTCGGTTAACAGCCCATCGCGCTAGCCAATTGCGCCACGGAGACAGTCATGCTCCACTCTCACCACCGTCAGAACATTTCTTCAGAGCTATCAGCCCAAAGAAAAAAAAGCGCCGCACTACCACCGGGTGGGCTCGAACCTCCAACCTTTCGGTTAATAGCCCATCGCGCTAGCCAATTACGCCACGGAGACAGTCGTGCTCCACTCTCACCACCATCAGAACATATCTTCAAAGCTATCAGTGCAAAGAAAAAAAGCAACACACCATTCCCGGGAGGGCTCGAACCTCCAACCTTTCGGTTAACAGCCGATCACGCTAGCCAATTGCGCCACGGAGACAGTCGTGCTCCACTCCCACCACCATAAGAACATATCTTCAAAGCTATCAGTGCAAAGAAAAAAGCAGCACACCACTCCCGGGAGAGGTCGAACCTCAAACCTTTCGGTTAACAGCCGATTGCGCTAGCCAATTGCGCCACGGAGACAGTCCTGCTCCACTCTCACCTCCATCAGAACATTTCTTCAGAGCTATCAGCCCAAAGGAAAAAAGCGCCGCACCACCTCCGGGTGTGCTCGAACCTCCAGCCTTTTGGTTAACAGCCGATCGCGCTAGCCAATGGCGCCACGGAGATAGTCGTGTTCCTTTCTCACCACCAACAGAACATATCTTCAAAGCTATCAGCGCAAAGAAAAAAGAAACACACCACTCCTGGGAGCGCTTGAACCTCGAACCTTTCGGTTAACAGCCGATCGCGCTAGCCAATTGCGCCGCGGATACAGTCGTGCTCCACTCTCACCACCATCAGAACAAAAGCTATAAGCGCAAAGAAAAAAGCAACACACCACTCCCGAGAGGGCTCGAACCTCCAACTTCTCCGTTAACAACCGATCGCGCTAGCCAATTGCGCCACGGAGACATTCCTGCTGCAATCTCACCACCATCAGAACATTTCTTCAGAGCTATCAGCCCAAAGAAAAAAAAGCGCCGCACCACCACCAGGAGGGCTCGAACCTCCAACCTTTCGGTTAATAGCCCATCGCGCTAGCCAATTGCGCCACGGAGACAGTCCCGCTCCACTCTCACCACCACCAGAACATATGTTCAAAGCTATCAGCGCAAAGAAAAATGCAACACAGCACTTCCGGGTGGGCTCGAACCTCCAACTTTTCGGTTAGCAGCCGATCACGCTAGCCACATCCGCCACGGAGACAGTTCTGCTCCACTCTCACCACCATCGGAACATATCTTCAAAGCTATCAGCCCAAAGAAAGAAAAGCGCCGCACCACCACCGGGTGGGCTCGAACCTCCAACCTTTCGCTTAACAGCCGATCGCGCTAGCCAATTGCGCCATGGAGACAGTCCTGCTCCACTCTCACCACCATCAGAACATATCTTCCAAGCTATCAGCCCAAAGAAAAAAAAGCAACACACCACTCCTGGGAGGGCTCGAACCTTCAACCTTTCAGTTAACAGCCCATCGCCCTAGCCAATTGCGCCACGGAGACAGTCGTGCTCCACTCTCACCACCATCACAACATATCTTCAAAGCTCTCAGCCCAAAGAAAAAAAGCACCGCACCACCAACGCGTGGGCTCGAACCTTTCGGTTAACAGCCGATAGCACTAGCCAATTGCGCCATGGAGACAGTCCTGCTCCACTCTCACCACCATCAGAACATATCTTCAAAGCTATCAGCCCAAAGAAAAAAAACCCACACACCACTCCCGGGAGGGCTCGAACCTCCAACTTTTCAGTTAACAGCCGATAGCGCTAGCCAATTGCGCCACGGAGACAGTCTTTCTCCACTCTCACCACCGTCAGAACATTTCTTCAGAACTATCAGCCCAAAGGAAAAAAAGCGCCGCACCACCACCGGGTGGGCTCGAGCCTCCAACCTTACGGTTAATAGCCCATCGCGCTAGCCAATTACGCCACGGAGACAGTCGTGCTCCACTCTCCCCACCATCAGAACATATCTTGAAAGCTATCAGCGCAAAGAAAAAAAAGCAACACACCACTCCCGGGAGGGCTCGAACCTCCAACCTTTCGGTTAACAGCCGATCGCGCTAGCCAATTGCGCCATGGAGACAGTCGTGCTCCACTCCCACCACCATCAGAACATATCTTCAAAGCTATCAGCGCAAAGAAAAAAGCAGCACACCACTCCCGGGAGAGGTCGAACCTCCAACGTTTCGGTTAACAGCCAATTGCGCTAGCCAATTGCGCCACGGAGACAGTCCCGCTCCACTCTCACCACCATCAGAACATATCTTCAAAGCTATCAGCCGAAAGAAAAAAAAGCGCCGCACCACCACCGGGTGGGCTCGAACCTCCAACCTTTCGGATAACAGCCGATCGCGCTAGCCAATTGCGCCACGGAGACAGTCCCGCTCCACTCTCACCACCGTCAGAACATATCTTTAAAGCTATCAGCGCAAAGAAAAAAGCAACACACCACTCCCGGGAGGGCTTGAACCTCGAACCTTTCGGTTAACAGCCGATCGCGCTAGCCAATTGCGCCACGGAGACAGTCGTGCTCTACTCTCACCACCATCAGAACAAAAGCTATCAGCACAAAGAAAAAGCAACACACCACTCCCGAGAGGGCTCGAACCTCCAACCTTTCGGATAACAGCCGATCGCGCCAGCCAATTGCGCCACGGAGACAGTCCCGCTCCACTCTCACCACCATCAGAACATATGTTCAAACCTATCAGCGCAAAGAAAAAGCAACACACCACTCCCGGGAGAGCTCGAACCTCCAACCTTTCGGTTAACAGCCGATCGCGCTAGCCAATTTCGCCACGGAGACAGTCCCGCTCCGCTCTCACCACCATCAGAACATGTCTTCAAAGCTATCAGCCCAAAGAAAAAAAAGCACCGCACCACCACAGGGTGGGCTCGAACCTCCAACCTTTGGGTTAAAAGCCAATCGCGCTAGCCGATTGCGCCACGGAGACAGTCCTGCTCCACTTTCTCCACCATCAGAACATATCTTCAAAGCTATCAGCCCAAAGAAAAAGAAGCGCCGCACCACCACCGGGTGGGCTCGAACATTCAACGTTTCGGTTAACAGCCGATCGCGCTAGCCAATTGCGCCACGGAGACAGTCCTGCTCCACTCTCACCACCATCAGAACATATCTTCAAAGCTATCAGCCCAAAGAAAAAAAAGCGCCACACCACCACCTGGTGGGCTCGAACCTCAACCTTTCGGTTAACAGCCGATCGCGCCAGCCAATTGCGCACCGGAGACAGTCGTGCTCCACTCTCACCACCATCAGAACATATATTCAAAGCTATCAGCGCAAAGAAAAAAGCGACACACCACTCGCGGCAGGGCTCGAAACAACAACCTTTCGGTTAACAGCCGATCGCGCTAGCCAATTGCGCCACGGAGGTTTTTTTTTTTTTTTTTTTATTTATTGCCTGGCATGGACATTGTACAGGGCAATCATTGCACACACATATATTACAATACAAAGAAAAAGAAAAAAAAAACACAAGCATTGCCATCAGTCCCATTTGTACTGATGTTGTCCTCTTAAAAATACTTAAGGTTTGCCAGGGGTTCAAACCTTGACAACCATTCTGGCTCGATATCCTCTATTTTGCTACACTCAATGAATGCAGACATGCTTTGCCTGAAATAAATTACTGCTGGTTTTGCGTCCGGGTCGAAATGGTATCCGGCCATTCGTGCACGCCATATACAGTGGAGACCGGTCAACATCACTACATCGAATGGGACCCCATCATCATTTGTTACTGCGAGGTACCTTATTCCGTGTGGGTCTAGTGGAAAATCCTTCTTTATTGTCCTCTGTAATATGTCCCAAAAATGTACCCCTTCCCAACAATGCAAAAAAACATGGTCTATTGTTTCTGGTTTCTTACATATCAAGCAGTGTGACCCCCATAGTGTAAAAAAACCCCGTTCCTCTGTGAAAGTCTTTACTGATAGTGTTCCTGTGTGTAACTTGAAGAAAAAAGTTTTCACCCCTGTAGGTACCTGCATGTTTCTCACCCGCTTCAGTACGTTTTGTCCCGGTCTTCCACTGTATATGGCCCTGTACAATGGTACTGGCAAAACCATAGCACATACATCTCTGTACAATTCTTTTCTTCTAACACTTACTAGATAATCTATCGAAAAGCGTACAGATAAAAAACGTACACTGTCTACCACTTCCTTGAGATACCCACGCAACGTCACGGGCCGGCTATCCGTAGTAACAACAAAATCTGGTAAGGCACTGCCTAACCTGAGCTGGCATACCGTACGTAAAAACGGATCCCTGACGTCACGGAAAAACAAAAATCTATTTACTACTTGTCTCACAAATAGGTGCGCCAAACCAAGACCTCCGTCCTTCACGCGCCTGAACAAGTTGGTCCGTCTGCACCTTTCCCATTTCGAGCCCCATATAAAAACTGCGAACACTCTGTGCAGCCTTTGCACGTTGATCCTTGAACAATGTAACATCTGCATCACATACCACAGTTTAGCGATAAAAAACATGTTGCACACAGTAGCCCTAGCGAAAACAGACAGGTTCATGCCTTTCCACCTGTCTGCTTTTTCCTTCGTCTCTTTTGTTTGACGCGACCAATACTCCTCGCTGCCGTTATAACATTCCAGGGGAACACCGAGGTACCTTGTCGGTGTTTCCGTCCAGTGCACATTCGCAAAAAGGTCCGGCTTTGAAGGCCACCTTCCGTGCCAAAGCCCAAGAGATTTCGCCCAGTTTACGCGGCTTCCTGTGACGCTACAAAAATGTTTCACAACACTTATCGTTTCCTCTACACTTTCTTTGTTCGTACAACACACCGCAATGTCGTCTGCATATGCCAGCAGCTTAACTTCCACTGCCGCCAAGCTGAAGCCACGAATTTTTTCATTTTCATTTATCGCTAAGCACATCGCTTCGATGTAAATACAAAACAAAAGTGGACTGAGGGGGCAGCCTTGACGCACAGAACGCATTACGTGAATGGGGGCCCCCAAAGACTTGTTAACAATTAAACGTGTTGTGCAGTTCTGGTACGCCAAGGCCACTCCCTCCTTGATGATGGAACCGACATTAATATGATCTAAGATGACAAACAAAATATCATGCGCAACACAATCAAAAGCTTTCTCCAGGTCTATCTGGAGCACAGCAACGCCAAGTGAATCTTCGTCACAACACTCTAGCGCACACCGCATCTTGTGAATGTTTGAGCTAATGGTTCTGCCTTTGATTCCACAAGTTTGGTGCTCTCCAACAATTTCTTTAATGACACCTTGAAGTCGCGCTGCCAGAACCTTCATAAAAATCTTGTAGTCGACATTGGTCAGCGATATGGGCCTATACGATGTAACCAGTTTAAGTTTTTCCCCTTCGTCCGTTTTAGGAATTAATATCGTATGCGCTTTGCTGAAGGAGGGCGGCAGAGTTTTCCGTTCGTACGCCTCATTGAACAGCTCAGCTAACCCCGGGGACAGTTCTATTCTAAACGTCTTATACCATGCTGCGGTTAGGCCATCGGGTCCCGGTGACTTTCCGGGGTTCAGATGACCAATCGCGCGTTCCACTTCACCTTCCGTTATTCTGCCTTCTAAAAGCTTTTTTGTGTCGTCACTAAGCCGCGGCAAGCGCTTGAGAAACTCTTCTTTAAAACCATGTACATTCGCTTTTCGAATTGCAAAAAGTGACTGATAATACGCACCAAAGGCCCGTTCGATGCTTTCATTGTCGCTCGCGAGAGTCCCGTTGCAATAGACCTTATCGATGTGGTTTCGGCGTCCTTGCGCTTTTTCGAGACCAAGCGCCCTTTTTGTGGGCGTCTCACCCGCGGCAAGATCATTTGCGCGCGCGCGAACCCAGGCGCCTCGATAACGCTCTCTGTCATGCAGTTCTAATTTTTCCTTGACACTGCGCATCTCGTCTTTGCAAGTCCCAGGCTCCCGACTTTCTAGGGCTATCAGCTGCTGCAGTGTTTTCTTAAGACTTCTTTCTTTTATTTGCGCTTCGAATTTTAGCGTGCTCGATCTGTCAAGCGCTTTCATTTTCACCTTCTGCTTTAAACACTCCCATTTCTCTGCTACTGTTTCCGTTTTTTCCATAAGCACTTCATTAATGGTCTCGTGCACTGCTTCTAAAAATGGTTCATCTTTTAGTAACAATGCGTTCAGTTTCCATAAATCCCAGTTGAAAACCTTACGCTGTTTCTTCATGCCTATGCGACACACAACCAAACAGTGATCTGAAAACGACACTGGCTCAACCGAAAAATCGTGACACATAGGCAATACATCTAGGGATAGGTATATGCGGTCTAAACGTGCATGGCTATTGCCATGAAATCGCGTGTAGATCACTTCGCGATTTGCTGCCACACATTCATACACGTCTTCCAAGTCATTTTCGGTTATTAATTTGCCTAGCACGTCACTGCTTTTGTCACGAACGCCAGTGCTATTGACTCTATCGCGAGCCCTTAAAACACAGTTAAAATCACCTAACAAAACCACCCTCTTATCACACTTTGTCCACTGAAACAGGTTAGAAAAAAACTGAGCACGCTCTTCTACACTATTCGGTGCGTATACGCATATAACTCTGAATTCAGTGGCACCATAAACAAAGTCACAATAAACAATTCTGCCCGACTGGCATGAAAAAACACTTTGCACAAGAAGGCCTTGCAATTTTTTTACAAAAAGAACACAACCCGCGGACGTTCCTATCGAGTGGCTTACGACCGCGTAATATCGGTCAGTGAAACGGCGCACCATGCTCCCGGTCTCCTCCTCTCCGTCTACCTTAGTTTCCTGGACGGCTAGGACGTCTATGTCTTGGTCTGTGAGCAACCGATAGAGCTGACTTTGCCTACGCCTAGCCGCCAACCCTCTGACGTTAAGCGTAGCTATACTGAATGGCGGAGTTAATTCCATAGTGACTTGTTCGCTAAAGGAGTAGGCCCGGAGCATGGCGCTTACCCTTCACGACCAGCCCTCGGCTAGCCGCCTCCAGGACCATCCTGCTTCCCAGCGCTGTTTTCTTTTGCCTTGTCCTCCAGTCTCCGGTCGGTAGGGACTTTCGGCTTAGGTTTGAGACTACGTCGCCTCCCTTGCGGCGCCTTCGCAGGCGGCTCCTGGCTGCTGGTGGACGACGCCCCGTCCTGCTCTACCGAGTCGTCGAGTGGACGCTTTAGCGTGGCGCTGGTCACGCACATCTCGTCGTCGCTGTCCACCGCCGTCTCTCCCTGACCCTCCGTTGTATCAGCTGTCCCCACTGGAACCACGTCCGTCTCGACCCGCTCAGGCTCGGCCGCTGACGGGGCGCTGGCCGGTGTAGTCGAAAGCTGGCGAGTCTCCGGAAACTTGGGTGTGTCTGCCTGCGCCGCCCCTCCAGTAGTCACAGGGACCACTGGGCTTCCGACCCCTTTGGCGGCGTCCTCTGCCTCGGCCGCGTCCATGACGTGATCAGCCATCGCCTCGTTCTTCGCTGGCCCCATTGCACTGGCGTACGTTCGAACGCAATCCGCCTCGACGTGTCCGAAGCGTTTGCACCGCGAGCAACGGGGAACCTTGCACTCTCGGCGGACGTGCCCTTTGCCTTGGCAGCGCAAGCATTGCATCGGCCGACCAGGCACAACCAGCAAGGCCAGCTCTCCATCGATCCTGATCTGGTGCGGAAGGTCTTCGACCCTGACGCCGCTTTTCAGCTTCAGGAGAGCTGTTCTCGTGGTCGAACACTTGTCGGCCATGCCCGGGACACGCCACCGCTCACGGCTCACCTCCACGACCTTGCCGAAAGCCGACAGCGCCGTCCGTACTTCTTCGTCGCTCACCCCGTGAAGCAGCCAGTGAATTCGTAGCCGCACCTGCTGGTCCTGTGGGTCGACGACGACGCAGCGCCGCCCCTTCACCTGCAGCTCCTTCAAGGCGAGCAGGCGTTTTGTGGGAGCGGCATCATTGAATGTCACCGCCCACAAGTGGTTAACCTGGTATGCACCGAGGCTTACCACATCCGGCAGCAGGCCTGTTGGCGTCAATGCGTCCCTGAAATCTTCGACCTTGTATGGCCTCGCTCGTACATCACCGTGTAAAAACACGGTGTTGATAACAAGTCGTCCTTTTGGCATTTGCGGCAAAATAAACTGGTATTCGCTATCTCCGTTCCTGTTTCCGCGGCTAAGATTGGCCGCTGTCGCCGCTCCGCTGGAGCTCATGATCCTGCGATCCGTTCAGCACGACTGCCGGAAGCAGAATGTTGCGCCACGGAGGCAGTCCTGTTCCACTCTCTCCACCATCAGAACATATCTTCAAAGCTATCAGCCCAAAAAAAAGCGCCGCACCACCACCGGGTGGGCTCGAACCTCCAACCTTTCGCTTAACAGCCGATCGCGCTAGCCAATTGTGCCATGGAGACAGTCCTGGTCCACTCTCACCACCATCAGAACATATCTTCAAAGCTATCAGCCCAAAGAAAAAAAGCAACACACCACTCCTGGGTGGGCTCGAACCTCCAACCTTTCAGTTAACAGCCCATGGCACTAGCCAATTGCGCCACGGAGACAGTCGTGCTCCACTCTCACCACCATCACAACATATCTTCAAAGCTATCAGCCCAAAGAAAAAGAGTACCGCACCACCACCCCATGGGCTTGAACCTCCAACATTTCGGTTAACAGCTGATCGCGCTAGCCAATTGCGCCACGGAGACAGTCCTGCTCTTCTCTCACCACCATCAGAACATATCTTCAAAGCTATCAGTCCAAAGAAAAAAAAAGCAACACACCACTCCCGGGAGGGCTCGAACCTCCAACCTTTCAGTAACAGCCGATCGCGCTAGCCGATCTCGCCACGGAGACAGTCTTTCTCCACTCTCACCACCGTCAGAACATTTCTTCAGAGCTATCAGCCCAAAGGAAAAAAAGCGCCGCACCACCACCGGGTGGGCTCGAGCCTCCAACCTTTCGGGTAATAGCCCATCGCGGTAGCCAATTACGCCACGGAGACAGTCGTGCTCCACTCTCACCACCATCAGAACATAACTTCAAAGCTATCAGCGCAAAAAAAAGCAACACAGCACTCCCGGGAGGGCTCGAACCTCAAACCTTTCGATTAACAGCCAATCGCGCTAGCCAATTGCGCCACGGAGACAGTCATGCTCCACTCTCACCACCGTCAGAGCATTTCTTCAGAGCTATCAGCCCAAAAAAAAAAAATCGCCGCACCACCATCGGGTGCGCTCAAACCTTCAACCTTTCGGTTAACAGCCCATCGCGCTAGCCAATTGCGCCACGGAGACAGTCATGCTCCACTCTCACCACCGTCAGAACATTTCTTCAGAGCTATCAGCCCAAAGAAAAAAAAGCGCCGCACTACCACCGGGTGGGCTCGAACCTCCAACCTTTCGGTTAATAGCCCATCGCGCTAGCCAATTACGCCACGGAGACAGTCGTGCTCCACTCTCACCACCATCAGAACATAACTTCAAAGCTATCAGCGCAAAGAAAAAAGCAACACAGCACTCCCGGGAGGGCTCGAACCTCCAACCTTTCGATTAACAGCCAATCGCGCTAGCCGATCTCGCCACGGAGACAGTCTTTCTCCACTCTCACCACCGTCAGAACATTTCTTCAGAGCTATCAGCCCAAAGAAAAAAAAGCGCCGCACCACCACCGGGAGGGCTCGAACCTCCAACTTTTCGGTTAATAGCTCATCGCGCTAGCCAATTGCGCCGCGGAGACAGTCTTTCTCCACTCTCACCACCGTCAGAACATTTCTTCAGAACTATCAGCCCAAAGGAAAAAAAGTGCCGCACCACCACCGGGTGGGCTCGAGCCTCCAACCTTTCGGTTAATAGCCCATCGCGCTAGCCAATTACGCCACGGAGACAGTCGTGCTCCACTCTCACCACCATCAGAACATAACTTCAAAGCTATCAGCGCAAAGAAAAAAGCAACACACCACTCCCGGGAGCGCTTGAACCTCCAACCTTTCGGTTAACAGCCGATAGCGCTGGCTAATATCGCCACGGAGACAGTCATTCTCCACTCTCACCACCGTCAGAACATTTCTTCAGACCTATCAGCCCAAAGAAAAAAAATCGCTGCACCACCATCGGGTGGGCTCGAACCTCCAACCTTTCAGCTAAGAGCCCATCGCGCTAGCCAATTGCGCCACGGAGACAGTCATGCTCCACTCTCACCACCGTCAGAACATTTCTTCAGAGCTATCAGCCCAAAAAAAAGCGCCGCACCACCACCGGGTGGGCTCGAACCTCCAACCTTTCGGTTAATAGCCCATCGCGCTAGCCAATTACGCCACGGAGACAGTCGTGCTCCACTCTCACCACCATCAGAACATATCTTCAAAGCTATCAGCGCAAAGAAAAAAAAGCAACACACCACTCCCGGGAGGGTTCGAACCTCCAACCTTTCGGTTAACAGCCGATGACGCTAGCCAATTGCGCCACGGAGACAGTCGTGCTCCACTCCCACCACCATCAGAACATATCTTCAAAGCTATCAGCGCAAAGAAAAAAGCAACACGCCACTCCCGGGTGGGCTCGAACCTCCAACCTTTCGGTTAACAGCCGATCGCGCTAGCCACTTCCGCCACGGAGACAGTCCTGCTCCACCCTCACCACCATCAGAACATATCTTCAGAGCTATCAGCCCAAAGAAAAAAAAGCGCCGCACCACCACCGCGTGGGCTCGAACCTCCAACCTTTCGCTTAACAGCCGATCGCGCTAGCCAATTGCGCCATGGAGACAGTCCTGCTCCACAATCACCACCATGAGAACATATCTTCAAAGCTATCAGCCCAAAGAAAAAAAAGCAACACACCACTCCTGGGAGGGCTCGAACCTCCAACCTTTCGGTTAACAGCCGATCGCGCTAGCTAATGGCGCCACGGAGACAGTCCTGCTCCACTCTCACCACCATCAGAACATATCTTCAAAGCTATCAGACCAAAGAAAAAAAAGCAACACACCACTCCCGGGAGGGCTCGAACCTCCTACCTTTCGGTTAACAGCCGATGACGCTAGCCAATTGCGCCACAGAGACAGTCCTGCTTCACTCTCACCACCATCAGATCATATCTTCAAAGCTATCAGCCCAAAGAAAAAAAAGCGCCGCACCACCACCGCGTGGGCTCGAACCTCCAACCTTTCGCTTAACAGCCGATCGCGCTAGCCAATTGCGCCATGGAGACAATCCTGCTCCACAATCACCACCATAAGAACATATCTTCAAAGCTATCAGCCCAAAGAAAAAAAAGCAACACACCACTCCTGGGAGGGCTCGAACCTCCAACCTTTCGGTTACCAGCCGATCGCGCTAGCCAATAGCGCCACGGAGACAGTCCTGCTAAGCTCTCACCACCATCAGAACATATCTTCAAAGCTATCAGCCCAAAGAAAAAAAAGCAACACACCACTCCCGGGAGGGCTGGAACCTCCAACATTTCGGTTAACAGCCGATCGCGCTAGCCACTTCCGCCAGCGAGACAGTCCTGCTCCACTCTCACCACCATCAGAACATATCTTCAAAGCCTTCAGCCCAAAGAAAAAAAAAGCGCCGCACCACCACCGCGTGGGCTCGAACCTCCAATCTTTCGCTTAACAGCCGATCGCGCTAGCCAATTGCGCCATGGAGACAGTCCTGCTCCACAATCACCACCATAAGAACATATCTTCAAAGCTATCAGCCCAAAGAAAAAAAAAGCAACACACCACTCCTGGGAGGGCTCGAACCTCCAACCTTTCGGTTAACAGCCGATCGCGCTAGCCAATGGCGCCACGGAGACAGTCCTGCTCCACTCTCACCAACATCAGAACATATCTTCAAAGCTATCAGCCCAAAGAAAAAAAATCAAAACACCACTCCCGGGAGGGCTCGAACCTCCAACCTTTCAGTTAACAGCTGATCGCGCTAGCCAATTGCGCCACGGAGACAGTCTTTCTCCACTCTCACCACCGTCAGAACATTTCTTCAGAGCTATCAGCCCAAAGGAAAAAAAGCGCCGCACCACTACCGGGTGGGCTCTAGCCTCCAACCTTTCGGTTAATAGCCTATCGCGCTAGCCAATTACGCAACAGAGACAGTCGTGCTCCACACCACCACCATCAGAACATATCTTCAAAGCTATCAGCGCAAAGAAAAAAGCAACACACCACTCCCGTGAGAGGTCGAACCTCCAACTTTTCGATTAACAGCCGATTGCGCTAGCCAATGGCGCCACGGAGACAGTCCTGCTCCACTCTCACCACCGTCAGAACAATTATTCAGAGCTATCAGCCCAAAGGAAAAAAAGCGCCGCACCACCACCGGGTGGGCTCGAACCTCCAACCTTTTGGTTAACACCCGATCGCGCTAGCCAATTGCGCAACGGAGAGAGTCGTGCTCCACTCTCACCACCAACAGAACATATCTTCAAACCTATCAGCGCAAAGAAAAAAGCAACACACCACTCCCGGGAGGGCTTGAACCTCGAACCTTTCGGTTAACAGCCAATCGCGCTAGCCAATTGCGCCACGGAGACAGTCCTGCTCCACTCTCACCACCATCAGAACAAAATCTATAAGCGCAAAGAAAAAAGCAACACACCACTCCCGAGAGGGCTCGAACCTCCAACTTTTCCGTTAACAGCCCATCGCGCTAGCCAATTGCGCCACGGAGACAGTCGTGCTCCACTCTCACCACCATCACAACATATCTTCAAAGCTATCAGCCCAAAAAAAAAAGCACCACACCACCACCGTGTGGGCTCGAACCTCCAACCTTTCGGTTACCAGCCGATCGCGCTAGCCAATAGCGCCACGGAGACAGTCCTGCTCCGCTCTCACCACCATCAGAACATATCTTCAAAGCTATCAGCCCAAAGAAAAAAAAGCAACACACCACTCCTGGGAGGGCTCGAACCTCCAACCTTTCGGTTAACAGCCGATCGCGCTAGCCAATGGCGCCACGGACACAGTCCTGCTCCACTCTCACCACCATCAGAACATATCTTCAAAGCTATCAGCCCAAAGAAAAAAAGCAACACACCACTCCCGGGAGGGCTCGAACCTCCAACCTTTCAGTTAACAGCCGATGGCGCTAGCCAATTGCGCCACGGAGACAGTCTTTCTCCACTCTCACCACCGTCAGAACATTTCTTCAGAGCTATCAGCCCAAAGGAAAAAAAGCGCCTCACCACTACCGCGTGGGCTCTAGCCTCCAACCTTTCGGTTAATAGCCTATCGCGCTAGCCAATTACGCTACGGAGACAGTCGTGCTCCACTCTCACCACCATCAGAACATAACTTCAAAGCTATCAGCGCAAAGAAAAAAGCAACACACCACTCCCGGGAGGGCTCGAACGTCCAACCTTTCGGTTAACAGCCGATCACGCTAGCCAATTGCGCCACGGAGACATTCATGCTCCACTCTCACCACCGCCAGAACATTTCTTCAGAGCTATCAGCCCAAAGAAAAAAATCGCCGCACCACCAACGGGTGGGCTCGAACCTCCAACCTTTCGGTTAAGAGCCCATCGCGCTAGCCTATTGTGCCACGGAGACAGTCATGCTCCACTCTCACCACCGGCAGAACATTTCTTCAGAGCTATCAACCGAAAGAAAAAAAGCGCCGCACCACCACCGGGTGGGCTCGAACCTCCAACCTTTCGGTTAATAGCCCATCGCGCTAGCCAATTACGCCACGGAGACAGTCGTGCTCCACTCCCACCACCATCAGAACATATCTTCAAAGCTATCAGCGCAAAGAAAAAAGCAGCACACCACTCCCGGGAGAGGTCGAACCTCCAACCTTTCGGTTAACAGCCAATTGCGCTAGCCAATTGCGCCACGGAGACAGTCCTGCTCCACTCTCACCACCGTCAGAACAATTCTTCAGAGCTAACAGCCCAAAGGAAAAAAGCGCCGCACTGATACCGGGTGGGCTCGAACCTCCAACCTTTCGGTTAACAGCCGATCACGCTAGCCAATGGCGCCACGGAGATAGTCGTGTTCCTTTCTCACCACCAACAGAACATATCTTCAAAGCTATCAGCGCAAAGAAAAAAGCAACACACCACTCCCGGGAGCGCTTGAACCTCGAACCTTTCGGTTAACAGCCGATCGCGCTAGCCAATTGCGCCGCGGATACAGTCGTGCTCCACTCTCACCACCATCAGAACAAAAGCTATAAGCGCAAAGAAAAAAGCAACACACCACTCCCGAGAGGGCTCGAACCTCCAACTTTTCCGTTAACAACCGATCGCGCTAGCCAATTGCGCCACGGAGACAGTCCCGCTCCACTCTCACCACCATCAGAACATATCTTCAAAGCTATCAGCCGAAAGAAAAAAAAGCGCCGCACCACCACCGGGTGGGCTCGAACTTCCAACCTTTCGGTTAACAGCCGATCGCGCTAGCCAATTGCGCCACGGAGACAGTCCCGCTCCACACTCACCACCGTCAGAACATATCTTTAAAGCTATCAGCGCAAAGAAAAAAGCAACACACCACTCCCGGGAGGGCTTGAACCTCGAACCTTTCGGTTAACAGCCGATCGCGCTAGCCAATTGCGCCACGGAGACAGTCGTGCTCTACTCTCACCACCATCAGAACAAAAGCTATCAGCACAAAGAAAAAAGCAACACACCACTCCCGAGAGGGCTCGAACCTCCAACCTTTCGGATAACAGCCGATCGCGCCAGCCAATTGCGCCACGGAGACAGTCCCGCTCCACTCTCACCACCATCAGAACATATGTTCAAACCTATCAGCGCAAAGAAAAAGCAACACACCACTCCCGGGAGAGCTCGAACCTCCAACCTTTCGGTTAACAGCCGATCGCGCTAGCCAATTCCGCCACGGAGACAGTCCCGCACCGCTCTCACCACCATCAGAACATGTCTTCAAAGCTATCAGCCCAAAGAAAAAAAAGCACCGCACCACCACAGGGTGGGCTCGAACCTCCAACCTTTGGGTTAAAAGCCAATCGCGCTAGCCGATTGCGCCACGGAGACAGTCCTGCTCCACTTTCTCCACCATCAGAACATATCTTCAAAGCTATCAGCCCAAAGAAAAAGAAGCGCCGCACCACCACCGGGTGGGCTCGAACATTCAACGTTTCGGTTAACAGCCGATCGCGCTAGCCAATTGCGCCACGGAGACAGTCCTGCTCCACTCTCACCACCATCAGAACATATCTTCAAAGCTATCAGCCCAAAGAAAAAAAAGCGCCACACCACCACCTGGTGGGCTCGAACCTCAACCTTTCGGTTAACAGCCGATCGCGCCAGCCAATTGCGCCACAGAGACAGTCGTGCTCCACTCTCACCACCATCAGAACATATCTTCAAAGCTATCAGCGCAAAGAAAAAAGCGACACACCACTCCCGGGAGAGGTCGAACCTCCAACCTTTCGGATAACAGCCGATTGCGCTAGCCAATTGCGCCACGGAGACAGTCCTGCTCCACTCTCACCACCTTCAGAACAATTCTTCAGAGCTATCAGCCCAAAGGAAAAAAGCGCCGCACTACCACCGGGTGGGCTCGAAACTCCAACCTTTCGGTTAACAGCCGATCGCGCTAGCCAATGGCGCCACGGAGATAGTCGTGTTCCTTTCTCACCACCAACACAACATATCTTCAAAGCTATCAGCGCAAAGAAAAAAGCAACACACCACTCCCGGGAGCGCTTGAACCTCGAACCTTTCGGTTAACAGCCGATCGCGCTAGCCAATTGCGCCCCGGATACAGTCGTGCTCCACTCTCACCACCATCAGAACAAAAGCTATAAGCGCAAAAAAAAGCAACACACCACTCCCGAGAGGGCTCGAACCTCCAACTTTTCCGTTAACAACCGATCGCGCTAGCCAATTGCGCCACGGAGACAGTCCTGCTCTACTCTCACCACCGTCAGAACATTTCTTCAGAGCTATCAGCCCAAAGAAAAAAAATCGCCGCACCACCATCGGGTGGGCTCAAACCTCCAACCTTTCGGATAACAGCCCATCGCGCTAGCCAATTGCGCCACGGAGACAGTCAAGCTCCACTCTCACCACCGTCAAAACATTTCTGCAGAGCTATCAGCCCAAAGAAAAAAAAGCGCTGCGCCACCACCGGGTGGGCTCGAATCTCCAACCTTTTGGTTAACAGCCGATCGCGCTAGCCAATTGCGCCACGGAGAGAGTCGTGCTCCACTCTTACCACCAACAGAACATATTTTTAAGCTATCAGCGCAAAGAAAAAAGCAACACACCACTCCCGGGAGGGCTTGAACCTCGAACCTTTCGGTTAACAGCCGATCGCGCTAGCCAATTGCGCCACGGAGACAGTCGTGCTCTACTCTAACCACCATCAGAACAAAAGCTATCAGCGCAAAGAAAAAAGCAACACACCACTCCCGAGAGGGCTCGAAGCTCCAAACTTTCGGATAACAGCCGATCGCGCCAGCCAATTGCGCCACGGAGACAGTCCCGCTTCACTCTCGCCACCATCAGAACATAAGTTCAAACCTATCAGCGCAAAGAAAAAGCAACACACCACTCCCGGGAGAGCTCGAACCTCCAACCTTTCGGTTAACAGCCGATCGCGCTAGCCAATTCCGCCATGGAGACAGTCCCGCTCCGGTCTCACCACCATCAGAACATGTCTTCAAAGCTATCAGCCCAAAGAAAGAAAAGCACCGCACCACCATCGGGTGGGCTCGAACCTCCAACCTTTCGGTTAAAAGCCGATCGCGCTAGCCGATTGCGCCACGGAGACAGTCCTGCTCCACTTTCTCCACCATCAGAACATATTCTTAAAGCTATCAGCCCAAAGAAAAAGAAGCGCCGCACCACCACCGGGTGGGCTCGAACCTCCAACCTTTCGGTTAACAGCCGATCGCGCTAGCCAATTGCGCCACGGAGACAGTCCTGCTACACTCTCACCACCATCAGAACATATCTTCAAAGCTATCAGCCCAAAGAAAAAAAAGCGACACACCACCACCTGGTGGGCTCGAACCTCAACCTTTCGGTCAACAGCCGATCGCGCCAGCCAATTGCGCACCGGAGACAGTCGTGCTCCACTCTCACCACCATCAGAACATATCTTCAAAGCTATCAGCGCAAAGAAAAAAGCGACACACCACTCCCGGGAGGGCTCGAAACTCCAACCTTTCGGTTAACAGCCGATCGCGCTAGCCAATTGCGCCACGGAGGCAGTCCTGTTCCACTCTCTCCACCATCAGAACATATCTTCAAAGCTATCAGCCCAAAAAAGCGCCGCACCACCACCGGGTGGGCTCGAACCTCCAACCTTTCGCTTAACAGCCGATCGCGCTAGCCAATTGTGCCATGGAGACAGTCCTGGTCCACTCTCACCACCATCAGAACGTATCTTCAAAGCTATCAGCCCAAAGAAAAAAAGCAACACACCACTCCTGGGTGGGCTCGAACCTCCAACCTTTCAGTTAACAGCCCATGGCACTAGCCGATCTCGCACGGAGACAGTCTTTCTCCACTCTCACCACCGTCAGAACATTTCTTCAGAGCTATCAGCCCAAAGGAAAAAAAGCGCCGCACCACCACCGGGTGGGCTCGAGCCTCCAACCTTTCGGGTAATAGCCCATCGCGCTAGCCAATTGCGCCACGGAGACAGTCATGCTCCACTCTCACCACCGTCAGAACATTTCTTCAGAGCTATCAGCCCAAAGAAAAAAAAGCGCCGCACTACCACCGGGTGGGCTCGAACCTCCAACCTTTCGGTTAATAGCCCATCGCGCTAGCCAATTACGCCACGGAGACAGTCGTGCTCCACTCTCACCACCGTCAGAGCATTTCTTCAGAGCTATCAGCCCAAAGAAAAACATCGCCGCACCACCATCGGGTGCGCTCAAACCTTCAATCTATCGGTTAACAGCCCATCGCGCTAGCCAATTACGCCACGGAGACAGTCGTGCTCCACTCTCACCACCATCAGAACATAATTTCAAAGCTATCAGCGCAAAGAAAAAAGCAACACAGCACTCCCGGGAGGGCTCGAACCTCCAACCTTTCGATTAACAGCCAATCGCGCTAGCCGATCTCGCCACGGAGACAGTCTTTCTCCACTCTCACCACCGTCAGAACATTTCATCAGAGCTATCAGCCCAAAGGAAAAAAAGCGCCGCACCACCACCGGGTGGGCTCGAGCCTCCAACCTTTCGGATAATAGCCCATCGCGCTAGCCAATTACGCCACGGAGACAGTCGTGCTTCACTCTCACCACCATCAGAACATAACTTCAAAGCTATCAGCGCAAAGAAAAAAGCAACACAGCACTCCCGGGAGGGCTCGAACCTCCAACCTTTCGATTAACAGCCAATCGCGCTAGCCAATTGCGCCACGGAGACAGTCATGCTCCACTCTCACCACCGTCAGAGCATTTCTTCAGAGCTATCAGCCCAAAGGAAAAAAGCGCCGCACCACCTCCGGGTGGGCTCGAACCTCCAGCCTTTTGGTTAACAGCCGATCGCGCTAGCCAATGGCGCCACGGAGATAGTCGTGTTCCTTTCTCACCACCAACAGAACATATCTTCAAAGCTATCAGCGCAAAGAAAAAAGAAACACACCACTCCTGGGAGCGCTTGAACCTCGAACCTTTCGGTTAACAGCCGATCGCGCTAGCCAATTGCGCCGCGGATACAGTCGTGCTCCACTCTCACCACCATCAGAACAAAAGCTATAAGCGCAAAGAAAAAAGCAACACACCACTCCCGAGAGGGCTCGAACCTCCAACTTCTCCGTTAACAACCGATCGCGCTAGCCAATTGCGCCATGGAGACATTCCTGCTGCACTCTCACCACCATCAGAACATTTCTTCAGAGCTATCAGCCCAAAGAAAAAAAAGCGCCGCACCACCACCGGGAGGGCTCGAACCTCCAACCTTTCGGTTAATAGCTCATCGCGCTAGCCAATTGCGCCGCGGAGACAGTCCCGCTCCACTCTCACCACCACCAGAACATATGTTCAAAGCTATCAGCGCAAAGAAAAAAGCAACACAGCACTTCCGGGTGGGCTCGAACCTCCAACCTTTCGGTTAACAGCCGATCGCGCTAGCCACATCCGCCACGGAGACAGTCCTGCTCCACTCTCACCACCATCAGAACATATCTTCAAAGCTATCAGCCCAAAGAAAGAAAAGCGCCGCACCACCACCGGGTGGGCTCGAACCTCCAACCTTTCGCTTAACAGCCGATCGCGCTAGCCAATTGCGCCATGGAGACAGTCCTGCTCCACTCTCACCACCATCAGAACATATCTTCCAAGCTATCAGCCCAAAGAAAAAAAAGCAACACACCACTCCTGGGAGGGCTCGAACAACCAACCTTTCAGTTAACAGCCCATCGCGCTAGCCAATTGCGCCACGGAGACAGTTGTGCTCCACTCTCACCACCATCACAACATATCTTCAAAGCTATCAGCCCAAAGAAAAAAAGCACCGCACCACCAACGCGTGGGCTCGAACCTCCAACCTTTCGCTTAACAGCCGATCGCGCTAGCCAATTGCGCCATGGAGACAGTCCTGCTCCACTCTCACCACCATCAGAACATATCTTCCAAGCTATCAGCCCAAAGAAAAAAAAAGCAACACACCACTCCTGGGAGGGCTCGAACATCCAACCTTTCAGTTAACAGCCCATCGCGCTAGCCAATTGCGCCACGGAGACGGTCGTGCTCCACTCTCACCACCATCACAACATATCTTCAAAGCTATCAGCCCAAAGAAAAAAAGCACCGCACCACCAACGCGTGGGCTCGAACCTTTCGGTTAACAGCCGATAGCACTAGCCAATTTCGCCATGGAGATAGTCCTGCTCCACTCTCACCACCATCAGAACATATCTTCAAAGCTATCAGCCCAAAGAAAAAAAACCCACACACCACTCCCGGGAGGGCTCGAACCTCCAACTTTTCAGTTAACAGCCGATAGCGCTAGCCAATTGCGCCACGGAGACAGTCTTTCTCCACTCTCACCACCGTCAGAACATTTCTTCAGAACTATCAGCCCAAAGGAAAAAAAGCACCGCACCACCACCGGGTGGGCTCGAGCCTCCAACCTTTCGGTTAATAGCCCATCGCGCTAGCCAATTACGCCACGGAGACAGTCGTGCTCCACTCTCACCACCATCAGAACATAACTTCAAAGCTATCAGCGCAAAGAAAAAAGCAACACACCACTCCCGGGAGGGCTTGAACCTCCAACCTTTCGGTTAACAGCCGATCGCGCTGGCCAATATCGCCACGGAGACAGTCATTCTCCACTCTCACCACCGTCAGAACATTTCTTCAGACCTATCAGCGCACAGAAAAAAAAGCAACACACCACTCCCGGGAAGGCTCGAACCTCCAACCTTTCGGTTAACAGCCGATGACGCTAGCCAATTGCGCCACGGAGACAGTCGTGCTCCACTCCCACCACCATGAGAACATATCTTCAAAGCTATCAGCGCAAAGAAAAAAGCAACACGCCACTCCCGGGTGGGCTCGAACCTCCAACCTTTCGGTTAACAGCCGATCGCGCTAGCCACTTCCGCCACGGAGACAGTCCTGCTCCACTCTCACCACCATCAGAACATATCTTCAAAGCTATCAGCCCAAAGAAAAAAAAGCGCCGCACCACCACGCGTGGGCTCGAACCTCCAACCTTTCGCTTAACAGCCGATCGCGCTAGCCAATTGCGCCATGGAGACAGTCCTGCTCCACAATCACCACCATAAGAACATATCTTCAAAGCTATCAGCCCAAAGAAAAAAAAGCAACACACCACTCCTGGGAGGGCTCGAACCTCCAACCTTTCGGTTAACAGCCGATCGCGCTAGCCAATGGCGCCACGGAGACAGTCCTGCTCCACTCTCACCACCATCAGAACATATCTTCAAAGCTATCAGACCAAAGAAAAAAAAGCAACACACCACTCCCGGGAGGGCTCGAACCTCCAACCTTTAAGTTAACAGCCGATCGCGCTAGCCAATTGCGCGACGGAGACAGTCTTTCTCCACTCTCACCACCGTCAGAACATTTCTTCAGAGCTATCAGCCCAAAGGAAAAAAAGCGCCGCACCACTACCGGGTGGGCTCTAGCCTCCAACCTTTCGGTTAATAGCCTATCGCGCTAGCCAATTACGCTACGGAGACAGTCGTGCTCCACTCTCACCACCATCAGAACATAACTTCAAAGCTATCAGCGCAAAGAAAAAAGCAACACACCACTCCCGGGAGGGCTCGAACGTCCAACCTTTCGGTTAACAGCCGATCGCGCTAGCCAATTGCGCCACGGAGACATTCATGCTCCACTCTCACCACCGCCAGAACATTTCTTCAGAGCTATCAGCCCAAAGGAAAAAAATCGCCGCACCACCATCGGGTGGGCTCGAACCTCCAACCTTTCGGTTAAGAGCCCATCGCGCTAGCCAATTGTGCCACGGAGACAGTCATGCTCCACTCTCACCACCGTCAGAACATTTCTTCAGAGCTATCAGCCCAAAGAAAAAAAGCGCCGCACCACCACCGGGTGGGCTCGAACCTCCAACCTTTCGGTTAATAGCCCATCGCGCTAGCCAATTACGCCATGGAGACAGTCGTGCTCCACTCTCACCACCATCAGAACATATCTTCAAAGCTATCAGCGCAAAGAAAAAAAAGCAACACACCACTACCGGGAGGGCTCGAACCTCCAACCTTTCGGTTAACAGCCGATCGCGCCAGCCAATTGCGCCATGGAGACAGTCGTGCTTCACACCACCACCATCAGAACATATCTTCAAAGCTATCAGCACAAAGGAAAAAGCAACACACCACTCCCGGGAGAGGTCGAACCTTCAACTTTTCGATTAACAGCCGATTGCGCTAGCCAATAGCGCCACGGAGACAGTCCTGCTCCACTCTCACCACCGTCAGAACAATTCTTCAGAGCTATCAGCCCAAAGGAAAAAAGCACCGCACCACCACCGGGTGGGCTCGAACCTCCAACCTTTTGGTTAACACCCGATCGCGCTAGCCAATTGCGCAACAGAGAGAGTCGTGCTCCACTCTCACCACCAACAGAACATATCTTCAAACTTATCAGCGCAAAGAAAAAAGCAACACACCACTCCCGGGAGGGCTTGAACCTCGAACCTTTCGGTTAACAGCCGATCGCGCTAGCCAATTGCGCCATGGAGACAGTCCTGCTCCACTCTCACCACCATCAGAACAAAAGCTATAAGCGCAAAGAAAAAAGCAACACACCACTCCCGAGAAGGCTCGAACCTGCAACTTTTCCGTTAACAGCCCATCGCGCTAGCCAATTGCGCCACGGAGACAGTCGTGCTCCACTCTCACCACCACCACAACATATCTTCAAAGCTATCAGCCCAAAGAAAAAAAGCACCGCACCACCACCGCGTGGGCTCGAACCTCCAACCTTTCGGTTACCAGCCGATCGCGCTAGCCAATAGCGCCACGGAGACAGTCCTGCTCCGCTCTCACCACCATCAGAACATATCTTCAAAGCTATCAGCCCAAAGAAAAAAAAAGCAACACACCACTCCCGGGAGGGCTCGAACCTCCAACCTTTCGGTTAACAGCCGATGACGCTAGCCAATTGTGCCACAGAGACAGTCCTGCTTCACTCTCACCACCATCAGATCATATCTTCAAAGCTATCAGCCCAAAGAAAAAAAAGCGCCGCACCACCACCGCGTGGGCTCGAACCTCCAACCTTTCGCTTAACAGCCGATCGCGCTAGCCAATTGCGCCCTGGAGACAGTCCTGCTCCACAATCACCACCATAAGAACATATCTTCAAAGCTATCAGCCCAAAGAAAAAAAAAGCAACACACCACTCCTGGGAGGGCTCGAACCTCCAACCTTTCGGTTACCAGCCGATCGCGCTAGCCAATAGCGCCACGGAGACAGTCCTGCTAAGCTCTCACCACCATCAGAACATATCTTCAAAGCTATCAGCCCAAAGAAAAAAAGCAACACACCACTCCCGGGAGGGCTGGAACCTCCAACATTTCGGTTAACAGCCGATCGCGCTAGCCACTTCCGCCACGGAGACAGTCCTGCTCCACTCTCACCACCATCAGAACATATCTTCAAAGCTATCAGCCCAAAGAAAAAAAAGCAACACACCACTTCCGGGAGGGCTCGAACCTCCAACCTTTCAGTTAACAGCTGATCGCGCTAGCCAATTGCGCCACGGAGACAGTCTTTCTCCACTCTCACCACCGTCAGAACATTTCTTCAGAGCTATCAGCCCAAAGGAAAAAAAGCGCCGCACCACTACCGGGTGGGCTCTAGCCTCCAACCTTTCGGTTAATAGCCTATCGCGCTAGCCAATTACGCTACGGAGACAGTCGTGCTCCACTCTCACCACCATCAGAACATAACTTCAAAGCTATCAGCGCAAAGAAAAAAAAAGCAACACACCACTCCCGGGAGGGCTCGAACCTCCAACCTTTCGGTTAACAGCCAATCGCGCCTGCCAATTGTGCCACGGAGACAGTCGTGCTCCACACCACCACCATCAGAACATATCTTCAAAGCTATCAGCGCAATGAAAAAAGCAACACACTACTCCCGGGAGAGGTCGAACCTCCAACTTTTCGATTAACAGCCGATTGCGCTAGCTAATGGCGCCACGGAGACAGTCCTGCTCCACTCTCACCACCGTCAGAACAATTCTTCAGAGCTATCAGCCCAAAGGAAAAAAGCGCCGCCCCACCACCGGGTGGGCTCGAACCTCCAACCTTTTGGTTAACACCCAATCGCACTAGCCAATTGCGCAACGGAGAGAGTCGTGCTCCACTCTCACCACCAACAGAACATATCTTCAAACCTATCAGCGCAAAGAAAAAAGCAACACACCACTCCCGGGAGGGCTTGAACCTCGAACCTTTCGGTTAACAGCCGATCGCGCTAGCCAATTGCGCCACGGAGACAGTCCTGCTCCACTCTCACCACCATCAGAACAAAAGCTATAAGCGCAAAGAAAAAAGCAACACACCACTCCCGAGAGGGCTCGAACCTCCAACTTTTCCGTTAACAGCCCATCGCGCTAGCCAATTGCGCCACGGAGACAGTCGTGCTCCACTCTCACCACCATCACAACATATCTTCAAAGCTATCAGCCCAAAGAAAAAAAGCACCACACCACCACCGCGTGGGCTCGAACCTCCAACCTTTCGGTTACCAGCCGATCGCGCTAGCCAATAGCGCCACGGAGACAGTCCTGCTCCGCTCTCACCACCATCAGAACATATCTTCAAAGCTATCAGCCCAAAGAAAAAAAAGCAACACACCACTCCTGGGAGGGCTCGAACCTCCAACCTTTCGGTTAACAGCCGATCGCGCTAGCCAATGGCGCCACGGAGACAGTCCTGCTCCACTCTCACCACCATCAGAACATATCTTCAAAGCTATCAGCCCAAAGAAAAAAAGGAACACACCACTCCCGGGAGGGCTCGAACCTCCAACCTTTCAGTTAACAGCCGATCGCGCTAGCCAATTGCGCCACGGAGACAGTCTTTCTCCACTCTCACCACCGTCAGAACATTTCTTCAGAGCTATCAGCCCGAAGAAAATAAACGCCGCACCACCACCGGGTGGGCTCGAACCTCCAACCTCTCGGTTAACAGCCGATCGCGCTAGCCAATGGCGCCACGGAGACAGTCGTGCTCCGCTCTCACCACCGTCAGTACATATCTTCAAAGCTATCAGCCCAAAGAAAAAAAAAGGAACACACCACTCCCGGGAGGGCTCGAACCTCCAACCTTTCGGTTAACAGCCGATGACGCTAGCCAATTGCGCCACAGAGACAGTCCTGCTTCACTCTCACCACCATCAGATCATATCTTCAAAGCTATCAGCCCAAAGAAAAAAAAGCGCCGCACCACCACCGCGTGGGCTCGAACCTCCAACCTTTCGCTTAACAGCCGATCGCGCTAGCCAATTGCGCCATGGAGACAGTCGTGCTCCACTCTCACCACCATCAGAACATAACTTCAAAGCTATCAGCGCAAAGAAAAAAAAAGCAACACACCACTCCCGGGAGGGCTCGAACCTCCAACCTTTCGGTTAACAGCCAATCGCGCCAGCCAATTGCGCCACGGACACAGTCGTGCTCCACACCACCACCATCAGAACATATCTTCAAAGCTATCAGCGCAAAGAAAAAAGCAACACACCACTCCCGGGAGAGGTCGAACCTCCAACTTTTCGATTAACAGCCGATTGCGCTAGCTAATGGCGCCACGGAGACAGTCCTGCTCCACTCTCACCACCGTCAGAACAATTCTTCAGAGCTATCAGCCCAAAGGAAAAAAAGCGCCGCACCACCACCGGGTGGGCTCGAACCTCCAACCTTTTGGTTAACACCCGATCGCGCTAGCCAATTGCGCAACGGAGAGAGTCGTGCTCCACTCTCACCACCAACAGAACATATCTTCAAACCTATCAGCGCAAAGAAAAAAGCAACACACCACTCCCGGGAGGGCTTGAACCTCGAACCTTTCGGTTAACAGCCGATCGCGCTAGCCAATTGCGCCACGGAGACAGTCCTGCTCCACTCTCACCACCATCAGAACAAAAGCTATAAGCGCAAAGAAAAAAGCAACACACCACTCCCGAGAGGGCTCGAACCTCCAACTTTTCCGTTAACAGCCCATCGCGCTAGCCAATTGCGCCACGGAGACAGTCGTGCTCCACTCTCACCACCATCACAACATATCTTCAAAGCTATCAGCCCAAAGAAAAAAAGCACCACACCACCACCGCGTGGGCTCGAACCTCCAACCTTTCGGTTACCAGCCGATCGCGCTAGCCAATAGCGCCACGGAGACAGTCCTGCTCCGCTCTCACCACCATCAGAACATATCTTCAAAGCTATCAGCCCAAAGAAAAAAAAGAAACACACCACTCCTGGGAGGGCTCGAACCTCCAACCTTTCGGTTAACAGCCGATCGCGCTAGCCAATGGCGCCACGGAGACAGTCCTGCTCCACTCTCACCACCATCAGAACATATCTTCAAAGCTATCAGCCCAAAGAAAAAAAGCAACACACCACTCCCGGGAGGGCTCGAACCTCCAACCTTTCAGTTAACAGCCGATCGCGCTAGCCAATTGCGCCACGGAGACAGTCTTTCTCCACTCTCACCACCGTCAGAACATTTCTTCAGAGCTATCAGCCCAAAGGAAAAAAAGCGCCTCACCACTACCGGGTGGGCTCTAGCCTCCAACCTTTCGGTTAATAGCCTATCGCGCTAGCCAATTACGCTACGGAGACAGTCGTGCTCCACTCTCACCACCATCAGAACATAACTTCAAAGCTATCAGCGCAAAGAAAAAAGCAACACACCACTCCCGGGAGGGCTCGAACGTCCAACCTTTCGGTTAACAGCCGATCACGCTAGCCAATTGCGCCACGGAGACATTCATGCTCCACTCTCACCACCGCCAGAACATTTCTTCAGAGCTATCAGCCCAAAGAAAAAAATCGCCGCACCACCATCGGGTGGGCTCGAACCTCCAACCTTTCGGTTAAGAGCCCATCGCGCTAGCCTATTGTGCCACGGAGACAGTCATGCTCCACTCTCACCACCGTCAGAACATTTCTTCAGAGCTATCAACCCAAAGAAAAAAAGCGCCGCACCACCACCGGGTGGGCTCGAACCTCCAACCTTTCGGTTAATAGCCCATCGCGCTAGCCAATTACGCCACGGAGACGGTCGTGCTCCACTCTCACCACCATCAGAACATATCTTCAAAGCTATCAGCGCAAAGAAAAAAAAGCAACACACCACTCCCGGGAGGGCTCGAACCTCCAATCTTTCGGTTAACAGCCGATCGCGCCAGCCAATTGCGCCACGGAGACAGTCGTGCTTCACACCACCACCATCAGAACATATCTTCAAAGCTATCAGCACAAAGAAAAAAGCAACACACCACTCCCGGGAGAGGTCGAACCTTCAACTTTTCGATTAACAGCCGATTGCGCTAGCCAATGGCGCCACGGAGACAGTCCTGCTCCACTCTCACCACCGTCAGAACAATTCGTCAGAGCTATCAGCCCAAAGGAAAAAAAGCGCCGCACCACCACCGGGTGGGCTCGAACCTCCAACCTTTTGGTTAACACCCGATCGCGCTAGCCAATAGCGCCACGGAGACAGTCCTGCTCCGCTCTCACCACCATCAGAACATATCTTCAAATCTATCAGTCCAAAGAAAAAAAGCAACACACCACTCCCGGGAGGGCTCGAACCTCCAACCTTTCGGTTAACAGCCGATCGCGCTAGCCACTTCCGCCACGGAGACAGTCCAGCTCCACTCTCACCACCATCAGAACATATCTTCAAAGCTATCAGCCCAAAGGAAAAAAAGCGCCGCACCACTACCGGGTGGGCTCTAGCCTCCAACCTTTCGGTTAATAGCCTATCGCGCTAGCCAATTACGCTACGGAGACAGTCGTGCTCCACTCTCACCACCATCAGAACATAACTTTAAAGCTATCAGCGCAAAGAAAAAAAAGCAACACACCACTCCCTGGAGGGCTCGAACCTCCAACCTTTCGGTTAACAGCCAATCGCGCCAGCCAATTGCGCCACGGAGACAGTCGTGCTCCACACCTTCACCATCAGAACATATCTTCAAAGCTATCAGCGCAAAGAAAAAAGCAACACACCACTCCCGGGAGAGGTCGAACCTCCAACTTTTCGATTAACAGCCGATTGCGCTAGCCAATGGCGCCACGGAGACAGTCCTGCTCCACTCTCACCACCGTCAGAACAATTCTTCAGAGCTATCAGCCCAAAGGAAAAAAAGCGCCGCACCACCACCGGGCGGGCTCGAACCTCCAACCTTTTGGTTAACACCCGATCGCGCTAGCCAATTGCGCAACGGAGAGAGTCGTGCTCCACTCTCACCACCAACAGAACATATCTTCAAACCTATCAGCGCAAAGAAAAAAGCAACACACCACTCCCGGGAGGGCTTGAACCTCGAACCTTTCGGTTAACAGCCGATCGTGCTAGCCAATTGCGCCACGGAGACAGTCCTGCTCCACTGTCACCACCATCAGAACAAAAGCTATAAGCGCAAAGAAAAAAGCAACACACCACTCCCGAGAGGGCTCGAACCTCCAACTTTTCCGGTAACAGCCCATCGCGCTAGCCAATTGCGCCACGGAGACAGTCCTGCTCCACTCTCACCACTATCACAACATATCTTCAAAGCTATCAGCCCAAAGAAAAAAAGCACCGCACCACCACCGCGTGGGCTCGAACCTCCAACCTTTCGGTTACCAGCCGATCGCGCTAGCCAATAGCGCCACGGAGACAGTCCTGCTCCGCTCTCACCACCATCAGAACATATCTTCAAAGCTATCAGCCCAAAGAAAAAAAAAGCAACACACCACTGCCGGGAGGGCTCGAACCTGCAACTTTTCAGTTACCAGCCAATCGCGCTAGACAATTGCGCCACGGAGGCAGTCGTGCTCCACTCTCACCACCGTCAGAACATTTCTTCGGAGCTATCAGCCCAAAGAAAAAAAATCGCCGCACCACCATCGGGTGGGCTCGAACCTCCAACCTTTCGGTTAAGAGCCCATCGCGCTAGCCAATTGCGCCACGGAGACGGTCATGCTCCACTCTCACCACCGTCAGAACATTTCTTCAGAGCTATCAGCCCAAAGAAAAAAAGCGCCGCACCACCACCCGGTGAGCTCGAACCTCCAACCTTTCGGTTAATAGCCCATCGCGCTAGCCAATTACGCCACGGAGACAGTCGTGCTCCACTCTCACCACCATCAGAACATATCTTCAAAGCTATCAGCGCAAAGAAAAAAAAGCAACACACCACTCCCGGGAGGGCTCGAACCTCCAACCTTTCGGTTAACAGCCGATCGCGCTAGCCAATTGCGCCACGGAGACAGTCGTGCTCCACTCCCATCACCATCAGAACATATCTTCAAAGCTATCAGCGCAAAGAAAAAAGCAACACACCACTCCCGGGAGAGGTCGAACCTCCACCCTTTCGATTAACAGCCGACTGCGCTAGCCAATTGCGCCACGGAGACAGTCCTGCTTTACTCTCACCACCGTCAGAACAATTTTTCAGAGCTATCAGCCCAAAGGAAAAAAAGCGCCGCACCACCACCGGGTGGGCTCGAACCTCCAACCTTTCGGTTAACAGCCGATCGCGCTAGCCAATGGCGCCACGGAGACAGTCCTGCTCCACCCTCACCACCTACAGAACATATCTTCAAAGCTATCAGCCCAAAGAAAAAAAGCAACACACCACTCCCGGGAGGGCTCGAACCTCCAACCTTTCAGTTAACAGCCGATCTCGCTAGCCAATTGCGCCACGGAGACAGTCTTTCTCCACTCTCACCACCGTCAGAACATTTCTTCAGAGCTATCAGCCCAAAGGAAAAAAAGCGCCTCACCACTACCGGGTGGGCTCTAGCCTCCAACCTTTCGGTTAATAGCCTATCGCGCTAGCCAATTACGCTACGGAGACAGTCGTGCTCCACTCTCACCACCATCAGAACATAACTTCAAAGCTATCAGCGCAAAGAAAAAAGCAACACACCACTCCCGGGAGGGCTCGAACGTCCAACCTTTCGGTTAACAGCCGATCGCGCTAGCCAATTGCGCCACGGAGACATTCATGCCCCACTCTCACCACGGCCAGAACATTTCTTCAGAGCTATCAGCCCAAAGAAAAAAATCGCCGCACCACCATCGGGTGGGCTCGAACCTCCAACCTTTTAGTTAACAGCCGATCGCGCTAGCCAAGTGCGCCACGGAGACAGTCTTTCTCCACTCTCACCACCGTCAGAACATTTCTTCAGAGCTATCAGCCCAAAGGAAAAAAAGCGCCGCACCACTACCGGGTGGGCTCTAGCCTCCAACCTTTCGGTTAATAGCCTATCGCGCTAGCCAATTACGCTACGGAGACAGTCGTGCTCCACTCTCACCACCATCAGAACATAACTTCAAAGCTATCAGCGCAAAGAAAAAAAAGCAACACACCACTCCCGGGAGGGCTCGAACCTCCAACCTTTCGGTTAACAGCCAATCGCGCCTGCCAATTGCGCCACGGAGACAGTCGTGCTCCACACCTTCACCATCAGAACATATCTTCAAAGCTATCAGCGCAAAGAAAAAAGCAACACACCACTCCAGGGAGAGGTCGAACCTCCAACTTTTCGATTAACAGCCGATTGCGCTAGCCAATGGCGCCACGGAGACAGTCCTGCTCCACTCTCACCACCGTCAGAACAATTCTTCAGAGCTATCAGCCCAAAGGAAAAAAAGCGCCGCACCACCACCGGGCGGGCTCGAACCTCCAACCTTTTGGTTAACACCCGATCGCGCTAGCCAATTGCGCAACGGAGAGAGTCGTGCTCCACTCTCACCACTATCACAACATATCTTCAAAGCTATCAGCCCAAAGAAAAAAAGCACCGCACAACCACCGCGTGGGCTCGAACCTCCAAACTTTCGGTTACCAGCCGATCGCGCTAGCCAATAGCGCCACGGAGACAGTCCTGCTCCGCTCTCACCACCATCAGAACATATCTTCAAAGCTATCAGCCCAAAGAAAAAAAAAGCAACACACCACTCCCGGGAGGGCTCGAACCTCCAACGTTTCAGTTACCAGCCGATCGCGCTAGACAATTGCGCCACGGAGGCAGTCGTGCTCCACTCTCACCACCGTCAGAACATTTCTTCGGAGCTATCAGCCCAAAGAAAAAAAATCGCCGCACCACGATCGGGTGGGCTCGAACCTCCAACCTTTCGGTTAAGAGCCCATCGCGCTAGCCAATTGCGCCACGGAGACAGTCATGCTCCACTCTCACCACCGTCAGAACATTTCTTCAGAGCTATCAGCCCAAAGAAAAAAAGCGCCGCACCACCACCCGGTGAGCTCAAACCTCCAACCTTTCGGTTAACAGCCGATCGCTCAAGCCAATTGCGCCACGGAGACAGTCGTGCTCCACTCCCATCACCATCAGAACATATCTTCAAAGCTATCAGCGCAAAGAAAAAAGCAACACACCACTCCCGAGAGGGCTCGAACCTCCAACTTTTCCGGTAACAGCCCATCGCGCTAGCCAATTGCGCCACGGAGACAGTCGTGCTCCACTCTCACCACTATCACAACATATCTTCAAAGCTATCAGCCCAAAGAAAAAAAGCGCCGCACCACCACCCGGTGAGCTCGAACCTCCAACCTTTCGGTTAATAGCCCATCGCGCTAGCCAATTACGCCACGGAGACAGTCGTGCTCCACTCTCACCACCATCAGAACATATCTTCAAAGCTATCAGCGCAAAGAAAAAAAAGCAACACACCACTCCCGGGAGGGCTCGAACCTCCAACCTTTCGGTTAACAGCCGATCGCGCTAGCCAATTGCGCCACGGAGACAGTCGTGCTCCACTCCCATCACCATCAGAACATATTGCCACCTGGCCATGAACTGCGGCGAGCACGAGCCCGCATCGAGGAGAAAAACGAGGAAGAAGTTGTTGGGCTAGCGCGCTCTCGCCGAGGCTTTTGTTTTTTTGGTTGTGGTGTCCCTGACCTGCGCCTCTGTGACTACGCGGTATTCTTTACCTGAAGTCCCTCTTGTTCACGCGCGACAACTGGTGGAGTCGCTGGGTATTCCCAGTCAATGATCCAAACGCCTCCTGGGAGCCCTATACCCGCAGTCGCAACACCTGTCCACCGGGCCAGCCGGAGAATCCGAGGATTGTCCCCCGAGCGTGAACCTCTACCGGAGATGGCATCAACTGCACCACCCCAGAGTGGTACGGAAAATATTCCGATGGCTAATTACACGCTGCAGAAGCCACGAGTGCCGAAGGTGTTCCGTGGCTCCATGTTGGAGGATGTTGTGGACTGGTTGGCTCACTTTGAACGCGTTGCGGCTTTCAACGAGTGGACCGACGCCAACAAGCTGCGGAATGTATATTTCAGCCTTGAGGACGGAGCTCGTACTTGGTACGAGAACCGCGAACCCTTCTCGTCGTGGACGATGTTTTGCCGTCAGCTGCTGGCAAGTTACGCTGACCCCCATCGCCGTGAACGAGCGGAACGGGCCATCCAATCACGCATCCAAATGCCGAACGAGAGCGTGATGGCGTACGTGGAGGACATGACGAGCCTTTTCCGTCGCGCTGACCCAGGTATGGGAGAAGACAAGAAGTTGCGCCACCTAATGCGAGGAGTTAAGGAGCAACTCTTCGCTGGTCTCGTGCGAAGTCCCCCGAATACTGTGGCAGAGTTTTTAACTGAAGCAACGACAATGGAAAACATGCTGCAGCAGCGATCAGCTGTGTACGACCGCCACGTGAATGTTGCCTCGCCGGTGGACCAGATTGGAGTTGCGGGGAGTAACGTCAATCTCGAAGCTCTCTGCGACCTCATCAGATCGGTGGTACGCGACGAGCTGCAGAAGATTCACGGGCCGCCTCCACCTGCTGCGGGATCCATCTCCAGCCTCATCAGGAGTGAAGTACAGCAGGCTTTGCAAGTCCCGCTGTCCAACGATGCTTCCCCGCCTGTACCGATCGAGCCTCACCGTGCATCTTATGCCGAGGCTGTGAGCTGTTACGTCGCTCCTGCATCGTACGCCGAAGCTGCGAGTCGTTACGCTCCTCCACGCCGTTTCGTACACCCTGCACATCGCGATCCACTCCCAGCAGTTCAACCAGTCCAGCATTTCGAGAATCGGCAGCTCCTCCCGCGGAAATCGGACGTATGGCGCACACCGGACAGGCGGCCGCTGTGCTACCACTGTGGCGAAGCCGGACACGTGTACCGCGAATGCCAGTACCGTCGCCTCGGACTTCAGGGTTTCGCCGTCGACTCACCCAGGCCAAGATTTGGCGAAAGACCCAGAGCGATTGAGGAGTACCTGTCCGAGCAGCGCATGCCACTGCTCCCGCGGCGCCAGTCACGATCACCATCTCCAAGAAGGTCTTCGTCAAGTGTCCCGAACTACCCAGGGGCGGCGCCAGCACGGCCGCTCAGCCCTAGGCGGGAAAACTAACGACAGCGACCTTCGGGGGCGGGGCCGCTGATAAACGACACGAACAAGGGCCCCAATCCATGCGAGTACGTACCAGCAGTGGTTCAACGACGACAGCTCCCGAATCAGAAAGCCGACTTTCCCTAGATATACCTGTAGTGCTCGACGGCCGCCACGATATTACAGCTTTATTAGACACAGGGGCCGACTACTCCATCATGAGCAGAAAACTGGCGACGCATCTCAAGAAAGTGGGTACGCCGTGGTACGGGACACGAATCCGTACAGCCGGCGGGCACGTCGTCACCCCTCTCGGTATCTGCACGATTAGAGTCGGCATTCGCAAACGCACATTTCTCTGCAGCTGCCTTATACTTCCTGAATGCTCCCGAGACCTCATCCTAGGCATCGACTTTTTACGTGAATACGGCGCTATCATTGACCTCCGACAGCGCACAGTGACGTTCTCTACAGACAAAGCAGAAAAGCCTGATGACAGCCATCTCAGTTCGCTTCGTGTTTCGGCCGACATAATCACGTTGCCTCCACGTTCAAGCATCCTGGTTGAAGTCGTGTGTGACGAGATACGTGACGGTGAGGCAGTCGCCGAAGGCAACTTGACACTTTTGTTTAGCATAGGTGTCTGCGCAGCCCGCAGCCTCATTACGCTTCACGACAGACGTGCCACGCTGCTTGTGACAAATTTTAGTAATGAGCAGCGGCACCTGTTTCGACGCACCGCTATCGCTTTCGCCTACCCCATCGAAGACGTTGCTGAATGTTTTTCTGCCGCATCAATAAATAGTGGGCTACAATCGACATCGACCGGCGTTTCTAAGGCTCTTGAAAAGGTGGACATCAATTCGAGCCTCACGCAGAAAGAACGCACAGCGCTGCAGGAGCTGTTGCTTGAATTTCAAGAGTGTTTCGCTTCATCCTCAAAGGTGCGTCAAACGCCCCTTATGAAACACCGGATTATTATACACACCGATGTCTCGCCCATAAAGCAACAACCCTACCGAGTTTCTGCCAAAGAACGTGACGCGATCAATGCTCAAGTCGAAGAGATGCTTCAGGATGATGTTATACAGCCGTCCAATAGTCCATGGTCATCGCCAGTCGTTCTTGTAAAGAAAAAGGACGGAACGTTGCGTTTCTGCGTGGACTACAGAAAGCTGAACGACGTGACAAAAAAAGACGTGTATCCTCTGCCACGCATCGATGATTCACTAGACAGACTACGGCGAGCAAGGTATTTTTCATCCATAGACTTGAAAAGCGGATACTGGCAGATTGAGGTTGATGAAAGAGACCGAGAAAAAACTGCTTTTGTTACACCGGACGGCCTGTATGAATTCAAGGTGCTTCCCTTCGGCCTGTGTTCTGCACCAGCGACATTCCAAAGAATGATGGACACTGTTCTTACCGGTCTGAAGTGGAACACCTGCTTAGTTTATCTCGATGATGTCGTCGTATTTTCGGTCACTTTCGAGGAACACTTGAAACGTCTGCAGGCTGTTCTGGAAGCACTCCACTCTGCGAACCTCACGCTGAAGCCAGAAAAATGCCACTTTGGCTATAAAGAACTTAAATTTCTGGGGCATGTTGTGAGCGCAGACGGTGTTCGACCTGACCCCGACAAGACAACCGCCGTAGCCTCCTTTCCCGTTCCCCGTGACAAGAAAGCAGTACGCCGCTTCCTCGGTCTGTGCGCCTACTATCGTCGCTTCATCGCCAATTTTTCTAGAATTGCCGAGCCTCTGACTCGTCTCACACGTGACGACGTACCATTCGTTTGGAATGAAGAACAGAACGCGGCTTTTATCGATCTACGTGAGCGTATGCAGGCACCACCAGTTCTTGCTCACTTCGACGAGGATGCTGCCACGGAAGTTCATACCGACGCGAGCAATGTAGGTCTCGGCGCCGTGCTTGTCCAACATCAAGAAGGCACCGAGAGCGTGATAGCTTACGCCAGCCGTGCCCTGTCTCGCGCCGAGATGAACTATTCCACCTCGGAGAAAGAGTGCCTAGCAGTAGTGTGGGCCACTATGAAATTCAGGCCTTACCTCTACGGTCGTCACTTTAAAGTAGTTACTGATCATCACTCATTGTGCTGGTTAGCCAATTTACGAGACCCGTCTGGGCGTCTGGCACGATGGAGCCTTCGTTTGCAAGAGTTTGACCTTACCATTGTCTATAAATCAGGCCGCAAGCACGAAGATGCTGATTCCTTGTCACGTGCACCTACTGGAGTTTGTGATCCCGACAATGACGATGACTGCGGCTTCCTCGGAGTCCTCACTGCAACAGACTTGATCGCACGACAACACGATGACGTCGAGATTCGCGCAATCATTGACCAACTAGAAGGACGCAACACACCCGTACCTCGGCACATCTCTCGCAATCTCTCTTCGTTCTGCCTGCGGAACGGTGTCTTGTATAAATCAAACTCGAACGGCAATGGGAAAGCCTACTTGCTAGTGGTCCCATCTGACATGCGAGACGACATTCTTCTGGCCTGCCACGACGAACCCACATCCGGGCATCTAGGTTCTTCACGAACTCTCGCCAGAGTTCAACAGGCGTACTACTGGCCGAGACTTGCTATGTACGTCAAGAGATATGTGAAAAGCTGCCGTGAATGTCAACGCCGCAAATCTCCGCCACTGAAGCCTGCAGGCCTGCTGCAACCAATCACACCACCAAGGTCGCCGTTCGATCAAATAGGCATGGATTTACTGGGGCCGTTTCCTCTGTCATCTGCCGGTAACAAATGGATAGTTGTAGCGACAGATTATCTAACGAGATACGCCGAGACAAGAGCCCTGCAACGAGCTACAGCTTCCGACGTTGCCCAGTTTTTCGTCGAACAGATCGTTCTTCGCCATGGCGCCCCGTCTTGCGTCATCACTGATCGCGGAACAGCTTTCACGGCTCAGCTCATTGACGATGTATTCAAGCTAAGCTTCACGAGCCATCGCAAGACGACGGCGTATCATCCGCAGACTAACGGCCTGACGGAACGACTTAACAAGACCATCGCCGATATGTTGTCCATGTATGTAGACGTTCAACACAAGACGTGGGATCAGGTCCTTCCATACGTAACATTCGCCTACAACACTGCCATCCAAGAAACGACACGATTCACACCGTTCCGTCTCGTCTATGGGCGTGAGGTCCAGACCATGTTGGACGCTATGTTGCCACACGATTACGACGGGTCGCTCACACCTGACGCTGAGCAGCTTGCTCAGTTTGCCGAAGAAGCTCGACAGTTGGCACGCCTGCATATCACGCAACAACAAACTGCAGATGCACGCCGCTACAATCTTCGCCATCGACAGGTCGAATACCACCCAGGAGATCTAGTTTGGGTATGGACTCCGGTTCGCCGCCAAGGGTTGTCCGAAAAGCTCCTGAGTCGCTACTTTGGACCCTACAAAGTAGTGCGTCGCATCAGTGACGTGAATTATGAGGTGGTTCCATATGGAACCATGTCACCCCAGCGTCGAAAGCACTACCCAGAGATTGTTCACGTTGTACGGCTCAAGCCGTACTTCGTACGTTAGTGGGACCGTGTCTCAGCCTTGTTCTTTTGTTGTTGTTTTTTTTCTTAAGTGTGCCCACAGTGTGCATGTCTGCTTTACTTCCGCTTATCCACTACCATTCGCGCGAGCATCGGGGCGATGCTTTTGTTTTTTCAGTGGGGGAATAATGCCACCTGGCCATGAACTGCGGCGAGCACGAGCCCGCATCGAGGAGAAAAACGAGGAAGAAGTTGTTGGGCTAGCGCGCTCTCGCCGAGGCTTTTGTTTTTTTGGTTGTGGTGTCCCTGACCTGCGCCTCTGTGACTACGCGGTATTCTTTACCTGAAGTCCCTCTTGTTCACGCGCGACAATATCTTCAAAGCTATCAGCGCAAAGAAAAAAGCAACACACCACTCCCGGGAGAGGTCGAACCTCCACCCTTTCGATTAACAGCCGATTGCGCTAGCCAATTGCGCCACGGAGACAGTCCTGCTTTACTCTCACCACCGTCAGAACAATTTTTCAGAGCTATCAGCCCAAAGGTAAAAAAGCGCCGCACCACCACCGGGTGGGCTCGAACCTCCAACCTTTCGGTTAACAGCCGATCGCGCTAGCCAATGGCGCCACGGAGACAGTCCTGCTCCACCCTCACCACCTACAGAACATATCTTCAAAGCTATCAGCCCAAAGAAAAAAAGCAACACACCACTCCCGGGAGGGCTCGAACCTCCAACCTTTCAGTTAACAGCCGATCTCGCTAGCCAATTGCGCCACGGAGACAGTCTTTCTCCACTCTCACCACCGTCAGAACATTTCTTCAGAGCTATCAGCCCAAAGGAAAAAAAGCGCCTCACCATTACCGGGTGGGCTCTAGCCTCCAACCTTTCGGTTAATAGCCTATCGCGCTAGCCAATTACGCTACGGAGACAGTCGTGCTCCACTCTCACCACCATCAGAACATAACTTCAAAGCTATCAGCGCAAAGAAAAAAGCAACACACCACTCCCGGGAGGGCTCGAACGTCCAACCTTTCGGTTAACAGCCGATCGCGCTAGCCAATTGCGCCACGGAGACATTCATGCTCCACTCTCACCACCGCCAGAACATTTCTTCAGAGCTATCAGCCCAAAGAAAAAAATCGCCGCACCACCATCGGGTGGGCTCGAACCTCCAACCTTTTAGTTAACAGCCGATCGCGCTAGCCAATTGCGCCACGGAGACAGTCTTTCTCCACTCTCACCACCGTCAGAACATTTCTTCAGAGCTATCAGCCCAAAGAAAAAAAAGCGCCGCACCACTACCGGGTGGGCTCTAGCCTCCAACCTTTCGGTTAATAGCCTATCGCGCTAGCCAATTACGCTACGGAGACAGTCGTGCTCCACTCTCACCACCATCAGAACATAACTTCAAAGCTATCAGCGCAAAGAAAAAAAAGCAACACACCACTCCCGGGAGGGCTCGAACCTCCAACCTTTCGGTTAACAGCCAATCGCGCCAGCCAATTGCGCCACGGAGACAGTCGTGCTCCACACCTTCACCATCAGAAATAACTTCAAAGCTATCAGCGCAAAGAAAAAAGCAACACACCACTCCCGGGAGAGGTCGAACCTCCAACTTTTCGATTAACAGCCGATTGCGCTAGCCAATGGCGCCACGGAGACAGTCCTGCTCCACTCTCACCACCGTCAGAACAATTCTTCAGAGCTATCAGCCCAAAGGAAAAAAAGCGCCGCACCACCACCGGGCGGGCTCGAACCTCCAACCTTTTGGTTAACACCCGATCGCGCTAGCCAATTGCGCAACGGAGAGAGTCGTGCTCCACTCTCACCACTATCACAACATATCTTCAAAGCTATCAGCCCAAAGAAAAAAAGCACCGCACCACCACCGCGTGGGCTCGAACCTCCAACCTTTCGGTTACCAGCCGATCGCGCTAGCCAATAGCGCCACGGAGACAGTCCTGCTCCGCTCTCACCACCATCAGAACATATCTTCAAAGCTATCAGCCCAAAGAAAAAAAAAGCAACACACCACTCCCGGGAGGGCTCGAACCTCCAACGTTTCAGTTACCAGCCAATCGCGCTAGACAATTGCGCCACGGAGGCAGTCGTGCTCCACTCTCACCACCGTCAGAACATTTCTTCGGAGCTATCAGCCCAAAGAAAAAAAATCGCCGCACCACCATCGGGTGGGCTCGAACCTCCAACCTTTCGGTTAAGAGCCCATCGCGCTAGCCAATTGCGCCACGGAGACAGTCATGCTCCAATCTCACCACCGTCAGAACATTTCTTCAGAGCTATCAGCCCAAAGAAAAAAAGCGCCGCACCACCACCCGGTGAGCTCGAACCTCCAACCTTTCGGTTAACAGCCGATCGCTCTAGCCAATTGCGCCACGGAGACAGTCGTGCTCCACTCCCATCACCATCAGAACATATCTTCAAAGCTATCAGCGCAAAGAAAAAAGCAACACACCACTCCCGAGAGGGCTCGAACCTCCAACTTTTCCGGTAACAGCCCATCGCGGTAGCCAATTGCGCCACGGAGACAGTCGTGCTCCACTCTCACCACTATCACAACATATCTTCAAAGCTATCAGCCCAAAGAAAAAAAGCACCGCACCACCACCGCGTGGGCTCGAACCTCCAACCTTTCGGTTACCAGCCGATCGCGCTAGCCAATAGCGCCACGGAGACAGTCCTGCTCCGCTCTCACCACCATCAGAACATATCTTCAAAGCTATCAGCCCAAAGAAAAAAAAAGCAACACACCACTCCCGGGAGGGCTCGAACCTCCAACGTTTCAGTTACCAGCCGATCGCGCTAGACAATTGCGCCACGGAGGCAGTCGTGCTCCACTCTCACCACCGTCAGAACATTTCTTCGGAGCTATCATTCAAAGAAAAAAAATCGCCGCACCACCATCGGGTGGGCTCGAACCTCCAACCTTTCGGTTAAGAGCCCATCGCGCTAGCCGATTGCGCCACGGAGACAGTCACGCTCCACTCTCACCACCGTCAGAACATTTCTTCAGAGCTATCAGCCCAAAGAAAAAAAGCGCCGCACCACCACCCGGTGAGCTCGAACCTCCAACCTTTCGGTTAATAGCCCATCGCGCTAGCCAATTACGCCACGGAGACAGTCGTGCTCCACTCTCACCACCATCAGAACATATCTTCAAAGCTATCAGCGCAAAGAAAAAAAAGCAACACACCACTCCCGGGAGGGCTCGAACCTCCAACCTTTCGGTTAACAGCCGATCGCTCTAGCCAATTGCGCCACGGAGACAGTCGTGCTCCACTCCCATCACCATCAGAACATATCTTCAAAGCTATCAGCGCAAAGAAAAAAGCAACACACCACTCCCGGGAGAGGTCGAACCTCCACCCTTTCAATTAACAGCCGATTGCGCTAGCCAATTGCGCCACGGAGACAGTCCTGCTTTACTCTCACCACCGTCAGAACAATTTTTCAGAGCTATCAGCCCAAAGGAAAAAAAGCGCCGCACCACCACCGGGTGGGCTCGAACCTCCAACCTTTTAGTTAACACCCGATCGCGCTAGCCAATTGCGCAACGGAGAGAGTCGTGCTCCACTCTCACCACCATCAGAACATATCTTCAAAGCTATCAGCCCAAAGAAAAAAAAGCAACGCACCACTCCTGGGAGGGCTCGAACCTCCAACCTTTCAGTTACCAGCCCATCGCGCTAGCTAATTGCGCCACGGAGACAGTCGTGCTCCTCTCTCATCACCATCACAACATATCTTCAAAGCTATCAGCCCAAAGAAAAAAAAGCACCGCACCACCACCGCGTGGGCTCGAACCATTAACCTTTCGGTTAACAGCCGATCGCGCTAGCCAATTGCGCCACGGAGACAGTCCCGCTCCACTCTCACCACCACCAGAACATATGTTCAAAGCTCTCAGCGCAAAGAAAAAAGCAACACACCACTTCCGGGTGGGCTCGAACCTCCAACCTTTCGGGTAACAGCCGATCGCGCTAGCCACCACCGCCACGGAGACAGTCTTTCTCCACTCTCACCACCATCAGAACATTTCTTCAGAGCTATCAGCCCAAAGGAAAAAAAACGCCGCACCACCACCAGGTGGGCTCGAGCCTCGAAACTTTCGGTTATTAGCCCATCGCGCTAGCCAATTGCGCCACGGAGACAGTCCTGTTCCGCTCTCACCACCATCAGAACATATCTTCAAAGCTATCAGCGCAAAGAAAAAAAATCATCACACCACTTCCGGGTGGGCTCGAACCTCCAACCTTTCGGTTAACAGCCCAACGTGCTAGCCAATTTCGCCACGGAGACAATCCTGCTCCGCTCTCACCACCATCAGAACATATCTTCAAAGCTATCAGCCCAAAGAAAAAAAAGCAACACACCATTCCCGGGAGGGCTCGAACCTTCAACTTTTCAGTTACCAGCCGATCGCGCTAGCCAATTGCGCCACGGAGGCAGTCGTGCTACACTCTCACCACCGTCAGAACATTTCTTCGGAGCTATCAGCCCAAAGAAAAAAAATCGCCGCACCACCATCGGGTGGGCTCGAACCTCCAACCTTTCGGTTAAGAGCCCATCGCGCTAGCCAATTGCGCCACGGAGACAGTCATGCTCCACTCTCACCACCGTCAGAACATTTCTTCAGAGCTATCAGCCCAAAGAAAAAAAGCGCCGCACCACCACCCGGTGAGCTCGAACCTCCAACCTTTCGGTTAACAGCCGATCACTCTAGCCAATTGCGCCACGGAGACAGTCGTGCTCCACTCCCATCACCATCAGAACATATCTTCAAAGCTATCAGCGCAAAGAAAAAAGCAACACACCACTCCCGAGAGGGCTCGAACCTCCAACTTTTCCGGTAACAGCCCATCGCGCTAGCCAATTGCGCCACGGAGACAGTCGTGCTCCACTCTCACCACTATCACAACATATCTTCAAAGCTATCAGCCCAAAGAAAAAAAGCACCGCACCACCACCGCGTGGGCTCGAACCTCCAACCTTTCGGTTACCAGCCGATCGCGCTAGCCAATAGCGCCACGGAGACAGTCCTGCTCCGCTCTCACCACCATCAGAACATATCTTCAAAGCTATCAGCCCAAAGAAAAAAAAAGCAACACACCACTCCCGGGAGGGCTCGAACCTCCAACGTTTCAGTTACCAGCCGATCGCGCTAGACAATTGCGCCACGGAGGCAGTCGTGCTCCACTCTCACCACCGTCAGAACATTTCTTCGGAGCTATCAGCCCAAAGAAAAAAAATCGCCGCACCACCATCGGGTGGGCTCGAACCTCCAACCTTTCGGTTAAGAGCCCATCGCGCTAGCCAATTGCGCCACGGAGACAGTCATGCTCCACTCTCACCACCGTCAGAACATTTCTTCAGAGCTATCAGCCCAAAGAAAAAAAGCGCCGCACCACCACCCGGTGAGCTCGAACCTCCAACCTTTCGGTTAATAGCCCATCGCGCTAGCCAATTACGCCACGGAGACAGTCGTGCTCCACTCTCACCACCATCAGAACATATCTTCAAAGCTATCAGCGTAAAGAAAAAAAAGCAACACACCACTCCCGGGAGGGCTCGAACCTCCAACCTTTCGGTTAACAGCCGATCGCTCTAGCCAATTGCGCCACGGAGACAGTCGTGCTCCACTCCCATCACCATCAGAACATATCTTCAAAGCTATCAGCGCAAAGAAAAAAGCAACACACCACTCCCGGGAGAGGTCGAACCTCCACCCTTTCGATTAACAGCCGATTGCGCTAGCCAATTGCGCCACGGAGACAGTCCTGCTTTACTCTCACCACCGTCAGAACAATTTTTCAGAGCTATCAGCCCAAAGGAAAAAAAGCGCCGCACCACCACCGGGTGGGCTCGAACCTCCAACCTTTTGGTTAACACCCGATCGCGCTAGCCAATTGCGCAACGGAGAGAGTCGTGCTCCACTCTCACCACCAACAGAACATATCTTCAAAGCTATCAGCCCAAAGAAAAAAAAGCAACACACCACTCCTGGGAGGGCTCGAACCTCCAACCTTTCAGTTACCAGCCCATCGCGCTAGCTAATTGCGCCACGGATACAGTCGTGCTCCTCTCTCATCACCATCACAACATATCTTCAAAGCTATCAGCCCAAAGAAAAAAAAGCACCGCACCACCACCGCGTGGGCTCGAACCTCCAACCTTTCGGTTAACAGCCGATCGCGCTAGCCAATTGCGCCACGGAGACAGTCCCGCTCCACTCTCACCACCACCAGAACATTTCTTCAGAGCTATCAGCCCAAAGAAAAAAATCGCCGCACCACCATCGGGTGGGCTCGAACCTCCAACCTTTCGGTTAAGAGCCCATCGCGCTAGCCTATTGTGCCACGGAGACAGTCATGCTCCATTCTCACCACCGTCAGAACAATTCTTCAGAGCTATCAGCCCAAAGGAAAAAAGCGCCGCACCACCTCCGTGTGGGCTCGAACCTCCAACCTTTCGGTTAACAGCCGATCGCGCTAGCCAATGGCGCCACGGAGATAGTCGTGTTCCTTTCTCACCACCAACAGAACATATCTTCAAAGCTATCAGCGCAAAGAAAAAAGCAACACACCACTCCCGGGAGCGCTTGAACCACGAACCTTTCGGTTAACAGCCGATTGCGCTAGCCAATTGCGCTGCGCATACAGTCGTGCTCCACTCTCACCACCATCAGAACAAAAGCTATAAGCGCAAAGAAAAAAGCAACACACCACTCCCGAGAGGGCTCTAACCTCCAACTTTTGCGCTAACAACCGATCGCGCTAGCCAATTGCGCCACGGAGACAGTCCTGCTCCACTCTCACCACCATCAGAACATATCTTCAAAGCTATCAGCCCAAAGAAAAAAAGCACCGCACCACCACCGCGTGGGCTCGAACCTCCAACCTTTCGGTTACCAGCCGATCGCGCTAGCCAATAGCGCCACGGAGACAGTCCTGCTCCGCTTGTACCACCATCAGAACATATCTTCAAAGCTATCAGCCCAAAGAAAAAAAAAGCAACACACCACTCCCGGGAGGGCTCGAACCTCCAACGTTTCAGTTACCAGCGAATCGCGCTAGACAATTGCGCCACGGAGGCAGTCGTGCTCCACTCTCACCACCGTCAGAACATTTCTTCGGAGCTATCAGCCCAAAGAAAAAAAATCGCCGCACCACCATCGGGTGGGCTCGAACCTCCAACCTTTCGGTTAAGAGCCCATCGCGCTAGCCAATTGCGCCACGGAGACAGTCATGCTCCACTCTCACCACCGTCAGAACATTTCTTCAGAGCTATCAGCCCAAAGAAAAAAAGCGCCGCACCACCACCCGGTGAGCTCGAACCTCCAACCTTTCGGTTAACAGCCGATCGCTCTAGCCAATTGCGCCACGGAGACAGTCGTGCTCCACTCCCATCACCATCAGAACATATCTTCAAAGCTATCAGCGCAAAGAAAAAAGCAACACACCACTCCCGAGAGGGCTCGAACCTCCAACTTTTCCGGTAACAGCCCATCGCGCTAGCCAATTGCGCCACGGAGACAGTCGTGCTCCACTCTCACCACTATCACAACATATCTTCAAAGCTATCAGCCCAAAGAAAAAAAGCACCGCACCACCACCGCGTGGGCTCGAACCTCCAACCTTTCGGTTACCAGCCGATCGCGCTAGCCAATAGCGCCACGGAGACAGTCCTGCTCCGCTCTCACCACCATCAGAACATATCTTCAAAGCTATCAGCGCAAAGAAAAAAGCAACACACCACTCCCGGGAGAGGTCGAACCTCCACCCTTTCGATTAACAGCCGATTGCGCTAGCCAATTGCGCCACGGAGACAGTCCTGCTTTACTCTCACCACCGTCAGAACAATTTTTCAGAGCTATCAGCCCAAAGGAAAAAAAGCGCCGCACCACCACCGGGTGGGCTCGAACCTCCAACCTTTTGGTTAACACCCGATCGCGCTAGCCAATTGCGCAACGGAGAGAGTCGTGCTCCACTCTCACCACCAACAGAACATATCTTCAAAGCTATCAGCCCAAAGAAAAAAAAGAAACACACCACTCCTGGGAGGGCTCGAACCTCCAACCTTTCAGTACCAGCCCATCGCGCTAGCTAATTGCGCCACGGATACAGTCGTGCTCCTCTCTCATCACCATCACAACATATCTTCAAAGCTATCAGCCCAAAGAAAAAAAAGCACCGCACCACCACCGCGTGGGCTCGAACCTCCAACCTTTCGGTTAACAGCCGATCGCGCTAGCCAATTGCGCCACGGAGACAGTCCCGCTCCACTCTCACCACCACCAGAACATTTCTTCAGAGCTATCAGCCCAAAGAAAAAAATCGCCGCACCACCATCGGGTGGGCTCGAACCTCCAACCTTTCGGTTAAGAGCCCATCGCGCTAGCCTATTGTGCCACGGAGACAGTCATGCTCCACTCTCACCACCGTCAGAACAATTCTTCAGAGCTATCAGCCCAAAGGAAAAAAGCGCCGCACCACCTCCGTGTGGGCTCGAACCTCCAACCTTTCGGTTAACAGCCGATCGCGCTAGCCAATGGCGCCACGGAGATAGTCGTGTTCCTTTCTCACCACCAACAGAACATATCTTCAAAGCTATCAGCGCAAAGAAAAAAGCAACACACCACTCCCGGGAGCGCTTGAACCACGAACCTTTCGGTTAACAGCCGATTGCGCTAGCCAATTGCGCTGCGCATACAGTCGTGCTCCACTCTCACCACCATCAGAACAAAAGCTATAAGCGCAAAGAAAAAAGCAACACACCACTCCCGAGAGGGCTCTAACCTCCAACTTTTGCGCTAACAACCGATCGCGCTAGCCAATTGCGCCACGGAGACAGTCCTGCTCCACTCTCACCACCATCAGAACATATCTTCAAAGCTATCAGCCCAAAGAAAAAAAGCACCGCACCACCACCGCGTGGGCTCGAACCTCCAACCTTTCGGTTACCAGCCGATCGCGCTAGCCAATAGCGCCACGGAGACAGTCCTGCTCCGCTTGTACCACCATCAGAACATATCTTCAAAGCTATCAGCCCAAAGAAAAAAAAAGCAACACACCACTCCCGGGAGGGCTCGAACCTCCAACGTTTCAGTTACCAGCGAATCGCGCTAGACAATTGCGCCACGGAGGCAGTCGTGCTCCACTCTCACCACCGTCAGAACATTTCTTCGGAGCTATCAGCCCAAAGAAAAAAAATCGCCGCACCACCATCGGGTGGGCTCGAACCTCCAACCTTTCGGTTAAGAGCCCATCGCGCTAGCCAATTGCGCCACGGAGACAGTCATGCTCCACTCTCACCACCGTCAGAACATTTCTTCAGAGCTATCAGCCCAAAGAAAAAAAGCGCCGCACCACCACCCGGTGAGCTCGAACCTCCAACCTTTCGGTTAACAGCCGATCGCTCTAGCCAATTGCGCCACGGAGACAGTCGTGCTCCACTCCCATCACCATCAGAACATATCTTCAAAGCTATCAGCGCAAAGAAAAAAGCAACACACCACTCCCGAGAGGGCTCGAACCTCCAACTTTTCCGGTAACAGCCCATCGCGCTAGCCAATTGCGCCACGGAGACAGTCGTGCTCCACTCTCACCACTATCACAACATATCTTCAAAGCTATCAGCCCAAAGAAAAAAAGCACCGCACCACCACCGCGTGGGCTCGAACCTCCAACCTTTCGGTTACCAGCCGATCGCGCTAGCCAATAGCGCCACGGAGACAGTCCTGCTCCGCTCTCACCACCATCAGAACATATCTTCAAAGCTATCAGCCCAAAGAAAAAAAAAGCAACACACCACTCCCGGGAGGGCTCGAACCTCCAACGTTTCAGTTACCAGCCGATCGCGCTAGACAATTGCGCCACGGAGGCAGTCGTGCTCCACTCTCACCACCGTCAGAACATTTCTTCGGAGCTATCAGCCCAAAGAAAAAAAATCGCCGCACCACCATCGGGTGGGCTCGAACCTCCAACCTTTCGGTTAAGAGCCCATCGCGCTAGCCAATTGCGCCACGGAGACAGTCATGCTCCACTCTCACCACCGTCAGAACATTTCTTCAGAGCTATCGGCCCAAAGAAAAAAAGCGCCGCACCACCACCCGGTGAGCTCGAACCTCCAACCTTTCGGTTAATAGCCCATCGCGCTAGCCAATTACGCCACGGAGACAGTCGTGCTCCACTCTCACCACCATCAGAACATATCTTCAAAGCTATCAGCGCAAAGAAAAAAAAGCAACACACCACTCCCGGGAGGGCTCGAACCTCCAACCTTTCGGTTAACAGCCGATCGCTCTAGCCAATTGCGCCACGGAGACAGTCGTGCTCCACTCCCATCACCATCAGAACATATCTTCAAAGCTATCAGCGCAAAGAAAAAAGCAACACACCACTCCCGGGAGAGGTCGAACCTCCACCCTTTCGATTAACAGCCGATTGCGCTAGCCAATTGCGCCACGGAGACAGTCCTGCTTTACTCTCACCACCGTCAGAACAATTTTTCAGAGCTATCAGCCCAAAGGAAAAAAAGCGCCGCACCACCACCGGGTGGGCTCGAACCTCCAACCTTTTGGTTAACACCCGATCGCGCTAGCCAATTGCGCAACGGAGAGAGTCGTGCTCCACTCTCACCACCAACAGAACATATCTTCAAAGCTATCAGCCCAAAGAAAAAAAAGCAACACACCACTCCTGGGAGGGCTGGAACCTCCAACCTTTCAGTTACCAGCCCATCGCGCTAGCTAATTGCGCCACGGAGACAGTCGTGCTCCTCTCTCATCACCATCACAACATATCTTCAAAGCTATCAGCCCAAAGAAAAAAAAGCACCGCACCACCACCGCGTGGGCTCGAACCTCCAACCTTTCGGTTAACAGCCGATCGCGCTAGCCAATTGCGCCACGGAGACAGTCCCGCTCCACTCTCACCACCACCAGAACATATGTTCAAAGCTCTCAGCGCAAAGAAAAAAGCAACACACCACTTCCGGGTGGGCTCGAACCTCCAACCTTTCGGGTAACAGCCGATCGCGCTAGCCACCACCGCCACGGAGACAGTCTTTCTCCACTCTCACCACCATCAGAACATTTCTTCAGAGCTATCAGCCCAAAGGAAAAAAAGCGCCGCACCACCACCAGGTGGGCTCGAGCCTCCAAACTTTCGGTTAATAGCCCATCGCGCTAGCCAATTGCGCCACGGAGACAGTCGTGCTCTACTCCCATCACCATCAGAACATATCTTCAAAGCTATCAGCGCAAAGAAAAAAGCAACACACCACTCCTGGGAGGGCTCGAACCTCCAACCTTTCGGTAACAGCCGATCGCGCTAGCCAATGGCGCCACGGAGACAGTCCTGCTCCAATCTCACCACCATCAGAACATATCTTCAAAGCTATCAGCCCAAAGAAAAAAAAAGCAAAACACCACTCCCGGGAGGGCTCGAACCTCCAACCTTTCAGTTATGAGCCGATCGCGCTAGCCAATTGCGCCACGGAGACAGTCTTTCTCCACTCTCACCACCGTCAGAACATAACTTCAAAGCTATCAGCGCAAAGAAAAAAGCAACATACCAATCCCGGGAGGGCTCGAACGTCCAACCTTTCGGTTAACAGCCGATCGCGCTAGCCAATTGCGCCACGGAGACATTCATGCTCCACTCTCACCACCACCAGAACATTTCTTCAGAGCTATCAGCCCAAAGAAAAAAATCGCCGCACCACCATCGGGTGGGCTCGAACCTCCAACCTTTCGGTTAAGAGCCCATCGCGCTAGCCTATTGTGCCACGGAGACAGTCATGCTCCACTCTCACCACCGTCAGAACAATTCTTCAGAGCTATCAGCCCAAAGGAAAAAAGCGCCGCACCACCTCCGTGTGGGCTCGAACCTCCAACCTTTCGGTTAACAGCCGATCGCGCTAGCCAATGGCGCCACGGAGATAGTCGTGTTCCTTTCTCACCACCAACAGAACATATCTTCAAAGCTATCAGCGCAAAGAAAAAAGCAACACACCACTCCCGGGAGCGCTTGAACCACGAACCTTTCGGTTAACAGCCGATCGCGCTAGTCAATTGCGCTGCGCATACAGTCGTGCTCCACTCACACCACCATCAGAACAAAAGCTATAAGCGCAAAGAAAAAAGCAACACACCACTCCCGAGAGGGCTCTAACCTCCAACGTTTGCGCTAACAACCGATCGCGCTAGCCAATTGCGCCACGGAGACAGTCCTGCTCCACTCTCACCACCATCAGAACATATCTTCAAAGCTATCAGCCGAAAGAAAAAAAAGCGCCGCACCACCACCGGGTGGGCTCGAACCTCCAACCTTTCGGTTAACAGCCGATCGCGCTAGCCAATTGCGCCACGGAGACAGTCCCGCTCCACTCTCACCACCACCAGAACATATGTTCAAAGCACTCAGCGCAAAGAAAAAAGCAACACACCACTTCCGGGTGGGCTCGAACCTCCAACCTTTCGGGTAACAGCCGATCGCGCTAGCCACCACCGCCACGGAGACAGTCTTTCTCCACTCTCACCACCGTCAGAACATTTCTTCAGAGCTATCAGCCCAAAGGAAAAAAAGCGCCGCACCACCACCAGGTGGGCTCGAGCCTCCAAACTTTCGGTTAATAGCCCATCGCGCTAGTCAATTGCGCCACGGAGACAGTCGTGCTCCACTCTCACCACTATCACAACATATCTTCAAAGCTATCAGCCCAAAGAAAAAAAGCACCGCACCACCACCGCGTGGGCTCGAACCTCCAACCTTTCGGTTACCAGCCGATCGCGCTAGCCAATAGCGCCACGGAGACAATCCTGCTCCACTCTCACCACCATCAGAACATATCTTCAAAGCTATCCGCCCAAAGAAAAAAAAGCAACACACCACTCCCGGGAGGGCTCGAACCTCCAACTTTTCAGTTACCAGCCGATCGCGCTAGCCAATTGCGCCACGGAGGCAGTCGTGCTCCACTCTCACCACCGTCAGAACATTTCTTCGGAGCTATCAGCCCAAAGAAAAAAAATCGCCGCACCACCATCGGGTGGGCTCGAACCTCCAACCTTTCGGTTAAGAGCCCATCGCGCTAGCCAATTGCGCCACGGAGACAGTCATGCTCTACTCTCACCACCGTCAGAACATTTCTTCAGAGCTATCAGCCCAAAGAAAAAAAGCGCCGCACCACCACCCGGTGAGCTCGAACCTCCAACCTTTCGGTTAATAGCCCATCGCGCTAGCCAATTACGCCACGGAGACAGTCGTGCTCCACTCTCACCACCATCAGAACATATCTTCAAAGCTATCAGCGCAAAGAAAAAAAAAGCAACACACCACTCCCGGGAGGGCTCGAACCTCCAACCTTTCGGTTAACAGCCGATCGCGCTAGCCAATTGCGCCACGGAGACAGTCGTGCTCCACTCCCATCACCATCAGAACATATCTTCAAAGCTATCAGCGCAAAGAAAAAAGCAACACACCACTCCTGGGAGGGCTCGAACCTCCAACCTTTCGGTAACAGCCGATCGCGCTAGCCAATGGCGCCACGGAGACAGTCCTGCTCCACTCTCACCACCATCAGAACATATCTTCAAAGCTATCAGCCCAAAGAAAAAAAAAGCAACACACCACTCCCGGGAGGGCTCGAACCTCCAACCTTTCAGTTAACAGCCGATAGCGCTAGCCAATTGCGCCAGGAAGACAGTCTTTCTCCACTCTCACCACCGTCAGAACATTTCTTCAGAGCTATCAGCCCAAAGAAAAAAAATCGCTGCACCATCATCGGGTGGGCTCGAACCTCCAACCTTTCGGTTAAGAGCCCATCGCGCTAGCCAATTGCGCCACGGAGATAGTCTTTCTCCACTCTCACCACCGTCAGAACATTTCTTCAGAGCTATCAGGCCAAAGGAAAAAAAGCGCCTCACCACTACCGGGTGGGCTCTAGCCTCCAAGATTTCGGGTAATAGCCTATCGCGCTAGCCAATTGCGCCACGGAGACATTCATGCTCCACTCTCACCACCGCCAGAACATTTCTTCAGAGCTATCAGCCCAAAGAAAAAAATCGCCGCACCACCATCGGGTGGGCTCGAACCTCCAACCTTTCGGTTAAGAGCCCATCGCGCTAGCCTATTGTGCAACGGAGATTGTCATGCTCCACTCTCACCACCGTCAGAACATTTCTTCAGAGCTATCAGCCCAAAGAAAAAAAAGCAACACACCACTCCCGAGAGGGCTCGAACCTCCAATCTTTCAGTTAACAGCCGATCGCGCTAGCCACTTCCGCCACGAAGACAGTCCTGCTCCACTCTCACCACCATCAGAACATATCTTCAAAGCTATCAGCCCAAAGAAAAAAAAGCGCCGCACCACCACCGCGTGGGCTCGAACCTCCAACCTTTCGGTTAATAGCCCATCGCGCTAGCCAATTACGCCACGGAGACGGTCGTGCTCCACTCTCACCACCATCAGAACATATCTTCAAAGCTATCAGCGCAAAGAAAAAAAAGCAACACACCACTCCCGGGAGGGCTCGAACCTCCAACCTTTCGGTTAACAGCCGATCGCGCCAGCCAATTGCGCCACGGAGACAGTCGTGCTTCACACCACCACCATCAGAACATATCTTCAAAGCTATCAGCACAAAGAAAAAAGCAACACACCACTCCAGGGAGAGGTCGAACCTTCAACTTTTCGATTAACAGCCGATTGCGCTAGCCAATGGTGCCACGGAGACAGTCCTGCTCCACTCTCACCACCGTCAGAACAATTCTTCAGAGCTATCAGCCCAAAGAAAAAAAAGCTCCGCACCACCACCGTGTGGGCTCGAACCTCCAACCTTTTGGTTAACACCCGATCGCGCTAGCCAATAGCGCCACGGAGACAGTCCTGCTCCGCTCTCACCACCATCAGAACATATCTTCAAAGCTATCAGCCCAAAGAAAAAAAAGCAACACACCACTCCCGGGAGGGCTCGAACCTCCAACCTTTCGGTTAACAGCCGATCGCGCTAGCCACTTCCGCCACGGAGACAGTCCTGCTCCACTCTCACCACCATCAGAACATATCTTCAAAGCTATCAGCCCAAAGAAAAAAAAGCAACACACCATTCCTGGGAGGGCTCGAACCTCCAACCTTTCGGTTAACAGCCGATCGCGCTAGCCAATGGCACCACGGAGACAGTCCTGCTCCACTCTAATCACCATCAGAACATATCTTCAAAGCTATCAGCCCAAAGAAAAAAAAGCAACACACCACTACCGGGTGGGCTCTAGCCTCCAACCTTTCGGTTAATAGCCTATCGCGCTAGCCAATTACGCCACGGAGACAGTCGTGCTCCACTCTCACTACCATCAGAACATAACTTCAAAGCTATCAGCGCAAAGAAAAAAGCAACACACCACTCCCGGGAGGGCTCGAACGTCCAACCTTTCGGTTAACAGCCGATCGCGCTAGCCAATTGCGCCACGGAGACAGTCATGCTTCACTCTCACCACCGTCAGAACATTTCTTCAGAGCTATCAGCCCAAAGAAAAAAAATCGCCGCACCACCATCGGGTGGGCTCGAACCTCCAACCTTTCGGTTAAGAGCCCATCGCGCTAGCCAATTGCGCCACGGAGACAGTCATGCTCCACTCTCACCATCGTCAGAACATATCTTCAAAGCTATCAGCGCAAAGAAAAAAAAGCAACACACCACTCCCGGGAGGGCTTGAACCTCCAACCTTTCGGTTAACAGCCGATCGCGCTAGCCAATTGCGCCACGGAGACAGTCGTGCTCCACTCCCACCACCATCAGAACATAGCTTCAAAGCTATCAGCGCAAAGAAAGAAGCAACACACCACTCCCGGGAGAGGTCGAACCTCTAACCTTTCGATTAACAGCCGATTGCGCTAGCCAATGGCGCCACGGAGACAGTCCTGCTCCACTCTCACCACCGTCAGAACAATTCTTCAGAGCTATCAGCCCAAAGGAAAAAAAGCGCCGCACCACCACCGGGTGGGCTTGAACCTCCAACATTTTGGTTAACACCAGATCGCGCTAGCCAATTGCGCAAAGGAGAGAGTCGTGCTCCACTCTCACCACCAACAGAACATATCTTCAAAGCTATCAGCGCAAAGAAAAAAGACACACACAACTCCCGGGAAGGCTCGAAACTACAACCTTTCGGTTAACAGCCGATCGCGCTAGCCAATTGCGCCACGGAGACAGTAGCGCAGCACTCCCACCTCCGTCAGGATATTTTTTCAGAGCTATCAGCCCAAAGAAAAAAAAAGCGCCGCACCAACACCGGGTGGGCTCGAACCTCCAACCTTTCGGTTAACAGCCGAATGCGCTAGCCAATTGCGCCACGGAGACAGTCGTGCTCCACTCTCACCACCGTCAGAACATTTCTTCAGACTATCAGCCCAAAGAAAAAAAGCGCCGCACCACCACCGGGTGGGCTCGAACCTCCAACCTTTCGGTTAACAGCCGGTCGCACTAGCCAATGGTGCCACGGAGACAGTCGTGCTCCGCTCTCACCACCGTCAGAACATTTCTTCAGAGCTATCAGCCCAAAGAAAAAAAAGCGCCACACCACCACCGGGTGGGCTCGAACCTCCAACATTTCGGTTAACAGCCGATCGCGCTAGCCAATTGCGCCACGGAGACAGTCGTGCTCCACTCTCACCACCGTCAAAACATTTCCTCAGAGCTATCAGCCCAAAGGAAAAAAAGCGCCGCGCCTCCACCGAGTGGGCTCGATCCTCCAACCTTTCGGTTAAGGGCCCATTGTGCAAGCCATTTGCGCCACGGAGACAGTCGTGCACCACTCTCACCACCACAGAACATTTCTTCAGACTATCAGCCCAAAGAAAAAAAAGCGCCGCACCACCACCGAGTGGGCTCGAACCTCCAACCTTTCGGTTAACAGCCGAACGCGCTAGCCAATCGCGCCACGGAGACAATCGTGCTCCACTCTCACCACCGTCAGAACATTTCTTCAGAGCTATCAGCTCAAAGAAGAAAAAGCGCCGCACCACCACCGGGTGGGCTCGAACCTCCAACCATTCGGTTAACAGCCGATCGCGCTAGCCAATTGGGCCACGGAGGCAGTCGTGCTCCACTCTCACCACACTGTCAGAACATTTATTCAGAGCTATCAGCCCAAAGAAAAAGAAACGCCGCACCACCACCGGGTGGGCTCGAACCTCAAACCTCTCGGTTAACAGCTGGTCGCGCTAGCCAATGGCGCCACGGAGACAGTCGTGCTCCGTTCTCACCACCGTCAGAACATTTCTTCAGAGCTACCAGCCGAAAGAAAAAAAAAAGCGCCGCACCTCCACCGGGTGGGCTCGAACCTCCAGCCTTTCGGTTAACAGCCGATCGCGCTAGCCAATTGCGCCACGGAGACAGTCGTGCTCCACTCTCACCACCATCAGAACATATCTCCAAAGCTATCAGCGAAAAGAAAAGAGCAACACACCACTCCCGGGAGCGCTTGAACCTCGAACCTTTCGGTTAACAGCCGATCGCGCTAGCCAATTGGGCCACGGAGGCAGTCGTGCTCCACTCTCACCACACTGTCAGAACATTTCTTCAGAGCTATCAGCCCAAAGAAAAAGAAACGCCGCACCACCACCGGGTGGGTTCGAACCTGAAAACTCTCGGTTAACAGCCGGTCGCGCTAGCCAATGGCGCCACGGTGACAGTCGTGCTCCGCTCTCACCACCGTCAGAACATTTCTTCAGAGCTATCAGCCCAAAGAAAAAAAAGCGCCACACCACCACCGGGTGGGCTCGAACCTCCAGCCTTTCGGTTAACGGCCGAACGCGCTAGCCAATTGCGCCACGGAGACAGTCGTGCTCCACTCTCACCACCATCAGAACGTATCTTCAAAGCTATCAGCGCAAAGAAAAAAGCAACACACTACTCACGGGAGGGCTCGAAATTCCAACCTTTTGGTTAACAGCCGATCGCGCTAGCCAATTGCGCCACGGAGACAGTCGTGCTCCAATCTCCCCACCATCAGAACATTTCCTCAGAGCTATAAGCCCAAAGGAAAAAAAGCGCCGCACCTCCACCGAGTGGTCTCGAACCACCAGCCTTTCGGTTAACGGCCGAACGCGCTAGCCAATTGCGCCACGGAGACAGTCGTGCTCCACTCTCACCACCATCAGAACGTATCTTCAAAGCTATCAGCGCAAAGAAAAAAGCAACACACCACTCCCGGGAGGGATCGAACCTCCAACTTTTCGGTTAACAGCCGATCGCCCTAGCCAATTGCGCCACGGAGACAGTCGTGCTCCACTCTCACCACCGTCAGAACATTTCCTCAGAGCTATAAGCCCAAAGGAAAAAAAGCGCCGCACCTCCACCGAGTGGTCTCGAACCACCAACCTTTCGGTTAAGGGCCCGTTGCGCTAGCCAATTGCGCCACGGAGACAGTCGTGCTCCACTCTGACCACTGTCAGAACATTTCTTCAGAGCTATCAGCCCGAAGAAAAAGAAACGCCGCACCACCACCGGGTGGGCTCGAACCTCCAACCTCTCGGTTAACAGCCGATCGCGCTAGCCAATGGCGCCACGGAGACAGACGTGCTCCGCTCTCACCACCGTCAGTACATTTCTTCAGAGCTATCAGCCCAAAGAAAAAAAAGCGCCACACCACCACCGGGTGGGCTCGAACTTCCAGCCTTTCGGTTAACGGCCGAACGCGCTAGCCAATTGTGCCACGGAGACAGTCGTGCTCCACTCTCACCACCGTCAGAACGTTTCTTCAGAGCTATCAGCTCAAGTAAGAAAAAGCGCCGCACCACCACGGGGTGGGCTCGAACCTCCAACCTTTCGGTTAACAGCCGATCGCGCTAGCCAATTGGGCCACGGAGGCAGTCGTGCTCCACTCTCACCACACTGTCAGAACATTTCTTCAGAGCTATCAGCCCAATGAAAAAGAAACGCTGCACCACCACCGGGTGGGCTCGAACCTCAAACCTTTCGGTTAACAGCCGGTCGCGCTAGCCAATGGCGCCACGGAGACAGTCGTGCTCCGCTCTCACCACCGTGAGAACATTTCTTCAGAGCTATCAGCCCAAAGGAAAAAAAGCGCCGCGCCTCCACCGAGTGGGCTCGATCCTCCAACCTTTCGGTTAAGGGCCCATTGTGCAAGCCATTTGCGCCACGGAGACAGTCGTGCACCACTCTCACCACCACAGAACATTTCTTCAGAATATCAGCCCAAAGAAAAAAAAGCGCCGCACCACCACCGAGTGGGCTCGAACCTCCAACCTTTCGGTTAACAGCCGAACGCGCTAGCCAATCGCGCCACGGAGACAATCGTGCTCCACTCTCACCACCGTCAGAACATTTCTTCAGAGCTATCAGCTCAAAGAAGAAAAAGCGCCGCACCACCACCGGGTGGGCTCGAACCTCCAACCATTCGGTTAACAGCCGATCGCGCTAGCCAATTGGGCCACGGAGGCAGTCGTGCTCCACTCTCACCACACTGTCAGAACATTTATTCAGAGCTATCAGCCCAAAGAAAAAGAAACGCCGCACCACCACCGGGTGGGCTCGAACCTCAAACCTCTCGGTTAACAGCTGGTCGCGCTAGCCAATGGCGCCAAGGAGACAGTCGTGCTCCGCTCTCACCACCGTCAGAACATTTCTTCAGAGCTACCAGCCGAAAGAAAAAAAAAGCGCCGCACCTCCACCGGGTGGGCTCGAACCTCCAGCCTTTCGGTTAACAGCCGATCGCGCTAGCCAATTGCGCCACGGAGACAGTCGTGCTCCACTCTCACCACCATCAGAACATATCTCCAAAGCTATCAGCGAAAAGAAAAAAGCAACACACCACTCCCGGGAGCGCTTGAACCTCGAACCTTTCGGTTAACAGCCGATCGCGCTAGCCAATTGGGCCACGGAGGCAGTCGTGCTCCACTCTCACCACACTGTCAGAACATTTCTTCAGAGCTATCAGCCCAAAGAAAAAGAAACGCCGCACCACCACCGGGTGGGTTCGAACCTGAAAACTCTCGGTTAACAGCCGGTCGCGCTAGCCAATGGCGCCACGGTGACAGTCGTGCTCCGCTCTCACCACTGTCAGAACATTTCTTCAGAGCTATCAGCCCAAAGAAAAAAAAGCGCCACACCACCACCAGGTGGGCTCGAACCTCCAGCCTTTCGGTTAACGGCCGAACGCGCTAGCCAATTGCGCCACGGAGACAGTCGTGCTCCACTCTCACCACCATCAGAACGTATCTTCAAAGCTATCAGCGCAAAGAAAAAAGCAACACACTACTCACGGGAGGGCTCGAAATTCCAACCTTTTGGTTAACAGCCGATCGCGCTAGCCAATTGCGCCACGGAGACAGTCGTGCTCCAATCTCACCACCATCAGAACATTTCCTCAGAGCTATAAGCCCAAAGGAAAAAAAGCGCCGCACCTCCACCGAGTGGTCTCGAACCACCAGCCTTTCGGTTAACGGCCGAACGCGCTAGCCAATTGCGCCACGGAGACAGTCGTGCTCCACTCTCACCACCATCAGAACGTATCTTCAAAGCTATCAGCGCAAAGAAAAAAGCAACACACCACTCCCGGGAGGAATCGAACCTCCAACTTTTCGGTTAACAGCCGATCGCGCTAGCCAATTGCGCCACGGAGACAGTCGTGCTCCACTCTCACCACCGTCAGAACATTTCCTCAGAGCTATAAGCCCAAAGGAAAAAAAGCGCCGCACCTCCACCGAGTGGTCTCGAACCACCAACCTTTCGGTTAAGGGCCCGTTGCGCTAGCCAATTGCGCCACGGAGACAGTCGTGCTCCACTCTGACCACTGTCAGAACATTTCTTCAGAGCTATCAGCCCGAAGAAAAAGAAACGCCGCACCACCACCGGGTGGGCTCGAACCTCCAACCTCTCGGTTAACAGCCGATCGCGCTAGCCAATGGCGCCACGGAGACAGACGTGCTCCGCTCTCACCACCGTCAGTACATTTCTTCAGAGCTATCAGCCCAAAGAAAAAAAAGCGCCACACCACCACCGGGTGGGCTCGAACTTCCAGCCTTTCGGTTAACGGCCGAACGCGCTAGCCAATTGTGCCACGGAGACAGTCGTGCTCCACTCTCACCACCGTCAGAACGTTTCTTCAGAGCTATCAGCTCAAGTAAGAAAAAGCGCCGCACCACCACGGGGTGGGCTCGAACCTCCAACCTTTCGGTTAACAGCCGATCGCGCTAGCCAATTGGGCCACGGAGGCAGTCGTGCTCCACTCTCACCACACTGTCAGAACATTTTTTCAGAGCTATCAGCCCAATGAAAAAGAAACGCTGCACCACCACCGGGTGGGCTCGAACCTCAAACCTTTCGGTTAACAGCAGGTCGCGCTAGCCAATGGCGCCACGGAGACAGTCGTGCTCCGCTCTCACCACCGTCAGAACATTTCTTCAGAGCTATCAGCCCAAAGAAAATAAAAGCGTCGCACCTCCACCGGGTGGGCTTGAACCTCCAGCCTTTCGGTTAACAGCCGATCGCGCTAGCCAATTGCGCCACGGAGACAGTCGTGCTCCATTCTCACCACCGTCAGAACATTTCTTCAGAGCTATCAGCCCAAAGAAAATAAAGTGCCACACCACCACCGGGTGGGCTCGAACCTCCAGCCTTTCGGTTAACGGCCGAACGCGCTAGCCAATTGCGCCACGGAGACAATCGTGCTCCACTCTCACCACCATCAGAACATATCTCCAAAGCTATCAGCGAAAAGAAAAGAGCAACACACCACTCCCGGGAAGGCTCGAAACTACAACCTTTCGGTTAACAGCCGATCGCGCTAGCCAATTGCGCCATGGAGACAGTCGTGCTCCACTCTCACTACCGTCAGAACATTTCTTCAGAGCTATCAGCTCAAAGAATAAAAAGCGCCGCACCACCACCGGGTGGGCTCGAACCTCCAACCTTTCGGTTAACAGCTGATCGCGCTAGCCAATGGCGCCACGGAGACAGTCGTGCTCCACTCTCACCACCGTCAGAACATTTCTTCAGAGCTATCAGCCCAAAGAAAATAAAGTGCCACACCACCACCGGGTGGGCTCGAACCTCCAGCCTTTCGGTTAACGGCCGAACGCGCTAGCCAATTGCGCCACGGAGACAGTCGTGCTCCACTCTCACCACCATCAGAACATATCTTCAAAGCAATCAGCGCAAAGAAAAAAAGCAACACACCACTCACGGGAGGGCTCGAAATTCCAACCTTTCGGTTAACAGCCGATCGCGCTAGCCAATTGCGCCACGGAGACAGTCGTGCTCCAATCTCCCCACCATCAGAACATATTTTCAAAGCTATCAGCGCAAAGAAAAAAGCAACACACCACTTCCGGGAGGGATTGAACCTCCAACTTTTCGGTTAACAGCCGATCGCGCTAGCCAATTGCGCCACGGAGACAGTCGTGCTCCACTCTCACCACCGTCAGAACATTTCCTTAGAGCTATCAGCCCAAAGGAAAAAAAGCGCCGCACCTCCACCGAGTGGTCTCGAACCTCCAACCTTTCGGTTAAGGGCCCATTGCGCTAGCCAATTGCGCCACGGGGACAGTCGTGCACCACTCTCACCACCGTCAGTACATTTCTTCAGAGCTATCAGCCCAAAGAAAAAAAAGCGCCACACCAGCACCGGGTGGGCTCGAACTTCCAGCCTTTCGGTTAACGGCCGAACGCGCCAGCCATTTGTGCCACGGAGACAGTCGTGCTCCACTCTCACCACCATCAGAACATATCTTCAAAGCTATCAGCGCAAAGAAAAAAGCAACACATCACTCCCGGGAGGGATCGAACCTCCAACATTTCGGTTAACAGCCGATCGCGCTAGCCAATTGCGCCACGGAGACAGTCGTGCTCCACTCTCACCACCGTCAGAACATTTCCTCAGAGCTATCAGCCCAAAGGAAAAAAAGCGCCACGCCTCCACCGAGTGGGCTCGATCCTCCAACCTTTCGGTTAAGGGCCCATTTTGCTAGCCATTTGCGCCACGGAGACAGTCGTGCACCACTCTCACCACCACAGAACATTTCTTCAGACTATCAGCCCAAAGAAAAAAAAGCGCCGCACCACCACCGGGTGGGCTCGAACCTCCAACCTTTCGGTTAACAGCCGAACGCGCTAGCCAATCGCGCCACGGAGACAATCGTGCTCCACTCTCACCACCGTCAGAACATTTCTTCAGAGCTATCAGCTCAAAGAAGAAAAAGCGCCGCACCACCACCGGGTGGGCTTGAACCTCGAACCTTTCGGTTAACAGCCGATCGCGCTAGCCAATTGGGCCACGGAGGCAGTCGTGCTCCACTCTCACCACACTGTCAGAACATTTCTTCAGAGCTATCAGCCCAAAGAAAAAGAAACGCCGCACCACCACCGGGTGGGCTCGAACCTGAAAACTCTCGGTTAACAGCCGGTCGCGCTAGCCAATGGCGCCACGAAGACAGTCGTGCTCCGCTCTCACCACCGTCAGAACATTTCTTCAGAGCTATGAGCCCAAAGAAAAAAAAGCGCCACACCACCACCGGGTGGGCTCGAACCTCCAGCCTTTCGGTTAACGGCCGAACGCGCTAGCCAATTGCGCCACGGAGACAGTCGTGCTCCACTCTCACCACCATCAGAACATATCTTCAAAGCTATCACCGCAAAGAAAAAAGCAACACACCACTCACGGGAGGGCTCGAAATTCCAACCTTTCGGTTAACAGCCGATCGCGCTAGCCAATTGCGCCACGGAGACAGTCGGGCTCCAATCTCCCCACCATCAGAACATATCTTCAAAGCTATCAGCGCAAAGAATAAAGCAACACACCACTCCCGGGAGGGATCGAACCTCCAACTTTTCGGTTAACAGCCGATCGAGCTAGCCAATTGCGCCACGGAGACAGTCGTGCTCCACTCTCACCACCGTCAGAACATTTCCTCAGAGCTATAAGCCCAAAGGAAAAAAAGCGCCGCACCTCCACCGAGTGGTCTCGAACCTCCAACCTTTCGGTTAAGGGCCCGTTGCGCTAGCCAATTGCGCCACGGAGACAGTCGTGCACCACTCTCACCACCGCAGAACATTTCTTCAGACTATCAGCCCAAAGAAAAAAAGCGCCGCACCACCACCGGGTGGGCTCGAACCTCCAACCTTTCGGTTAACAGCCGAACGCGCTAGCCAATTGCGCCACGGAGACAGTGGTGCTCCACTCTCACCACCGTCAGAACATTTCTTCAGAGCTATCAGCTCAAGTAAGAAAAAGCGCCGCACCACCACCGGATGGGCTCGAACCTCCAACCTTTCGGTTAACAGCCGATCACGCTAGCCAATTGGGCCACGGAGGCAGTCGTGCTCCACTCTCACCACACTGTCAGAACATTTCTTCAGAGCTATCAGCCCAATGAAAAAGAAACGCCGCACCACCACCGGGTGGGCTCGAACCTCAAACCTTTCGGTTAACAGCCGGTCGCGCTAGCCAATGGCGCCACGGAGACAGTCGTGCTCCGCTCTCACCACCGTCAGAACATTTCTTCAGAGCTATCAGCCCAAAGAAAAAAAAGCGTCGCACCTCCACCGGGTGGGCTCGAACCTCCAGCCTTTCGGTTAACAGCCGATCGCGCTAGCCAATTGCGCCACGGAGACAATCGTACTCCACTCTCACCACCATCAGAACATATCTCCAAAGCTATCAGCGAAAAGAAAAGAGCAACACACCACTCCCGGGAAGGCTCGAAACTACAACCTTTCGGTTAACAGCCGATCGCGCTAGCCAATTGCGCCACGGAGACAGTCGTGCTCCACTCTCACCACCGTCAGAACATTTCTTCAGAGCTATCAGCTCAAAGAATAAAAAGCGCCGCACCTCCACCGGGTGGGCTCGAACCTCCAACCTTTCGGTTAACAGCCGATCGCGCTAGCCAATGGCGCCACGGAGACAGTCGAGCTCCGCTCTCACCACCGTCAGAACATTTCTTCAGAGCTATCAGCCCAAAGAAAATAAAGCGCCACACCACCACCGGGTGGGCTCGAACCTCCAGCCTTTCGGTTAACGGCCGAACGCGCTAGCCAATTGCGCCACGGAGACAGTCGTGCTCCACTCTCACCACCATCAGAACATATCTTAAAAGCAATCAGCGCAAAGAAAAAAGCAACACACCACTCACGGGAGGGCTCGAAATTCCAACCTTTCGGTTAACAGCCGATCGCGCTAGCCAATTGCGCCACGGAGACAGTCGTGCTCCAATCTCCCCACCATCAGAACATATCTTCAAAGCTATCAGCGCAAAGAAAAAAGCAACACACCACTTCCAGGAGGGATTGAACCTCCAACTTTTCGGTTAACAGCCGATCGCGCTAGCCAATTGCGCCACGGAGACAGTCGTGCTCCACTCTCACCACCGTCAGAACATTTCCTTAGAGCTATCAGCCCAAAGGAAAAAAAGCGCCGCACCTCCACCGAGTGGTCTCGAACCTCCAACCTTTCGGTTAAGGGCCCATTGCGCTAGCCAATTGCGCCACGGGGACAGTCGTGAACCACTCTCACCACCGTCAGTACATTTCTTCAGAGCTATAAGCCCAAAGAAAAAAAAGCGCCACACCAGCACCGGGTGGGCTCGAACTTCCAGCCTTTCGGTTAACGGCCGAACGCGCTAGCCATTTGTGCCACGGAGACAGTCGTGCTCCACTCTCACCACCATCAGAACATATCTTCCAAGCTATCAGCGCAAAGAAAAAAGCAACACATCACTCCCGGGAGGGATCTAACCTCCAACATTTCGGTTAACAGCCGATCGCGCTAGCCAATTGCGCCACGGAGACAGTCGTGCTCCACTCTCACCACCGTCAGAACATTTCCTCAGAGCTATCAGCCCAAAGGAAAAAAAGCGCCGCGCCCCCACCGAGTGGGCTCGATCCTCCAACCTTTCGGTTAAGGGCCCATTGAGCTAGCCATTTGCGCCACGGAGACAGTCGTGCACCACTCTCACCACCACAGAACATTTCTTCAGACTATCAGCCCAAAGAAAAAAAAGCGCCGCACCACCACCGGGTGGGCTCGAACCTCCAACCTTTCGGTTAACAGCCGAACGCGCTAGCCAATCGCGCCACGGAGACAATCGTGCTCCACTCTCACCACCGTCAGAACATTTCTTCAGAGCTATCAGCTCAAAGAAGAAAAAGCGCCGCACCACCACCGGGTGGGCTCGAACCTCCAACCATTCGGTTAACAGCCGATCGCGCTAGCCAATTGGGCCACGGAGGCAGTCGTGCTCCACTCTCACCACACTGTCAGAACATTTATTCAGAGCTATCAGCCCAAAGAAAAAGAAACGCCGCACCACCACCGGGTGGGCTCGAACCTCAAACCTCTCGGTTAACAGCTGGTCGCGCTAGCCAATGGCGCCACGGAGACAGTCGTGCTCCGCTCTCACCACCGTCAGAACATTTCTTCAGAGCTATCAGCCGAAAGAAAAAAAAAGCGCCGCACCTCCACCGGGTGGGCTCGAACCTCCAGCCTTTCGGTTAACAGCCGATCGCGCTAGCCAATTGCGCCACGGAGACAGTCGTGCTCCACTCTCACCACCATCAGAACATATCTCCAAAGCTATCAGCGAAAAGAAAAGAGCAACACACCACTCCCGGGAGCGCTTGAACCTCGAACCTTTCGGTTAACAGCCGATCGCGCTAGCCAATTGGGCCACGGAGGCAGTCGTGCTCCACTCTCACCACACTGTCAGAACATTTTTTCAGAGCTATCAGCCCAAAGAAAAAGAAACGCCGCACCACCATCGGGTGGGCTCGAACCTGAAAACTCTCGGTTAACAGCCGGTCGCGCTAGCCAATGGCGCCACGGAGACAGTCGTGCTCCGCTCTCACCACCGTCAGAACATTTCTTCAGAGCTATCAGCCCAAAGAAAAAAAAGCGCCACACCACCACCGGGTGGGCTCGAACCTCCAGCCTTTCGGTTAACGGCCGAACGCGCTAGCCAATTGTGCCACGGAGACAGTCGTGCTCCACTCTCACCACCATCAGAACATATCTTCAAAGCTATCACCGCAAAGAAAAAAGCAACACACCACTCCCGGGAGGGATCGAACCTCCAACTTTTCGGTTAACAGCCGATCGCGCTAGCCAATTGGGCTACGGAGGCAGTCGTGCTCCACTCTCACCACACTGTCAGAACATTTATTCAGAGCTATCAGCCCAAAGAAAAAGAAATGCCGCACCACCACCGGGTGGGCTCGAACCTCAAACCTCTCGGTTAACAGCTGGTCGCGCTAGCCAATGGCGCCACGGAGACAGTCTTGCTCCGCTCTCACCATCGTCAGAACATTTCTTCAGAGCTATCAGCGAAAAGAAAAGAGCAACACACCACTCCCGGGAGCGCTTGAACCTCGAACCTTTCGGTTAACAGCCGATCGCGCTTGCCAATTGGGCCACGGAGGCAGTCGTGCTCCACTCTCACCACACTGTCAGAACATTTCTTCAGAGCTATCAGCCCAAAGAAAAAGAAACGCCGCACCACCACCGGGTGGGCTCGAACCTGAAAACTCTCGGTTAACAGCCGGTCGCGCTAGCCAATGGCGCCACGGAGACAGTCGTGCTCCGCTCTCACCACCGTCAGAACATTTCTTCAGAGCTATCAGCCCAAAGAAAAAAAAGCGCCACACCACCACCGGGTGGGCTCGAACCTCCAGCCTTTCGGTTAACGGCCGAACGCGCTAGCCAATTGCGCAACGGAGACAGTCGTGCTCCACTCTCACCACCATCAGAAGGTATCTTCAAAGCTATCAGCGCAAAGAAAAAAGCAACACACTACTCACGGGAGGGCTCGAAATTCCAACCTTTTGGTTAAAAGCCGATCGCGCTAGCCAATTGCGCCACGGAGACAGTCGTGCTCCAATCTCCCCACCATCAGAACATATCTTCAAAGCTATCAGCGCAAAGAAAAAAGCAACACACCACTCCCGGGAGGGATCGAACCTCCAACTTTTCGTTTAACAGCCGATCGTGCTAGCCAATTGCGCCACGGAGACAGTCGTGCTCCACTCTCACCACCGTCAGAACATTTCTTCAGACTATCAGCCCAAAGAAAAAAAGCGCCGCACCACCACCGGGTGGTCTCGAACCTCCAACCTTTCGGTTAACAGCCGAACGCGCTAGCCAATTGCGCCACGGAGACAGTCGTGCTCCACTCTCACCACCATCAGAACATATCTTCAAAGCTATCAGCCCAAAAAAAAAAAGCAACACCACTCCCGGGAGGGCTCGAACCTCCAACCTTTCAGTTAACAGCCGATCGTGCTAGCGAATTACGCCACGGAGACAGTCTTTCTCCACTCTCACCACCGTCAGAACATTTCTTCAGAGCTATCAGCCCGAAGAAAAAGAAACGCCGCACCACCACCGGGTGGGCTCGAACCTCCAACCTCTCGGTTAACAGCCGATCGCGCTAGCCAATGGCGCCACGGAGACAGTCGTGCTCCGCTCTCACCACCGTCAGTACATTTCTTTAGAGCTATCAGCCCAAAGAAAAAAAGCGCCACACCACCACCGGGTGGGCTCGAACTTCCAGCCTTTCGGTTAACGGCCGAACGCGCTAGCCAATTGTGCCACGGAGACAGTCGTGCTCCACTCTCACCACCATCAGAACATATCTTCAAAGCTATCAGCACAAAGAAAAAAGCAACACACCACTCCCGGGAGGGCTCGAAATTCTAACCTTTCGGTTAACAGCCGATTGCGCTAGCCAATAGCGCCACGGAGACAGTCGTGCTCCAATCTCCCCACCATCAGAACATATCTTCAAAGCTATCAGCGCAAAGAAATAAGCAACACACCACTCCCGGGAGGGATCGAACCTCCAACTTTTCGGTTAACAGCCGATCGCGCTAGCCAATTGCGCCACGGAGACAGTCGTGCTAAACTCTCACCACCGTCAGAACATTTCCTCAGAGCTATCAGCCCAAAGGAAAAAAAGCGCCGCGCCTCCACCGAGTGGGCTCGAACCTCTAACCTTTCGGTTAAGGGCCCATTGCGCTAGCCAATTGCGCCACGGAGACAGTCGAGCACCACTCTCACCACCGCAGAACATTTCTTCAGACTATCAGCCCAAAGAAAAAAAGCGCCGCACCACCACCGGGTGGGCTCGAACCTCCAATCTTTCGGTTAACAGCCGAACGCGCTAGCCAATTGCGCCACGGAGACAGTCGTGCTCCACTCTCACCACCGTCAGAACGTTTCTTCAGAGCTATCAGCTCAAGTAAGAAAAAGCGCCGCACCACCACGGGGTGGGCTCGAACCTCCAACCTTTCGGTTAACAGCCGATCGCGCTAGCCAATTGGGCCACGGAGGCAGTCGTGCTCCACTCTCACCACACTGTCAGAACATTTCTTCAGAGCTATCAGCCCAATGAAAAAGAAACCCTGCACCACCACCGGGTGGGCTCGAACCTCAAACCTTTCGGTTAACAGCCGGTCGCGCTAGCCAATGGCGCCACGGAGACAGTCGTGCTCCGCTCTCACCACCGTCAGAACATTTCTTCAGAGCTATCAGCCCAAAGAAAATAAAAGCGTCGCACCTCCACCGGGTGGGCTTGAACCTCCAGCCTTTCGGTTAACAGCCGATCGCGCTAGCCAATTGCGCCACGGAGACAATCGTGCTCCACTCTCACCACCATCAGAACATATCTCCAAAGCTATCAGCGAAAAGAAAAGAGCAACACACCACTCCCGGGAAGGCTCGAAACTACAACCTTTCGGTTAACAGCCGATCGCGCTAGCCAATTGCGCCATGGAGACAGTCGTGCTCCACTCTCACCACCGTCAGAACATTTCTTCAGAGCTATCAGCTCAAAGAATAAAAAGCGCCGCACCACCACCGGGTGGGCTCGAACCTCCAACCTTTCGGTTAACAGCTGATCGCGCTAGCCAATGGCGCCACGGAGACAGTCGTGCTCCGCTCTCACCACCGTCACAACATTTCTTCAGAGCTATCAGCCCAAAGAAAATAAAGCGCCACACCACCACCGGGTGGGCTCGAACCTCCAGCCTTTCGGTTAACGGCCGAACGCGCTAGCCAATTGCGCCACGGAGACAGTCGTGCTCCACTCTCACCACCATCAGAACATATCTTCAAAGCAATCAGCGCAAAGAAAAAAAGCAACACACCACTCACGGGAGGGCTCGAAATTCCAACCTTTCGGTTAACAGCCGATCGCGCTAGCCAATTGCGCCACGGAGACAGTCGTGCTCCAATCTCCCCACCATCAGAACATATTTTCAAAGCTATCAGCGCAAAAAAAAGCAACACACCACTTCCGGGAGGGATTGAACCTCCAACTTTTCGGTTAACAGCCGATCGCGCTAGCCAATTGCGCCACGGAGACAGTCGTGCTCCACTCTCACCACCGTCAGAACATTTCCTTAGAGCTATCAGCCCAAAGGAAAAAAAGCGCCGCACCTCCACCGAGTGGTCTCGAACCTCCAACCTTTCGGTTAAGGGCCCATTGCGCTAGCCAATTGCGCCACGGGGACAGTCGTGCACCACTCTCACCACCGTCAGTACATTTCTTCAGAGCTATCAGCCCAAAGAAAAAAAAAGCGCCACACCAGCACCGGGTGGGCTCGAACTTCCAGCCTTTCGGTTAACGGCCGAACGCGCTAGCCATTTGTGCCACGGAGACAGTCGTGCTCCACTCTCACCACTATCAGAACATATCTTCAAAGCTATCAGCGCAAAGAAAAAAGCAACACATCACTCCCGGGAGGGATCGAACCTCCAACATTTCGGTTAACAGCCGATCGCGCTAGCCAATTGCGCCACGGAGACAGTCGTGCTCCACTCTCACCACCGTCAGAACCATTCCTCAGAGCTATCAGCCCAAAGGAAAAAAAGCGCCACGCCTCCACCGAGTGGGCTCGATCCTCCAACCTTTCGGTTAAGGGCCCATTGTGCTAGCCATTTGCGCCACGGAGACAGTCGTGCACCACTCTCACCACCACAGAACATTTCTTCAGACTATCAGCCCAAAGAAAAAAAAGCGCCGCACCACCACCGGGTGGGCTCGAACCTCCAACCTTTCGGTTAACAGCCGATCGCGCTAGCCAATGGCGCCACGGAGACAGTCGTGCTCCGCTCTCACCATCGTCAGAACATTTCTTCAGAGCTATCAGCTCAAAGAAGAAAAAGTGCCGCACCACCACCGGGTGGGCTCGAACCTCCAACCATTCGGTTAACAGCCGATCGCGCTAGCCAATTGGGCCACGGAGACAGTCGTGCTCCACTCTCACCACACTGTCAGAACATTTATTCAGAGCTATCAGCCCAAAGAAAAAGAAACCCCGCACCACCACCGGGTGGGCTCGAACCTCAAACCTCTCGGTTAACAGCTGGTCGCGCTAGCCAATGGCGCCACGGAGACAGTCGTGCTCCGCTCTCACCACCGTCAGAAAATTTCTTCAGAGCTATCAGCCGAAAGAAAAAAAAGCGCCGCACCTCCACCGGGTGGGCTCGAACCTCCAGCCTTTCGGTTAACAGCCGATCGCGCTAGCAAATTGGGCCACGGAGGCAGTCGTGCTCCACTCTCACCACACTGTCAGAACATTTCTTCAGAGCTATCAGCCCAATGAAAAAGAAACCCCGCACCACCACCGGGTGGGCTCGAACCTCAAACCTCTCGGTTAACAGCTGGTCGCGCTAGCCAATGGCGCCACGGAGACAGTCGTGCTCCGCTCTCACCACCGTCAGAAAATTTCTTCAGAGCTATCAGCTCAAGTAAGAAAAAGCGCCGCACCACCACCGGATGGGCTCGAACCTCCAACCTTTCGGTTAACAGCCGATCGCGCTAGCCAATTGGGCCACGGAGGCAGTCGTGCTCCACTCTCACCACACTGTCAGAACATTTCTTCAGAGCTATCAGCCCAATGAAAAAGAAACGCCGCACCACCATCGGGTGGGCTCGAATCTCAAACCTTTCGGTTAACAGCCGGTCGCGCTAGCCAATGGCGCCACGGAGACAGTCGTGCTCCGCTCTCACCACCGTCAGAACATTTCTTCAGAGCTATCAGCCCAAAGAAAAAAAAGCGTCGCACCTCCACCGGGTGGGCTCGAACCTCCAGCCTTTCGGTTAACAGCCGATCGCGCTAGCCAATTGCGCCACGGAGACAATCGTACTCCACTCTCACCACCATCAGAACATATCTCCAAAGCTATCAGCGAAAAGAAAAGAGCAAAACACCGCTCCCGAGAAGGCTCGATACTACGACCTTTCGGTTAACAGCCGATCGCGCTAGCCAATTGCGCCACGGAGACAGTCGTGCTCCACTCTCACCACCGTCAGAACATTTCTTCAGAGCTATCAGCTCAAAGAATAAAAAGCGCCGCACCTCCACCGGGTGGGCTCGAACCTCCAACCTTTCGGTTAACAGCCGATCGCGCTAGCCAATGGCGCCACGGAGACAGTCGTGCTCCGCTCTCACCATCGTCAGAACATTTCTTCAGAGCTATCAGCTCAAAGAAGAAAAAGCGCCGCACCACCACCGGGTGGGCTCGAACCTCCAACCATTCGGTTAACAGCCGATCGCGCTAGCCAATTGGGCCACGGAGACAGTCGTGCTCCACTCTCACCACACTGTCAGAACATTTATTCAGAGCTATCAGCCCAAAGAAAAAGAAACCCCGCACCACCACCGGGTGGGCTCGAACCTCAAACCTCTCGGTTAACAGCTGGTCGCGCTAGCCAATGGCGCCACGGAGACAGTCGTGCTCCGCTCTCACCACCGTCAGAAAATTTCTTCAGAGCTATCAGCCGAAAGAAAAAAAAGCGCCGCACCTCCACCGGGTGGGCTCGAACCTCCAGCCTTTCGGTTAACAGCCGATCGCGCTAGCCAATTGCGCCACGGAGACAGTCGTGCTCCACTCTCACCACCATCAGAACATATCTCCAAAGCTATCAGCGAAAAGAAAAGAGCAACACACCACTCCCGGGAGCGCTTGAACCTCGAACCTTTCGGTTAACAGCCGATCGCGCTAGCCAATTGGGCCACGGAGGCAGTCGTGCTCCACTCTCACCACACTGTCAGAACATTTCTTCAGAGCTATCAGCCCAAAGAAAAAGAAACGCCGCACCACCACCGGGTGGGCTCGAACCTGAAAACTCTCGGTTAACAGCCGGTCGCGCTAGCCAATGGCGCCACGGAGACAGTCGTGCTCCGCTCTCACCACCGTCAGAACATTTCTTCAGAGCTATCAGCCCAAAGAAAAAAAAGCGCCACACCACCACCGGGTGGGCTCGAACCTCCAGCCTTTCGGTTAACGGCCGAACGTGCTAGCCAATTGCGCCACGGAGACAGTCGTGCTCCACTCTCACCACCATCAGAACATATCTTCAAAGCTATCACCGCAAAGAAAAAAGCAACACACCACTCCCGGGAGGGATCGAACCTCCAACTTTTCGGTTAACAGCCGATCGCGCTAGCCAATTGGGCCACGGAGGCAGTCGTGCTCCACTCTCACCACACTGTCAGAACATTTATTCAGAGCTATCAGCCCAAAGAAAAAGAAACGCCGCACCACCACCGGGTGGGCTCGAACCTCAAACCTCTCGGTTAACAGCTGGTCGCGCTAGCCAATGGCGCCACGGAGACAGTCGTGCTCCGCTCTCACCACCGTCAGAACATTTCTTCAGAGCTATCAGCCCAAAGAAAAAAAAAGCGTCGCACCTCCACCGGGTGGGCTCGAACCTCCAGCCTTTCGGTTAACAGCCGATCGCGCTAGCCATTTGCGCCACGGAGACAATCGTACTCCACTCTCACCACCATCAGAACATATCTCCAAAGCTATCAGCTCAAAGAAGAAAAAGCGCCGCACCACCACCGGGTGGGCTCGAACCTCCAACCATTCGGTTAACAGCCGATCGCGCTAGCCAATTGGGCCACGGAGACAGTCGTGCTCCACTCTCACCACACTGTCAGAACATTTCTTCAGAGCTATCAGCTCAAAGAATAAAAAGCGCCGCACCTCCACCGGGTGGGCTCGAACCTCCAACCTTTCGGTTAACAGCCGATCGCGCTAGCCAATGGCGCCACGGAGACAGTCGTGCTCCGCTCTCACCACCGTCAGAACATTTCTTCAGAGCTATCAGCTCAAAGAAGAAAAAGCGCCGCACCACCACCGGGTGGGCTCGAACCTCCAACCATTCGGTTAACAGCCGATCGCGCTAGCCAATTGGGCCACGGAGACAGTCGTGCTCCACTCTCACCACTATCAGAACATATCTTCAAAGCTATCAGCGCAAAGAAAAAAGCAACACATCACTCCCGGGAGGGATCGAACCTCCAACATTTCGGTTAACAGCCGATCGCGCTAGCCAATTGCGCCACGGAGACAGTCGTGCTCCACTCTCACCACCGTCAGAACCATTCCTCAGAGCTATCAGCCCAAAGGAAAAAAAGCGCCACGCCTCCACCGAGTGGGCTCGATCCTCCAACCTTTCGGTTAAGGGCCCATTGTGCTAGCCATTTGCGCCACGGAGACAGTCGTGCACCACTCTCACCACCACAGAACATTTCTTCAGACTATCAGCCCAAAGAAAAAAAAGCGCCGCACCACCACCGGGTGGGCTCGAACCTCCAACCTTTCGGTTAACAGCCGAACGCGCTAGCCAATCGCGCCACGGAGACAATCGTGCTCCACTCTCACCACCGTCAGAACATTTCTTCAGAGCTATCAGCTCAAGTAAGAAAAAGCGCCGCACCACCACCGGATGGGCTCGAACCTCCAACCTTTCGGTTAACAGCCGATCGCGCTAGCCAATTGGGCCACGGAGGCAGTCGTGCTCCACTCTCACCACACTGTCAGAACATTTCTTCAGAGCTATCAGCCCAATGAAAAAGAAACGCCGCACCACCATCGGGTGGGCTCGAATCTCAAACCTTTCGGTTAACAGCCGGTCGCGCTAGCCAATGGCGCCACGGAGACAGTCGTGCTCCGCTCTCACCACCGTCAGAACATTTCTTCAGAGCTATCAGCCCAAAGAAAAAAAAGCGTCGCACCTCCACCGGGTGGGCTCGAACCTCCAGCCTTTCGGTTAACAGCCGATCGCGCTAGCCAATTGCGCCACGGAGACAATCGTACTCCACTCTCACCACCATCAGAACATATCTCCAAAGCTATCAGCGAAAAGAAAAGAGCAAAACACCGCTCCCGAGAAGGCTCGATACTACGACCTTTCGGTTAACAGCCGATCGCGCTAGCCAATTGCGCCACGGAGACAGTCGTGCTCCACTCTCACCACCGTCAGAACATTTCTTCAGAGCTATCAGCTCAAAGAATAAAAAGCGCCGCACCTCCACCGGGTGGGCTCGAACCTCCAACCTTTCGGTTAACAGCCGATCGCGCTAGCCAATGGCGCCACGGAGACAGTCGTGCTCCGCTCTCACCATCGTCAGAACATTTCTTCAGAGCTATCAGCTCAAAGAAGAAAAAGCGCCGCACCACCACCGGGTGGGCTCGAACCTCCAACCATTCGGTTAACAGCCGATCGCGCTAGCCAATTGGGCCACGGAGACAGTCGTGCTCCACTCTCACCACACTGTCAGAACATTTATTCAGAGCTATCAGCCCAAAGAAAAAGAAACCCCGCACCACCACCGGGTGGGCTCGAACCTCAAACCTCTCGGTTAACAGCTGGTCGCGCTAGCCAATGGCGCCACGGAGACAGTCGTGCTCCACTCTCACCACCGTCAGAAAATTTCTTCAGAGCTATCAGCCGAAAGAAAAAAAAGCGCCGCACCTCCACCGGGTGGGCTCGAACCTCCAGCCTTTCGGTTAACAGCCGATCGCGCTAGCCAATTGCGCCACGGAGACAGTCGTGCTCCACTCTCACCACCATCAGAACATATCTCCAAAGCTATCAGCGAAAAGAAAAGAGCAACACACCACTCCCGGGAGCGCTTGAACCTCGAACCTTTCGGTTAACAGCCGATCGCGCTAGCCAATTGGGCCACGGAGGCAGTCGTGCTCCACTCTCACCACACTGTCAGAACATTTCTTCAGAGCTATCAGCCCAAAGAAAAAGAAACGCCGCACCACCACCGGGTGGGCTCGAACCTGAAAACTCTCGGTTAACAGCCGGTCGCGCTAGCCAATGGCGCCACGGAGACAGTCGTGCTCCGCTCTCACCACCGTCAGAACATTTCTTCAGAGCTATCAGCCCAAAGAAAAAAAAGCGCCACACCACCACCGGGTGGGCTCGAACCTCCAGCCTTTCGGTTAACGGCCGAACGTGCTAGCCAATTGCGCCACGGAGACAGTCGTGCTCCACTCTCACCACCATCAGAACATATCTTCAAAGCTATCACCGCAAAGAAAAAAGCAACACACCACTCCCGGGAGGGATCGAACCTCCAACTTTTCGGTTAACAGCCGATCGCGCTAGCCAATTGGGCCACGGAGGCAGTCGTGCTCCACTCTCACCACACTGTCAGAACATTTATTCAGAGCTATCAGCCCAAAGAAAAAGAAACGCCGCACCACCACCGGGTGGGCTCGAACCTCAAACCTCTCGGTTAACAGCTGGTCGCGCTAGCCAATGGCGCCACGGAGACAGTCGTGCTCCGCTCTCACCACCGTCAGAACATTTCTTCAGAGCTATCAGCCCAAAGAAAAAAAAAGCGTCGCACCTCCACCGGGTGGGCTCGAACCTCCAGCCTTTCGGTTAACAGCCGATCGCGCTAGCCATTTGCGCCACGGAGACAATCGTACTCCACTCTCACCACCATCAGAACATATCTCCAAAGCTATCAGCTCAAAGAAGAAAAAGCGCCGCACCACCACCGGGTGGGCTCGAACCTCCAACCATTCGGTTAACAGCCGATCGCGCTAGCCAATTGGGCCACGGAGACAGTCGTGCTCCACTCTCACCACACTGTCAGAACATTTCTTCAGAGCTATCAGCTCAAAGAATAAAAAGCGCCGCACCTCCACCGGGTGGGCTCGAACCTCCAACCTTTCGGTTAACAGCCGATCGCGCTAGCCAATGGCGCCACGGAGACAGTCGTGCTCCGCTCTCACCACCGTCAGAACATTTCTTCAGAGCTATCAGCTCAAAGAAGAAAAAGCGCCGCACCACCACCGGGTGGGCTCGAACCTCCAACCATTCGGTTAACAGCCGATCGCGCTAGCCAATTGGGCCACGGAGACAGTCGTGCTCCACTCTCACCACACTGTCAGAACATTTATTCAGAGCTATCAGCCCAAAGAAAAAGAAACGCCGCACCACCACCGGGTGGGCTCGAACCTCAAACCTCTCGGTTAACAGCTGGTCGCGCTAGCCAATGGCGCCACGGAGACAGTCGTGCTCCGCTCTCCCCACCGTCAGAACATTTCTTCAGAGCTATCAGCCGAAAGAAAAAAAAAGCGCCGCACCTCCACCGGGTGGGCTCGAACCTCCAGCCTTTCGGTTAACAGCCGATCGCGCTAGCCAATTGCGCCACGGAGACAGTCGTGCTCCACTCTCACCACCATCAGAACATATCTCCAAAGCTATCAGCGAAAATAAAAGAGCAACACACCACTCCCGGGAGCGCTTGAACCTCGAACCTTTCGGTTAACAGCCGATCGCGCTAGCCAATTGGGCCACGGAGGCAGTCGTGCTCCACTCTCACCACACTGTCAGAACATTTCTTCAGAGCTATCAGCCCAAAGAAAAAGAAACGCCGCACCACCACCGGGTGGGCTCGAACCTGAAAACTCTCGGTTAACAGCCGGTCGCGCTAGCCAATGGCGCCACGGAGACAGTCGTGCTCCGCTCTCACCACCGTCAGAACATTTCTTCAGAGCTATCAGCCCAAAGAAAAAAAAGCGCCACACCACCACCGGGTGGGCTCGAACCTCCAGCCTTTCGGTTAACGGCCGAACGCGCTAGCCAATTGCGCCACGGAGACAGTCGTGCTCCACTCTCAACACCATCAGAACATATCTTCAAAGCTATCACCGCAAAGAAAAAAGCAACACACCACTCCCGGGAGGGATCGAACCTCCAACTTTTCGGTTAACAGCCGATCGCGCTAGCCAATTGGGCCACGGAGGCAGTCGTGCTCCACTCTCACCACACTGTCAGAACATTTATTCAGAGCTATCAGCCCAAAGAAAAAGAAACGCCGCACCACCACCGGGTGGGCTCGAACCTCAAACCTCTCGGTTAACAGCTGGTCGCGCTAGCCAATGGCGCCACGGAGACAGTCGTGCTCCGCTCTCACCACCGTCAGAACATTTCTTCAGAGCTATCAGCCCAAAGAAAAAAAAAGCGTCGCACCTCCACCGGGTGGGCTCGAACCTCCAGCCTTTCGGTTAACAGCCGATCGCGCTAGCCATTTGCGCCACGGAGACAATCGTACTCCACTCTCACCACCATCAGAACATATCTCCAAAGCTATCAGCTCAAAGAAGAAAAAGCGCTGCACCACCACCGGGTGGGCTCGAACCTCCAACCATTCGGTTAACAGCCGATCGCGCTAGCCAATTGGGCCACGGAGACAGTCGTGCTCCACTCTCACCACACTGTCAGAACATTTCTTCAGAGCTATCAGCTCAAAGAATAAAAAGCGCCGCACCTCCACCGGGTGGGCTCGAACCTCCAACCTTTCGGTTAACAGCCGATCGCGCTAGCCAATGGCGCCACGGAGACAGTCGTGCTCCGCTCTCACCACCGTCAGAACATTTCTTCAGAGCTATCAGCTCAAAGAAGAAAAAGCGCCGCACCACCACCGGGTGGGCTCGAACCTCCAACCATTCGGTTAACAGCCGATCGCGCTAGCCAATTGGGCCACGGAGACAGTCGTGCTCCACTCTCACCACACTGTCAGAACATTTATTCAGAGCTATCAGCCCAAAGAAAAAGAAACGCCGCACCACCACCGGGTGGGCTCGAACCTCAAACCTCTCGGTTAACAGCTGGTCGCGCTAGCCAATGGCGCCACGGAGACAGTCGTGCTCCGCTCTCACCACCGTCAGAACATTTCTTCAGAGCTATCAGCCGAAAGAAAAAAAAAGCGCCGCACCTCCACCGGGTGGGCTCGAACCTCCAGCCTTTCGGTTAACAGCCGATCGCGCTAGCCAATTGCGCCACGGAGACAGTCGTGCTCCACTCTCACCACCATCAGAACATATCTCCAAAGCTATCAGGGAAAATAAAAGAGCAACACACCACTCCCGGGAGCGCTTGAACCTCGAACCTTTCGGTTAACAGCCGATCGCGCTAGCCAATTGGGCCACGGAGGCAGTCGTGCTCCACTCTCACCACACTGTCAGAACATTTCTTCAGAGCTATCAGCCCAAAGAAAAAGAAACGCCGCACCACCACCGGGTGGGCTCGAACCTGAAAACTCTCGGTTAACAGCCGGTCGCGCTAGCCAATGGCGCCACGGAGACAGTCGTGCTCCGCTCTCACCACCGTCAGAACATTTCTTCAGAGCTATCAGCCCAAAGAAAAAAAAGCGCCACACCACCACCGGGTGGGCTCGAACCTCCAGCCTTTCGGTTAACGGCCGAACGCGCTAGCCAATTGCGCCACGGAGACAGTCGTGCTCCACTCTCAACACCATCAGAACATATCTTCAAAGCTATCACCGCAAAGAAAAAAGCAACACACCACTCCCGGGAGGGATCGAACCTCCAACTTTTCGGTTAACAGCCGATCGCGCTAGCCAATTGGGCCACGGAGGCAGTCGTGCTCCACTCTCACCACACTGTCAGAACATTTATTCAGAGCTATCAGCCCAAAGAAAAAGAAACGCCGCACCACTCCCGGGAGGGATCGAACCTCCAACTTTTCGGTTAACAGCCGATCGCGCTAGCCAATTGGGCTACGGAGGCAGTCGTGCTCCACTCTCACCATACTGTCAGAACATTTATTCAGAGCTATCAGCCCAAAGAAAAAGAAATGCCGCACCACCACCGGGTGGGCTCGAACCTCAAACCTCTCGGTTAACAGCTGGTCGCGCTAGCCAATGGCGCCACGGAGACAGTCTTGCTCCGCTCTCACCATCGTCAGAACATTTCTTCAGAGCTATCAGCGAAAAGAAAAGAGCAACACACCACTCCCGGGAGCGCTTGAACCTCGAACCTTTCGGTTAACAGCCGATCGCGCTAGCCAATTGGGCCACGGAGGCAGTCGTGCTCCACTCTCACCACACTGTCAGAACATTTCTTCAGAGCTATCAGCCCAAAGAAAAAGAAACGCCGCACCACCACCGGGTGGGCTCGAACCTGAAAACTCTCGGTTAACAGCCGGTCGCGCTAGCCAATGGCGCCACGGAGACAGTCGTGCTCCGCTCTCACCACCGTCAGAACATTTCTTCAGAGCTATCAGCCCAAAGAAAAAAAAGCGCCACACCACCACCGGGTGGGCTCGAACCTCCAGCCTTTCGGTTAACGGCCGAACGCGCTAGCCAATTGCGCAACGGAGACAGTCGTGCTCCACTCTCACCACCGTCAGAAGGTATCTTCAAAGCTATCAGCGCAAAGAAAAAAGCAACACACTACTCACGGGAGGGCTCGAAATTCCAACCTTTTGGTTAACAGCCGATCGCGCGAGCCAATTGCGCCACGGAGACAGTCGTGCTCCAATCTCCCCACCATCAGAACATATCTTCAAAGCTATCAGCGCAAAGAAAAAAGCAACACACCACTCCCGGGAGGGATCGAACCTCCAACTTTTCGTTTAACAGCCGATCGTGCTAGCCAATTGCGCCACGGAGACAGTCGTGCTCCACTCTCACCACCGTCAGAACATTTCCTCAGAGCTATAAGCCCAAAGGAAAAAAAGCGCCGCACCTCCACCGAGTGGTCTCGAACCTCCAACCTTTCGGTTAAGGGCCCGTTGCGCTAGCCAATTGCGCCACGGAGACAGTCGTGCACCACTCTCACCACCGCAGAACATTTCTTCAGACTATCAGCCCAAAGAAAAAAAGCGCCGCACCACCACCGGGTGGGCTCGAACCTCCAACCTTTCGGTTAACAGCCGAACGCGCTAGCCAATTGCGCCACGGAGACAGTCGTGCTCCACTCTCACCACCATCAGAACATATCTTCAAAGCTATCAGCCCAAAAAAAAAGCAACACCACTCCCGGGAGGGCTCGAACCTCCAACCTTTCAGTTAACAGCCGATCGTGCTAGCGAATTACGCCACGGAGACAGTCTTTCTCCACTCTCACCACCGTCAGAACATTTCTTCAGAGCTATCAGCTCAAAGAAGAAAAAGCGCCGCACCACCACCGGGTGGGCTCGAACCTCCAACCTTTCGGTTAACAGCCGATCGCGCTAGCCAATTGGACCACGGAGGCAGTCGTGCTCCACTCTGACCACTGTCAGAACATTTCTTCAGAGCTATCAGCCCGAAGAAAAAGAAACGCCGCACCACCACCGGGTGGGCTCGAACCTCCAACCTCTCGGTTAACAGCCGATCGCGCTAGCCAATGGCGCCACGGAGACAGTCGTGCTCCGCTCTCACCACCGTCAGTACATTTCTTCAGAGCTATCAGCCCAAAGAAAAAAAGCGCCACACCACCACCGGGTGGGCTCGAACTTCCAGCCTTTCGGTTAACGGCCGAACGCGCTAGCCAATTGTGCCACGGAGACAGTCGTGCTCCACTCTCACCACCATCAGAACATATCTTCAAAGCTATCAGCACAAAGAAAAAAGCAACACACCACTCCCGGGAGGGCTCGAAATTCTAACCTTTCGGTTAACAGCCGATTGCGCTAGCCAATAGCGCCACGGAGACAGTCGTGCTCCAATCTCCCCACCATCAGAACATCTCTTCAAAGCTATCAGCGCAAAGAAATAAGCAACACACCACTCCCGGGAGGGATCGAACCTCCAACTTTTCGGTTAACAGCCGATCGCGCTAGCCAATTGCGCCACGGAGACAGTCGTGCTAAACTCTCACCAGCGTCAGAACATTTCCTCAGAGCTATCAGCCCAAAGGAAAAAAAGCGCCGCGCCTCCACCGAGTGGGCTCGAACCTCTAACCTTTCGGTTAAGGGCCCATTGCGCTAGCCAATTGCGCCACGGAGACAGTCGAGCACCACTCTCACCACCGCAGAACATTTCTTCAGACTATCAGCCCAAAGAAAAAAAGCGCCGCACCACCACCGGGTGGGCTCGAACCTCCAATCTTTCGGTTAACAGCCGAACGCGCTAGCCAATTGCGCCACGGAGACAGTCGTGCTCCACTCTCACCACCGTCAGAACGTTTCTTCAGAGCTATCAGCTCAAGTAAGAAAAAGCGCCGCACCACCACGGGGTGGGCTCGAACCTCCAACCTTTCGGTTAACAGCCGATCGCGCTAGCCAATTGGGCCACGGAGGCAGTCGTGCTCCACTCTGACCACTGTCAGAACATTTCTTCAGAGCTATCAGCCCGAAGAAAAAGAAACGCCGCACCACCACCGGGTGGGCTCGAACCTCCAACCTCTCGGTTAACAGCCGATCGCGCTAGCCAATGGCGCCACGGAGACAGTCGTGCTCCGCTCTCACCACCGTCAGTACATTTCTTCAGAGCTATCAGCCCAAAGAAAAAAAGCGCCACACCACCACCGGGTGGGCTCGAACTTCCAGCCTTTCGGTTAACGGCCGAACGCGCTAGCCAATTGTGCCACGGAGACAGCCGTGCTCCACTCTCACCACCATCAGAACATATCTTCAAAGCTATCAGCACAAAGAAAAAAGCAACACACCACTCCCGGGAGGGCTCGAAATTCTAACCTTTCGGTTAACAGCCGATTGCGCTAGCCAATAGCGCCACGGAGACAGTCGTGCTCCAATCTCCCCACCATCAGAACATCTCTTCAAAGCTATCAGCGCAAAGAAATAAGCAACACACCACTCCCGGGAGGGATCGAACCTCCAACTTTTCGGTTAACAGCCGATCGCGCTAGCCAATTGCGCCACGGAGACAGTCGTGCTAAACTCTCACCAGCGTCAGAACATTTCCTCAGAGCTATCAGCCCAAAGGAAAAAAAGCGCCGCGCCTCCACCGAGTGGGCTCGAACCTCTAACCTTTCGGTTAAGGGCCCATTGCGCTAGCCAATTGCGCCACGGAGACAGTCGAGCACCACTCTCACCACCGCAGAACATTTCTTCAGACTATCAGCCCAAAGAAAAAAAGCGCCGCACCACCACCGGGTGGGCTCGAACCTCCAATCTTTCGGTTAACAGCCGAACGCGCTAGCCAATTGCGCCACGGAGACAGTCGTGCTCCACTCTCACCACCGTCAGAACGTTTCTTCAGAGCTATCAGCTCAAGTAAGAAAAAGCGCCGCACCACCACGGGGTGGGCTCGAACCTCCAACCTTTCGGTTAACAGCCGGTCGCGCTAGCCAATGGCGCCACGGAGACAGTCGTGCTCCGCTCTCACCACCGTCAGAACATTTCTTCAGAGCTATCAGCCCAAAGAAAATAAAAGCGTCGCACCTCCACCGGGTGGGCTTGAACCTCCAGCCTTTCGGTTAACAGCCGATCGCGCTAGCCAATTGCGCCACGGAGACAATCGTGCTCCACTCTCACCACCATCAGAACATATCTCCAAAGCTATCAGCGAAAAGAAAAGAGCAACACACCACTCCCGGGAAGGCTCGAAACTACAACCTTTCGGTTAACAGCCGATCGCGCTAGCCAATTGCGCCATGGAGACAGTCGTGCTCCACTCTCACCACCGTCAGAACATTTCTTCAGAGCTATCAGCTCAAAGAATAAAAAGCGCCGCACCACCACCGGGTGGGCTCGAACCTCCAACCTTTCGGTTAACAGCTGATCGCGCTAGCCAATGGCGCCACGGAGACAGTCGTGCTCCGCTCTCACCACCGTCACAACATTTCTTCAGAGCTATCAGCCCAAAGAAAATAAAGCGCCACACCACCACCGGGTGGGCTCGAACCTCCAGCCTTTCGGTTAACGGCCGAACGCGCTAGCCAATTGCGCCACGGAGACAGTCGTGCTCCACTCTCACCACCATCAGAACATATCTTCAAAGCAATCAGCGCAAAGAAAAAAAGCAACACACCACTCACGGGAGGGCTCGAAATTCCAACCTTTCGGTTAACAGCCGATCGCGCTAGCCAATTGCGCCACGGAGACAGTCGTGCTCCAATCTCCCCACCATCAGAACATATTTTCAAAGCTATCAGCGCAAAAAAAAAGCAACACACCACTTCCGGGAGGGATTGAACCTCCAACTTTTCGGTTAACAGCCGATCGCGCTAGCCAATTGCGCCACGGAGACAGTCGTGCTCCACTCTCACCACCGTCAGAACATTTCCTTAGAGCTATCAGCCCAAAGGAAAAAAAGCGCCGCACCTCCACCGAGTGGTCTCGAACCTCCAACCTTTCGGTTAAGGGCCCATTGCGCTAGCCAATTGCGCCACGGGGACAGTCGTGCACCACTCTCACCACCGTCAGTACATTTCTTCAGAGCTATCAGCCCAAAGAAAAAAAAAGCGCCACACCAGCACCGGGTGGGCTCGAACTTCCAGCCTTTCGGTTAACGGCCGAACGCGCTAGCCATTTGTGCCACGGAGACAGTCGTGCTCCACTCTCACCACCATCAGAACATATCTTCAAAGCTATCAGCGCAAAGAAAAAAGCAACACATCACTCCCGGGAGGGATCGAACCTCCAACATTTCGGTTAACAGCCGATCGCGCTAGCCAATTGCGCCACGGAGACAGTCGTGCTCCACTCTCACCACCGTCAGAACCATTCCTCAGAGCTATCAGCCCAAAGGAAAAAAAGCGCCACGCCTCCACCGAGTGGGCTCGATCCTCCAACCTTTCGGTTAAGGGCCCATTGTGCTAGCCATTTGCGCCACGGAGACAGTCGTGCACCACTCTCACCACCACAGAACATTTCTTCAGACTATCAGCCCAAAGAAAAAAAAGCGCCGCACCACCACCGGGTGGGCTCGAACCTCCAACCTTTCGGTTAACAGCCGAACGCGCTAGCCAATCGCGCCACGGAGACAATCGTGCTCCACTCTCACCACCGTCAGAACATTTCTTCAGAGCTATCAGCTCAAGTAAGAAAAAGCGCCGCACCACCACCGGATGGGCTCGAACCTCCAACCTTTCGGTTAACAGCCGATCGCGCTAGCCAATTGGGCCACGGAGGCAGTCGTGCTCCACTCTCACCACACTGTCAGAACATTTCTTCAGAGCTATCAGCTCAATGAAAAAGAAACGCCGCACCACCATCGGGTGGGCTCGAACCTCAAACCCTTCGGTTAACAGCCGGTCGCGCTAGCCAATGGCGCCACGGAGACAGTCGTGCTCCGCTCTCACCACCGTCAGAACATTTCTTCAGAGCTATCAGCCCAAAGAAAAAAAAAAGCGTCGCACCTCCACCGGGTGGGCTCGAACCTCCAGCCTTTCGGTTAACAGCCGATCGCGCTAGCCAATTGCGCCACGGAGACAATCGTACTCCACTCTCACCACCATCAGAACATATCTCCAAAGCTATCAGCGAAAAGAAAAGAGCAACACACCGCTCCCGGGAAGGCTCGATACTACAACCTTTCGGTTAACAGCCGATCGCGCTAGCCAATTGCGCCACGGAGACAGTCGTGCTCCACTCTCACCACCGTCAGAACATTTCTTCAGAGCTATCAGCTCAAAGAATAAAAAGCGCCGCACCTCCACCGGGTGGGCTCGAACCTCCAACCTTTCGGTTAACAGCCGATCGCGCTAGCCAATGGCGCCACGGAGACAGTCGTGCTCCGCTCTCACCACCGTCAGAACATTTCTTCAGAGCTATCAGCTCAAAGAAGAAAAAGCGCCGCACCACCACCGGGTGGGCTCGAACCTCCAACCATTCGGTTAACAGCCGATCGCGCTAGCCAATTGGGCCACGGAGACAGTCGTGCTCCACTCTCACCACACTGTCAGAACATTTATTCAGAGCTATCAGCCCAAAGAAAAAGAAACCCCGCACCACCACCGGGTGGGCTCGAACCTCAAACCTCTCGGTTAACAGCTGGTCGCGCTAGCCAATGGCGCCACGGAGACAGTCGTGCTCCGCTCTCACCACCGTCAGAAAATTTCTTCAGAGCTATCAGCCGAAAGAAAAAAAAGCGCCGCACCTCCACCGGGTGGGCTCGAACCTCCAGCCTTTCGGTTAACAGCCGATCGCGCTAGCCAATTGCGCCACGGAGACAGTCGTGCTCCACTCTCACCACCATCAGAACATATCTCCAAAGCTATCAGCGAAAAGAAAAGAGCAACACACCACTCCCGGGAGCGCTTGAACCTCGAACCTTTCGGTTAACAGCCGATCGCGCTAGCCAATTGGGCCACGGAGGCAGTCGTGCTCCACTCTCACCACACTGTCAGAACATTTCTTCAGAGCTATCAGCCCAAAGAAAAAGAAACGCCGCACCACCACCGGGTGGGCTCGAACCTGAAAACTCTCGGTTAACAGCCGGTCGCGCTAGCCAATGGCGCCACGGAGACAGTCGTGCTCCGCTCTCACCACCGTCAGAACATTTCTTCAGAGCTATCAGCCCAAAGAAAAAAAAGCGCCACACCACCACCGGGTGGGCTCGAACCTCCAGCCTTTCGGTTAACGGCCGAACGTGCTAGCCAATTGCGCCACGGAGACAGTCGTGCTCCACTCTCACCACCATCAGAACATATCTTCAAAGCTATCACCGCAAAGAAAAAAGCAACACACCACTCCCGGGAGGGATCGAACCTCCAACTTTTCGGTTAACAGCCGATCGCGCTAGCCAATTGGGCCACGGAGGCAGTCGTGCTCCACTCTCACCACACTGTCAGAACATTTATTCAGAGCTATCAGCCCAAAGAAAAAGAAACGCCGCACCACCACCGGGTGGGCTCGAACCTCAAACCTCTCGGTTAACAGCTGGTCGCGCTAGCCAATGGCGCCACGGAGACAGTCGTGCTCCGCTCTCACCACCGTCAGAACATTTCTTCAGAGCTATCAGCCCAAAGAAAAAAAAAGCGTCGCACCTCCACCGGGTGGGCTCGAACCTCCAGCCTTTCGGTTAACAGCCGATCGCGCTAGCCAATGGCGCCACGGAGACAGTCGTGCTCCGCTCTCACCACCGTCAGAACATTTCTTCAGAGCTATCAGCTCAAAGAAGAAAAAGCGCCGCACCACCACCGGGTGGGCTCGAACCTCCAACCATTCGGTTAACAGCCGATCGCGCTAGCCAATTGGGCCACGGAGGCAGTCGTGCTCCGCTCTCACCACCGTCAGTACATTTCTTCAGAGCTATCAGCCCAAAGAAAAAAAAGCGCCACACCACCACCGGGTGGGCTCGAACTTCCAGCCTTTCGGTTAACGGCCGAACGCGCTAGCCAATTGTGCCACGGAGACAGTCGTGCTCCACTCTCACCACAATCAGAACATATCTTCAAAGCTATCAGCACAAAGAAAAAAGCAACACACCACTCCCGGGAGGGCTCGAAATTCTAACCTTTCGGTTAACAGCCGATTGCGCTAGCCAATAGCGCCACGGAGACAGTCGTGCTCCAATCTCCCCACCATCAGAACATATCTTCAAAGCTATCAGCGCAAAGAAATAAGCAACACACCACTCCCGGGAGGGATCGAACCTCCAACTTTTCGGTTAACAGCCGATCGCGCTAGCCAGTTGCGCCACGGAGACAGTCTTGCTAAACTCTCACCACCGTCAGAACATTTCCTCAGAGCTATCAGCCCAAAGGAAAACAAGCGCCGCGCCTCCACCGAGTGGGCTCGAACCTCTAACCTTTCGGTTAAGGGCCCATTGCGCTAGCCAATTGCGCCACGGAGACAGTCGAGCACCACTCTCACCACCGCAAAACATTTCTTCAGACTATCAGCCCAAAGAAAAAAAGCGCCGCACCACCACCGGGTGGGCTCGAACCTCCAACCTTTCGGTTAACAGCCGAACGCGCTAGCCAATTGCGCCACGGAGACAGTCGTGCTCCCCTCTCACCACCGTCAGAACGTTTCTTCAGAGCTATCAGCTCAAGTAAGAAAAAGCGCCGCACCACCACGGGGTGGGCTCAAACCTCCAACCTTTCGGTTAACAGCCGATCGCGCTAGCCAATTGGGCCACGGAGGCAGTTGTGCTCCACTCTCACCACACTGTCAGAACATTTCTTCAGAGCTATCAGCCCAATGAAAAAGAAACGCTGCACCACCACCGGGTGGGCTCGAACCTCAAACCTTTCGGTTAACAGCCGGTCGCGCTAGCCAATGGCGCCACGGAGACAGTCGTGCTCCGCTCTCACCACCGTCAGAACATTTCTTCAGAACTATCAGCCCAAAGAAAATAAAAGCGTCGCACCTCCACCGGGTGGGCTTGAACCTCCAGCCTTTCGGTTAACAGCCGATCGCGCTAGCCAATTGCGCCACGGAGACAATCGTGCTCCACTCTCACCACCATCAGAACATATCTCCAAAGCTATCAGCGAAAAGAAAAGAGCAACACACCACTCCCGGGAAGGCTCGAAACTACAACCTTTCGGTTAACAGCCGATCGCGCTAGCCAATTGCGCCATGGAGACAGTCGTGCTCCACTCTCACCACCGTCAGAACATTTCTTCAGAGCTATCAGCTCAAAGAATAAAAAGCGCCGCACCACCACCGGGTGGGCTCGAACCTCCAACCTTTCGGTTAACAGCTGATCGCGCTAGCCAATGGCGCCACGGAGACAGTCGTGCTCCGCTCTCACCACCGTCAGAACATTTCTTCAGAGCTATCAGCCCAAAGAAAATAAAGCGCCACACCACCACCGGGTGGGCTCGAACCGCCAGCCTTTCGGTTAACGGCCGAACGCGCTAGCCAATTGCGCCACGGAGACAGTCGTGCTCCACTCTCACCACCATCAGAACATATCTTCAAAGCAATCAGCGCAAAGAAAAAAAGCAACACACCACTCACGGGAGGGCTCGAAATTCCAACCTTTCGGTTAACAGCCGATCGCGCTAGCCAATTGCGCCACGGAGACAGTCGTGCTCCAATCTCCCCACCATCAGAACATATTTTCAAAGCTATCAGCGCAAAGAAAAAAGCAACACACCACTTCCGGGAGGGATTGAACCTCCAACTTTTCGGTTAACAGCCGATCGCGCTAGCCAATTGCGCCACGGAGACAGTCGTGCTCCACTCTCACCACCGTCAGAACATTTCCTTAGAGCTATCAGCCCAAAGGAAAAAAAGCGCCGCACCTCCACCGAGTGGTCTCGAACCTCCAACCTTTCGGTTAAGGGCCCATTGCGCTAGCCAATTGCGCCACGGGGACAGTCGTGCACCACTCTCACCACCGTCAGTACATTTCTTCAGAGCTATCAGCCCAAAGAAAAAAAAGCGCCACACCAGCACCGGGTGGGCTCGAACTTCCAGCCTTTCAGTTAACAGCCGAACGCGCTAGCCATTTGTGCCACGGAGACAGTCGTGCACCATTCTCACCACCACAGAACATTTCCTCAGAGCTATAAGCCCAAAGGAAAAAAAGCGCCGCACCTCCACCGAGTGGTCTCGAACCTCCAACCTTTCGGGTAAGGGCCCGTTGCGCTAGCCAATTGCGCCACGGAGACAGTCGTGCACCACTCTCACCACCGCAGAACATTTCTTCAGACTATCAGCCCAAAGAAAAAAAGCGCCGCACCACCACCGGGTGGGCTCGAACCTCCAACCTTTCGGTTAACAGCCGAACGCGCTAGCCAATTGCGCCACGGAGACAGTCGTGCTCCACTCTCACCACCGTCAGAACATTTCTTCAGAGCTATCAGCTCAAGTAAGAAAAAGCGCCGCACCACCACCGGATGGGCTCGAACCTCCAACCTTTCGGTTAACAGACGATCGCGCTAGCCAATTGGGCCACGGAGGCAGTCGTGCTCCACTCTCACCACACTGTCAGAACATTTCTTCAGAGCTATCAGCCCAATGAAAAAGAAACGCCGCACCACCACCGGGTGGGCTCGAACCTCCAGCCTTTCGGTTAACAGCCGATCGCGCTAGCCAATTGCGCCACGGAGACAATCGTACTCCACTCTCACCACCATCAGAACATATCTCCAAAGCTATCAGCGAAAAGAAAAGAGCAACACACCACTCCCGGAAAGGCTCGATAATACAACCTTTCGGTTAACAGCCGATCGCGCTAGCCAATTGCGCCACGGAAACAGTCGTGCTCCACTCTCACCACCGTCAGAACATTTCTTCAGAGCTATCAGCTCAAAGAATGAAAAGCGCCGCACCTCCACCGGGTGGGCTCGAACCTCCAACCTTTCGGTTAACAGCCGATCGCGCTAGCCAATGGCGCCACGGAGACAGTCGTGCTCCGCTCTCACCACCGTCAGAACATTTCTTCAGAGCTATCAGCCCAAAGAAAATAAAGCGCCACACCACCACCGGGTGGGCTCGAACCTCCAGCCTTTCGGTTAACGGCCGAACGCGCTAGCCAATTGCGCCACGGAGACAGTCGTGCTCCACTCTCACCACCATCAGAACATATCTTAAAAGCAATCAGCGCAAAGAAAAAAGCAACACACCACTCACGGGAGGGCTCGAAATTCCAACCTTTCGGTTAACAGCCGATCGCGCTAGCCAATTGCGCCACGGAGACAGTCGTGCTCCAATGTCCCCACCATCAGAACATATCTTCAAAGCTATCAGCGCAAAATAAAAAGCAACACACCACTCCCGGGAGGGATTGAACCTCCAACTTTTCGGTTAACAGCCGATCGCGCTAGCCAATTGCGCCACGGAGACAGTCGTGCTCCACTCTCACCACCGTCAGAACATTTCCTTAGAGCTATCAGCCCAAAGGAAAAAAAGCGCCGCACCTCCACCGAGTGGTCTCGAACCTCCAACCTTTCGGTTAAGGGCCCATAGCGCTAGCCAATTGCGCCACGGAGACAGTCGTGCACCACTCTCACCACCGCAGAACATTTCTTCAGACTATCAGCTCAAAGAAAAAAAGCGCCGCACCCCCACCGGGTGGGCTCGAACCTCCAACCTTTCGGTTAACAGCCGAACGCGCTAGCCAATTGCGCCACGGAGACAGTCGTGCGCCACTATCACCACCATAAGAACATATCTTCAAAGCTATCAGCGCAAAGAAAAAAGCAACACACCACTCCCGGGAGGGCTTGAAATTCCAACCTTTCGGTTAACAGCCCATCGCACTAGCCAATTACGCCACGGAGACAGTCGTGCTCCACTCTCACCACCATCAGAACATATCTTCAAATCTATCAGCGCAAAGAAAAAAAAAGCAACACACCACTCCCGGGAGGGCTCGAACCTCCAACCTTTCGGTTAACAGCCGATCGCGCTAGCCAATTGGGCCACGGAGGCAGTCGTGCTCCACTCTCACCACACTGTCAGAACATTTCTTCAGAGCTATCAGCCCAATGAAAAAGAAACGCTGCACCACCACCGGGTGGGCTCGAACCTCAAACCTTTCGGTTAACAGCCGGTCGCGCTAGCCAATGGCGCCACGGAGACAGTCGTGCTCCGCTCTCACCACCGTCAGAACATATCTCCAAAGCTATCAGCGAAAAGAAAAGAGCAACACACCACTCCCGGGAAGGCTCGAAACTACAACCTTTCGGTTAACAGCCGATCGTGCTAGCCAATTGCGCCATGGAGACAGTCGTGCTCCACTCTCACCACCGTCAGAACATTTCTTCAGAGCTATCAGCTCAAAGAATAAAAAGCGCCGCACCACCACCGGGTGGGCTCGAACCTCCAACCTTTCGGTTAACAGCTGATCGCGCTAGCCAATGGCGCCACGGAGACAGTCGTGCTCCGCTCTCACCACCGTCAGAACATTTCTTCAGAGCTATCAGCCCAAAGAAAATAAAGCGCCACACCACCACCGGGTGGGCTCGAACCTCCAGCCTTTCGGTTAACTGCCGAACGCGCTAGCCAATTGCGCCACGGAGACAGTCGTGCTCCACTCTCACCACCATCAGAACATATCTTCAAAGCAATCAGCGCAAAGAAAAAAAGCAACACACCACTCACGGGAGGGCTCGAAATTCCAACCTTTCGGTTAACAGCCGATCGCGCTAGCCAATTGCGCCACGGAGACAGTCGTGCTCCAATCTCCCCACCATCAGAACATATCTTCAAAGCTATCAGCGCAAAGAAAAAAGCAACACACCACTTCCGGGAGGGATTGAACCTCCAACTTTTCGGTTAACAGCCTATCGCGCTAGCCAATTGCGCCACGGAGACAGTCGTGCTCCACTCTCACCACCGTCAGAACATTTCCTTAGAGCTATCAGCCTAAAGGAAAAAAAGCGCCGCACCTCCACCGAGTGGTCTCGAACCTCCAACCTTTCGGTTAAGGGCCCATTGCGCTGGCCAATTGCGCCACGGGGACAGTCGTGAACCACTCTCACCACCGTCAGTACATTTCTTCAGAGCTATCAGCCCAAAGAAAAAAAAGCGCCACACCAGCACCAGGTGGGCTCGAACTTCCAGCCTTTCGGTTAACGGCCGAACGCGCTAGCCATTTGTGCAACGGAGACAGTCGTGCTCCACTCTCACCACCATCAGAACATATCTTCAAAGCTATCAGCGCAAAGAAAAAAGCAACACATCACTCCCGGGAGGGATCGAACCTCCAACATTTCGGTTAACAGCCGATCGCGCTAGCCAATTGCGCCACGGAGACAGTCGTGCTCCACTCTCACCACCGTCAGAACATTTCCTCAGAGCTATCAGCCCAAAGGAAAAAAAGCGCCGCGCCTCCACCGAGTGGGCTCGATCCTCCAACCTTTCGGTTAAGGGCCCATTGTGCTAGCCATTTGCGCCACGGAGACAGTCGTGCACCACTCTCACCACCACAGAACATTTCTTCAGACTATCAGCCCAAAGAAAAAAAAGCGCCGCACCACCACCGGGTGGGCTCGAACCTCCAACCTTTCGGTTAACAGCCGAACGCGCTAGCCAATCGCGCCACGGAGACAATCGTGCTCCACTCTCACCACCGTCAGAACATTTCTTCAGAGCTATCAGCTCAAAGAAGAAAAAGCGCCGCACCACCACCGGGTGGGCTCGAACCTCCAACCTTTCGGTTAACAGCCGATCGCGCTAGCCAATTGGACCACGGAGGCAGTCGTGCTCCACTCTCACCACCATCAGAACATATCTCCAAAGCTATCAGCGAAAAGAAAAGAGCAACACACCACTCCCGGGAAGGCTCGAAACTACAACCTTTCGGTTAACAGCCGATCGCGCTAGCCAATTGCGCCATGGAGACAGTCGTGCTCCACTCTCACCACCGTCAGAACATTTCTTCAGAGCTATCAGCTCAAAGAATAAAAAGCGCCGCACCACCACCGGGTGGGCTCGAACCTCCAACCTTTCGGTTAACAGCTGATCGCGCTAGCCAATGGCGCCACGGAGACAGTCGTGCTCCGCTCTCACCACCGTCAGAACATTTCTTCAGAGCTATCAGCCCAAAGAAAATAAAGCGCCACACCACCACCGGGTGGGCTCGAACCGCCAGCCTTTCGGTTAACGGCCGAACGCGCTAGCCAATTGCGCCACGGAGACAGTCGTGCTCCACTCTCACCGCCGTTAGAACATTTCTTCGGAGCTGTCAGGCCAAAGGAAAAAAAGCGCCGCACCACCATCGGGTGAGCTCGAACCTCCAATTTTTCGGTTAACAGCCGATCGCGCTAGCCAATTGCGCCACGGAGACAATCGTGCTCCACTCTCACCACCATCAGAACATATCTCCAAAGCTATCAGCGAAAAGAAAAGAGCAACACACCACTCCCGGGAAGGCTCGAAACTACAACCTTTCGGTTAACAGCCGATCGCGCTAGCCAATTGCGCCACGGAGACAGTCGTGCTCCAATGTCCCCACCATCAGAACATATCTTCAAAGCTATCAGCGCAAAATAAAAAGCAACACACCACTCCCGGGAGGGATTGAACCTCCAACTTTTCGGTTAACAGCCGATCGCGCTAGCCAATTGCGCCACGGAGACAGTCGTGCTCCACTCTCACCACCGTCAGAACATTTCCTTAGAGCTATCAGCCCAAAGGAAAAAAAGCGCCGCACCTCCACCGAGTGGTCTCGAACCTCCAACCTTTCGGTTAAGGGCCCATAGCGCTAGCCAATTGCGCCACGGAGACAGTCGTGCACCACTCTCACCACCGCAGAACATTTCTTCAGACTATCAGCTCAAAGAAAAAAAGCGCCGCACCCCCACCGGGTGGGCTCGAACCTCCAACCTTTCGGTTAACAGCCGAACGCGCTAGCCAATTGCGCCACGGAGACAGTCGTGCGCCACTATCACCACCATAAGAACATATCTTCAAAGCTATCAGCGCAAAGAAAAAAGCAACACACCACTCCCGGGAGGGCTTGAAATTCCAACCTTTCGGTTAACAGCCCATCGCACTAGCCAATTACGCCACGGAGACAGTCGTGCTCCACTCTCACCACCATCAGAACATATCTTCAAATCTATCAGCGCAAAGAAAAAAAAAAGCAACACACCACTCCCGGGAGGGCTCGAACCTCCAACCTTTCGGTTAACAGCCGATCGCGCTAGCCAATTGGGCCACGGAGGCAGTCGTGCTCCACTCTCACCACACTGTCAGAACATTTCTTCAGAGCTATCAGCCCAATGAAAAAGAAACGCTGCACCACCACCGGGTGGGCTCGAACCTCAAACCTTTCGGTTAACAGCCGGTCGCGCTAGCCAATGGCGCCACGGAGACAGTCGTGCTCCGCTCTCACCACCGTCAGAACATTTCTTCAGAGCTATCAGCCCAAAGAAAATAAAAGCGTCGCACCTCCACCGGGTGGGCTTGAACCTCCAGCCTTTCGGTTAACAGCCGATCGCGCTAGCCAATTGCGCCACGGAGACAATCGTGCTCCACTCTCACCACCATCAGAACATATCTCCAAAGCTATCAGCGAAAAGAAAAGAGCAACACACCACTCCCGGGAAGGCTCGAAACTACAACCTTTCGGTTAACAGCCGATCGTGCTAGCCAATTGCGCCATGGAGACAGTCGTGCTCCACTCTCACCACCGTCAGAACATTTCTTCAGAGCTATCAGCTCAAAGAATAAAAAGCGCCGCACCACCACCGGGTGGGCTCGAACCTCGAACCTTTCGGTTAACAGCTGATCGCGCTAGCCAATGGCGCCACGGAGACAGTCGTGCTCCGCTCTCACCACCGTCAGAACATTTCTTCAGAGCTATCAGCCCAAAGAAAATAAAGCGCCACACCACCACCGGGTGGGCTCGAACCTCCAGCCTTTCGGTTAACTGCCGAACGCGCTAGCCAATTGCGCCACGGAGACAGTCGTGCTCCACTCTCACCACCATCAGAACATATCTTCAAAGCAATCAGCGCAAAGAAAAAAAGCAACACACCACTCACGGGAGGGCTCGAAATTCCAACCTTTCGGTTAACAGCCGATCGCGCTAGCCAATTGCGCCACGGAGACAGTCGTGCTCCAATCTCCCCACCATCAGAACATATCTTCAAAGCTATCAGCGCAAAGAAAAAAGCAACACACCACTTCCGGGAGGGATTGAACCTCCAACTTTTCGGTTAACAGCCTATCGCGCTAGCCAATTGCGCCACGGAGACAGTCGTGCTCCACTCTCACCACCGTCAGAACATTTCCTTAGAGCTATCAGCCTAAAGGAAAAAAAGCGCCGCACCTCCACCGAGTGGTCTCGAACCTCCAACCTTTCGGTTGAGGGCCCATTGCGCTGGCCAATTGCGCCACGGGGACAGTCGAGAACCACTCTCACCACCGTCAGTACATTTCTTCAGAGCTATCAGCCCAAAGAAAAAAAAGCGCCACACCAGCACCAGGTGGGCTCGAACTTCCAGCCTTTCGGTTAACGGCCGAACGCGCTAGCCATTTGTGCAACGGAGACAGTCGTGCTCCACTCTCACCACCATCAGAACATATCTTCAAAGCTATCAGCGCAAAGAAAAAAGCAACACATCACTCCCGGGAGGAACCGAACCTCCAACATTTCGGTTAACAGCCGATCGCGCTAGCCAATTGCGCCACGGAGACAGTCGTGCTCCACTCTCACCACCGTCAGAACATTTCCTCAGAGCTATCAGCCCAAAGGAAAAAAAGCGCCGCGCCTCCACCGAGTGGGCTCGATCCTCCAACCTTTCGGTTAAGGGCCCATTGTGCTAGCCATTTGCGCCACGGAGACAGTCGTGCACCACTCTCACCACCACAGAACATTTCTTCAGACTATCAGCCCAAAGAAAAAAAAGCGCCGCACCACCACCGGGTGGGCTCGAACCTCCAACCTTTCGGTTAACAGCCGAACGCGCTAGCCAATCGCGCCACGGAGACAATCGTGCTCCACTCTCACCACCGTCAGAACATTTCTTCAGAGCTATCAGCTCAAAGAAGAAAAAGCGCCGCACCACCACCGGGTGGGCTCGAACCTCCAACCTTTCGGTTAACAGCCGATCGCGCTAGCCAATTGGACCACGGAGGCAGTCGTGCTCCACTCTCACCACTGTCAGAACATTTCTTCAGAGCTATCAGCCCAAAGGAAAAGAAACGCCGCACCACCACCGGGTGGGCTCGAACCTCCAACCTCTCGGTTTACAGCCGATCGCGCTAGCCAATGGCGCCACGGAGACAGTCGTGCTCCGCTCTCACCACCGTCAGTACATTTGTTCAGAGCTATCAGCCCAAAGAAAAGAAAGCGCCACACCACCACCAGGTGGGCTCGAACTTCCAGCCTTTCGGTTAACGGCCGAACGCGCTAGCCAATTGTGCCACGGAGACAGTCGTGCTCCACTCTCACCACCATCAGAACATATCTTCGAAGCTATCAGCACAAAGAAAAAAGCAACACACCACTCCCGGGAGGGCTCGAAATACTAACCTTTCGGTTAACAGCCGATTGCGCTAGCCAATGGTACCACGGAGACAGTCGTGCTCCAATCTCTCCACCATCAGAACATATCTTCAAAGCTATCAGCGCACAGAAAAAAGCAACACACTACTACCGGGAGGGATCGAACCTCCAACATTTCGGTTAACAGCCGATCGCGCTTGCCAATTGCGCCACGGAGACAGTCGTGCTTCACTCTCACCACCGTCAGAACATTTCCTCAGAGCTATCAGCCCAAAGGAAAAAAAGCGCCGCGCCTCCACCGAGTGGGCTCGAACCTCCAACCTTTCGGTTAACAGCCGATCGCGCTAGCCAATCGCGCCACGGAGACAGTCGTGCTCCGCTCTCACCACCGTCAGAACATTTCTTCAGAGCTATCAGCCCTAAAAAAAAGCGCCACACCACCACCGGGTGGGCTCGAACCTCCAGCCTTTCGGTTAACGGCCGAACGCGCTAGCGAATTGCGCCACAGAGACAGTCGTGCGCCACTATCACCACCATAAGAGCATATCTTCAAAGCTATCAGCGCAAAGAAAAAAGCAACACACCACTCCCGGGAGGGCTTGAAATTCCAACCTTTCGGTTAACAGCCCATCGCACTAGCCAATTACGCCACGGAGACAGTCGTGCTCCACTCTCACCACCATCAGAACATATCTTCAAATCTATCAGCGCAAAGAAAAAAAAAGCAACACACCACTCCCGGGAGGGCTCGAACCTCCAACTTTTCGGTTAACAGCCGATCGCGCTAGCCAATTGGGCCACGGAGGCAGTCGTGCTCCACTCTCACCACACTGTCAGAACATTTCTTCAGAGCTATCAGCCCAATGAAAAAGAAACGCTGCACCACCACCGGGTGGGCTCGAACCTGAAACCTTTCGGTTAACAGCCGGTCGCGCTAGCCAATGGCGCCACGGAGACAGTCGTGCTCCGCTCTCACCACCGTCAGAACATTTCTTCAGATCTATCAGCCCAAAGAAAATCAAAGCGTCGCACCTCCACCGGGTGGGCTTGAACCTTCAGCCTTTCGGTTAACAGCCGATCGCGCTAGCCAATTGCGCCACGGAGACAATCGTGCTCCACTCTCACCACCATCAGAACATATCTCCAAAGCTATCAGCGAAAAGAAAAGAGCAACACACCACTCCCGGGAAGGCTCGAAACTACAACCTTTCGGTTAACAGCCGATCGTGCTAGCCAATTGCGCCATGGAGACAGTCGTGCTCCACTCTCACCACCGTCAGAACATTTCTTCAGAGCTATCAGCTCAAAGAATAAAAAGCGCCGCACCACCACCGGGTGGGCTCGAACCTCCAACCTTTCGGTTAACAGCTGATCGCGCTAGCCAATGGCGCCACGGAGACAGTCGTGCTCCGCTCTCACCACCGTCAGAACATTTCTTCAGAGCTATCAGCCCAAAGAAAATAAAGCGCCACACCACCACCGGGTGGGCTCGAACCTCCAGCCTTTCGGTTAACGGCCGAACGCGCTAGCCAATTGCGCCACGGAGACAGTCGTGCTCCACTCTCACCACCATCAGAACATATCTTCAAAGCAATCAGCGCAAAGAAAAAAAGCAACACACCACTCACGGGAGGGCTCGAAATTCCAACCTTTCGGTTAACAGCCGATCGCGCCACGGAGACAGTCGTGCTCCAATCTCCCCACCATCAGAACATATCTTCAAAGCTATCAGCGCAAAGAAAAAAGCAACACACCACTTCCGGGAGGGATTGAACCTCCAACTTTTCGGTTAACAGCCGATCGCGCTAGCCAATTGCGCCACGGAGACAGTCGTGCTCCACTCTCACCACCGTCAGAACATTTCCTTAGAGCTATCAGCCCAAAGGAAAAAAAGCGCCGCACCTCCACCGAGTGGTCTCGAACCTCCAACCTTTCGGTTAAGGGCCCATTGCGCTAGCCAATTGCGCCACGGGGACAGTCGTGAACCACTCTCACCACCGTCAGTACATTTCTTCAGAGCTATCAGCCCAAAGAAAAAAAAGCGCCACACCAGCACCGGGTGGGCTCGAACTTCCAGCCTTTCGGTTAACGGCCGAACGCGCTAGCCATTTGTGCCACGGAGACAGTCGTGCTCCACTCTCACCACCATCAGAACATATCTTCAAAGCTATCAGCGCAAAGAAAAAAGCAACACATCACTCCCGGGAGGGATCGAACCTCCAACATTTCGGTTAACAGCCGATCGCGCTAGCCAATTGCGCCACGGAGACAGTCGTGCTCCACTCTCACCACCGTCAGAACATTTCCTCAGAGCTATCAGCCCAAAGGAAAAAAAGCGCCGCGCCTCAACCGAGTGGGCTCGATCCTCCAACCTTTCGGTTAAGGGCCCATTGTGCTAGCCATTTGCGCCACGGAGACAGTCGTGCACCACTCTCACCACCACAGAACATTTCTTCAGACTATCAGCCCAAAGAAAAAAAAGCGCCGCACCACCACCGGGTGGGCTCGAACCTCCAACCTTTCGGTTAACAGCCGAACGCGCTAGCCAATCGCGCCACGGAGACAATCGTGCTCCACTCTCACCACCGTCAGAACATTTCTTCAGAGCTATCAGCTCAAAGAAGAAAAAGCGCCGCACCACCACCGGGTGGGCTCGAACCTCCAACCATTCGGTTAACAGCCGATCGCGCTAGCCAATTGGGCCACGGAGGCAGTCGTGCTCCACTCTCACCACACTGTCAGAACATTTATTCAGAGCTATCAGCCCAAAGAAAAAGAAACGCCGCACCACCACCGGGTGGGCTCGAACCTCCAACCTTTCGGTTAACAGCCGAACGCGCTAGCCAATCGCGCCACGGAGACAATCGTGCTCCACTCTCACCACCGTCAGAACATTTCTTCAGAGCTATCAGCCGAAAGAAAAAAAAAAGCGCCGCACCTCCACCGGGTGGGCTCGAACCTCCAGCCTTTCGGTTAACAGCCGATCGCGCTAGCCAATTGCGCCACGGAGACAGTCGTGCTCCACTCTCACCACCATCAGAACATATCTCCAAAGCTATCAGCGAAAAGAAAAGAGCAACACACCACTCCCGGGAGCGCTTGAACCTCGAACCTTTCGGTTAACAGCCGATCGCGCTAGCCAATTGGACCACGGAGGCAGTCGTGCTCCACTCTCACCACACTGTCAGAACATTTCTTCAGAGCTATCAGCCCAAAGAAAAAGAAACGCTGCACCACCACCGGGTGGGCTCGAACCTGAAAACTCTCGGTTAACAGCCGGTCGCGCTAGCCAATGGCGCCACGGAGACAGTCGTGCTCCGCTCTCACCACCGTCAGAACATTTCTTCAGAGCTATCAGCCCAAAGAAAAAAAGCGCCACACCACCACCGGGTGGGCTCGAACCTCCAGCCTTTCGGTTAACGGCCGAACGCGCTAGCCAATTGCGCCACGGAGACAGTCGTGCTCCACTCTCACCACCATCAGAACATATCTTCAAAGCTATCACCGCAAAGAAAAAAGCAACACACCACTCCCGGGAGGGATCGAACCTCCAACTTTTCGGTTAACAGCCGATCGAGCTAGCCATTTGCGCCACGGAGACAGTCGTGCTCCACTCTCACCACCGTCAGAACATTTCCTCAGAGCTATAAGCCCAAAGGAAAAAAAGCGCCGCACCTCCACCGAGTGGTCTCGAACCTCCAACCTTTCGGTTAAGGGCCCGTTGCGCTAGCCAATTGCGCCACGGAGACAGTCGTGCACCACTCTCACCACCGCAGAACATTTCTTCACACTATCAGCCCAAAGAAAAAAAGCGCCGCACCACCACCGGGTGGGCTCGAACCTCCAACCTTTCGGTTAACAGCCGAACGCGCTAGCCAATTGCGCCATGGAGACAGTCGTGCTCCACTCTCACCACCGTCAGAACATTTCTTCAGAGCTATCAGCTCAAGTAAGAAAAAGCGCCGCACCACCACCGGATGGGCTCGAACCTCCAACCTTTCGGTTAACAGCCGATCGCGCTAGCCAATTGGGCCACGGAGGCAGTCGTGCTCCACTCTCACCACACTGTCAGAACATTTCTTCAGAGCTATCAGCCCAATGAAAAAGAAACGCCGCACCACCACCGGGTGGGCTCGAACCTCAAACCTTTCGGTTAACAGCCGGTCGCGCTAGCCAATGGCGCCACGGAGACAGTCGTGCTCCGCTCTCACCACCGTCAGAACATTTCTTCAGAGCTATCAGCCCAAAGAAAAAAAAAGCGTCGCACCTCCACCGGGTGGGCTCGAACCTCCAGCCTTTCGGTTAACAGCCGATCGCGCTAGCCAATTGCGCCACGGAGACAATCGTGCTCCACTCTCACCACCATCAGAACATATCTCCAAAGCTATCAGCGAAAAAAAAGAGCAACACACCACTCCCGGGAAGGCTTGAAACTACAACGTTTCGGTTAACAGCCGATCGCGCTAGCCAATTGCGCCACGGAGACAGTCGTGCTCCACTCTCACCACCGTCAGAACATTTCTTCAGAGCTATCAGCTCAAAGAATAAAAAGCGCCGCACCTCCACCGGGTGGGCTCGAACCTCCAACCTTTCGGTTAACATCCGATCGCGCTAGCCAATGGCGCCACGGAGACAGTCGTGCTCCGCTCTCACCACCGTCAGAACATTTCTTCAGAGCTATCAGCCCAAAGAAAATAAAGCGCCACACCACCACCGGGTGGGCTCGAACCTCCAGCCTTTCGGTTAACGGCCGAACGCGCTAGCCAATTGCGCCACGGAGACAGTCGTGCTCCACTCTCACCACCATCAGAACATATCTTCAAAGCAATCAGCGCAAAGAAAAAAGCAACACACCACTCACGGGAGGGCTCGAAATTTCAACCTTTCGGTTAACAGCCGATCGCGCTAGCCAATTGCGCCACGGAGACAGTCGTGCTCCAATCTCCCCACCATCAGAACATATCTTCAAAGCTATCAGCGCAAAGAAAAAAGCAACACACCACTCCCGGGAGGGATTGAACCTCCAACTTTTCGGTTAACAGCCGATCGCGCTAGCCAATTGCGCCACGGAGACAGTCGTGCTCCACTCTCACCACCGTCAGAACATTTCCTTAGAGCTATCAGCCCAAAGGAAAAAAAGCGCCGCACCTCCACCGAGTGGTCTCGAACCTCCAACCTTTCGGTTAAGGCCCCATAGCGCCAGCCAATTGCGCCACGGAGACAGTCGTGCACCACTCTCACCACCGCAGAACATTTCTTCAGACTATCAGCTCAAAGAAAAAAAGCGCCGCACCCCCACCGGGTGGGCTCGAACCTCCAACCTTTCGGTTAACAGCCGAACGCGCTAGCCAATTGCGCCACGGAGACAGTCGTGCTCCACTCTCACCACCATCAGAACATATCTCCAAAGCTATCAGCGAAAAGAAAAGAGCAACACACCACTCCCGGGAAGGCTCGAAACTACAACCTTTCGGTTAACAGCCGATCGCGCTAGCCAATTGCGCCACGGAGACAGTCGTGCTCCACTCTCACCACCGTCAGAACATTTCTTCAGAGCTATCAGCTCAAAGAAGAAAAAGCGCCGCACCACCACCGGGTGGGCTCGAACCTCCAATCTTTTGGTTAACAGCCGATCGCGCTAGCCGATGGCGCCACGGAGACAGTCGTGCTCCGCTCTCAGCACCGTCAGAACATTTCTTCAGAGCTATCAGCCCTAAGAAAAAAAAGCGCCACACCACCACCGGGTGGGCTCGAACCTCCAGCCTTTCGGTTAACGGCCGAACGCGCTAGCGAATTGCGCCACAGAGACAGTCGTGCGCCACTACCACCACCATAAGAACATATCTTCAAAGCTATCAGCGCAAAGAAAAAAGCAACACACCACTCCCGGGAGGGCTTGAAATTCCAACCTTTCGGTTAACAGCCCATCGCACTAGCCAATTACGCCACGGAGACAGTCGTGCTCCACTCTCACCACCATCAGAACATAACTTCAAAGCTATCAGCGTAAAGAAAAAGGCAACACACCAATCCCGGGAGGGCTCGAACCTCCAACCTTTCGGTTAACAGCCCATCGCGCTAGCTAATTGCGCCACGGAGACAGTCATGCTCCACTCTCACCACCGTCAGAACATTTCTTCAGAGCTATCAGCCCAAAGAAAAAAAAGCACCGCACCACCACCGGGTGGGCTCGAACCTCCAACCTTTAGGTTAATAGCCCATCGCGCTAGCCAATTACGCCACGGAGACAGTCGTGCTCCACTCTCACCACCATCAGAACATATCTTCAAATCTATCAGCGCAAAGAAAAAAAAGCAACACACCACTCCCGGGAGGGCTCGAACCTCCAACCTTTCGGTTAACAGCCGATCACGCTAGCCAATTGCGCCACGGAGACAGTCGTGCTCCACTCCCACCACCATCAGAACATATCTTCAAAGCTATCAGCTCAAAGAAGAAAAAGCGCCGCACCACCACCGGGTGGGCTCGAACCTCCAACCATTCGGTTAACAGCCGATCGCGCTAGCCAATTGGGCCACGGAGGCAGTCGTGCTCCACTCTCACCACACTGTCAGAACATTTATTGAGAGCTATCAGCCCAAAGAAAAAGAAACGCCGCACCACCACCGGGTGGGCTCGAACCTCAAACCTCTCGGTTAACAGCTGGTCGCGCTAGCCAATGGCGCCACGGAGACAGTCGTGCTCCGCTCTCACCACCGTCAGAACATTTCTTCAGAGCTATCAGCCGAAAGAAAAAAAAAAAGCGCCGCACCTCCACCGGGTGGGCTCGAACCTCCAGCCTTTCGGTTAACAGCCGATCGCGCTAGCCAATTGCGCCACGGAGACAGTCGTGCTCCACTCTCACCACCATCAGAACATATCTCCAAAGCTATCAGCGAAAAGAAAAGAGCAACACACCACTCCCGGGAGCGCTTGAACCTCGAACCTTTCGGTTAACAGCCGATCGCGCTAGCCAATTGGACCACGGAGGCAGTCGTGCTCCACTCTCACCACACTGTCAGAACATTTCTTCAGAGCTATAAGCCCAAAGAAAAAGAAACGCCGCACCACCACCGGGTGGGCTCGAACCTGAAAACTCTCGGTTAACAGCCGGTCGCGCTAGCCAATGGCGCCACGGAGACAGTCGTGCTCCGCTCTCACCACCGTCAGAACATTTCTTCAGAGCTATCAGCCCAAAGAAAAAAAAGCGCCACACCACCACCGGGTGGGCTCGAACCTCCAGCCTTTCGGTTAACGGCCGAACGCGCTAGCCAATTGCGCCACGGAGACAGTCGTGCTCCACTCTCACCACCATCAGAACATATCTTCAAAGCTATCACCGCAAAGAAAAAAGCAACACACCACTCCCGGGAGGGATCGAACCTCCAACTTTTCGGTTAACAGACGATCGAGCTAGCCATTTGCGCCACGGAGACAGTCGTGCTCCACTCTCACCACCGTCAGAACATTTCCTCAGAGCTATAAGCCCAAAGGAAAAAAAGCGCCGCACCTCCACCGAGTGGTCTCGAACCTCCAACCTTTCGGTTAAGGGCCCGTTGCGCTAGCCAATTGCGCCACGGAGACAGTCGTGCACCACTCTCACCACCGCAGAACATTTCTTCACACTATCAGCCCAAAGAAAAAAAGCGCCGCACCACCACCGGGTGGGCTCGAACCTCCAACCTTTCGGTTAACAGCCGAACGCGCCAGCCAATTGCGCCATGGAGACAGTCGTGCTCCACTCTCACCACCGTCAGAACATTTCTTCAGAGCTATCAGCTCAAGTAAGAAAAAGCGCCGCACCACCACCGGATGGGCTCGAACCTCCAACCTTTCGGTTAACAGCCGATCGCGCTAGCCAATTGGGCCACGGAGGCAGTCGTGCTCCACTCTCACCACACTGTCAGAACATTTCTTCAGAGCTATCAGCCCAATGAAAAAGAAACGCCGCACCACCACCGGGTGGGCTCGAACCTCAAACCTTTCGGTTAACAGCCGGTCGCGCTAGCCAATGGCGCCACGGAGACAGTCGTGCTCCGCTCTCACCACCGTCAGAACATTTCTTCAGAGCTATCAGCCCAAAGAAAAAAAAAGCGTCGCACCTCCACCGGGTGGGCTCGAACCTCCAGCCTTTCGGTTAACAGCCGATCGCGCTAGCCAATTGCGCCACGGAGACAATCGTGCTCCACTCTCACCACCATCAGAACATATCTCCAAAGCTATCAGCGAAAAAAAAGAGCAACACACCACTCCCGGGAAGGCTCGAAACTACAACGTTTCGGTTAACAGCCGATCGCGCTAGCCAATTGCGCCACGGAGACAGTCGTGCTCCACTCTCACCACCGTCAGAACATTTCTTCAGAGCTATCAGCTCAAAGAATAAAAAGCGCCGCACCTCCACCGGGTGGGCTCGAACCTCCAACCTTTCGGTTAACATCCGATCGCGCTAGCCAATGGCGCCACGGAGACAGTCGTGCTCCGCTCTCACCACCGTCAGAACATTTCTTCAGAGCTATCAGCCCAAAGAAAATAAAGCGCCACACCACCACCGGGTGGGCTCGAACCTCCAGCCTTTCGGTTAACGGCCGAACGCGCTAGCCAATTGCGCCACGGAGACAGTCGTGCTCCACTCTCACCACCATCAGAACATATCTTCAAAGCAATCAGCGCAAAGAAAAAAGCAACACACCACTCACGGGAGGGCTCGAAATTTCAACCTTTCGGTTAACAGCCGATCGCGCTAGCCAATTGCGCCACGGAGACAGTCGTGCTCCAATCTCCCCACCATCAGAACATATCTTCAAAGCTATCAGCGCAAAGAAAAAAGCAACACACCACTCCCGGGAGGGATTGAACCTCCAACTTTTCGGTTAACAGCCGATCGCGCTAGCCAATTGCGCCACGGAGACAGTCGTGCTCCACTCTCACCACCGTCAGAAAATTTCCTTAGAGCTATCAGCCCAAAGGAAAAAAAGCGCCGCACCTCCACCGAGTGGTCTCGAACCTCCAACCTTTCGGTTAAGGCCCCATAGCGCCAGCCAATTGCGCCACGGAGACAGTCGTGCACCACTCTCACCACCGCAGAACATTTCTTCAGACTATCAGCTCAAAGAAAAAAAGCGCCGCACCCCCACCGGGTGGGCTCGAACCTCCAACCTTTCGGTTAACAGGCGAACGCGCTAGCCAATTGCGCCACGGAGACAGTCGTGCTCCACTCTCACCACCATCAGAACATATCTCCAAAGCTATCAGCGAAAAGAAAAGAGCAACACACCACTCCCGGGAAGGCTCGAAACTACAACCTTTCGGTTAACAGCCGATCGCGCTAGCCAATTGCGCCACGGAGACAGTCGTGCTCCACTCTCACCACCGTCAGAACATTTCTTCAGAGCTATCAGCTCAAAGAAGAAAAAGCGCCGCACCACCACCGGGTGGGCTCGAACCTCCAATCTTTTGGTTAACAGCCGATCGCGCTAGCCGATGGCGCCACGGAGACAGTCGTGCTCCGCTCTCAGCACCGTCAGAACATTTCTTCAGAGCTATCAGCCCTAAGAAAAAAAAGCGCCACACCACCACCGGGTGGGCTCGAACCTCCAGCCTTTCGGTTAACGGCCGAACGCGCTAGCGAATTGCGCCACAGAGACAGTCGTGCGCCACTATCACCACCATAAGAACATATCTTCAAAGCTATCAGCGCAAAGAAAAAAGCAACACACCACTCCCGGGAGGGCTTGAAATTCCAACCTTTCGGTTAACAGCCCATCGCACTAGCCAATTACGCCACGGAGACAGTCGTGCTCCACTCTCACCACCATCAGAACATAACTTCAAAGCTATCAGCGTAAAGAAAAAGGCAACACACCAATCCCGGGAGGGCTCGAACCTCCAACCTTTCGGTTAACAGCCCATCGCGCTAGCCAATTGCGCCACGGAGACAGTCATGCTCCACTCTCACCACCGTCAGAACATTTCTTCAGAGCTATCAGCCCAAAGAAAAAAAAGCGCCGCACCACCACCGGGTGGGCTCGAACCTCCAACCTTTCGGTTAATAGCCCATCGCGCTAGCCAATTACGCCACGGAGACAGTCGTGCTCCACTCTCACCACCATCAGAACATATCTTCAAATCTATCAGCGCAAAGAAAAAAAAGCAACACACCACTCCCGGGAGGGCTCGAACCTCCAACCTTTCGGTTAACAGCCGATCACGCTAGCCAATTGCGCCACGGAGACAGTCGTGCTCCACTCCCACCACCATCAGAACATATCTTCAAAGCTATCAGCGCAAAGAAAAAAGCAACACGCCACTCTCGGGTGGGCTCGAACCTCCAACCTTTCGGTTAACAGCCGATCGCGCTAGCCAATCGGACCACGGAGGCAGTCGTGCTCCACTCTCACCACTGTCAGAACATTTCTTCAGAGCTATCAGCCCAAAGAAAAAGAAACGCCGCACCACCACCGGGTGGGCTCGAACCTCCAACCTCTCGGTTTACAGCCGATCGCGCTAGCCAATGGCGCCACGGAGACAGTCGTGCTCCGCTCTCACCACCGTCAGTACATTTTTTCAGAGCTATCAGCCCAAAGAAAAGAAAGCGCCACACCACCACCGGGTGGGCTCGAACTTCCAGCCTTTCGGTTAACGGCCGAACGCGCTAGCCAATTGTGCCACGGAGACAGTCGTGCTCCACTCTCACCACCATCAGAACATATCTTCGAAGCTATCAGCACAAAGAAAAAAGCAACACACCACTTCCGGGAGGGCTCGAAATACTAACCTTTCGGTTAACAGCCGATTGCGCTAGCCAATAGTACCACGGAGACAGTCGTGCTCCAATCTCCCCACCATCAGAACATATCTTCAAAGCTATCAGCGCACAGAAAAAAGCAACACACTACTACCGGGAGGGATCGAACCTCCAACCTTTCGGTTAACAGCCGATCGCGCTAGCCAATCGCGCCACGGAGACAGTCGTGCTCCGCTCTCACCACCGTCAGAACATTTCTTCAGAGCTATCAGCCCTAAAAAAAGCGCCACACCACCACCGGGTGGGCTCGAACCTCCAGCCTTTCGGTTAACGGCCGAACGCGCTAGCGAATTGCGCCACAGAGACAGTCGTGCTCCAATCTCCCCACCATCAGAACATATCTTCAAAGCTATCAGCGCAAAGAAAAAAGCAACACACCACTCCCGGGAGGGATTGAACCTCCAACTTTTCGGTTAACAGCCGATCGCGCTAGCCAATTGCGCCACGGAGACAGTCGTGCTCCACTCTCACCACCGTCAGAACATTTCCTTAGAGCTATCAGCCCAAAGGAAAAAAAGCGCCGCACCTCCACCGAGTGGTCTCGAACCTCCAACCTTTCGGTTAAGGGCCCATAGCGCTAGCCAATTGCGCCACGGAGACAGTCGTGCACCACTCTCACCACCGCAGAACATTTCTTCAGACTATCAGCTCAAAGAAAAAAAGCGCCGCACCCCCACCGGCTGGGCTCGAACCTCCAACCTTTCGGTTAACATCCGAACGCGCTAGCCAATTGCGCCACGGAGACAGTCGTGCTCCACTCTCACCACCATCAGAACATATCTCCAAAGCTATCAGCGAAAAGAAAAGAGCAACACACCACTCCCGGGAAGGCTCGAAACTACAACCTTTCGGTTAACAGCCGATCGCGCTAGCCAATTGCGCCATGGAGACAGTCGTGCTCCACTCTCACCACCGTAAGAACATTTCTTCAGAGCTATCAGCTCAAAGAAGAAAAAGCGCCGCACCACCACCGGGTGGGCTCGAACCTCCAATCTTTTGGTTAACAGCCGATCGCGCTAGCCGATGGCGCCACGGAGACAGTCGTGCTCCGCTCTCACCACCGTCAGAACATTTCTTCAGAGCTATCAGCCCTAAGAAAAAAAAGCGCCACACCACCACCGGGTGGGCTCGAACCTCCAGCCTTTCGGTTAACGGCCGAACGCGCTAGCGAATTGCGCCACAGAGACAGTCGTGCGCCACTATCACCACCATAAGAACATATCTTCAAAGCTATCAGCGCAAAGAAAAAAGCAACACACCACTCCCGGGAGGGCTTGAAATTCCAACCTTTCGGTTAACAGCCCATCGCACTAGCCAATTACGCCACGGAGACAGTCGTGCTCCACTCTCACCACCATCAGAGCATAACTTCAAAGCTATCAGCGTAAAGAAAAAGGCAACACACCAATCCCGGGAGGGCTCGAACCTCCAACCTTTCGGTTAACAGCCCATCGCGCTAGCCAATTGCGCCACGGAGACAGTCATGCTCCACTCTCACCACCGTCAGA